>NW_023596136.1:22961831-23033373 GCF_011947565.3 Pollicipes pollicipes | reverse complement strand
CTGTAAAGCTTTGTACAGCTGTCCCCCGATCCAGGGTCGGACCTGGCAGCCTGCATGAGAACGTGACCTTACTTTTATCGTAGCCACGCGACCTTACGTTTATGACATGACCGGACCCACTGATCTTATGCTGGCAAAAGCCCATCTCATAGGTTATTGTCATGAATCCAACCAGTCATAAAGGCCACAAACGGTGACAGCATCCAACTTGCAGCTATGTTGACGGGTGCAGACATTAGGGCCAAGTAAGTTTTTGGCTTCAGCAAGAAGTGTGCACAATTGTGAGCCAAGGCGATAGAATAACACGCTCACACACACACACACACACACCACCAACACACACACACACACACACACACACACACACACACACAACACACACACACACACACACACACACACACACACACACACACACACACACACACACACCACACACACACACACACACACACACACACACACACACACACACACACACATATATATATATATATATATATATATATATATATATATATATATATATATATATGATCAAGCACTGTAATGAACTATCTCTACATAAGCAGAGAAGCAATCCTTAATGATCGATCGTTTTGACAGCTCCCTACCGTCTGAAACGACATACATGCAGTAATTTTGTGATTCTGATTTCAAGGTATCTTAAATATATTTCTATTTAATAATTTTCAGGTCTCGAAAGCTTTTTGAATCATGCTAATCATCAGTTCGAATACTCGAGGAATCAAAATAACAACAGCATCCATACACTACGAGTTGTCCAATCCCGCCCACATTTTGGATATGATCCCCCGCAGTCCGATTCCAAGTGGTGCATTTGTTGCGAACAAATTTATGCAATGTTCGCAAATGCATCACGTTATATCATGATTTTCGTCGCGTCCTGATGTTTCCAGCACCTCCCTGAGGCTTGCAATTCAGATAGCATGATCGCTTCCCAATGCGACCCGGCGTTCTCCTGCGTGAAGTGATTAACGGCTGCTCATTAGCACAGCATGACGCCGAGGGTCGATTTGAAGTCGTCAGCGCTGTTTGCGCACGTTTCCCAGGTGTTGTATGCCGCGTTTTCGGCACGTTATCAGCGCATCTCTCGCGTGATCAAATTCGCGCCATAACTCATGGCGCGCCGCGGCGGCAGCGGCTCTGCGCGCAATTAGCATGCGGTAGCCAGGCCGGCTATGTTAATACAGGGCGTCCCGCGCCGCCATTGCCGCTGTAATAGCCAGCCGCGGCTCGCGGCCGGCTCATGTTTTATGCAGCAGTAATAAAACAAATAGATAAATGCGCGGGAGAGCGGTTGTCAGCAAAAAGTGTCGCCGGCCGGCGGCCATTAGCATGCACGGCCGGCGGCCGGTGAGGCACCACTATCTAGGAGAAAACACGGCGGCGCCCGGCCGGCCGCGGCCATAATTGACGTGGGGACAGAACGGATGCAAATCGTGGCGCGGCTCGGACGGCGCTGTTTTGTGGGCCGTGGTCTGCCGCCGTCGGCTGGTGCGGCACCTTCGCCCTGGAAGATGTCACCACTTCAGCGGCATTTGCGTGAGATACGGATCAACTTCAAACGGGGTGAACTTTTTGTAGTCGTCGGAAAGAAGCCGAGATCGTAGGCAGTAAAGACTGCATGTCTGTCTAGCTGCCAGATGGACCAGCACCGACAGATTTACGACACAGTTCCATGTTCTGCGGAATTACATTTAAGCAGCTCAGTCTGGTTTTCATACCAATCATGTGTCGCACTGACAACAACCTCAAAAGCACGCCGTCCTCCTGTATATTGATTCGCGCCACGTCACCAGTAACGGTGGAAATGTGCTCAGCTCCTGCTTACGCAGCTTTGCTGATGAATTCGTATCGCAATGGTGATCGACCGATAAATGCATTTGCGGTGGGATTTAGAGGAAAAACCATGATAAATCCAGCTTTTCAGAGGATCTCTGCCAGTGTCAGCATGGTCTGAAAAGATTGCGCATGCCAACAACTATTTTATGCTCGACTGTAGAAAGCTGCAGAATCTTCTCTTGGTTCATATGACATCTCATTTTTCCACTCCTCGTCTTTACGTTTGATACTCATGCATGATTGAAGTTTCAATATGGGTGCCCTGGATGCTGCCGACACTCGGTGCGTGCGGTGACCCAACCTCTTGCGTCAGTTGCGTGCCAGCGCTAGCTTTCACGGCACGCCGTGAGTGTAGCCCCTTTTTCACGTCGGTAGGGGGCAGACAGGCAGACAGACAGACAGACGAATTCATCGTGGATTGCATCGTTTGAGGCTTGATCTGGTGTTCAAAAACATATATCTGGAAGTGAAAATAAAGAACGCCCCAGTTTGTCTGTGAAAAATATTTTGGAATTTTTTGGGAAACAAAACTGACAAATGGCGAGACACTGGGTCAGCGGGTTCAGCTCGTGCCGCCTGCCCCCTCCGCTATCTCGCAGTGCTCTGTTTACCCTCTAGTCCGGCCGGCACACACGGCCTAAGCCACCAGGTATCGGGGGCGTTTACATGGCACAGACGCCGACGTCAGCAAGCTTAACTGAAGCCGACCACGTAAGTCCCGGGCTTAGGTGGCGGCGCTCGGACGGAGATACGCGCGTGGAACCCCATCGCTGTCTGGTGCACGCGGCGTGAGAGTTGCCACGTGAAGCATGGGCGAGCTCTGCTCGAATGGCAGGATGGTTGAAGCATGGCGGGGCAGCACTAACATTTGGGAATGAAATTCGATGGGAGCAGGCAAACGAGTTTTTACGGCTCTAAGCTTGACACATCAAGGTTCTCCGAGCACGACGTGTGTTGTTCGCGATGGTGACGCTGGATGGACTGGTGGGAAGCGAAGACCAAATCTGACTCAAACCTTCAGAGATCTGCCAAGCGATAGTATGGTAATTACTACCGCGCCACAAGCTGTGCTTATCACAGATTCGTTGGCTGATCAGCAGCAGTCTGCACGCGATTCTGCACCGATTCAATAATTGCATCGATGCCTTGATTGTAGGTCCGTGAAGCAGCCTAGCCAAATCGAAGCTGAGCTGGAGTATAAGATCGGTGTCGTCGCAGTACTGTTGTCAGCAGTTTTCGCGGCCACGGCTATGACATTTCTCTACCACCACGGGCCAGTCGAGCCAGTCGAGCCAGTCCGCATCCTGGTGCCAGGGTTTCACTACATTAAGAAATATAACGTTGTTTCATTAATTCTTAAATTTTGTTTATTTTGATTTCAATTCAACCACCTGAGCGCAGAAGCCAACCATGGAAAATGCGTGAAGACACGGGAAGCCACGTCCAGCGACCACCAATGTCTCAAGAACATTTGCTCCAGTTATGATGGTTTGCAGCAGAAGCGTTCCAGACCTGTCGCGTCGGCACGGTCCACCCCTGTTCTGTGGCGACTCCCGAGAGAAGCTGGTTCGCGTGACTCTAAACCACCTGCGTTCGGCGAAGCCCTTGCCGACGCGTTAGGAACGGTACAGTCATGGCACTGGCTGCACTGTTGCACCACCCACCTCCGTGTGGGCGGGCGTGAACGGCTGGGCACGCCCACCCGATCCCGCACACGCACAAAACACGCACGGGAGGGCACGCAACTCACGCTGAACGTGGCACGCCGGGCGGCCAGTTGCATGCGCAATAAGTGTTGCATCTGCGAACCACTGCACTTCACCGGACGTTTAAGCTGCAAGAATATAGGTACTTCGTCTACGACAGTGTGGCTGATAATCAGATGCGGGGCTTTTTATGGGTATAATCATGCCTCTTCCTAGGGATGCAGATTCACGCGACAAGGTGCCTTACAACACCAGCCGTGATCAACCGACCAACCATGCCACTGAAGTTATACTACACGTTGGGTGCAGTTATGCTACTATGGATACCATGTTACGACATGCTTACACGCCACCAACGTATCCTATTCTAGGTGTGCATTTAAGGAAGACGGACTTTGCCGATGTGGCCAGTCCTGTATGCGTTTCCAACCACAAGACCGCTTCATGTTCGAACTGTACCTAATATCTAATTGCTAATAGTACCTACCTAATATGTACCTATATATAATATAGGTACATCATATATGCCTATATATACCTAAAATATACCTATACCTAATAGTACCTAATTGCTGGTGTGATATAATGACAAGTCTCGTTGATTCTCGGCCTTTCAGGTCAGCTTTCAGCTTTCAGCATAAAAACGTAAAGGGTTGGCATCACTACAAGGATTTATGCCCAACTGATGTCCGCTCCTTTTTTCCTCTTTTTCTGACTTGTTCCGTACTCTGAAATGCTTTCAAACAGACAACCAAAATTCTAAGATTTTAATAGTTGGGCCTGAAAACTAAATGATTGCTTTAAGTCATTGATTCGGAAAAGGTATGACCCAACCTCGTCCCGATATTTTTGATGGGAGGCCTTGCTGAACAGGCCGGTCCCATTAATGGATTAACTCGTGACCAGGAGCTTAGTCAGACCGCGATGTCTGTATAACCGAGTACGTTTCCTTGAACCGGTCGCGCGCATTATCCGTGACGGTCTGGCCTTCTGTTAGATGCATATGCACAGTATTTACCAAGTCCAACTGTCTGTTCTCTGACGTGATTATGGCATCCGCCCCGCAATAGTGCACGTGACGCCCAGTGTCAGAGTTTGTGCCTACATGTCACAGCCTTGTCAAACAGTATCGATAAACAACTTGAAATAGCGGGGATAGTATTGTAATGATTCCTTTCTACAATAGCTATTGAAAGATGTCACGTGACGCCTCCGGAGCCAAAGTGATCCCTTATGCAGATGGTTTGGGTCACACACTTTTGATCTAGTTGCATCTACCAAAATCTTTTAATGTATTTGCGTGCGGACCCTGATAGAATTTCTGATTCGCACGTTTCAAAATAAGTATTGTGAAGACGATACATGGGTAGAAAATGAAACAGCATGGACGATCGAATGTACAAAAATGGTAATAAAAAGATGCACGGTATTCTGAAACATCCTAATGGATATCATTTTCCGGCCAGATGCGTGCGGAAGTCGCGAAAAGTGCGTGCGTGGCGGAGGATGGGGTGGGGGCAAGACAGTTTGACCATTTACACCCCACAAAAGGTAACGGCTCTCGGCCTTCCGGCCAAGGTTGACTGACAACGGGACAATTGGACAGTCCAGACGGTATGTGATAGTGGTGTAGTGGTGCCGCATGTACAGTGCAGCGTGTAAAGTATCTGGTACATCATCGTTTGAACGTTAACGTACTCAACGTTGTAAGCGGTATGGTGCTAGCCTGATGAATAGCGCCCACCGTCAGTCCGTCCCCCATCGCTCACTGGCATAACATCGATAAACTGCGAGCCCCTGTGACAGCCCATGGAGGGAAACAATGCAAATCTTCACTCGCTCGCTCCCGAGCTCCTGCAGCGGACCGGCTCTGCCGCCCGGCCTCCGCTTCCTACAGCTGTGTGGCCGTGCCCCGACGCGTGCAAGGGGTGGCGTCGGACGCCGGGGCCGAATCACCGCAGAGGTCGGTTATTGATCCCCGTTTTTAGCGCCGCAGTCGGCGATGCGCCGCCAACTGCGCGTGTCGGCCGGCGGGACGCGGCCGGATCGCGTGCTGCGGCTGCCGGCTGCGCCTCGCTTCTTTGCCCCTCCCCCTCCCGCTCTCCAGCTCGCGAGGGCTGCGCTCCGTCGATCGTAGGCTCGCGGGAGCGATGCCTTTTGCTGACGAGATCCATGACAGCGTTGTGGCTGCGAGGCTTAGAGATAGTGGCGACGCCACGGGCTTTAGTGGGGGGTGGGTGGGGGGGGGGGGGGGCAGCATTTTTCAAGGGCTCCTGGAAATAATAAGGCTCTTCCATAGGGCGCCTACTCACACCTGGGCAGCGTCGCACCCAGGGGGGGGGGGGGGGCACCGAAGGCACGTGCTTCATATCAACTTGTGTTATGTTTTTGTATATTCACAATGGAAAATGTAAAAATTGGTGCCTTCCTGATACATATTAGGGCCTCCTGATATAAAAGGGGGGGGGGGCGCTTCCTGACCCAGAACAAGATCTTCATATACACAAAGGAGGACTCAAAATCCAGAAATGGAGCTCTTTATCCCAAAGCAGTGAATCCTGATCTGGATTTGCGAGCATTCAATACATACAAGGGTCTCCTGTTCCAGCAAAAGACCCAATATATACTGTACGCCTCCTAATCCAGATCAGGGTCCTCCTTAGTCATACTGTGGGCCTTCCGAGCCAGCAAAGGGCCTCCTTAGTACAAAATTGGGCCTGCTTAACCCAACATTGGTCCTCCTGTCCCATAGCATGGGTCATGCAATTCGTAAAGATAGCTTCTAATCCCAAATATGGGCCCTTTGTTGCAAAATTAGCATTCTGAGCCTGATCTGTTATCCTTTGGAGCAGCTATAAAAGCCTCATTAATACACATTTTGGTAAGCTACACGAGTTACAAACAAAAATGTGTTTTATATACTTTTGTTGGGGAGGGGGGGGGGGGGGGGGGCGGGGCTGTCTAGTGGTTGAACCGCTGGCACACTTGGTGCCTAAACACATCAGCATCAATATGATCATCATCATATTTTATCATTATCATTGTCACATCAGGTTCAGGTGAAAATGCACTGCTCGACATGAAAGCGGTTTAGGAACCGGCCAAATCTATGTTTGTTTCCAATTTTGGCATCAGGAACGCAAATCAAAGTGGCAGACATCCAGTGTTTATTCTGGCTTTGACCAACTTAATTGCCTCAGCCTCCCAAACCGATTTTAGAAAGCCACATCCCTGGCCGCAAAACCTTAAGCTTGGGTAAAAGGAGCCTTCCAAAATGGTGAGGGGCAAAAGCATACTCTCGCGTGCCAAACACATTGCTTAAGGTCACGAAAGGGCATAGAATCTGGCCTGATTCTGGCAGTTACCCCTCTGCCGGCAGTGAGAATCAACTGCCTTCTCTGCCCCCCCCCCCCCGCCCCCCTGCTGCGCTGTCGCTGGCTGTGCCCACCCAACTGTCACATACGAAAGCTTCAGAGTTTAGAGGAAGATGTTACACGATGGCAAGTCTGGGAGTGCAGCAAAGTTTCCGCTTTCTCTTTTTATCTTGATGTGCAACGCCAGCGGACACACGCATGCATGCATGCAGGTGGCTTAAAAAAGGACATAAATAACGGAAAAGGGGTACTTAGTACTCACGCATGACGCACAGCCAACAATAGACAATGGCGAAGAAGAGACCAATGGGCTTACGCGGGCTAAGCCGCCACTAACAATGAACCACCGCACAAAAACGACGCCGTGAGCCGCAACTAAAGACGTCTCGCACTGCAAGCGTAAAACAGAGACAACGGGGACCGTGTGTCGCGCGGAGCAGAAACGGCTTAAGCTGAACACCTGGGCGACACCGGACATCAATCGGTTACGCCACCGATCTCGCCGCCGCGCGCTCTGCCGGCCCTGCCGTGCAGGAGACACTGCAAAAATTAATTATCTACGAAACAGTACGTTACAGTAATTACGGCCAGCTCGACGTGATTGTTTCATCGGGCGGTAAATCGAGGCAGGGGGAGGAGGGCGACGGGGGCAGCGGCCACCGGCCGACCGCCCGTCGAGCTTCTTCCCACCGGCGCCGCTCCAGGAGCGGCTAATTTGGCGCTTTATTTTGACATATGGGCCCATCGGCCGCGGAGGCTCGCGGCGGTCAGATACTCCGCTAATTATCATTTTCAACAAAAAAACCACCGGCCGCCGCTGTCGTCATGCAACGCCGCGTACGCAATCGGCTGGGCGGGCGCTGATTGGCGGAACGCGCGGCGACGGCAGATAGGCCCCGCCCACCGCCGCACTGATGGGACCCGGCCAGCCAGGCTCCACCTCGCACCGGTCGCATTAAAGCAATAACAATAACCCGGGTAAATTGGGCAGGCGAATGCTAATATGGCCGAGCGAGGCCGAAAGTGAAAACGTCCACCTACGAAAATGAAATCAATGTTGGTGGCAAGGCCGAAGGCGGCAGACAGACAACTAGCTGACGCGGAAGCACGCCGGCGTACACCGTCGGTGCTCGGCCATGGCGGTACCGGCCATGTGACTCCGATCCAGCGACATTTCTTGACAAAGTGATACGAACAAAGGCGTTATGAGATGGAATGCATAAAAAGACATAATCGGAACTGTTCAGTGATTTGCTATCGCGTTTATCACTCTCTTCATTCTAGATCATTGTGCTCAACCCGTCAGTTTCAGTTGAGTCTGGCGTCTCGCGGTCGCGGGGTTTCGAACAAACAATCCTTCACGCACCGGCGATACAGCAATCATGAGCAAGAACGCTGGTAAACAAACAAGCCTTATCCTAAAAAGCCCACTTCCCCTTTGCTGTATTGCTGGCCGGGGTGACGCAGACACAGCTACACCACCCGTTGTGGACACATCGGCTGGAAGCGCAATACAGTACGATACAATGCAACGCAGCTGGGTGTGCAGCTTTGCGAAATGTGTTGAATGCAGAGCTGAGTCGGTAAGATGGCCGGAATTCTGTCTTCTTTAGTTTTCTTTTTCTTCGGATTTCACCCACTTTCTTCTCAGAATTAAGGGCGGGAATAGAACCCCACTCCGGCTGAGTAGGAAACTACATACATGATTCCTAAATGTGATGTGACCTTCTCCAACTTTCTCATATCTTGAGTCCTTTCTGCGCGTTCGGAACAGCACATGCCGCCAAGTGATTGCGTAGTGCATAAGGCACATTCAGATACAGTGCGCGCATCGATATCGAACATCGCTCGAGGTGACCAGATTTGGTATGCCGGGTCGCATAAATTATTTGACTTTTTAACATGAGAAAGAACAACCTTCGCTCAGCCCCCGGTTTTAGACATTGGGAGCACTCATGTTCTAAATAACCCATACACCACAAGGTACTATGCGACGCTGTCAACCAAACATTTTTGTAAATTATGAAACACCCCAACGGTTCGCGGCAGTACTCATAGTAAAGAGTGCGAATGTCGATGGGATTGCATCCACGAGCACGGCCCCGAAACGTCGAAGTTTCTCAAGATATTCACCAATGTTTGCCTGATGACGTCGCTAAGCCAGTGCTCCCCCATGGTGTATTACAGATCGATTATTCGCGATACGAGAACTGGAATAACCGTGGTTAACCTTCTTTAGCCACAACGCGTCATTTGTTCCACCGCTTCTACACCGCTCCCTTGCTACCGAGGAAGCTCTCCTGCACTTCTGGATACATTGTTGCGTTACTCACTCTGCGCCATTGCACCTGCTACCTGATTAGAACTGCTGGTACAGGTTGAAAGGTTAAGACGGTCCTGCTGACCACCTGGACTGAGGGAGCAGAAAAATGCTATCGAGAATCAAACAAAGGTGCTGAACTTTTCTTGCCCCGAACGCACGTTATATCGTCTGCCTCGTTCTAGCACGCGTCATAGGTTATGTTCAGCTGAAGCCTTTGTGCGGCCTTTTGTGTTTTTCTTACCTTCAGCAGCTTTCTTACTCCATAGACGCCATCGTCTCAATTAGTAACTCAAAGGTCATTTTCTGTGACCTTGTTTCCGAAGCCTCTACGGTCGTTTTCGGGTTTGCATACCGAATGTGGCTAATTCTTTCGACCGATCGCACATAGAGTTATGAAAAAAAGTGGGCACGATAGCATTGTCTGCTGTTCGTGGGCATTTGCAGACATGAACGGCGCATAAGAAAACAAACATAAAAAGATTTCGAAGCTGACATTAAGCAAAACAAGTGAAGAAAACTAGTCTCGTCGCCATCATCATGATGCCCGATGCGAACTTCTTTCTACCAAGCACGTAACCAAAATTTTCCTCGAGGGGGGGGGGGTGGGTGGGGCAAGACGTCGAACTTGCCGCAAAGTCCTGAAAATTTAGACCGAATTCCCGCACAATCACCCAGTATCTAGCGCAAAATTCCTCGCTCAGAGCGGGGGTGGGGGACACGACCCCCGGCCCTCTCCTTGGCTACGTCTCTGCGAGCTTTATGCCACTGCTGCCAAAATTACGATTTCTATACCATACGTACGGCACACGGGTACCTGAAACGCTTTTTGGTGCACAGGTTCACCAGAAGAATCCAAAACTGGGTAGTGATAAAGGATATGATCATCAGAGGCGTAGCTTCGTAACATGAGGCTAGAGGGAGGGGGGATGGGCAGTGAAAATGAAGAAACCTACCCCAAAATTTGCCTGAAACGGGTTTCTTCCCGGATTGGTTCCATTTTCTTTCCAAAGTTAGGGGCTGGAACACAAGTTGAGTGTTTGTGGGGGGGGGGGGGGGGGCAGGGGAGACAAAGCCTCCGAACTGAAAAAAACTCCCTCCCCCGGTAGTCATCGGCTACATCTAATTCCGTGCATCAATGACAACACGAAGCTTGACACAGCAGCCTTTTCAAATCAACCACCCATGGTAGTGTTGCGGTTAAAAGCAATGTGGCAAATCAATAAAAGAATATGTAATGTGTTCCGAGGTACGCTGCCATTTTCTTTTCACTACCCCCGGATGATGGTTTTCTCAGACATTTCATATTTATACATAAAAGGCGTACCGCGGATGCAAACTTAGGCTTCGTCGGATTCAAACTTACGCAATGTGAATGCGTCAGCATATTAAGGCACGGCACCTATCGACGACAGGATCTGGCGACAACGTCTGGCCAGCAGTCATCATGGTGCTCGACTTCTAGCACTGAAATTACATCACATATAAGTAGCTAACCTCTATCAAGTCTACAGTCAATGTAGACAAAAATTTGACATAAATAGCATGCTGTCGAAAATACCACTAATAAGGTTAAGGCTTTACATCTCCCAGATTGATAGGGCCACTTTGAGACTGGCCGCCTTTATTAAGAAAATCTTGTGCGATGCGGTGACGGCGTGGTAGCGCGTCGAACTCAGTAGAGTTCGGGAGACTGGGTAGAGCATGTGGAGTTATGTATCATGCATTTTTAATCATTTTGTATGTTTTGTGCGATGTGGTGGCGGCGTGGTACAGACTCGAGCTCGGTAGAGCTCGGTAGAGACAGACTCGCTAGAACATGTGAAGTTTGCTCACTGTGAGCAGCGCACCAACCTGTCCTGGCCTGGCAACATAAATGCTGAGGCAAAAGCAGGATGACCCCGACGTGATTTGAACACGCAACCTTCTGATCTGGAGTCAGACGCGCTACCGTTGCGCCACGGAGTCACGGGCGTGTTCACGGATCTGGCGTTGCACGTCTTGTTAAGGATCGCCGACATATTTTGACGTATAAAGCTGTGTAGCGCCGCAGTAGTTGTCGAATATACTTTACCTGTTTGCTCACCTTTGCACTTACAGATTTTTGAAAGAAAGGGAGTCAAAAGGCACATGACGGCGTTCAGAAACACAGCTATGTCGTGATCTCGTCCACGCACATCCTTCACCCACATTGTTTTTTTGCCACAGTATGTCTGCTGTGGATTTCCATTGTTATGCGACTGCTGCATGATTCATCATCACTGAAGGCGTTTTGTTACCGGATAGGTGCCAGACCCCAAGATATGGGACACGGATCAAATCATAAGATGTAGCCCCTTCTTACAAACCCTTGTATGCCCAGGCCCTATTTGCTCAACCACAACTGACCACAAGTAACCCGATAATAAACTGTTTCCGTTGTTTGTATTTTACAATACTTACGCGCCGGAGCCTCTCTGAAATGGTCGCTTTGCGACAAAACGCAGAGATCCCTGCACTGTCCGCCATCTGTGCCGTACTCTGATACCATACGGCACAGTTGTACGGATAAAACGCTGCCCCACTCTTCCACATGTTTGACACGTCATCCGCCACGGTGCCCGCGAAGTTAATACACAGAGGAGGAGCGGAACGTCCGGCGAGGTTTATCCACACATGAGGGGAAGCATGTTCAACGTCAACGGCATCCCGCACTTTCCTGGTCTGGTACGGCAACGCCGTTTTGACTGGGTAAAACCGTACTGACCCCGACGTGATTTGAACACGCAACCTTCTGATCTGGAGTCAGACGCGCTACCGTTGCGCCACGGAGTCGCGGAATCGCTGCATATGGCGGCTATGTGTCGCGCCGCGCCGACAGATAGCCGCTATCTGTCGGCCTGCACCGGAACAGTGCGTCACACCTGTGTGCGCCGGCGAGGGGAGGGGTGGGCATATTGAGGTCACAGTTTTGTGCAGCAATCCTCTGTACACAAGGCTTCGTGATTTGCTGCTCTCACTGAATATGAACAGAGCTGTCGCCAAGTTTTTTTTGTACCGCGCGTCTTATTACACCATATCTTTTGCTCCTTATAATCGTGTTCTCTAAATGGCGGCTCTGCCATAATGCTGAAGAGAACACCTGGCAATCTGGTGCGAAAGAAAGCACGCAAAATCACTGATGGAACACAGCCTTTCTACTGGCTGTTATTGCCCGCCGGTCAGCTAATGCGACTAATGCACCGCTGCGATGGAGCGTGGTATCTCAAGACAACAGGTGCTTCGTCAACGTATGGCCAGCAACGTCAACCAGGGGCGGATTTAGACTTTGTTTTCTGGAGGGGCGACAAACAAAAAAGGCAAACGGTTCCTGTAGAATGCCATCTAAGATATCCAGTGGCTCCCACATTCACATCCAGACTTGCGTGTACGTACATACATGCGTACATATGTACATGCATTTATATATATATATATATATATATATATATATATATATATATATATATATCAAACACGTACGTAATTAATTGTTGGAAACATAACGTAGCATGCACACAACAGCACACTTCCGCCTTTTTTGGGGGGGGGGGCAAATAATGATTTTGTCATTTTTGGGAGGCATGGCCGTTGCCCCCCTGAATCCGTCCCTGTTGTCACCAAGGTGCTTGAATGCAAATGCAATGAAATGCAATGCATGAATGTGAGCGAAGAATGCAAGCTAGCCATAGCGCTACAGACATGCAGCTCTGTGTTACGTCATGTGTGACGAAGGACGGAGCATAACCATTTTAGGCTATTCAATCGTGCAATAGATATCACACATTGGTGCCGAAAAAATTATCGTCGTCAGTTCTGATGCACGTTGCGTTGGGTCTCCAGAGCTTTAGTTCAACTCTGAAAACAATACAGAATTAAGAGACTGTTGCCAAAAGGAAATATGTTAGTGCTGTGTTATATGAGTGTTGATCTTCCAGTTGTATTATTTTGTTAACGGAAAAGCGAGGTTCCAAGCTGTTTGGCTCAAATCATGCTTTATTCTTAAGCATCATTTCGTTCTGCGCTGACAAAGCAACAACATCTTAGATATTCTATTTTTCATTCTAAGTTTGAACGTAAGGTAATTAAAGTACCCCTGAAACAACATGCATTGTCTTACCTTAAACCCCGACATCTCGTATGGAGCGTATTCCTACTGTGGTGTCTACCCTGATTAATCTTACCAGTGTACACCCACCCGGATAAGGCGGGAGAGTCCGTTTGAAACCCGAGAAACCATCTGTTTGCAAAGACATACACTTACACGAGCCACACACATTACAGTGCTCCAGCTATAATGACTCACAACTAAAAGCTGACAGCTACTTTGTCTGTCAATGCTTCTAGCGAAAACGATCCCGGGAAGCCAAACACGCTCCATTTGGCAAATACACGCCCGTCCTAGCATATCACATGTTGCCTTATCACTTCCGAGCTGGCCCCGCTGGCGGTCCGCATGCGGCCTGAGTCCGGCCGGATTCGAACTCGAGTGCGCGATCACGACCGCTCTGGACTCGGACTGAAGTGGATCGATTCGTTTCACAGATTAATTAGACTCGAACTAGGTCTCAACCATTTGAAAAGTCAAGGACTCGGACTGGGAATTTGACTCAGGTTTCATGTAATCACACCGAGCTCGAATCCTAACACGAGGTGAGATGTTAACGTCTAGAGGAGATTCAGAATAAGGCGACAGTCCGAATGGCGGTACCTACATTGAGATGAGAAAATGTCTCGCTAAAAGCAAAAGCACTGCAAATAAACCAACATGCGGGGAATGCCCTGCTGGGATTCCAAAACGAATTTTCTTAAGTGAAAGCTACATTTCCTTGAGTTAATAAACGCCTTATCTAAACGGGTTCATAGGCGAAGGCTATGACTGCAAAGCCATCATCATCTGGCCAGGCCCGTTCACAACGCAAGAAGCGAAGCCGTCCGAGCAAGAGTAACGGTCAGCAGCCGCTTACCAACGGCTTTAGCATGCTAACAAAATAAAATAACGGACATAACACGTGGCGGCAGTCCACTGAGGTATCCCAACAGAGGCATACCGAAAGATCCTGGGCGATGCTCAGGGTTTCCGTGTGCAAGGACGGTTTCTGTATTCAAGTGTTTTGAAGTGTGCGGTGTGATGCATTTAGGCCTTTTAGGCCGAGTGGGGCTTTTCGAAGCCGTCGGGAATTAGTACGTTGATTGCATGGCGGGAGAGAGCTCAGTGAGGTTCATGTTTTCATTCCGTCCATAGTTTCCTGATAGTGCATCATTAGGGTTCGTGATTTGTTAAACATCGTTGCTGTACCAGCAAGAATAAATGGTGCACGAGCCGCTGCTCACCATTGTATTCAGCTTTGAATAATTCCATAAGTCGGGTTGGTCCAGTATGACAAAGGTGAGAATGCTAATACTTCTTCAAAATCTCATGTCAGTGAGGATTCAATGCAAATGGTCACAAATTGTGAACTGATGTGAGCTCCATGGTCGTTCATATCGGTAATTCATCAATCTTATATTAAACCTCCGTCTTGTTAGGATACAGCGATTGCGGTGAAAACCTGTTGGTTAGATTTCAACCGCAAGCATATGTTTTCACGATCTATAGGGATGTAAAGTGGTTGTTTTTCCCATGATATTTCATAAACACCTCATGAAACCTGCAAAAGAGCAGATTAAGAACAAGGTACCCGAGATAGTTAACCAAAACCCCATGGCGCTCTTGTGAATATCTGCGAGCACCAATATCTGCGGCGGCCACCTAGAGCAACTGAAACCCCGGGTTCGGGCGGTAGTGATCGGTTGTTGCCTGAATTCACTTATTTATATTTTTTATTACTGCCTGTTGGGTAAAACCTAAACGCCCTTTCACGTTGCATCACTTATTAGCTGTGCATAATTATTTGTATTGTTTTCGTTTATTCACCGGCGGAACCTGGTGCGCTATCATCTTTATCTACTCCGCTCCCACTGCCTTCCACTTCACGCGAGGCCTCCGCCTGCCTCTCCCGCAGGCTCGGGTAGTCATTCAGGGGAAAGGGACGCGAGGCCAAGACTATACGCTGCCTAATACGGTCCCGCAGAGTCCTCTGAGTAGGCCCGGGGAACGTGATTTTAACCTCGCCTCTCTCCACGCATCACCAAAGCGTCACGCTAGACTCGTTTTCAGAGCTGATGTGGCTGCCTCCATGTGCTCCGCTCACGCCGTCGCCAGTCTAGTGCCATGAATTCCTAGCCCGTTCGCTGTCCAGGTAGTAAATCAGTCACGGCCTGATCCGACACGATCCGATCCGACAGACTGAAAGCCCATGTCGAAAATCGACACATGTCAGCCTCCTCAAGCCTCGCTCCGTCAACGACAACCAGCTGATGACAGCAGTAGTGTAGAGGTAATAGATCAGTGGCTGCTCATCACGTACGCATCCTTAACAGCTCATGTCTAATTCGGGCACGCGTATCAGGCGTCAGGAATGTTTCCCAATGCGCGAGTTAGGCTGAGGAGCGTGCGCGGTTCTCAATCACGCTGTCACATCGCGCAGAACAGGAAACAAATCACCCGGCTTTCAAACGTCGACTCAAACAGCATGCAGAACACACACGTCAACGGAATTAATAGACGCACGCTCACTCAATCCAAGCCCTGCCCGCCCTGTCCTACCGCGCGCACACTCGCCGCCGCGACTCGTGGCCCAGACAGACCACGTGGCGTCTCTGGCGGCTCGACGGAGAGCAGTGGGCCGCGTGGTGGTCTGTCGCGTCGGCCGGCGCAGCAGGTCACGCCGACGGGAGGTGTAATAAGGCGGCCGGCCAGCCGCCCATTACCGCGGCGACGCCGGCAAGCCGCCCCACCTGGCACGCCGTTTAATGACGCCTCTGTCCATTGGCTGTCAAAAAGCTCGTTCGCTGGCGGCGGCGTAAAATAGCTGCCGGTTCAGGCTGGGAGGGGGGAGCCTCACCTGGCGATGGGTATTGGAGTCTGGATACGGCGTGGTTGACGCGGGGGAGGGGGGGGGGGGGGGCTGCTGGAGTATGAGTATGGTGAAGTTATGCGGTTAATGCCTGTTAGAGTCTGCGCATGGCGCGGAGGCGATGCAGATTGCACCCACGCGGGTCCGGCCCTGCCTGGGGCAGGTCACTTCCGATAGCGGTGGTGCGGGTGACAACCAGAGGTCGCGGAGGTCGGGCGAGAGCTGCCACTCCTCCGCCGCCGAGACCGAGTCAGGGCCGCCGGCGCTCGCTCGGGCGGCCATGTTGTTTTTGTACGCGCTGATCGATCGCCGCGGTCGTCCGAGCGTTTTCACTCTTAATTCTCCGCGGAGGGCGGCACGCGAGCCGTCGATCGGCACCGAGGACGGCCGAGCGCGCCCCGGCGACCGATTGACCGGTCGGGCTGTTTTGACAGACCGGCCGCGGCCGCTCGCCTGGCCGCGTGATGCATGAGTAACGGTCGGGCATTCATCAAACCGACTCCGACGCCGTCCGATTGCAATGCCGACTGCAAATGGACGCCAAACACACACGACGGGACCGGGCGGCAAGTGCCGGCCCACGATGGGCGATTGACACGGCTGTCCGTTCGGGGCTTTGTGCTTTGCTCGGTTCGATCCGGTGGGATTGCTGGACTGTGCGCATGCGCGATTGAAGTGTGTGCGATTTAAGTCTGACAGGACCAACACCATCACTCCGTGCGGCAAGCAAATGTTGTTCAAAATGGCTTTAGTTTGCGGCACCGCAAATAAGGTGTAGTTTTACGTGACATGCGTGGGCGACAGATGCGGCATGACACATACCGCACATGGGTTAATATTTTGGGGTTATGTCAAATGACGTCGTAGTTTTAGCCCATGGCGTATCGGGGTGCGGAGGGGGCGCCGGGGCACGCCCGCCCTGTTTAACATTTCATCATATATCGATAAACACGTGAATAAATATCGCTTGTGAGAATGTAAGTGGATGCGTAAATAAAGGTAGATTGAAAACACGCGATGTTGGCATACCTGTGGCACGCTGAGGGAAGCTTTCAGTGAAGCATTTTGAGGTGCCATATCTTGCAAAATCCCGCATACGTCCGGCGCGCCCCCCCCCCCCCCCTGCGTGATGTGAACCGACTCTGAAACCAACAATCTCCGAGGCTGCACAGCATGCTCCGACCGACATTAGCATTGCATTAAGGCTTGCAGTAACATTGCCAATCTATCGACAAAGATGTGATCATAATGTACACCGGTTAGCCGGAAACTAAATTGCAATCTCTCGATTTGAAAACGATCTTGCGCTCTAGCAGGCTTGCCGCATCAAAGTAACACAACCATAGCAGCGGCACTGAAACTCCCCGGCACTGTAGCAAATACCTGGGCAGGACTTGAATTTAACGTCACGCCCGTAGCACGCAACGAACCAGTGAGCCACCTCCATCAACCATCGCGAACGCTGTCCAAATGAGAGTAAGGCAGTCATGCTGCTCTTGAGACACGTGTGTCACATAGATTGACTTGTGGCCACTGTTTTGTCTCGGAGAGCTGTCCTGCGGCAATTTACTCTAGGACATATATCGCGAGTAGTTTTACTCAGCCCACCGTGGATTAGAGCGTCATATTGGAACACGGGTTCACAGCGCCCTGCTCTTGCCAGGCCACAGAGGTCATATGAAGGACGTGGCTGGAAATACATCCGGGTCCGTCTGGGCCGGTGCGGTTTGGGCAGACTTGCCACTTTCCAGCTGCTGCCTATGTTGTAATGGGGACAAATGGAACGTTGATTGCTCGCTTCCAGGCTTTCTGTGCCGTGCTCACTGACTTTGGGGTCGACATGACTTACCATTTAGTGAGCTACAAGCGGGGTAAGTGAGAAGATAAGTCTCGGTTCTGACAGCTTTCGTCGAGAGACTCTTCTGTGCATTCAATCCTTCAGAATGTTCCGAAAAACCATAGAGTGGAATACAAAGACGCTATTTCTCTCTATCGGAACTTGTTCTCGTGCCACGAAATCTGATAACCAGCAGGAAAATAGATTGAGTTTACGATCCAATCAAAATGAAAAGGTTGCCAGCTAAACGAAGCACTAGGGTAAGAGCAAACCTGCCGTCTCGTTGACTGAGTGAGAGTGCATCCCGCAAAACCGCAGGAACACCCCAACAACGTGCTTCACATTGCTGGGATGGGTGGGGTTGCGAACGGGTCACGCCGTGCCGTTTCGACCACCTCTCCCCTCTCTGGCCCTGGCCCCGCCGTCCATTTCACGGTGGTGCGTCAATTCCCGCGGGCGCGCACGCTGGGGCCGGCCGCCCACCACCTGGAATGCCAGCCGCCGCTAATGCCAGCGCGCGCGCGGCGAATTCGTCTCCGATCCGCCACGCTCGTCGCGACGCGCCGCAGTTCCAGCCGGCGGCCGAGCCGTGCCCAGATGCGCCACATGACGGCGCGATCGACGGGCTCCGGTCGCCCGAACCCGCGCTTTATACCGCTAATCCCACGTCTAGCCCCTAGTTACGCGTCCCGCGTTAGCGCCAGGCGCCAGCTCGGTAACGGACGGCTGGCGAGGAGGCGAAAGTTTTGTGCGTGGTGCTGACATTTGCGAGCGGGCTGACGGTCGGCGGCGCTGGCCGACTGACCGTAAACCGGAGTTACGGCTCATGGGCGGAGTGGTGACGACCTGTCCGTTTGCCCGCTGGAACAGGCCGGCCGGTATAAACAGGGGCAGGCTTTACGCGGCTGTTAAATTCGTCACGACTTTGCACGGGCAAATAAGACGTTACCGCGACAAAACGGTAGGCGCTTGCGGCGTTGCTCACAAATACGCGTTTGTCAATAAGCCGCGGAACCTTTTGCAACGGCTGCCTGAAGTATGCCGGTATTAATACCGTGGCGGTGTATACCTAGCGCGGAGTTGTGACGGCCAGTGACTGATACCAGCACGTGCCACCCGCGCCACCGTTGTATAAACCCGGAAACTGAGTCCACCTGGCGATGCGTTGTTGTGAGGGGCGTCACCGGCGCCGGCTTCAGCCAGTCTGCGCGCTGCCAAGCACTGACCGGCCGCCCGTGTTCCCGTCCGGGCGGCGGGCGTGCTCTGACAGAGCGGTGCGCCGACGTGGACCAAAGCCGACGCCGTGCTGCCGGCGGCGGCGGCGCCGGCGCCGGCTGACGGGCAACCCCAGCTGCATCCACAGCAGGTCAAAGGTCAGCGCCGACGGCGAGGCTGGCGGCCGCCGCCCCCGTACCGTGACGCGGGCTCACCAGCGGCCGTGTTGCCCGCGGCGGTCGGCGGTGACGGGGGCTTGAAGGCGACGTGGGAGCTGTCGCTGCCGCCGTGGGCGCCACCCCAGCACCCCGGCCCGCCGGCCATGCCAGAGGATGGTGGGAATGGATGCATGTGCGCTGCTCCGGGTCTCCGGTCAGCGGCCATCGGGTTGTCTGGCGGCTGGCGCTGCACTGGATGAACTCGAACCGGCGCGGCGGGAGCGCGCCAGCTCCGGCCGAACTACGGGGAGGATCGGACTGCTCCAGACGGCTGTCTCTTGTCCCCTTCGGCTGTGTGAGATGGCTAGGAGAGGGCGACTGTTCACGTGGCGCAGACACAGACGTAGACGTAGGAACAGGGGAAAGCGAGCCAGGAGGTTGTGAGACTCGGTGCTCTCACCTCTTTCTACCCCTTTTGAAGTTTAAACATTAATCTAGCGATGCTCATTGAAAGAACTGGCCTGAAAAGGTTTGGCCCCCGCTCCTTGGGACCTCCTGCGCCCCTGGCCACAGGGCCAGGAACGGCATGGTCAGCCATGTTTGCCTCGGCCGGAGGGGGGGGGGGGGGGCTGGCGCACCCGAGACCTGTATCATGTGCGGGGATCGCCTAGATAATCTGCATCACCATGCATGGTGCTAGTGCAAAGATTACAGTACATTTTCATGGCAAACACGAACAGGCAGTCACATATCGATACATCATTCTGTTCAAAAGACTGCCGCAGGTGGCGCGAAAGGCTTTACAGAGGATAGAGTACATACATTGACATATTGCTACCTCTGTATCATGTTTCCGAGCAGGCGTGACAGAGGCTTAGGCACTACACAAGCCAAAGAGTACAGTCGCTCTGTAGTCACTGACTTGCAGATATCTTTGACGCATATGCATCTTTTATGTAAATTCTTGAAAGCTCCTAGGCCCTTGCCCGCCCAAAACATTTCCTCCAGCTGTACATTTGGGGCAGGCCAAGGTGAGTTAGTGGCAGCCGGGCCCAGTCCTACCCTACGCTCCTCCTCTGCAGCGCCGACGCTCCTCCAGGGCAGCCCGACGCTCCTCCTCTGCAGCGCCGACGCTCCTCCAGGGCAGCCCGACGCTCCTCCAGGGCAGCCCGACGCTCCTCCTCTGCAGCGCCGACGCTCCTCCAGGGCAGCCCCGACGCTCCTCCAGGGCGGACTGGCACTCCTCCAGGGCGGACCGGCGCTCCTCCAGGGCAGCCCCGACGCTACTCCTGGACGGGCCGGCGCCCCTCCAGGGCGGCCCTGACGCCCCTCCAGGGCAGCCCCGACGCTCCTCCAGGGCGGCCCCGACGCTACTCCAGGGCGGACCGGCGCTCCTCCAGGGCGGCCCCGACGCTACTCCTGGACGGGCCGGCGCTCCTCCAGGGCGGCCCCGACGCTACTCCAGGGCGGACCGGCGCTCCTCCAGGGCGGCCCCGACGCTACTCCAGGGCGGACCGGCGCTCCTCCAGGGCGGCCCCGACGCTACTCCTGGACGGGCCGGCGCTCCTCCAGGGCGGCCCCGACGCTCCTCCAGGGCGGCCCCGACGCTCCTCCAGGGCGGCCCCGGCGCCTCTCCAGGGCAGCCCCGACGCTCCTCCAGGGCGGCCCCGACGCTCCTCCAGGGCGGCCCCGACGCTCCTCCAGGGCGGCCCCGACGCTCCTCCAGGGCGGGCCGACGCTCCTCCAGGGCGGCCCCGACGCTCCTCCAGGGCGGACCGGGCTCCTCCAGGGCAGCCCCGACGCTCCTCCAGGGCGGACCGGCGCCTCTCCAGGGCAGCCCCGACGCTCCTCCAGGGAGGCCCCGACGCTCCTCCAGGGCGGACCGGCGCTCCTCCAGGGCGACCCCGACGCTCCTCCAGGGCGGACCGGGCCGGGGAGTGGTGTCGCACCCTGGCCTACGCCGGCGCCGGTGTGTCGGTCAGCTCAGAGCGGCGGTTCACACGCTCACTCACGGGACAGCGGCGGTCCGCAGTCACCGGCCGTTTGTCTTCGACGCTATCGACTGACAGCACAATTACATGGCGGTTTTGCCGCAAGTAGGTATGCAGGCGTCATTTGCATACAACAGATGTAAGATTTATTTGCGCGGATGCGAATCACGGGACGAGCCAAGCCTGTCACGCTTCGACGGCTTATTGATATACGAGGTCTTGTTCTGGACCCAATGAGCCCGAGCCCCGTCTCGGCTACGACAATCGAAACTGCAGTTCCATTAGAGCAGAGGTCTAGCGAAGCACTGGACATGAAAAAAGCCCTTACCACATTGCCCAGGGTCACACGTGGATAAAAAATGAGACAAAATGATCTGTTATATTTGTGTTTGCCTACACACACAATTCAAATATAGCTCAGTGCAAGCACACAGATTGCGAACATCTGACTGCTAAAGATTAGTGGAACGCTCTTAGCGCCCTTTCCTTCAGTATCTGTTTAAAAGCTCAGGCACGAACACTTGGGCAACACGCGCGGAATCCCTAACTCAAAGACCGTCCATGCGATGCGCAATCTGAGTCATCGCCTCAAACGGATACGAAGCTTAATTGCAGGCTAATTGAGAAGGAAGCATCCACCATATCATTTACTAACAACTATGTGCATATTCAGGGAGCTGAGCGGTGGCCAGTATGAAAAGCATTATCTTCAGGAAGTGAACAACGTGCATTTGCAACGTCGATCGATTGAGAGGCGGGCTGCAGCACTGGCGCAGTCACGAAGGGGGGTGAGGTGGTAGAGCGAGCTCGTGGTACTAAAGCCCCGCCTCCGTCAGGCTCAAACGCAGGCTTTGACCACGATACTACTGAGTATATTTTCGGAGTGTGATGATCGGGAAAACTGGTCTGGTTTTCAATTTCATAAGCACTTCCATGGGCAGTAAGATGTAGAATCCAACAGTCGTAATTTGGTAACAAGACTAGTAGATAGACGAGCGAATATGTACGGTACGAAGCTGAAACCATTGCTTATGGCACCAGGGCAAACCAACATCCATAGCGCACTGATACGTTCGATACTGTGCCCACTAGTGTTTGAGGGATCTGTTGGCCCGTTCGCAGGGCAAATGTTCTGTCAATGGGGCTGGGCTGTAAAAATTAGCCTTCCCCGTCGCAGATCATGGCAGCCCCTTTGGTCGTTCACAAATTCTAATTGCGCCGCTGGGCTGCAGCGATTGACATCACTAAGCTGCAGTCTTCGATGCCGTCAGTTGTGGGCCATGAGCTGGAGGGAACTTATCGGCGCCATGGTCAGTGCTCTTAAAAAGGGTGATCCGTGAAGAACTTTCAGAATTTTAGAGAATTTGGGTTGCAGCGAATGGTGGTACAGATATCCCGGCGCGAGACATATATAATTATGCTGCGACCTCACTGTGCCAATTATCAGGCTCATACCTGGATCATGTTCTGCTATTCCAGATGGCGGCCATAACAGGGTTCACAGAGAGGAACCGAAAGAGAACAAAGCAAGCTGCGCCACGTGATGATCATTTTACGTTTTTACACCCCGCGCATGTTTCATTTAGGACAGCAGTAAGACGCAGTATGCGGTGTGGACGAGTGAGGTGATAACGGACTCAAGTTATCAGTTATCACCGTGCAGGTGATCACAAACCAAACCCAACGGCGCCATAGAGCTTCATCGCGAATAAACCGGTAACCTCGTTTTTCACGTTTTGGGCAGACAGATGTTTGGCTATCCAACATTCGCACGCTAAATCACCGAGCGCATTGTTCAAGAATTGAATGGCAGTGTGTTTAGCAAATGCTCGCAGCCTTGGTCGGAAAAGCAATGACTTAACAACGATTTGCGGTCTTGGTGACTGTGATCAAACTGTTGGGAGGCCACACATATTTTGGTGAATCTTGACCACGTGACCAATTTTTATGAGCGTTATAGAGCTCACTGCGCTGTGAACTGTACCATACGCCTGTATTGTGTGTATGGCTCGAGCTCGTTCGACTTATACAAAAGCGTGTGCTCATGAAGATGAGTTTCAAAACAGGTGACACCGATTGCTCTCCAGTCAATTAGCGGCGCAACTGTACATCAGACCATATTGTGACCACTTGATCTATCAACGGTGCATTCGCCTTTACTTTCAATTTGTTGCACGTCTCTCACCTTATCTGATCTGGTCGGCGAGATCTGGTACCAATCCTCAAAACGTCCCACCAAAAAGATGAATCCGCAGTTTGCGTATGGGGACGCTTGGCCAACGCAAATACTTTACAAATGCTTTAACAGTACTTTCACCGACACTTTCGGAAATAGGGCCACTCGTTCCGTCCTGTGCCAAGCGGTTTTGGTCTCGTGGTTCTGCGACGCCATAAAGTCGCGCCCTCGGACTAGTTTTGAAGACTCGCGGCTTTGTTGCTATTAGCAAAGTTTTCGCAGCTCTCGCTAGTGGAGTGGTAAAGGATGCGTGTTGTTACCATTGCAATGTGATAGGAGTATCCGCATTATGAAATAGTTAGCATGCACACGTGCATCACAAACTACGCAGCACAGCCTTTACATAATTGTGCTTCTTATTGCGCCAACTGCATGCAGCTGCAATCAGCGACTCAAACGACATCACCATTTGGAAAGCTCGCCGACCGGTGCGAACCGGGCGGCACCAGTTCAGCTTTTCGCAGCGTTCGAATGAGACTGGCGCGGTGTGCCGCCCCACTCCCGCCACGCTCCCACCCATGCATTGTTTGCAAGTAAAATGGGCCGCGGCCATTGCATGGTATCCGTGCAGCTCACCTACTTGCAAGGTGTGAAATATATGCGGCATGAAATATTCCACACGGTATCTTGACAAGGCTCGGGCGCAGGTTCTCGGCGCCGGAACAGTAGCTCGAAAGCTAAACAGTGGCACTTTCTCAGCATTGCAGCTGCGGAACGCCACCCAGCTTCGGACCAGGAATAATGAACCGCCAGCAGCAGCAAACATGGCTGCTGGGACCTTTTTCTATCCTTGTTTCGAGTCAGTTACGCAACTTAAATGCTTGAACTGAACTGCACGTGACGGCGCCCAGTTCCACTGAAATTTAAGGCATGGAAGATTAATCTTGCCACCCAGACCGTTTGGCAAAAGTTCCCAGACTGTCGCTACAAAGTCGCTTTGGGAATCGAGTGCACCCAAAACCTTCCCAGCCACTTACTCCCCTCGAACAAATTCAGATCGTCGCTGCCGCGCATGACTCGGTTCGCCGGCGATTATCCCCATCACAGATGTTCCGGCGGCCGCGCCGAAATTGCCTCGGCGCCGGCCAATCCGCGGCCGCCGCGGCCGGCCGAAAATTGGCGCCAGTCCGGCTCGCGCGGCGACCCGACCGCGGCCGCCGGTCGCGGAGGGGAGGCGACGGGTCGGGCGGCTGCCGTTTTTACCACCGGTCAGAGATGCACTGCTGAGTTACGGCCGTCGGGACCGTGCACGGGACGTGCCGGCAAGAGGGGCGCGACCGGGGGCGGGGCGGCCAGCGCGTGATTTAGCGCGCGGACGGCGGCGGCGCGCGCAGCCTGATTAACAATTTTGGTTTGATCGGCGCCGTTTTTGCGGCGACCGCGGCGTAATGAGCGGCGGCCGCTGCAGGCGCTGGGTCGAGGCAATCGCGGCCGTAAATCGGCGACGGCCATTAGGAATGCGGGCCGGGGCGGCACCACCGAGAGGACGCACTTCAAAGCAACGGTCCGCGAGCCGCCGGCACGGCAGGCTGCTCCGCGCGAGCGCCGGTAGGCCTCAAGGGTGCGCCCGCCGGTCGGGCGCCGCTTCAAGCGCGTCGCTCGTCTTCCCACACAAGTGTCTCGTCGTCGCACAAGTGGCTTCGTTGCCGTGTCGGTAACGGTCGGGGCCGGACACGTGTCCTGACGGAGAGGCGACGTGCCGCGGTGACGTCACGCGGCTGCGGCGATGGCGTCGTTTGGCGTCATGATTTGTGGGTTTGTTCGGTGCCGCCGGTGACACGTACACGCGAGTGACCGCTTAATGGCGTCTGCAGAAAAGCTGAGCGCCGCGTAACGAGAGTGATTCTGTATCCAGCGGCGGAGGGACGTCACGCGTCACGAGAGCGCCGTCGTGCTCGGCAGCGGCGGGGCGTCACGCCCCACGAGACTGACGTATTCGGCGGCGGCGGCCGGCGTCACGCATTACCATGCTGATGTCGTATTCGGCGGCGACGGGGCGTCACGCCCCACGAGACTGACGTATTCGGCGGCGGCGGGCGTCACGTATTACCATGCTAATGTCGTATTCGGCGGCGGCGGGGTATCACCGCGTGGTGGTGATGGTGATGATCAGTGGTTCGAAGCATGCGCGTACTTGAATGAAACTCAGACGGCTTGGCTTGCTGCTTACAGTAAACGCACAGTTAGCAAACGGTGTAGATTATTCATAGGGGAGTTAATGAAGGGTTAGTGAAGGGTAGTAACTCTTGGGATAATTTGAATGCAAACTTTTTGGGTAGTGTTTCCAACAGCTGTTCCCTCTATTTTGCATGATGACTATTCGTATATCCCGCTGTCATCAGTGCGGTGAAGACTTCTGATGTTGGGGGTGCAGGCTCACATTACATGCAACTGGGGGTCCAGGCGTCGTCTCGTGTAACTTGTTCAAAACACATAATAGCACAGTTGTCTGGTACATTACTGGGAATGCCGACCCTAATAACCGCTACGCCTGCGACCGATCCTGACGCCGGCCTGCATATGAATGTTACTAACAATGAGACATAGTGACATATCCTTGGATGTGCTGTAAAACACAGCGCTGCACAAACTTAGCACCGGGGTTAACAGAGGTCCGTTTGATTGCGTTATTATTAGGCATGACGACACCAACTACCATCATGTCTCTCAAAACCCCCCAAAATTGCATGTGACTGCAGTACTGCTGGCACAGCTCCTTCCCAACTTGAGCGAAAACCACCAGGCTATTCCCAGCTGAAGGCCTTGATATGAGTCGCGCCTGACAACGCACAAGTGTTAAGACCTGTATCCCAGTTGGGTTACAGCCTAACGACAAGGGAACATATCAGTTCGCTTCCCGTGAGAAGCTTGCAAAACATTGTTGATTGAAGAGTGGAGTTTATTCTGCCATCACCAACAGTCTAAGCAGACTTAGTACGGTCACCAGAGCTATATCTCGCCAATGTATTAGTGAGTTACAGATATGAAGGCCACTGCAATGGTCCTTAGGTATGTTTGTCGGTACACCTGGGCGCTTACTCACATTGGTGTCTTGTTTGTTTCCGCTGGATATAGGCCATTTTCCAATGTATCGGGTACAGCACCTTGCGAAGGCAACATTGCGAGCCGAAGATCTTAGATTAAAATGACGCGCTCTCTCCATTTGTAGCGCAAATAAAGCATAACGACACAAATACTTGGGAAGACACAATCATTCAGCTTGATGAAGCCTAGACATGCATTAGGCAAATCGCAAACGAAAATGTCATGATTCCACTCTTATACCACGACAACCGGCAGCCAGATATGTGGCCACTGCTCAGCCTGCAGAGCCAAGCACCCACCGGGCCCTGCCCTGCGCGAGGCTTCACACCCACCGCAGCTGCGAGGGCTGAATGACAATCATGTGAATGGCTTGCAATGACAGCCGAGGAAGCCGTGACGACCTTTAGCCCCATGTTGCGCATAAGTCAGCGCACCGCGGCTTTGGCGGTCGTAACTCTTAACTCCCTAAGTATGCCAGGCAGTGCTCAGCGCGCCGTATCGTTGTAACTCCTAACTTAGATAAGGAGGCACATAGCTCACGCCGACCGACGTCATGCAAAACCCACAAGGTGATAAGTCGCCTTCTCACGCCTTGCAGTAAGTGGGCACTAAAATACAGCGTGCATAACCAGCTTGGTAGCGCGGGATGGTAACTGAATTTTTGATGGCAAGAAGACGTGCAGAAGCACTCGATATCGTTAGTTTTTTCAGAGGCTGTAAAACTTCCGTGTTTTGGTAATAATCAACAGGAATCAAAATTTTCATCAGAATGCATCGTATATTCACGGTGTAAATATTCCCGTCCAACAATTTGTGCTGCATGTACTACTTGCAACGCATTTACAAAACGCATGTCAGTAAAACACTTCAACGGACAAAAGCCCTGCTTAGTGAGACCACAATAATGTATGTGGCACATGCTCAGCACACAATCAGCATATCATTCGCTCCTAATGCAGTCATCGGCCAGTAGTTTGTATGTCGCAGATGGCGACGCTTGCGCAACGGTGCACGCAAAATCCTGGCGTGCTGCGCCGCGCCGGAGGCACCTGCGGCGCAGTGCGGCGAGTCACCGGCGCGCGGCCCCCACCGTGGCTCGTAAAGTGGCGCAGGCCGCCAGCCCCCCGCCGCGCGCCGCGCCGCCGGCACCGCGCTGCAGAGACACTGCCCGCCCGGCCCCGCCGGCCGCACAATTTATGTCCGCCCAGGCAGGTCACGCATATTACCGCCTCTAATTTGCTCCTTATCGCATCTAGGCAGGCGCGGCGCCGGCGGCCGGGGCTGCTCTCGCAGCGGGACAGCGGGGCCGCGCCGGGCGGAGACGCGCCGGGCGGGGCCGGCGCCGACGGGGCCGCGCCGTCGCCCCCTTTATCCTGGAGCTGGAACGTTGGCAATTGCAACGTTGGCATTTGCATCGGTACTGCGGAAATATGAAAAGTAGACTATTTGGTGATTCAACTCAGCTTATGCGACCTGTGGTGAAGCTTGCATCACAGCAAATGTCTCACCGGTTCGCACATCTCCAGCCCTGCTAATACCTCACCGGTTCGCACATTTCCAACCCTGCTAATGCCCTCAACGGTTCGCACATTTCCAGCCCTGCGACTGTTCCGGAGCAGGGTTGCTGTTTGCATGCATTTAGATGGGCTTGTAAAAACGAAAGTTTGATGAAGCCGTTTCCAGTTCATGGTTTGAGTCCAACGTATGTCTTGAATGAAGCTGGCTTTGTTTTGAGGGTTAATTGGCTTACCTGTCCTCTGTTCGACATATTGTAACCCTATCACCCGGATAACTATTCAAATTGTCATCAAGCCATGACAGAACGAGTCCATACAGAAAGTTCCTGACAGTTACGGGCCACATAGCTGCGCGACGTCCATTATCGTCAGGGCGGCGCCGACTCCGTGATTGCAAGAAGCGCTCGTTTGTTCAGTTAACGGAAACTGCAGGAAAAGTAATCTGGGATTCGGGTTAACTGCAGCCGAAGCTTGACATGCAATTCTACCATAAGTGTGGTAGGTTTAATGCATAACATTAGTTCCCCCTCTGACTTCTACGGAAACCTCTCGGGGCCGCGGAGAACTCATCGGCCAAGCATGCGTATAATGTCAGCCCACTGAAATTTACGCGACTTTAATGTGTTACAAGTGACAGGCCATGAACAGGTCTCAGGTAATTGTAGCGCTGGAAAATTAAGCTATGGACTACACGTGAAGTGAGGGCAGTTTTTGGATGAGATAACGGAGAGGACTGCGCATTCCAAGAAATCCGCGGAGGGTTTCCGCTAATTCCGGAACGTGTGTGTGAGAGAGAGAGAGAGAGAGAGAGAGAGAGAGAGAGAGAGAGAGAGAGAGAGAGAGAGAGAGAGAGAGAGAGAGAGAGAGAGAGAGAGAGAGAGAGAGAGAGAGAGAGAGAGAGAGAGAGAGAGAGAGGGGGGAAACTGTTCTCAGCTCTCCTTCTCCCTCTCTCTCTTCTCTCTCTCTCTCTCTCTCTCTCTCTCTCTCTCTCTCTCTCTCTCTCTCTCTCCTCTCTCTCTCTCTCTCTCTCTCTCTCTCTCTCTCTCTCTCTCTCTTTCTCGCTCTTCTGGACGCAAAACCCAGGATGGGACGACCCAGTTCATCAGATAGTCTTGCGCCCAACATTTTCGCCAGGCTGAACTGCACAGCGTTTCACATACAGTGACACAACACGGCCGGCCAGGGACAAGTTGGCCCTGTGCCCAGTCGCCAGACGGTGTTTCCGTGTCAGCTGAACCGAACGAGACGCCCGTCCTGGGACTCATACGCAACGCTGCTGTAATGCGAGCCCAGCACCTCTCCCCTGGACCACGAACACGGCGATACGGACGAATATGCCTGGTAAAAGCCGCCGAGGTAAGTCATTATCTCTTAGCATCCATCCCCTGTGCGACTCGGGCATATTTCATGCACGAACTTATAAGCGTAGGCTGAACTTACAAAGTCATTACGAGATAGGCTGCAAAGGTCACGACCAAGCGGTTCTCAGATAGCAATCACAACTGCTGTTGATTGAGCAGGCTCCATTTCAGCACCTCACCGCCCGGCATTACGTACGTGGCGCCGGCAGATCTAATCTACATTAGGTTTGGGCGACCGCTCGCAGCTCCCGCTGCCGGCCGCTGGCCTGGCTGGCGAGTTCGCGTGAGGAGGGCAACGTCTGAGTGGCCCTCCGTGAGTATCGCGATGTTTTTGCGCGCGTGAGGGGCCGTTCTTCCAGTCCGACAGAGGCACGGTTGTCCCACGCCCTCCCCCCCCCCCCCTCGGCCGGACAGGCACGACGAGAACGGCAAGGCTCGAAACGGCGGCCTGTTTAGCTCCCGTCGGCTGCCCAGCTCCTGTGAGATCGCTGAGCTCCTGTCGATCCGATCAGCTCCTGTGACACTGCTGAGCTCCTGTGGATTCGATCAGCTCCTGTGAGACTGCTGAGCTCCTGTCGATCCGATCAGCTCCTGTGAGACCGCTGAGCTCCCGTCGATCCGATCAGCTCCTGTGAGACCGCTGAGCTTCTGTCGGACCGCTCAGCTCCTGTCGGCCCGCTCAGCCATTGTCGATCTGATCAGCTTCTGCCGGCCCGATCAGCTCCTGTCGGCACGATCAGCTCCTGTGAGACCGCTTAGCCCCTGTCGGCCCGCTGAGCTCCTGTCGGCTCCTGAGCTCCTGTCGGATCGCTCATCTTATGCCAGCTGCTTCCGTTGACTCGTTCAGCTCATTCTGAACGGCTGGATCTGCTCGTCCAGCTCATCTGAAACTCTTCAGCAATTGCCGGCCCATCCAGCTCCTGTCATTCACCTCAGTACATGAATATCAAAGGGCGCTTACCCTGTCCACTTGACCCAGGTCTTTTAGCTGGTAGCCGAGCCTCGCTGGTTGTGTTGTGCTTCCCTGGTTGTGTAGTGTAGTGCACTTGTAAGTTGGCCTTTGAGGAAAGTGGGGTCATCTGTAATCACTAGGCTCCTGGCGGCTCCAACTATACTATCTCTGCCATCACTGCAGCTGCAACACCATGTCCGAGAAGGTCATCTTCTTGCTTTGGTGGTACAGGGATGGTGGCTCACATGGTTGGCACTTACTTTAATTAGTTTGGTGATGGCACAGCCGAAAAGTTTGAGCTTTACTGAATTTGAGCCATTTGAATTGGCGTCCCTGATGCTAATGTTTAAAGAATTGTTTAATGTTTCGGAGATTATAAATTGTTTTCCTGCGGAGGAATGACTTACCATTTCGAGTTAATGGCAGCCGTTTTTGTGAAAACCTTAGAATGAGGTGTAATTCACGGGAAAACATCTGAGTAAATCTTAGTAAAGGATCACTGATGGCCATCCCTGTAGCTGATCGTTTTATATAACCACCAAAGTTGCGATAAGGCGACAAATACACTGCCACTGGTAGTGAAAACATGCGTTAACTTTCATCTGGGCCGTTTGAAGGCTGCCACATACTGCAGTCAAGTGTTCTTTCTCCCAATCCAGACGTCACTTCTTCCAACACTTGCCATCATTTGCAGATAGGCTTAACATAAAAAGGAGTTAGCAAGGAAATAACAGAACATACCTACACAATACTATTTGGTCCAAAATTAGCATGAAATTATAAGTGATGTTGTTAGATATCTACCATCTAGCATAGCAACAGTTAAGATGATTGGTCTGTCTTTATTTGGCCAAGTATTCCCTCTTTGCTCATATGCATTGGGGGGTCTCAAAGGCAGGGCAATGCTCAGAGGAGGATGGGAAGGGGGGGGGGTGGCTCAAGTCAGCATTGGGGGGGGGGGGCTCAGGTCCCCTCCCGAAATTACATCAAGTGAATGAGGAGCTGAGGCCTCCTGACGAATTCAGCAGTAGCTTATAAACAGTTGTGACTGAAAAATCACACGAATCACCGTCGCAAGTAGGCATGTGAATAAGTATGGCTTTCCCAAGCCAGCAGCCATCTTTATCTAGTTTGCTACTACGGAATCTGGCATTTAGAGTAAAATGCCACCCGCGTGCAGGACAACAAAATGCATCGATAGTTATGTGCGGCTCATTGTCTATTCGTGATCATTTTTGAGCTACACAGGCTACTCAACCTGGCACCCTGCGTTGGTTTTTGACGCCATCGCTTGCTACTTCTGCTTCTATTACTACTTCTACTTCCGCTTTTTGGCTATGTCCAAGAATCCGCACTTAAACTTAAAACCTTTTTGCTAGGCATGATTTTGAGTACAATGAAGATGAACAGTATGAAATGTGCATACATAGGTGTAAAAGCAACAGAGATGGGCATAATCCCCCTGGTCAGCGTGAAGCTGAACATTGACGCTGCGACGATGCATGGATAATAGGTTTTTATACCGAGCTCTGGCCGCACGAACCTTTATTTTATCCATCGCTGCTTTGACAACTGGGTTTCGACATAGGCAAGAAAGGCCCTGAGCTCCTAAGGTTTCGGCATTCTGAGTTTGAAGTGTTGAGGCAGCAGAGTTATCGGCTTACAACATATGCCTAGAAGGGCAGATTGAACGATGCTATCATGTCAACATTGGTTGAATTTGGATGTCAATCCTCGCTTTTTACAGTCACTATATTGCGGATAATTTTGTTCATAACGTAGCGTAGCCAAGATTTCGCTCCGGATGGGGCCAAATCGGGCCACAGAGGGCCTCTACATGTGTCAAAAGGCCCGTCTCTTCATCACTATATAGGACCTGTTTGCTATGCGGGGGAAATAACTAACAATGCTGTGTTTTGATCGGAACAATTGCTTCTCTCATGCTTTTTCCTGCTTGCGTAGATTCGACGCCAACCAAGGCGTACCGAAGTGCGACTGACGACTGCTAAGCCGCTTACAGTGCCATCTATACTGCTTGGTGAAAAGCTGTAGCGCCATCTGGGGTTTTGTTTTGTAATCTTGCTACGCCAAGAAACGCTTTGTGAAGCCAACGGCACTCATCGTTGGATGTTTCCGATCAAAAAGCATCTGAAAAATCTCCTCCCCATGTCAAAGCCGTGAAATGTTCTAATTTTGCTTGGAAGATGCCTGCATAATCATACGTTTGCATGCACTCTCATCGGTAATGCTGCCAATGTTCTGCGTACAGCAAGTAATAACAAAGTTTGGATGCCCTCGTGCTCCATCCAAGAGCTGCCGTTTGATTGCCGTCTCGACGCACAAAACCAGAGCCCTTCTATCTGTATGGGAGTCCGAGGCTATCGCCACCGTGGATCCCTTCAGCATTCGGAACTGACCCGAGACACCCAAGGGTTTGGAACTGCATAACCAGTCAGCTGTTCATCGTGTGAGGTAATGGCGATGATGGCTCTGGGCGGGGTGTTTACTGAGGTCATATAAATACTTCTGAGAGATAAAATCTTAAAAGAGGAGGCATGCACAAATTTGGAGCTATGTTTGTCAAAACAGGCCGTCCGTTGCATGCAGCTGAGTTACTCAAAGTAGGTTAAAGATAATCAAAGACTAAAATGGTTATTCTGAAGTTATGACGCCCACACAAGCAAAACAAGGATTTGTCTATGCTTTTGGAGCTTCCAAAAGAACCCCAGTTCAACCAGTCAAGGATTTGGCTGTCCCCGTCGATGTAGCCTTGACGTGGGACCACATATCGAGCGTCATGTGACCATTACACTGTTTTTATCGCACCAGCCAGAGTCTGTAACCGTACGCCACCCGAAACCAGGCAGCTGCTGGGAGAGTCATTAGTGCTCCACCAAATAAAATGATGCGTATCTGCTTGGGAGGGCCGCACGATGACAACTGAGGCGATTGCAGAAACCTGTATACTTCGGTGCCTGTGCCGTCAGCCGCTAAGGACCTTTGATACTGCGGTAGCGTGACCGAGACGCGGATTGGGCTCAAATGACTCCAGGTGGAAGAACGTGAGAGATTGGAAAGGCTCCAAGACGCCGGCCGAACTCAAATGACTCCAGGTGGAAGAGCGTGAGAGTGAAGGGCTGCTCGGAGAGTATGTCCTGTAAATCATGAAACATATTACAAACTGGTGCATGCCAACGGCGCCCGGAGCGGCCTCGTCAATTTATCACCAGCCGGTCTGATGCATGGCGCCGCTGCGCAAAGGCAACTGTAGGCCCTTAACTCTAAGCTGCGGGCGCGGACAAGTTCGGTCGGTGCTCATTTGGAGTCGCGCCACGCGGGCGTCGGGCGGGCTGCCAACGGTTGGAAACTGTTCGCCGAGGCTGGCGGTTATAAACGCCAAGCTGACTGAGCACGGTAATATTCCTGTCATTTTAACAGCATACTCGACGGGCTTCTGTGCAGAGGGGTAGTGCATTTGTATATGTTGCGTGCTTCTACATCTGTTGCTGACGTGGAACATTGAGACACCACGCTGTGGACGTTTCCGAAATGAATTATTGATTTATTGTAACACAGACCAGCTGGATGTTTCACACAAGGTCATGCTCCTGTTGTGTGGTCACGCTGGATTAAATCTAGTGAGGTTAGACAGCCCTCTTCGGTCGGACGAAAGCACGCGGACACAGAAGCTGTCACTCAGAAGCTATTGCGTTCGTCGGAAACCCGCCGCAAACTCGTGTACGGTGCCGCGCTCAGAGCAGGGCGGCTCCCAGCACCCCCCCCCCCCCCCTCGTAGTCGGACGGGGTGGGCGAAAACATCGCTCTGCTTAGCCTGAATCAACCAGCCATGCATCTCGAAAGCCACGATATATTTTAGAGCATCCATGATACAGTTGGAAGAACCGGCCAAGACCAACAACGTACTGTCATGGTCGAGGGAGGCCCCAGATCGGATACTGGGGTCGGGATTGACCGCGCCACGGGACCCCCTTTATTAATGGGAAGACGCCTCAACATTGCAATGTTGTAAAACGGCTGACAGCCAAACTACGACAGATGGCCGACGTCATGTCCGGGAGGGGGGCCTAACACTATGTCCGCGGCGACTGAGATAACCAGGCAAGCAGGTTGGGTGGTTTTAAGCCGCTGCGCAACAGTCTACAGTGTACAGATCTCCCTACCGATGAACAGGGGGTTCCAGTGATTACCAAGGAGCGGTTCTGTGGCGGATGGGAGAAGGCCCCACGAATGCATGCTCCTGGGTGAAGAAGGCCACGACACGACAGGAGGCCTCTGCCATCACTGAAAGGAAGAGCCTACTGTACTATATATATATATATATATATATATATATATATATATATATATATATATATATCTATATCTATATATATATATATATGTATATAAATATGTTTATATATATATATAAATATGTTTATGTATATATATATATATATATATATATATATATATATATATATATATATATATATATATATTGTATGGATTAGGTCGGTGGTACGACAGGAAGCCATCGTCAAGACAAATGTGGCCATGCTCCGACAAGGCAACAGTCCGTAGTCCTTGGAGTCCTTCCACTCCCAGTCTTTGGACTAAAAGAATTACTCTTTCGGGGCAGGGAGCAGGCCCCTGTCAGGGCAGAGAGAAGCTTGTGTCCTGATCGAGGAGGGGCCCGCACGACCCGATCAGGGACTCGGATGCACTCTGGCGTCATACATATCTGAGATGTGGTATTGTCACTAGGACCACACGCATGTGTTTCAACATCGCGTTCCGAACAGATTGGACCAAATATGGCTCAGGGAAGTGACAAGTCGCTTTTGACTTAAAAATCTTCGCTATCGTCAGTGTTCATTGGAATAATTTCTGTGCAAAATTGGGTCCTTGGTACCTGCTTAACAGAATGACATAGCAGCTGCAGACAAAACTAAGATGTCATGCATTCCGAGGACTCTTAAGCCCGACGACGAACAAGTCTACAGTAGATGCACGCCCACCACCCTCCGTAAGGAATTACGTTGCTTGCCTCTAGCTGCGAGGGACGCTGCGCATAATGCGAATAGCGCGTGTTGCAGTTCCTTTTACAATTACTGCTGTTTCGGCTCATAAACGATCACAAGCCGTGAAATTTCTGGAGACTGATGCAACGTTTCATGACGCGCTTGCTTGTCGAAAGGGTCGTGCATTTCATAATGGGTAGTGGAGTTTGGTAGTTTTGGTTTGATGCATGCATTTGAAATACACGCTCCTGTAGGCAGACGGGGTGGGTGTTACATCACAGGAAAGGCATTGATTACACCAAACCCGCTGAAATCAATGGAACGTTCACATTTTGTCTTGGTGAGATACTCATTCTAGCAGCTTCACGAGGTTCCCGGACAAAAAGCCGAATGGAAAAAAGCCAAACAAAAAAGCCGACATGAATAAATGTCGAATTAGAAAGAGTTGAGATGGGAAAAAGTCGAATGGATAAAAGTCAACAGCAATACAAGTTGAGTCGGAAACGCCGGATGACAAAAAGTCGAAAGGAATGTGAGTCGACAGGGATAAAAATCGGATGCAAGAAAAGTGAATAAACAAAAGTTCGACATACAGGTGAGAAGACACGGAATAAGTCGCAGGGCAGAACACCGACACCGACAGCAAAAGGTTAAAATCGGATCTGTAAAAACAATGAATGAATGAATTAATTAATTAATAAATTAAAACAGAAAAGTATGAAAAGAATGAATCAATGAAATGAAAGGAAAAATAATGAATTCAACAGAAAAGTCACCATGGTTTGGCGCCTGGTATGAGAGGTAGCTAAATCTATGACCACGGGGAAGTACAGATGAAACTGAACAAATCACACCAGAAGGGACCAGGCAAGAACAGACGAGGTAAGACTGGGTTGGGACTGGGTGGAACCAGACGAGATCAGATGGAGGGACCAAATGGGACGAGACCGAACCGAACCGGTCGGCACCACAGGGCCACGTGTGACCGGATGCGACCAGACAGCATCGAACGGCACCCGACAAACCGGAGGGAACTAGACAAAACCGACCGGACGGAACCGGACGGAACCGGACGGAGCCGGACGGAGCCGGACGAGATCAGACGGAATTGAACGGAGCATGATGTTATCGGACGGGGCAAGACAGTACTAGACAAATTTTTGGTAGCCTTCGGGAAAAGCTGCTACCTAAACGCCTAAGTATGGTGCCAAAATAAAGGTCTTAACTGTTTCGCATAATTACCTGGATCTCCTCGACTGCGCCACGGGGCGCGGCTCCAGTATCCCCGTCGTCTTACGTTACGGAGAGCGGATGCGGAGGAGGGGGCTTTACGGAGGGCGTGCGATACGCAGGCCGGCCGCAAGACAGCGGACGGTATTTGTTCTGCGACTGTGTCGTCAGTGAACCTGAGTGTGCATTACGCAATCCTAAAAACGCTCGCATTTCGTGGACCCCTTTCAGACACATGTTGATTGATATCAGCGACGAAGGCCTCAAACGTCTAGTTATTGGGCCGGGGGCGCAGTTTCGGGAAATTAGTTGGGGAACGGAGTGCAGAGCGAGGAACATAGCACATTTTACCGACAAAGCGCCAATACATGGGTCTTCACTGGATTCGACTTGCTTTCCCCCCAATGTTGGGAAGGGCTGGCCCCACCCCATGCCCCCGCCCCAACTGCATAGTACACCACACTCCTGTGTTTGGATTTATGAGTTCAAAGTTTTTGTGCCTAGTCACGGCCTCTAATATACCAGGAGATACAGTTTGCGACGTTATGGAGCAAACGTTAATTAGATTGTTAGTACTCGACGTTTTCAGCTGTGCTTAGGGCAACGTGCGGGCCATCACAAGCGTGCAGTAGTGCCATGTAGACTTCCCGCGGGCTTTTGTCTCTTCGGCCTTTTTGTCCTTTGACTTTTCCATTATAACTTAGTCCTGCTCACTTCTAGTTCTAACACTTTTCGGTTAAGCTTTTCAAGTTTAGTTCTATCCCTAACGACTTTTGTCTTGTTCTCGTTCGATTTTTCCGATTCGCCTTTTGTCCCGACCGACTTTTATCACTGACGAGCTTTTGTCCTCGGGTTTTTTCCGATTAGACTTTGATCCCAGTCGCCTTTCATCCCTGTCGACTTTGATCCCAGCCGCCTTCATCCCTGTCGACTTGGATCCCAGTGGCCTTTCATCCCTGTCGACTTGGATCCCAGTCGCCTTTCATCCCTGTCAACTTTTGCCATTATACTTTTTTCGTTCCACATAATTCATTATATTTTTCATTTGACTTTTGTGCTGACACACCCGCTTCACATTTTTTCTGGAAATTCTCTATCCGTGCATGTAATCACACCTTAACGAACTTCATAACAATGCCTGACAGTTTTCTGTAAGTGGACAGGATCACACGTAAAATCGTGCTTCGTTGAATACGTAGACATATGAGCCATGCCCTTCCATTAATTCATTGTATTCAGCTTTGGCAAGTACTATATGTGTACGCCGTGAAAACTCGGCAATGTTTTTTTCCGCCTGACCCAACCGGACCTGACCTAACCTTTGCCCTCCTCGCCAGAGGACAGGCGAGCACGCACTGCTAATATTTTCTATACGGCAGTGTTTCAATCAATGGGTATAATTACTTCTGCCCACGTTAGCTAGCACTAGCATTGCGATGCTTCATTTGTTTAGGATGCATTGGGATTGAATTGATGCTTTTGGTGTCATAATTTTTTGGTTGTTCAGGAAAGTATAACTGGAAGGCTTCGCTTTCATTGGCCCAAAATTTGTTACAAAATGGAAATGATAAAACCAACTAAGCTGCTTACATCACGAAGCCACTCTTTCGGCAAGGCTGCGACACCACTGAGCAGCAATGTTTGTCTTCAGATGCCTGTGCAATATCTGTGGTACATGGCCGAGGGTCGATGGATCCTGGGAGCGCCAGGCCAAGCCTCCGCGCAGGGAAAAGCCAGGCCGGCCTCCGCACAGACAAAAGCTCAGTTTCTTGCCACCGAATTTGCGAGCTGACTGCCCACGATCAACGTTGGTTACGCTATGAATAAACAACGTAGAAAAGTCACTGACGTTGTCACTACAGGCAACCCTGTGTGCTGAGACGGCCCTATTAGACCAGGTATTTTAAACAGCGCCGGCCCCGTAGGCATGAAGACCAGCTTTACCAAAAAACATTTGTAGTGACCAATTCCTGCCTGCGGGAAATGTCTATCTATATAAATATCTATTTGCCTCTGCATGATATTATGATATTCTGTGTAGGAAACAGGAATTTGGCCTGGCTTTTCTGGTCATGACATTCTGTGTAGGAAACAACACTTCTGTATAGGAAATGGACCTAACCGTGTTAGAAAACTGCGCGGTGGTCCCGGGCCACAAGTTAACAACCAACAAGTGTGCACACTTTTGTCAATTGCGTCCAAGCTCGAGCAGATGGTAACAACGTGTTAATTGCGAATGTGGTCGACCACATGCTGTGGCCAAGTGTGACCGCCTAGTTTGCCGGGGGGTATAAAGCCGGCCGCTGGTCAGCCAGACCGCATCCCAACCACACCCGGTGGGCCAGCGACAGGCGATCCCGCCCAGAACTATGAAGCTGTTTGTGGCTGCCTGTCTGGTGGCGCTGGCCTCGGCCGTGCCGCTCGACTCCCGCGTGGAGGACCAGGACGAGCTGGAGATGCACGAGATGTGGGCGCCCACCTACCAGGAGGTGCAGGAGAAGGCTGGCCTCGGGGCGGGCCGCGCCACCACCCTTTCCCGCTCCGGGCAGGTGCTGGACCAGGCCTTCTGGAAGGACATCGCCCAGGACATCCTGCGCACCAAGCTGGCCGACCCCGTGTACGACTACCAGGCCAAGAATGCCGTGCTCTTCATCGGCGACGGCATGTCGATCCCCACGCTGGCCGCCGCCAGGAAGCGCAAGGGTCTGCAGCACGGCGCCGACGTGCCCGAGCACACCATGCTCTCCTGGGAGACCTTCCCCTACCTGGGCCTGTCCAAGACCTACAACTGCGACCGCTGGACGGCCGACTCGGCTTCCACCGCCACCGCCTACCTGACCGGCGCCAAGGGCAACTTCCTCACGGTCGGCGTCGACTGCTCCGTGCTCATCTGGAACTGCGACGCCGTCAACGAGGCGTCCTCGCCCAAGTCGATCCTCCGCTACGGAGTGGAGGCCGGTAAGTGGGTCGGCCTGGTGTCCACCGCCCGTATCACGCACGCCTCTCCCGCCGCCACCTTCGGCCACACCGCCTACCGCACCTGGGAGTCGGACGCCGACTTCGCTGCCATGGAGTGGATGACCGGTCCCGTCAAGGACTCGTGCAAGAACGTCATGAAGGACCTGTCCACCCAGTTCGTCGAGCGTGAGGGCATCGACATCAACGTTGCCTTCGGCGGCGGCTGGGGCAAGTTCACGCCCAAGGATGTCGAGGGCGGCTCCCGCCTGGATGGCCGCGACCTGATCCAGGAGTGGAAGGACAAGCAGGAGTCCCTGGGACGCAGCCACGCCTACATCAGCACCAAGGCCGAGCTGAACAGCTTCGACGCCTCCTCTGCCGACTACGTGCTGGGTCTGTTCAGCCGTAGCCACATGCAGTACCGCGCCTTCCAGACCGCCGACGATGTCAACTTGACCGAGATGGTGAAGAAGGCCCTGGAGATCCTGAAGCGTGGACCCAATGGTTTCGTCATGTTCGTCGAGGGCGCCAAGATCGATCACGGCCACCACTACGGCAACGCCTACACGGCCATCGACGAGACCGTGGAGTTGGAGGAGGTCGTCCAGCACGTCATGGACAACACCGACGAGACGGATACTCTGATCGTCGTCTCCTCCGATCACTCCCACACCTTCTCCATCAACGGCTACCCGGAGCGCGGCCTGGACATGTTCGGCCCTGCCTCGTTCCTGGCCGGCGGCATGCAGAAGGGTGGCCCGCCGCCCAAGCTGCCTTACCCGATTATGCAGTACGCTAACGGTCCGGGCGGCTCCGAGGACTGGTACGAGTTCGAGGCCAAGCGGGCTCGCCTCGCTGACATGTCGCCGGAGGCCGAGTGGCGCGACCCGCACTACAAGCAGGTGGCCGGCATCTACCTGCCGAAGGAGACCCACGGCGGTGAGGATGTCGGCATCTTCGCGCGCGGCCCTGGCGCCCACCTGCTGCGCGGCAGCCTGGAGGAGAACGTCATCCACCACGTCATCAACTACGCCCTCTGCCAGGGTGACTACGCCACCATCTGCGACAAGAAGTAAACTGACCGATGCTAGTTGTAGGTTGATTAGTTTGCATTTTATTTGAAAATGTTCTAGTGCTTCTGGACATATCTCGCTGAAAGGACATGGAAAAGGTACCGAAATAAATAGACAACTATTGTCTGGCAAAACGCTCCTAGCCAAACTCGTATTTTTCTGAAGAGCAACATTCAAATGGAAGCCAGTCTACGCCAGCAATGAAGCAGTGCATCCAATTTCATCCTTACCATGGGTGTTCGGTAATTAGCAGGCTGAGACGCATAGTCGTGCGCTTAGGCCCTTGAGCCTTGCGAAATGCGAGCCACATGCGTTTCTCCGTGACCCATGTCCATTGTAAAGACACTACGGACAGGGAGATGTAACGAAAAGTTGTTTTGTTAATGTGCATTGGGAAGTAAAGAAACCGGCTGGAAGCCAAATTAGCCGGTATGTACCACGCATGAAAGGTCATGCATTTTAGGACCCAGAGGCCAGCATGAGCTGCATTGACATCGTTGGAAACAGGGCTACGGCAGCTAGGGAATCCAGGTGGCTGAGCCCCCAAAGTTCTAACGGCTTACCATTGACCCTATTAGTTGTTAAGTGCATGTACGAGGAGCATTACGCAGACAGATAAAACAATACTTATAACCTTATTTGTTGTAGAATATCTAGAAACACGCAGACATAGATAGATTGATATTTTAACTACATGCCTTTATTAAAACGAGTATCACTCAGGATTTCATTGCCCTACTTTTCGACCCTATTGGCGTTGACCAAAAAGCAACAACCCCAAAAATAGCTGTCGGACGCCCGAACCCGACCGAACTTGCCTTGCCTCCGAATGCATCCTGTCCTCAGATTACTTAAATTTATTTTATCGCCTTTTTTGAAGTACAGCTCATTGCTGTCCCGTACTTGCTCGTCGGGATGCTCGTAGAATCCGGTTTGACTGGGGCGGCGCCGGCCGAATAGGCTGGTGTCGAATTTAACCTAATCTTAGTGATTCCTCACCGCAAAACGGTATTTCTCCGTCGTTGCCTCTCAAACTTTCCCGGTTCGATCATTGAACGTCTTTCGGTATGAGTAGGTGTATCCTGTTGCTATAAGGACGGAAGAAGCTGCCATTCAAGCATATCGTCAGTTGCAGGATGCCGATTTTGATTTTTGCTAACTTCTGGATGATAAGATGCACAGGACACCGATGCCACATTTTCCGCTGTGCCTAGCAAGCAGCCAATTTGAGTTGAATGGTACGTTTTTGAATTTGGTTCCATCAAAACGAGGGAATAGTCGGTTAACCGAGTCGACACACACACATGCCTACATAGACCTTTGCTAAACCTGAACCGCGGAAGAGATAGTGTTGATTGTCCCATCCCTTCATAAACATTCATGAATTCGAGCATTGCACTTCGAATGCTTTTATGTCGTGGCGATTAGGACAAGGAAATTTGTTGGGATCAGAGCAAGGACATGACTTGTTTAAAGCGAGATGAGGTGCGGTTCAAAGGTTATGACAGCGGCATTTTGCTTGCAACGGCCACGAGGTCGCCATGACAGGGGAGGAATTGGCGACGGACGGATCGTCCAACAATGCGCAAGGGCTTAATATCGCAAACTGTTGGCCCGATGTATTTGAGTGAGATCTCAAACTGTTGTACGCCCATTTCTCTATACATTAGATCTAAAACAACGTCGCTGTTTTGCCAACGGCCGATAGACGGCGAGTCGCTTTTGCTGCCTGTGGCTGGTCGCTCGCCATGCAGCGTGCGGTATATGCTGTTGGTGCATTCGTACCATTCGTATGCACCAGAGCATGCCAAATCCCCAATGACGTCACGCCGTCCGTGCAATCTAATTTGGTCATTTGAATTCAAGCTGTCACCCTCTCCGCCCATATTAAAAGAGCTGGGTGTAACACCTGGATTTGGCAAAGGGAACGAGTTCTGTAACTTTTTTATATGGCGTCACGACGCCAATGGTCGTGGCATTTATAATGACGTGTCTAAACCTCGACGCCCAAACAACATTTGAGCTATTACAAATGCGCTCATGAGCTTGAGTCTTGGACTTCAGAAAAATGACAAGTGGAGGTTATCATGCTTGACCCAAATATTTTCCATTCCCGCCCGTCCATATGACATAAACTGAGCGTACAAGACAGGCCCACCAGGGCCTTCATAAGAGGCTGATTCGGGAACGCACAATTTTGTTTTTAAGATGCAATGCACCTATCCCCTGAATGGCGTCTTCCTCTCACTTAGCCAATTTCAGAGTTGGCTGGAATTAAATTCGGAGCATGCTTTTATCACCCTTAAAACGCATAGAGAAGAAATATGTTGCAATGGAACCGTCTCCCAGTTTATATGGTTTGGCGCAGGCACCTTGAGCGTTCACCATTTGTCTTACTTTTTCTTAATACTATTGGCCTCTCCAAAAATTGGGCGTTCTGGATTCAGCTTGGGGAGGCTCCGAAACCTTGCGCTTACCACATAATGGATGCGTAGGAGAGCACTGGCAACAACAAAGTACTTCCATTACTCGTTATTCAATTATTTCAGAAAGGTAATTCCGTTATTCGTTACTCCGTTGCTGTGCACACATTCTAGCGGCGGCGCCCTAGTCTCTTATTTCATTCCTTCTTTATACAATTTTAAAAAGGCTGGACTTTAAGCAGTCTTCACTGCATGTCGGAGGTATTCACACCGTAGCGATGTGTGGTACGAAACTGAAAACTCGAGACAAGCCACCTGCATACATATGAGAGACCCAGGAAACAATATCACCAGACACTTGGTGAACAACCACGTGGTCCTCTAGTGGTGCACCTATACACTTCATCGCTGCATGCCGTCCACCACGTGTTCCCTAGTGGTGTATCTGTGCGTTCTCCATAAACGTGAGAGAACCTGGTCACTCCGTAAACGTGTCCAAAGTGTTCGTTATACCGGCCACCGATGCAATGTTTTGTTTTTTCTTCATAGCATATCCCTGGGCAGAGGCTACCATTCATTTTATATGCTACGTTTTTCCATATGCAGGTTCCTTTTCAACCATGAACACATGCGCGGCAAAACCCGGCCCCATCTGAACCGCTGGGGTCTCCAGGACTGGTGGCACTAGCGTGACCGTTATCCACGCAACGCTCAGGTCGTGCCAACTGCTCGATGGTACGCCCTTAAGGTGTTGTGCTTTTAACATGCTAATTTTTAACTAGATCATTAAGGTCCAGAACATCAATTACGTATGAATATAAATCTGGCTCCATAGAAATCTGCCCCATGACATCACCAAATCTTTATGATATCCCTCTCAGTTTTGGAGGATTAGGGGATGACCAGGTCAGACTCCATCAGCCTACCAATTTTCAGCCATTGCGTGAGGATCTAGAATATATGCCTATAGAAAGGCGTAATAACGTCCCAGAGACAGGAGGAGCCAATACGCTTTTGAAATAATTTCCTCATCACGCATCGCTATAAGGCTAATATTAAACATTTTTAAGAAGTGGGGGCATGGCGACATGCCTCCCCATTCTTTTCCTTCACCCCTGCATCTGTATACTGATAACTGATGTAAATGAACGCTAGATTTGCATGCGTGTATCGTGTGTGCCAGGCATTTATATTTTCTGCTACAAAATACTTTTCTTTGATACCACTGACGGGGATATGGTAGCTACCAAATAAGACATTAACAGTGTGAATGATTCAAAATCGGCGGATATGTTTGGTCTGCCTTCATGCCCGTGTTCTAGCATGGTGCGGCTACGCCCTAGAATAATCGTGACTGCGCCCCTGGTTGATTGCACCCCTTCATATTGAGATGGTGCTGTCGACCACTTGCATGGCCTAGTTTGGTACCTGTGGTTTTCCATAGCTTACCAGGAAAAGCACGGTCGCCTGTTTTTCCATTCAGGTAAAGGTCGATAGAGCGTAAAGATGGGATCGGTAGGAAACAAACCTAATACATGTTTTAATGTCACTTAAGTAGGATGGATCGAAACTCAAAACGGCAGCAAATTATGCTCCATGTAGCTTTTGCAATGGTGTTTTAGATGCACAATATTACAACATTTATGGGGCATGAAAGTTGACAAACTAGTTATTTTGACCTGTCAAATACTGCTTTCAAGGCCTTTGTACATTGATGACCTCATGCTGTGTTAGGTCATTGGTGGTGATCAAACTAATGTAGGTAAGATGAATTAAATGATCTAGATTTTTTGTTGTTTTAAAACTAGTCTTTCAGTCATGCCTGGCCCATCCACATCCTAAGTGATTTTAATCTGGCTCTTAGGTTTTATTTAATCTAAACAGAACTGGTAAGAAGTGTTATATTTGTTATAGAGACAGGTAGATAATTTAGGTTGGTATATTACCTTAAGGCTGTAAATGTTTTCATGTCATCTGAATGGTTTCAATTCAAGGGTTTTATGGACATAATGATTGCACATATATTGTGGCTCTTCTTTATTGTAGACCACATTATCAGGATCCAACATGTGTGGCCCCTATAAATGTTTCATAAATATTTGCATATGTAACATAGTTATGTGAAAGGATCATAAAATTAACAGTTTGTCTTTAGTGTGCCTGAATGTAAGTGGTGAAGGTTAGGATTGTGGCATGGAGTGCATTATGGTATCATGGAGACTGTTTTGTTAACCATGTTAGTTGAAGGCAATTTGTACTAAGCCAGTTTTGTTGTGCTCCTCCAAAATCAATAATTGAACCCCAATTACAAAAGGCAAAATGAATTGATGCACTCTATTTTAGATATACCCATAAGCAAATGCATCTCAGATTGGGTTAGATGGGTTAGGCATGAGTTAGAACTTATTAGTCAGTGTTGAAAAAAATGTGATAGGCTGAGTCAGTTAGGAAGATTTTGCTTAAACAACAGAACATGGTGGTAGAGGTCAACATAGACATGTAATCTGCTGCTCAGTTCAAGAGCCTGTTGCACTTGCCATGTATTCAGACACCAAAACTCATTGTTTAAATACAAAGGGCTTTTGTGTGCATATTGGGTTTATGGGAGGAGCATGCACAGCAGTGATGCTTTCAGGTGGGATAGTGTTCGGTGCATTTTGTCACAGCCACGTAGCACAAAACTTACAATATTTTGTTTGTGTGAGCTTTGTTGGGATTGGACTGAACTGTTTTTGAAGTCCAATTTATGTGCTCATTACAGAAAAATAAAACTTGAAAATATTTGGCAAATGCTGTAAGGACAAAGGACAGATATTTATGTCACACAAGAGTGATTGTTGGGTTATGCTTGGCCACTTGTCTGCATGCTATATTTTCCCCTTTTCAGATCAGTTATCATGCCTCTTTATGAAGGCATTGGGCTCATTGGTGAAAAGGACCTGCATCCTGTTGTGCTGGATATTGGAACTGCCTACACAAAGTAAGTTTGAAATGTCACATTAAAAAAGACTCCCACAAAGAGGTTCACCAACAGTGCTTGTGCAGGAGAGCAATAGTTGACCCAAAATTAAATTTTTTGAATGGTTCTTGGATGTGGATACATAGAGCATGCTGTAACTGATTTAATGACAAGCAGCAACCATTCATGACCAATGCATAATTAAATGAATCTGCATATAGACAGAAAGTGGAGGCTTACACACTGCAGATCAAGGTGGAGACCTTGAAGTTTGCCTCCTCTTCCCATGGGCAATGTCGCCGATGAAGGTGTGGCTTCGTGATGGCTTACCTATTGCAGACCACTGACACCACCCCATGTGAGATGGGCCGGTCGCTGAGGGCCGTCACTGCCATCCAGCCGCGTCACCTCCCCATGACCTGAGCCGGTGCCGGCCGTCTGACCCGCGCTGGTGTCGCCTCGTGACACGGCCGCCCGGCCGCAGGTGCGGCTTCGGCGACGAGACGGGCCCGCGCGCCATCATCCCGTCGCGCGTGACGGTGGATGGCCATGAGCGCTCCGTCTTCGACTACCGCGGCGGCGACGACCTCTACCGGCTGCTGGTCGAGCTGATGCAGAAGGTCTACTTCAGGTGTGGCTCTGTTGAGGCGGTCGTGTCGCGCGCGCTGGCTAGGTGTCCCTGCGTGCCGGCGCAGAGGCCCAGGGTGTGGGTCAGGGGGTCAGACTGTGTGTTAGGGGCTCAGACTATGTGTCAGGGACTCAGACTGGTTCTCAGGGGGTCAGACCATGTGCCAGGGGCTCAGACTGTGTGTCAGGGGCTCAGACTGTGTGTCAGAGACTCATAATGTGTGTCAGGGGCTCAGCCTGTGTGTCAGGGGCTCAGACTGTGTGTCAGGGTGTCAGGCTGTGTGTCAGGAGCCTAGACTTTGTGTCAGGGGCTCAGATTGGGGTCAGGCTGTGTGTCATGGGCTCAGACTGTGTGTCATGGGCTCAGACTGTGTGTCAGGGGCTCAGATTGGGCTCTGTCATGTGGACAGATGGCAGCATTTCGATGATTCTGACTTGAAAGGAAGTGTTCTCCCTGTGGTGTCACACATGCTTTTATCGCGTTGAAGGGCCTTCGGGTTTCTTACTGAGTGATTGCAAATGTGTAGAAATATGAATATGCTTGCAACTGCTATGATTGTTTCAGAGTTTTTATGCTGACAATAGTCAACCCTCATTATACTAGGTGGTACTAGTTAAACGGCGTCATCAGGCAAACATTGGCTGTTTTGTCAATATTAGACGCTTACAGCTGTGCTTTTGACCACGAATGAAGATGGTTAGACAAGGTTAAAGAAACAGTCGCGTTTAAAAACCAAGAAAAACCTGCCAGCTGCCAACTGTATGTGGAGGCTGTCATTGTCGCGTCGTCCTTTGAGCCGTAAAATTCATCTTCCGTTTATTGCCGTCTTCACACATTGGACAAATGGGGGAAAGCCAGCTGATGATCCGACAGCCAGCCCCGGGGCGACATGAAGTAGAGCTATGTTGTGACCTAGTGGGTGACGAACCTTTTGCTGCTGTGCTAAGCTGAGTGGGTGGGAGCTGAAGGTAGCCTTGTCGTCCACCGCGCCAGGCGGCTGCTGGTGAACCCGAAGGACCGGCCGGTGGTGGTGGTGGAGTCGTTGCTGACGCCTTCGCTCTTTCGCAACGTGCTGGCCAACGTGCTGTTCCGCCACTATGAGGTGAGCAGATGCGGGAGACGCAGGACACACTCCGCCCACGCGTGTTGCAGTACGCGGCTGGTGTGGTGCTACAGGACGATGCCCGATGAGTTGCTTGTGCTTTCAGTGGAGGTATGGAGCGTGAGCGATCGCGGCGTTTATTCTGACCTCAGTCCGTTCACGGAGGGTGATCGCGTGGTGCTGTGCGATTCAATGAGTCGCGCTGTGAGAGCTCTGGAGCGTTTATGACAAACTGCGTTGGGACCTGGGTGTGTACCTTTATGCATAACGGACATCTGTTTTCCCAACTGCATCCGCTCTTCCCTCACCCACCGTTCCATCCTTAATTCTCGCAGTGTCCCGTCCCACCGGGGCGAGCTACGGCCGCCAGCCCGCAGCGGCTTAAGTGCCACCCTGACTGGCGTCCAGCCCTGGCGCCCGCACAAACCTCAAAGAAGGGTTCCTGTGCCGGATAAGCTTCGGTTTTGCGGTCTCCCAGACGTCCGTAGTATTACCCCACCAACTGCCTCTCTTGTTAATTCTAGAGCCCTGAAATGACCATTGCGGGCCAAAAGGACCCTGGTCCAAGCCAAACGAAGCCAGTTCGTCACCTTCCGAAAATCGGGCATCTCGTATGGGAGCGCCGTACTGAGGTTTTGATTCAGCCCAGATTCGGCGCCGAGCCGCGCCGGCTCGCGTATTCGTCAGCGCATCGGGAGTGCCTTGACTGCGGACAGAGGAACGCCACCGGGGATACGCCCTCTTCCCGAAGTGGTGCAAGCCGGCCTCTTCGCCCCCCCCCCCCCCTCCAGCTCGCCCCCCCCCTCCGGCAAGGCTCAGAAAGGTTACTTCGTACTAACTGGCGTGACTTCTCCAGTCCCGAACGCGGACATTCGCCCTGGTTGTGTGTTGACCCGCTGCTCCTGAATGCTAACCCCGCCGCCCCAAAGTGTTCTCCCGGCCGTTTCTGAGTGTTTCCCCGGCCGTCCGGCAGGTGTCGTCCGTGCTGCTGGCGCCGTCGCACCTGATGGCGCTGCTGCCGCTGGGTCTCCAGACGGGCCTGGTGCTGGACATCGGCCACCGCGAGGCCGTCTGCATCCCCGTCTACTGCGGCGTGCCGGTGCTGCGCTCATGGCAGGCGCTGCCGCTCGGCGCCCAGGCCGTCCATAGGTAATCGCGCGCCCGGTGCCGGAGGACGCCGCACAGTGACAATTCTGTTTTGGGGGTTTAGGGTTAAAAGTGCTTTTTCTCAACCAGGCTGGAGGTGGAGCTTTTTGTATTCGCCTGCATGTACGAAGCTGAGAAAAAGGAACTTTTTGCTTGAATGTCTAGCGTTTCTTGGCGGAATCGACTTTGTCTTGTTTTACTTATGGTTTGTTGATCAACAGCTGCCTCAAATAGTTTTATCAACTAAGTTTATTGTACTTATGGTTTCCAGGCAAACGTCTTTACTTACCTCATGTAAGCAAGACTTAAATATGATACATATTTCACAAGCATTGAAAATCCACCAGCTTAACTTTGTTCTGGTTCTAATATAGTTGGGGATTCAAACCTGCTACAGGCATGGATCTCAATTCCAAGCATTTCAACAATGAAAAGTCGAACTGAAGTCGTATGAATAATTCAGAATTACGATCATGACAGCTATGACTCAAGTATGGAAATATGCATTTAATACCCGAGGCAATCGAGACGCGAGCCAACACGCTCGAGACGTGGGACCACGCGTTCGAGACGCGAGACCACGTGCTAGATACGCGAGCCGGCGCGCTCAAGACGCGAGACCACGCGCTCGAGACGCAAACCGGCGCGCTCGAGACGCGAGACCGCGCGTTCGAGACGCGAGCCGACGCGTTCGAGACGCGAGACCTCGCACTCGAGACGCGAGACCACGTGCTAGATACGCGAGCCGACGCGCTCAGGACGCGAGACCACGTGATCGAGACGCGAGCCGACGCGCTCGAGACGCGAGCCGACGCGCTCGAGACGCGAGACCACGCGCTCAAGACGCGAGACCACGCTCTCGGGACGTGAGCCGACGCGCTCGAGATGCGAGCCCTTGCGAGCTGGCGCGTTCGCCGGTGGCATGGGTGTGGCGGTCGGTCGGTCGGGACGCGGCGCGTTACGATTACAGGGAGCAGGCGTGGCTTGTCGGCCTGAAGCCGAGCAGTTCCGCCTCCGTGAAAAGATCGGCGCATGGTGGTCGTGGTAGCGAGTTTCATCGCCCCCCACCAAGAATAGACTGGTCCGCCTGTGATTTGAATTTGGTATCGCTGTAACCGTGGCCGAGAGTTACATCATGGGCATGCCAGTCAGCGACTCATTTGTGTATGGAGGTGACCGACACTCTGCCCGCATGTCGGAGTGTAGCTACTTTCTGGCGCCCATGGTGCATGGTGCGCGCCCGAGACTCGAAACCTGGACCCTGTTCTCGCACCCTGTTCTCGTGCCCTGTTCCCGGACCCCAAGCGGGAATCACACCCCTAGACCAACGAGCCACGAAGTTGCAGGGAGGGGTCTTAGCTCGACTTCCAGATATGCCTCCTTCCCTTCATTTTGCTGCGGAGGCAGTGGCGTCGGCCTCGCCCCATGTGCCCTTGACACCGTTCTTACTAGATTTGACCTGGCCGGTCTGCAGCGCAGTCGGTTGCGACTATGTTAACCTTGGCATGAACAGGCGTCGAGTTCGCATATATCCCTAAATGGAGAGCAAAGTGGCGCACCCATGCGCCCATGCCCCACCCACCCATGCGCATTTTTCAAGCAGCGGGAGTTCAACAAAACGTGACGCACCCATGCCCATTTTCAAAAGAAAGTTGCGTACTTGCCAGTCAGAAGCGCCCGACGTGTTGCTGTTGTCTCGCATGCATGCAAGGCTGCGATGGGATGACAAGTGCTGATCGGGCACCGAGTAGCAGGACTGGTCACATCACGTGTCGCCTGAGTGAGCTGCAGTATGCAGGGTAAGGGGGGGGGGGGGGGGCGAATGTGGCTTTGGTGTCGTAATGAGAGTTTGATATCTGATTTTCATCAAAGATGGCAATAGGCTGGGCTCGTCCGGGATTTGAACCCGGGACCTCTCGCACCCGAAGCGAGAATCATACCCCTAGACCAACGAGCCGACACGCGGCGCAATTGCACCATATAAGAACTTGAGACCGGTGGTATCGGCCATATCGGTCTCCACCCATGTTCACCTTTATCTTGACGGCACACAAAGAGCACATCTATCAAAAAATCCACCGAATCCCCTTCAAGGCACCTATGCAGGCAGTATGCACCGGAAAGAGAGGCATCAACTTACTTGAAGGTTAGAAGATATGCATGGACTGAGCCAGAGCAGGAAACGTGCGTCCGCAGTTCAAAGCACCTCGCTTTTCGGATAATTGCTGCTCCGAGGGGCGCAGTATAATATCGTGAGTGTGTTTGAGGGGAGGGGGAGGGGTATTGTGCTAACGGCGTAGGCGTCACAGACTCAAATGGGCTATCGATGGCTGTGCACTTCATGTCCTTGTGTAAATATACAGTTGAATAGGCATCCGCAGTCGGTGAACGAGGACTGCATCGGCTAAGGAATGAATAAGAATTAAGTGGCCTGAAAAACTGACCGACTCAAACGGATTGGACAGAGCAGAACACTAAGACCGTTAAGTGTGCAAGGTATAATGTTCATGCATGCTTCTTTTGCTGTTTTCGGCTAAACCGGTTGCAGTTGGACGTTTTGATGCGGATTGGTAAGATGGGGCTTTGGTTTTTTCCTCCTTCGAATTGGATGGAAATCGAGACATGCGAGAAAGGTGAAAGGTGGCTGGCTTGTATTCAGCAATGAAATTGAGTTATACTGAGCCCAACAATTTGCGCTTAAAAACATGAAAAATCCAGTCCAAAAATCCAGGGCAGCTATGGAGAAGACTAGGAGCGGTCTGCTTCTGGATCTTCTGATTTTTGTGTCGCTTAAAGAGAGTCGTTGATTTAGGCAGCATAGCGCTCCTGCAGGCACGGATCCTAGCACGGGGGAAGGTAGCGTACCTCTTCTGATTTCGTCTCCAGATCTGTTTTCTCATGAGACCTTGCAGCAGGACAATTCGGGTCTCGGCTTCAAATAAACCAATGTTAGCGTCGTAGCCTACCATTGGTAGAAGACCAAGTGTCGTTTGTATTAACGCAACCCACCATTGGTAGAAGACCAATCGCCGTTTGCATCAAAAGAGTCCACGAGACGGAAGAATCAGTGGCGTGAATATCACTATCGGATATAAAATAGCTTACTTCGTTCGTAATGGTCAACACTTCCTACCGTTTTTAGAATGTTTCGGCCTAAAGTATTGGGGGGGGGGGGAGGGGGGCAACCTTACATTGGAAGGGGGCAGGGCCCTCACAAAGGAATACAAATTGATACCCATGATGCATCTAGCACAATAGAGGTTAATTTTCGCGCTTTCCGTGTGCGGGGAAAACATTTCGGGGCTTCTCGTTTCTTTCTACCGTTCAAAGATATCCAGCGGGGGACTTTGGTTTCTCCATTTAGTGCGTGAACAAAAGGATAGGTAACACCCATGCTGCCAAACGTGCGCGTACCATGAAAACAAAAACACTCCATATTGCGAAAGTGTCGCCTTTCTGTTGCACAAGAGTGATTACGGAACGTCTATTCATGCATCCAACGTTGTTATGCACCCAGTTTTGGGTTCGGCATTTTGCAGGTCGGAATTGTGTAACTACATTTTCAACGTACACAAACATCGCATAGTTTCATATACGTAAGATGGGACTTGATATTCTAGGAATGTTATTGCTGAAGTCATGGATTGTACTCGAAGCGAAGCATCTCAGGCCACTTAATGTCAGACGTTTGAAAAGCTTTTTCGTGTGTAAAATACGCCGTGGTACATAACCTTGCGTTCACTGACCTCTGGAAGCTGCCGACATTGAACGCCAGTATTCGATGTAACTTGGGAAGTTGGCGCTTTCTTCGCACAAATAATTCTCATTTGCATAGCGCAAAGTTCCTTCCCCGCCGCGTTAAGTCAAAACAGGCGCTTCATGCCGCACCTGGGCCAGAAGTGCATCAGAAAAGTCAAAGTTTCTGAGAAAATAAAAACATCAAAAACTTTTTGTCCGCCCTAGCATGGGACCTAACAGACAACGTGGTTAGCTTCATGCACACACCACCTTTCCGGATCAACGAAGAAGACATATATATATATATATATATATATATATATATATATATATATATATATATATGTCTGTCAACGACACCGGAGTTCTCAACGTCACTCTTCAATTATCAAACGAAAGTCGTAACGTCTAATCATGGTATCGGCTACGTGTCAAAAGTTGGTCCAAACTGGAGGTCCTCGTCACTTCACCTTGATTTGGACCTTGAACAATGCTATTTACCAGTCCAGGCTACTCTGGTTTATGTTATTCCAGGTGAAGAGCTTGGAGAAAAGTGCAGCTTCCATCATTCCACCTTAAGCGACCCTTGCAGGGGTGACATTGAGTGGTCAGGATACATTAACGGATGTTATTGCGATGATGAACCACTAAATAAAACATAAAAAAACATAAAACCATAAAACATAAACCATAAAACAGCCTGTTCAAGTCATGCTGGAAGAGCTAGAGTCCTCCGTCCTAACACCCTGATTTTAACAGTGAGTGTTGGCCTTCATTTTAAAATTGTGTAGTGTCCTGCGAAGCACCTCGTTTCCCCGCATCATTTTTTCATTCACGTGATAGGATTGCAGGGGATGACATCAGGCACAAATCCGTTCTCGGCGCTGATTGGAAATAAGTCCCCGATGCCGTGGCATGTATCAAGTTAAGCGTGCATGTGTCAATCACGGGATGGTGCACGTACCACAGTCGCAGTGGGACTTGGACATGCACTCGTTGTATGAAACGGTTGCAATACGTTGGGCTCGTCCGGGATTTGAACCCGGGACCTCTCGCACCCGAAGCGAGAATCATACCCCTAGACCAACGAGCCGACAAGCAGGCGAATTGTGCGACATGTCGCTGTGAGGCCGCTGGTACTTTCACATTTTGTGGTTCGGTCTTCCGACGTCACCGGTCGCGTGAGTCTCCATTCGCGTTCACCTGGGTGCGGGCGACGCTTGGCCGGCGTATGTCAAGACAGGAACGTATGGCATACCGAGGCACATTTTCAGGGATCCGATCTTGATCCGCCTGAAGGCTTCGGCGCGGCCAAGAGGCACCGAAAGGAAAGCCTACTCGAAGGAGATAAACACCGCCATTCTCCGATCCCTGAATGCGCCTTTGCTTCGCCGACGGATCGATATTGCCGGTGGTTTACACCGCGTGTGTTACTCGGTGTCTGCAGACGTCAATTCCCATGTTGCTGGATGTCGACGATCTTCTATGTTGACTTTTTCGGAGAGGTCAGGTTCGTTGGCGTCCGGGTCGGCGCTACGGATTGTGAGTTGGGGTTGGCGTTATTTGTGAGCGTTGTGAGCGTGCTGGCTTTGGGTGCCAGAGGCCCACTGGAATTGCAGCTTGGGCCTTGGGCGTATTACCACTCCAAACTACATCTACCTCACCTCCCCAACTCGGCGGAAATGAAAATTTCGTTTCTCGATGGTTTTGGAGTTTAGCAAGGCGAAGTCCACCCGCCCGTCCCGGTATTTCAGTTGGTTAGAGCGCCAGCCCTCCGACTCCAACAGAAAACAGGCAGACAACTCCATCAGACAACTCCAACAGACAACTCCAACAGACGACTCCGACAGACAGCTGACCCTTTGGACCTGAGACATGGCCCGGCGCCCTCTGTGGCAGTGCGATCCGCGCCAGTCTTACCGGACACGCTGTGGCCTGAGGCGTTACACTACGGGCTGATGTGTGACCCTGTGGGCTGAGGCGTGACCCGTGGGCTGAGCCGTGACGCTACGGGCTGAGGCGTGACCCTGTTGGCTGAGGGGTGACCCGTGGGCTGAGCCGTGACGCTACGGGCTGAGGCATGACCCTGTGGGCTAAGGCGTGACGTTATGGGCCGAGGCATGACCCTGTGGGCTGAGGCGTGACCCTGTGGGCTGAGGCGTGACCCTGTGGGCCGAGGTGTGACCCTGTGGGCTGAGGCGTGACCCTGTGGGCTGAGGCGTGACCGTGTGGGCTGAGACGTGACCCTGTGGGCTGAGATGTGACCCTGTGGACTGAGGCGTGACCCTGTGGGCTGAGGGGTGACCGGGCGTCCCGAGGCGTGACTGTGTGGGCTGAGGCATGACCGGGTGTCCTGAGGCGTGACTGGGTGTCCTGAGGCGTGACCCTGTGGGCTGAGGCGTTACGTTATGGGCTGAGGCGTGACCCTGTGGGCTGAGGTGTGACCCTGTGGGCTGAGGCGTGACCTTGTGGACTGAGGTGTGATCCTGTGGGCTGAGGCGTGACCTTGTGGGCTGAGGGGTGACCGGGTGTCCCGAGTCGTGACTGTGTGGGCTGAGGCGTGACTGGGTGTCCTGAGGCGTGACCCTGTGGGCTGAGGCGTGACCCTGTGGGCTGAGGCGTGACGTTATGGGCTGAGGCCTGACCCTGTGGGCTGAGGCGCGATCCTGTGGGCTGAGGCGTGACCGGGTGTCCTCTGTCGCAGTGCGATCCGCGCCAGCCTGACTGAGCACGGTGACGTGACCGGACCCGGGCTGGAGCCGCCGGACGTGAAGGACGTGGTGGCCACGCTCAGCGACGCCGTCATAGAGGACATCAAGGTGAGGTCAGCAGCGGGTGGAGCGAACCCGGCGGTGCCAACAGCGGGAGTGGTGGGGGAGTATACAGCGGCCATGAAGGTCTCTGAACACGAGACACGTGTCTCACGTCCACTAAGCTTGACCTCAATCTACGCATTCACCCCGTTGACAAGAACTTCTCCACGTGGTTAAAATGCTCGGTGCGCGAACGCCGCCGTTTACGGGATCTCCCGATCCCGCATCTTTAGCCCGACATTATCAGTTTAACCCGGCGTCGACACGCTCCGCCGCTTGGTGCGGACAGACTGTGTCACGGCTCGGTCGGCCTCCGCTCGTGTGTGCCCGCCTGACGCTGTACCGCTGGCTCTCCAGATGCGCACGGTGTTCGTGACGCCGGCGGAGCGGGCGGCGCGGCTGGCGTCGGAGGAGCCGCCGCCGCCGCCGCCGTCCGTCCAGTACCCGCTGCCCGGCGGCCGGACGCTGCACGTGCCGGGCGTGACGCGCGAGCAGCCGGCCGAGGCGCTGTTCGCCGCCGACGCCGACAACCTCACCCTGGCTACCATGGTGCTGGACGCCCTGCTGAAGGTGCGCGCGATGCGGGCCGAGCCGGGGCGGTATGCGGGCGGGGGTCGGCAGCTCGCTCAGCTCGCTCAGCTGCCGCAGACTACTCGTAGAGCGCACTGTTTATCGTGGAATGTACGCCTGGTGTCCATTCGTACCTATCTGCATATTCGACATTGCTTCCTGCTTCAGACTATGCCCCTGCGTCTCGGCCTGAACTCGTATAATTCTCTTGCTGCAGGATTTGCGTTTGAATGTTTGCTCCCTGCCGCTGTTTTGACCCCTGAACTAGCGGTCATCATTGGTGTCTGATATGCTTAATACATTTGGCGTATCCGCAGTGTCCGCTGGACATGCGCTGGTCGCTGGACGCCAGTCTGACAGTGACGTGTCTGTCATGTTCGTCGCAGTGTTAACGTAACATGCGCCGGCCGCTGGCCGCCAGCCTGACAGTAACGTGTCTGTCATGTCCGCTGCACTGTCCGCTGGACATGCGGCGGCCGCTCGCCGCCAGCCTGACAGTAACGTGTCTGTCATGTCCGCTGCACTGTCCGCTGGACATGCGGCGGCCGCTCGCCGCCAGCCTGACAGTAACGTGTCTGTCGTGTCCGCCGCAGTGTCCGCTGGACATGCGCCGGCCGCTCACCGCCAGCCTGACTGACGTGTCTGTCATGTCCGCCGCAGTGTCCGCTGGACATGCGCCGGTCGCTGGCCGCCAGCCTGACAGTAACGTGTCTGTCATGTCCGCCGCAGTGTCCGCTGAACATGCGCTGGCCGCTGGGCGCCAGTCTGACAGTGACGTGTCTGTCGTGTCCGCCGCAGTGTCCGCTGGACATGCGCCGGTCGCTGGCCGCCAGCCTGACAGTAACGTGTCTGTCATGTCCGCCGCAGTGTCCGCTGAACATGCGCTGGCCGCTGGGCGCCAGTCTGACAGTGACGTGTCTGTCGTGTCCGCCGCAGTGTCCGCTGGACATGCGCCGGTCGCTGGCCGCCAGCCTGACAGCAATGTGTCTGTCATGTCCGCTGCAGTGTCCGCTGGACATGCGCCGCCCGCTGGCCGCCAGCCTGGTGGTGATGGGCGGCACGGCCCAGCTGCCCGGACTCAAGGCCCGCCTGCTGGCCGAGCTGCGCCGCCTGGTGGCGCTGCCGCCTTACTCGGACGCCATGCGCGTGGACGCTATCCGGCTGCACCGGCCGCCGGCCAAGGACAACTATCTGGCCTGGCTCGGCGGTACGTCACAGTGTGGTGGCCCTGTGCCGGCCACGCCGCCGGGGGCTCGGCCCGGGGCGGCGTTTTACCCGGCCTGGCGTCTGATAGGCGAAGTGCCTCGCAATCATCCATGTGTGTGTTTGCCTGGCTGGTGACGTGGATGGTGAGGTAGCCTTTTTTGATTGATTGTGCGATGTGTGTGTTCCTTCAGCTGGTTCCCAACGGAGCGCTGTTCCACCAACAGGCCGAGTTAGTAAAGCTATCTCTTCTTGCTACACTATGAATGCACATGATGATCCGGCAAGTTATTTCCAGGACGTTAATGTGATGACGTTGGCGGAAGCCGCTTATCAAAGTTTTTTGAATTATTTCAAGTGTGTGGAATGGGTGAAATTGACATCGGAGCTCTCGATAAACAGGGCCTGTTGCGTGAGACGGTAGGTCGGAACACACTGTCTCCGATGGACCGGTGGATTTTTGCCACTCTTTAGCGCATTGCTCCAATAGCGCGATTTGCCTGGTTGAGAGATTTGCGCTGGTCTGTTCTAGGAGCCATCTTTGGTGGAACGGACGTGGTGCTGACGCGGTCACTGAGCAGGGAGAAGTTCCTGGAGGCCGGTGTGTTGCCAGACTGGTGCTCGCTGGCGTCTGGCGACGGCGCTTCTCGAGATCTCTAGTTTCATGGCTGGTCACCAGGTGGCACAGTCTGATGCGGCCCCGTGCCTCTGGTCGGAGGCACGAGGAAACGTGATTTTGCGTTGTTGAAAACGCGCTTTGTTTGGTGAGTGGCGTGTGCTAGATTGACTAGCATCTGTCTGTATGGTGCGGCTCTCAATCCGTGGTTTGCTGGGAAAGATGCATTGTACTTCCTTTTGTTTAAGGTAAAAGGTGGTTGCCCGAGCCAGCGGTTCCCTGTTCCCTGTTCATGGGGGGGGGGGGGGGAGGGGGCAGCAGCAGCAACACTAGCTGGTGTGGAAGGTGTGAAACTTCTTATCAAATGCCGCGATTATCCTGCTTTCCGCTTGACATCGTGCACGGTTTTGGGCCTTTGCTATCTTTGTGGCGGCCAGATGGCTGCTCTCTGTTTGCATGTGACCATCTTGGCTGAATATGACAGGCAGCTGATGATCAAGGCGTGCCACTTTATGATATAGTCGGCGATGTTCGGGATACAGTTGTGTGTATTGCTCGTCTGAGGGGCGAGCAGTTCGCTTTCTGAAGCAATGCACCCCTGTGTGCTGCGCTGTATGTGCCGCTGTCGTGGTCTGTTTCCAGTGTGCTGCGCCACTCTTCGCCGAGTCAAGAGCAAATACATATTTATTGTCACGTGGGGACTCTTGTATCTTCTACTGCTATTCGCGTTGCCCTACGACGCATGCTATACGTTTGTGTTCCCCGCGAAGCAGGACACATATTGGCCGGGGAGATGAGTAATATGCTGTATGGAGTGCTTGATGTGAGCAAGACAAGCCTTGCGACCCTGATTTTCTGACATCATGAGCACTGCTACACTATCAGCTGCGCAAGCAATGCCCGGTGACGACAATATGGCACTTCCCGCCGGTTCCCGGGACGAACCCAAAACCATGGGGTGGAAACTCAGGAGCTTCTCCGCTCCAAACCGCGCAGGACGCATCGAAGGATTGTAGGTAAACGTTCGCACAGTTGAACTGAACTGTAGGATGTAACGACGGCAGGTGCGTTCGGACACGGTCACCGCAGTAGGTGTGTTTTCTATGAGTTGAAAAGTTTACCGCGGTCGAAGCTATAGGTTACGACAACTGAGGTCTTTGCGATGGGTTTTATTGTGTGGGTCGCTGGCAGTCATCACCCAGCCCCTTCCGTTTTTTTTACATCATGTTGGCCTATGCACTTAACTACGCCTGAATGAAGAATTAGTGCAAATGTATGTTGAATGAATGTTAAATGCTACTGGGGTGGCTGCCTCTTGGCGCCATTGCATTGGTCGGAAGGCAAAAATAGCCCAGTCTGCCCAAAATTAATGGCGTCTGAACGCCATTAATGATCCGAATTAATGGCGTCCGAACGCCAAAATTAATGGCATTGCGGTCCCGGGGTGTAATGACCCTAGGTCATTTCGCCGATTTCGTGCGAACTTGGACGGTTTTTGAGCCGTGCAAGCGCTCACTAAGGAGGTGCCCTTGAACTGCCTTCGCCGCACCTGTATGGAGTGGCTCGAGACGCGTTTGAAGCTTTTCACCGGCCTGTGGACGACTCCGTCGCTACCATTCTCGGTCACCTGGTTACTGGACTGCCGGATGCCACAGCCGTGGACTCGAATTGTGCACTCAATGCTCCACTATTTGACCCGCACTCCCAGTCGTTCGACGTTTCCACCGCGAAACTGCGCGGCTTGCTGGCTGCTGCGTTCGGCGTCCCAGTATCGGGCTCCCGGTCGTTCTATTTGTTGGCAGCCATGGTCGAATGGTTGGTCCGTGCCCTGATATCCGATGGCTGCGTGACATTTGATAAGGATGTGGAGTGGCGCGCGACATTGCAACAAGGCCGGAGGCATGCAGAAATCGGACGTGTGTGTGGTGGGTAATTTGGTGCAGCCGCCGCACTTCCTTGGTGAAGGGATGGGGAGCCGAGTGCGCGCAGTGGGCGGTACACCAGCGGAGCCATCGCCTTTCCCGTCACAGGAGAACTGAGAACCCGGTGCGTGGGCGGCGAATGTTTCACATGGCGGTCCACCAAGGCGCGTCGGGGAGACACTGCGTCGGATCGATCAGCTAGAAATCCAGCTTCAGGCTGTTAGTGCTAGCCGCGCCACTACGGATGTGTTATGCCGACGGAGTAGCAGCGCTGTCATGATGCCTTGAGCCCTGAGCAGTAAAGTTACGGTGCCTTACAGCACCTGTCTGTGCTGTGGTCAGACTGGCCAACCCAGGTCTGAGTGGTGTTTTCGGGCAGCAAGACATTACCACTACGGTGGAGTAGGTAAGATACAGAGCATCCATATTTTGCGAAACCCCGCGGGAGAGGGCGCTGCTACGAGAGGTGAGATCAGCGTTGTTCTGTTCTTTGTTCATTGTTCTGTTCATTGTTCATAATAGGGTATATAGTCAGCTGGGCTCGCGTCCCCAGCTGCAGCCGTATAACGTAACAGCTAGGACAGCGACGCAGCAGACGTTGTGGTTACTAGGGCGGTGTACTGCGTGGTTTATGGTCGATGTCGTTTCGCACCCTCTATTTGTGTTTGTGTTCGACGAAATTGGATTCATTGACCGTTGAGCATGGCTTCCCCTGCACGCTATGCGTTCGTTCTGCACTTTTCACCACAACGCTTCCTAGCAAAGCCGTAAATGGACGCTTCACGTAGCTGGCGTCTGGTTACGTGCCCCCTGCAGCAGCAGTCATCGACCCCCAGGTGGCACGCGTGTGTAGAGTCACGGTCCGTGAAACCTTTGCGATGCCGCCGAACTGTGCGGTTGCTCTTCCAGGATACCACGGTGATGATAGTCATGGAGGCAGGCTGTGTGCTCTCCCTCACCAGTCGTCCAGGTTAAGAAGCGATATGGAACTAGGCGTATTTGCAGTGATTTTCGACGGCTGAACCGCGTGTGTAAGGTTTCTGCGTTTCCTGGCCCGAGGATTGATTCGCTGCTCGACTCAGTAGGGGAGGATTTACTGGTCTCGGTGCTCGCCCTTATCTGTGGGTACAGGCAGACGCGTATCCGGCCAGGGGACGGGTGAAAAACGGCCATCACTCTACCTTTTGAGCCCTGGCAATTCAAATCCTGTCCATATTATTTCCTCGTCATTCGGGCTTTACGACGTCTCAGCTGCTGATGCTATGCGGCGCCGCCTGCCTCTGACCAAGGCAATAAGGGCGGGCACCGCGAGGAGGCGTTAACCACTACGCCATCGGTACCCCGTCCATATGGTTGAAGTCGAATGTCGAGCTCATTTGCCAGGCTCTTGAGCGTCGTGGTGGGTGATTCGGTCTCTGGTGGTAGGTGATGCCGTGAGCTACTTTGATGACACCCTGATCTTAACGGTCACTTTCAAGCAGCTTCTCGCAAGGTTGGAGAAAGTCTTTAGTAGGATGGCAGCAGCGAATCTGGCTCTAAGAGTGCCTAAGTGTCGGTTCCTCCAGCCGCAGATAACGTACATGGGTCATGTAGTGGCAGCTGAGGGAATGGGTCCGGATCCGAAGGAGGTCATCCAAGTGAGGGAGTGGCCGGTACCCATGAACAACACGTCCTTGTTGCAGTTTTTGGGTCTGACAACGCATTTAAGCGGTATGTGCAGGACTTAGCACGTAAATATGTATATATAGAGTTCCACTGGAGCACTGAGTCTCAAGAAGCGTTCGAGTCGCTTAAGGCGGCCCTGGTGCTCCTCTCCCCTCATGCAGCGTTCCAAGTTCATTTTTGGTAGGGTGTGCAAATGTAAAAAAAGCTTGAAAGGATGTCGATATCTGATATCAAAACGTGCTTTAAAAAACCCAGCAAATTCACTATTGAAGTGATCGCATGTAAACTGAACACATAGGGATGTCCGTGTTTTTTGTTGACCTTGTAAAGGTGCATATTTTCTCATATACTATCCGCTCAGGAATATATATATATATATATGTATGTATATATATTCACCTATTTATATATGCCTATATATATGCATATACCCATATATATACATATGTATATATATATATATATATACATATATATATATACATATATATATATATATATATATCGTATTCAATATGCACCAAAAGCGTCCTTCCGGACGGATAAGCATTTGTGGCTAATCCTGGATCCTTTTCCTTTCCAGACCGCCACCAAAACACTGTCGCATTAGATTCTTTCTCTGAAAGACACCGCTGGAATCCTGGTCCTGAATCCTGATAATCTTTGATGGAGTGATCATGATGCGTCATTCAAATAACTAATCTCCTGAAACCGTTGTTTTGTGTTTCCGCTAGACCACAGCACCCCTCTTTCTGTTCGCTAATGACCTTCGTAAGTCGGGTTCAGGTGAAAAAGGGCAAGCGATTAATGCTACTACTCATTTACCAGGCACCAAGTGCCCAACGAGACAACACGCCTCGGTGCTTAACTTAAATTGTTGAGCACTGAATAATCGGCATGTTGCCACTATAACGTCCTTTCTTCGAAGAGAAATGTCTTACACAAGTAAAAGAGGCATTGAATAATCAACATTCCCTCGACACATTTTTTTCCAATCAAAGATTTAGATGCATGTTTTTTCTCGATCACATTTTATTAATTCTCGACAATCCTAACGTTTACATTTCTACTTGTTTTGAATTCGAGCAACCACACAATGATATATGAAGACATGCACGCCGCCCTGGGTCGCGACAACGTCACCTCCCGCCGCGGGCGCCGCCCCGCGAGCCACCGCGGCAACCTCCGCAGAGCAACATCGCCGTCCACCGGTCGGGCGACCGCGGGAGCCGGCCAGCTGTAGACTCTAGGCGCTAGGCGGCAGGGCGGGGCAGTCAGCCACACCCCCAGCCGGCAGGGCGGGACAGTCAGCCACACCCCCAGCCGGCAGCCCGGTCCCACAGCTCCCCTGAAGGGCCGAGCCGGACGGCCACGGCGGAAATGGCACCGGTAATGGCGGCATGCAGAACGATAGCATAGACACTGACTACCACGCTTCCTCATGCGCATGCGCAAGCGAACACCAATGGCAATGTGCTCGGTACTAACGGTAGTTTATCGCGAACTGCCTCATCCACACGATAAAGGTGCCCCTCCGCTAACTTGCTGCTCAACCAGGTGAAAGCACAGCCAGTCTCTCCAAGATCACAGACCACATCTGGTTATAGGTGTGGATTCTGTTGGTGCTCACAGCCACATGCCTCTCTACATCGGAGCACCTTTGAAAAAAAAAACAAAAAAACAAAGAAACCTCGGCAATATGGCTCGCACGATGCATTGCGACACTGCCATATGTACTGCTTGCCCAATAGCAAGCACAGTCAAATAACGGACTCGGTAAGTGTTCCGACCGCGTCGACAGGATTATAAAGGCCAGTGACAACGTTATATATAGTGAATTGTCTATTGAGTCACAATCACATGCTCAAGTCAGTCCAGAAAGCTAGCGACCCAGGGCAGAACCAGAATATATGTGGTATATCCTCGTTATGGCTCTGGCAGCACGGACACTGATTCGTCTCTTTGATCCGATAGAGCTGTAACATGCGGTTTGTCGGTAGGATCCTGTGGATGATTCTAAATTGCAACCACCTTAGTTTGAAGTTATCTGCTGTGTCGCAGAGAGCTTTGTATATTTTTGTCCATTGCTCTTGCCCCGTAGGTCCAAGCCTAAGTTTCCATTTTGTCTGATCCTTGTTCGGTAGGGAAGCACCAGCCGAGGATAGGAGCGCACTATATCCCCACTTCGCTGTTCCCACGCACTTGCTAATCTGCTCGTAAGCGCATGGAAGGCTGCATTGGTGGGCTTTTCCTGGGCGGGCACTTCCTTCCAAGAACGGGGTACAGCATGCAGTATAGACTGCCATGTAAGAAAATGTCCATATCCGAATTGCGTTTGCAATTGGTCTGCGTCAAGGAGCTTTCGGTCATGGTGGTTGTAAAGGTCTTTTATGTGAACGACTGAACGGTGGATCAGTTCGTGCTTGTTCAATGATACATTTTGTTCTAGGTTCATATCAGTGCTATTCCATATGACTTTGGCCAGTATGTTTGCTGCTGAGAGTTTGTGCTGTAATGGGTTTACGATTTGCATCCAAGTAATTAATGCTTCTGACCAAAACTTACATCCATCAAGAAGATTCAACATTTTTTTAGAATTGGTATCGCAGTGCAGTAATGATATTACGGCATTTACTTTAAGTTTGGGTTGCAGTATTTTCTTCCATTTAGCGTTGTACTCTGTATTAAACAACTTCTTTAGCCAGGCCATTTTAAGACTGTCTGCCTGTACTGGTGGATCGGGTACTCTTAGGTCTCCCAAGAAAAGACGGCTTTCATCACCGACCGATTAATCCTATCTCGATATCGGTTCCAAATGAGCCGGTATATTGTTGTCTCTATCTTCTTTGAGGACGCATGATTTGGCTTTTCTAAGACAGCCATTACAGGTATAAGTTGCGAGAGAGCTTCTGACTTAATCACATGTACCTTCTGTATGCAGTCAGGCCACGCCCAAACCATGGGTTCAGTTTGGCTTTCAATCTTTCTATTTTTTCCGGATAGTTGATGTTTCCTAGGTCTTCGCATGTAAGGGTAAGTTTTCCTCCCAGGTAATCTATTGAGTTGCGCTCCCATGACATTTCAATATCTGGACAAATGGCATCTACTCAGTTTCGGCGCTAATCTATTCAGGCCCCTCGCGTCTTTTGTCTGTTCAGGGATAGGCCCGACACATTGCGATAAGCATCCAGACATTTAAAACATGCCCTAGAGGATTGATCGGAACCGTCCATAATGATAGCTGTATAATCGGCTTAGGCTGAAATATTTATTCTTGCGTCACCGGTGGTAAGCCCGTTAATGTCGCTACAGCACCGGATTTTATGTGCCAAAGGCTCAATTGAAATCAGGAATGGTAGCCAGCTGTGGGTACATCCTTGACGGAGGCCTTTGGCTATCACATACGGCTCTGACAGCTGGCCGTTTATTTACATGCGAGCACTGCTCTGGGTGACTCCAGTCTGATCATATATCAAGTTGATCCCCTTCTGGATAGTAGGTCCAAAACCTAGAACTTTGACCGCACTTTTCAGATAGCCCCGGTCCACTGAATCATACGCCTTACGCCAATCGCAGAACAGGGTCAATCCAGGCGTATTGTGAATCTTTGCAAACCGAATTATGTCGATGATTAGCCGCACATTTTCGCCTGTAAACCTACGCGGAAGAAACCCTTCGTTTATTGTTTCATTCATCACTGCATTTAGTCTTCGTGCCAAAGCTTTTGATAATATTTTATATACAACGTTCAACAGGCTGATGGGCTGAAGGCATTCCATTTGTCTTTGTTCTTTGTTCTTTTTCGGTATTAATACAATTATGCCGCACATAATGATATGCGGAGTAGTTCCTACACTGAACATTTCAGTCAGAGCAGAAGAATTGAGCCTTTTTAAGTCATGCCAAAACATTTCGTAAAACGGTTCGGTAAATCCATCTGGACCTGGACTCGTTGAGGCTTTCATCGAGAGAAGCGCTGCTTCTTATTCGTCCACATTCAGCTGACCTTCACAGAGCGATGCTCTAAGGTCGTCCAGGTGTGTCATGCCGTCTAAAAATTGTGCAGGTGCATTTACGTTTTGGTCGAGGGAATATAGCGCCTCGAAGTAAGTACGACTCTCCTCTAACATTTTCTTAACATCACTTGATTCCTTTCCTTCCTCGGTAAGCTCTAGCTATAATGTCTTAGATGTTGTCGGTGCATCGTTCCTTTTGTTAAGCGCATGGAAATATTTGTTGCTCTTTTCCGCAAACTGTCTCCAATTGGTTCTACAGCGGAACATGTTTCTTTTGGCCAGTGTGGTAATCAAACTGCCACGTTTTTCCTTAAGCTCATTAACTGTTCCGATCGATAAGTCCGTATTCACCGCGCTGTTTACTTGAGCCCCTATTCCTTTGAGTCTTTGTTCAGCTTCCATTTTTCTATGGAAGCATGTTTTCAACATGTTTTCAAATCGTTTTGTATGATCCAGCCCCTCAGAACGCAGAGGGCAGTTACGGGAAGTGTGGTCTTTCGTATTTATCCGGAATCATTGCCAGTTATTATTTCTGCAATTTCTAACTTAGTTTGAGTCACAAACGTGTCGCCACTCAGCAGGGAATTATTGAATTTCCAGAATGATTTCCCCGGTTATCACGTGACCTACGCTGACAGTAAGACCACACATGCAGCGTGATGATCAAACAGATAGGCGTCTACAATTTACGCGAAAGGCGGGTGGTCTTCTTCCGTTAAAGATTTGCTTGTTAAGAAAAAGTCAATCCTTGATTTGCTGGCAGGGCTAAGTCTATGACACGTGAACCGTTTTAAGTCCGGGTTTAGAGTTCTCCTTATGTCGATCAAATCATGTTCGGCCATATACTCTGTGACCAATTGCCTGCACCGGCGAATATTTGCCGCACTTTGTCGTGTACTTTGCTTGTCTAACTTCGCATCGAAGTAAAAATAAAAGTCACCCCCTATAATACTGTACTGTGTTCAGTTCCTCGCAGTGGTCCAGAACGTCTTCGAATTGGGCAATTATACTTTTATTTTGACCGTACATACCACCAATAGTGAGCTCTATCCAGTCAATAAGCATCTGCAGTACAATGGGTCGACCACCGGCGCAGTTCCGGGTCTGTTTAACGTCCATCGCTAAACGGGGTCTGAAAAGAATGGCGATACCTCGGCTCCTGCTGTCAACGTGAGAAAAGCATCTCATCACTTTCCCATTCGTTCAGCCAGACCACTTCATTAAACTGAACTGAATGGGTTTCCTGCAGGAAGAAAATGTCTGCCTGTTTTTTTTTTTAGCTACGGAACGTCTTTTCGGCACACCGCACACAGCTATTACGTGTTTTCGGCACACCGCTATTCACGACTCTTAGATCGTTAACGTTTAATGATACCAATTTAAGCGTCGCGCCTTTCACATGGTATGTCTGGTCCCGCTCCGTTCGCATCTGGGACTAGTTGACCCGCCAACGTGATTAGGATATGGGACAAGTGTGACAGAACATGGATAAAGACACTTTGCGTGACTGTGTGGCGAATTGTACGAGACACAACATGTTAATACTCGTGGCAGTTCGGACCATAACGGGTTGGTACAAGCGATTGTTGGATGACTTAAGGTGAAAGCAGTTTTAGAGTTGCTCAGGTACCAAATAATGGGCACACAAACCTGAAAAACAGAAACACACAAAGTCTATGAACGCCTGAAAAGGCGAATGAGCGGCCTTGCGGGCTAGGGCGCCCTTATGACCTCCCTTGGGTGGTGACCCGAGGCAGCCTTCGTCGCCGCCCGGCGGCCGGGCAGCCGACACTCCGGCCGCAGCCACGCATACAACGGCACGTGCGCGGCCGCCGGGGCGGTACGCCCGCCGGATGCAGGCAGTCCGCCGCACCCAGTGCGCGGGCGAGCCCAGGCGCCAGACCAACACCCTGCCAAGGTAGCACAATAACACACACATTCGCTATGATGCCAACAAGTGATTCACCGGCGCTAGGGATTCTACGCCATTGGCGAGTGAGACGAGAATATGCAAAATGACAAACAGAACATTGATTCTCATAACTACATTCAAGTTCCCAAATATGGTTACATGTGGCTGGATGCCGTCCAATTCAGCGCAGTTACATACGTGCTTACGAAAAAGATAACCTTGGGCACGAAAGTTTCTGAATCTCCCTAAGTAAGGACGAAGTCAAATACATCGATTTTGACCGGCCAGTTACATGTCAACAGTCCTTGGCTCACCCGGAGCGTCACCTGCGGGACGAGAATATCCACGCATCTTCACAAACATGTGTATCAATGGTTGTTATGGAAAGACCGTTGATCTTATCGAATCAGAACGGAGAATCTTGACGAATCAGAATCGAATCGAATCTTATCGAATCAGAACGGTTCTTATCGAAACAGAAATATCGAACGCTGTCGATCAGAACTTTCTGAGCCACCGCACTTGTTTTGCAGCACACGGACCCGTTGCGGCTTAATACAGTATAGCCGACCTTCCTTCTTGTGCACCAACAGTTTGCTGAAAATGTCCCGTTTGCTCTGTGTCAGACTCTCACTTACAAACAGCTCACCGTCCTCCCGCTTACCTTTCAGCAATATTCTGTTCTCATAGAGGTAATGTCTAAGAGCCAGGACCTGTGCGGACGAACCTGCAGAGCAGCGCCCTGAAGCCGATACGGCGAACGTCCGCCAGTTCTCCCGGGTCCGCCTCCGCCCGTGGGAACACGCGCCGCGTGACGTCACAGGCCGCCCGCCTCAGGTCCTCGGGGCGGCCGTCAGCGGCGGAGCCAGGGCGAGGTGCGGGGGAGGCGACTGCCCTGAAAAGATCAGTTCGGGCGGCTTCCACTGCATTTCTTTGAGCTCTGCTTCAGCTTGCATTTTTCTGATGACTTGCTTTGATGTGTTCACTTGGTCGTTTAGTTTTTCCACCAGGGCTTCTCGTTCGGACACGTGGGCTACTACTACTGGTCCGCTACTTTCTGTTCTAGCCTGGCTTTGACAGCTCCTAGCTTTGTTTCCATACTTTTTATGGCCAGCGAGAATTCGTGTCTGGTCTCGGTCAGAATTGTTTCGCGATGTGCGGTATTTTCCTGCCGGATTAGGTTCATAATTTCGTCAAGCTTCGTCAAGCGAGCAAACTCTCACTAGATGAGCCGTGCGAGTCTCTCGATCTCTTCTGGCGCTGTCTTTCCTCGCTGCTTTCGATCTTTTTTTAGCATGTCTTTAGCGGCCTTGTAAGACTGACTCGTCGTATTAGTCGTCTCATCAGGGTAAACAAACACATCGCCATCTCCATCCTCCGCCATTGTTTGACCCCGCGAACGACTCACCAATTGTAGCGTTTGGAGGGTTCACCAGCTTCTGGCGCCTCGGGCCACGGTCTGCTAATGAGAATGTGATGAAATCCCTCCTATTCACCACATTATGCTGTTGCGGCCTCTAGCCGGTATGGGCCCTGGCTTAGGCATGCGTTGCCATCGCGCTCACGCCACTCGAAGAGCCACCTATCGGAGCCGTGCGGCGGAGCGCGCGAGGAGAGGAACCGCCCCGGGCCAGGGTCACGACCGGAATGTTTAGATGCGTGTTAATGTCAAATCCAAATCCAGAACTAGCTGCTACACACATTACTGTCTTTGGTCATGTATATCGGTCACTGCCGTGAGTATATCAATGTTTGAAATCTGCTTTGTAAAAAGCAATTACAAACGGCTTAGGGTGGCCGTTAAAGTTTCCGCCATTCACCGCGTGGAGTCGCCACAACGGGTTGCGTCAGCTTTCCACTAGAGACCCTTATGTCTGGTCAAGCCATGCCGGCACGGGAGAGGCAGGTCTATCTTTATCTGTCTGACTATCTTATCGGACAACACGTCATCCACCTTTTCTCCGGACACAGTGACAGGGCTCCGCACGGCTGGTGAGTCACAGACAGAGTCACAGAGCCAAAAGGCCTCGATGATCCATGCAATGCCGCATAACACTTATGTACCAGTGCAATGTGGATGCCGTTGCTGGCCACAGTTCGTAAGTCAGTCAGTCTACCGCCGCGAGCAGCTGGCCCAGTAGCCAGGAAATCTAGCGATAGCATGTGAGATCCGACGGACGAGTTTAGAAAATAAACGCACACGATCGGATGCAAGCTAACAACAAAACATGTACGGCACACAATAACCCGATTTGAATGCACTTTTCACATTCTATGCCGGGAGTTGGATGACACTACTACCGCGGCCGTCGCAATTCGTGGATGTCTTAAGCAACGCAAGCCGGGGAAGATGATCGGCGCTGTTGCTGGCAGACAGTCAGCCACCGGTCCTGCACATCACTCACGACTCCAACCAACAAAGGCGACGGCCCTGACATTCTCAGCGCCCAGGAGCTACGAACGCTGAGCTAGCCAACATGGTTGGCGATGATAAAAAACATGATACATTAGGGCATTAGGCGCTAGGGACGTCCACAAAATTTAACAGGTAGGAGGGCGGGGGGGGGGGGGGGGGGGGGCTTAACGTAATCCACGCGTAATGCGTTGGAGGTGTACACAGTCTCTTGCGGGCCAAAACAAAACAGCATGGGTTATTCCCTATGTTCTTAGCTTTACGTGCTCTTTCGGATTTTTTTGGCTATCAACGTTTAGGTCTGCCTGATTAATTTCCAGACACTAAACAAGTTTTGTTTCATTTCAATACAGCTGCTCCTGAACTGCTGCTCCTGTTTAAATGCTGTTGTGCACAATATTGCGCACTTCAATTTAAAGTACAGTAAGATATCTCAGGCTCGCTGCTGTATTTTGACCTGCATCCGGCAGGTGATCTAACCAGAAATGCATTGCATCCCCTTGGAGATAGCACATAAACCATTTGCAAAAATGCAATATGATATGCACCAAATTATGCTGATCAGGTGGCATAGATTGAGCTTCCGCCTGCCCATGATGCGCTATACTACACACAAACTTGGATTGCAAACAAATCTGCAACTACAAACAACTTCGACCACTTTTGGATTTGGTATCACACCCTGTACAATATACGCTGGCTACCAAAAGTGCAAGCCTCTATCTCATAGAGGCATGCCACAGATTTAATAGTTGTCAACATTAAAAATGCATTAAACATGACCTGGGGAGATGAGGAAATATTGTCTCCTTTCCTGTCAACACAACAGTGCTATTCATAGAAAATCATTATCATAACTAACAGCACATTCATGTAAGCACCTATGAGCTTGTTTCAATGAAACCATGACCCTTAGCATACCCAAGGTAATCTTAAAAGAACCATATGAAATGGAATAGATGAATAATAGACAAAATGACACTTCAGGGCGCTGAAATTCATTTTCATGGCTACACATTCATTTCATTCGATGGCAAGCACCACTGCTTTTCATTATGTGACATGTCAGCACTGAGAACCACCAGCTCATTACCCCCGTAAATGCCCATATAAAAAAGTCACATTTAATTGAAATACACATTTCACTGCATGAACACCACCGCTATTTTTCATTACGTCATATCCCAACAATGTAGGCAAGTAACTATTTTTCCTCCGTGAATGTTCATGCAATATCAGTGACAACAAACGGTATTACAATGTGTGCCACCGCTAACAAGCTATGTCATCGTGTGTGTGTGTGTGTGTGTGTGTGTGTGTGTGTGTGTGTGTGTGTGTGTGTGTGTGTGTGTGTGTGTGTGTTGTGTGTGTGTGTGCTGTGTGTGTGTGTGTGTGTGTGTGTGTGTGTGTGGTGTGTGTGGGTGTGTGTGTGGTGTGTGTGTGTGTGTGTGTGTGTGTGTGTGTGTGTGTGTGTGTGTGTGTGTGTGTGTGTGTGTGTGTGTGTGTGTGTGTGTGTGTGTGTGTGGTGGTGTGATGGGGGCATAAAAAATAACCAGCTCTCTCTCTCTTTCTCTCT
>NW_023596136.1:22949082-22959082 GCF_011947565.3 Pollicipes pollicipes | reverse complement strand
GAAACAAGCAATTAAAAAACGAACATTTGCAAGGGGAAATCGACAACTTTTCAGACACAAACATGGCCCTCACAACTTTCATCAGCTGCTTAAAACGATTACCGGAGGCAAGAGAAACCACAAAATACCACCACTCGAACGGCCTGACCGCAATACATTTATCGAGGACAGCCAGATAGTATCTTTACTCAACAATAACGAAGCTAGGCATGACGAGGCTAATCCAAAGTTCCGATCTGAGAAGGCCAGTCACAGTGAGTGAGCGTAGTCAACTTTAAAAGGATTGGGTATAGTCGAGCTGGGGTTTTTCACTGAGCACATGTATTTGTTGAGGACGTAGAGTATTTCGGTCGACATTGATTGACATTCTTGTTTCTACAAATTCGCCTCCATTGACCAGTTACTCGAGTATCCCAAATTTTGCTGCCAGCAAAAATTAACGGGCGAACCCAAATTGATCCGAACCTTTTGAATGGCATGATTTCTGTGATCAGCGCTCACGCTAAGCAGTGTTTGCTGGGTGGGTCCTGGCCCTCACCATCCGATCGCGCAGTTCCAGGCAATGACAGAATTTAGTGTCGAGAGCTTAACGTGTCACAATGCCCAGCCCGGTCCATCCTGCCCTCTGACGTCAACTGACCTTTACCGCGACCACTGCCACCGGCCGCAGGCCATACCTGTCAAAGGCAAATAACCCACCCCGCCACGGATGGGTGGATCGGATGGCAGGCGCTCTAACCAACTGAGCCACCGGAACGGACAAATTTATTACAAATATATTGTACAATGATAGTAATGCCGGACAGACGCCGGCATTACTATCACTGATGACATAATTATCCCGGCTGCCGCTCTTGTGTGGTATTTGTTTGTGTAATCTGGCACACCTGACGAGGGCAGTAAACCGAACAACGGTGTTATCCGAAGCGCATTTGCTTACATCGAGTTTGATGTGCACGCCGCGTGTGGGCAGCTTATCTTGAATAATTGTCTAGCACGTTTATTTTTTGGAATGACATTTGACACTGCGAACGAGAGCAAATCTCAGATAATTTTCAGAGCTTGGTCATTGCAGGGAATGTTCTCTTTGCCATGCCTATCTATGACCTTTTTTATGCGCGACGCACTTGTGAGAAAACTAGGAAATAATTTCAAGACCTACCGAGCTTAAATGAAAAATTTCCTGCGATGCTTATCAGAAGAATGATTCCTCGTCGAATGATTCTGTCGCGACAGAATGCGTCTCTTCCTAGATTGCTTATGGCTTGGTGGGGCCGCACCAGTCCGTTTAATTGATTTTTATTTAGTTGCAAGTTATTTTTAATCATACCCTGTCAAACGTGCATTTGAACGCTTCCCGCGCCGGTCGTGGAACACCGCGCAGTGTTCCTAAAAGCCACTCTGTAACCGGAAAACTATGAAAACGTTTCTTCTTTTTTTCTCTCGTTTCTGGTGTCTAGACACGCGCAATGGATACCACAAAAACTACTGAAAATTTGGGCGCGGTTGCAAGGCATGTCAGCAAGGTATAAACACCTAAGGGATCATCCCCGCTATCATGGCGAGGTTTAGCATGAATTATAGCCAGAAGGGGAAGCCAGATCTCAAATGTCCGTCTTGTTGACTTCTATATTCAAGTAATCTACCTACTAAAACCCTTTTAGAGAATTTAACTGAATTTCCTTCCCGCCAGCCAATAAATCGATGATAATGTCAAAAAGAGGAATGATTTCAAGCAGTTCCTATTATTCGTGCCACTAAAAAAGTGTGGTAGAACACCCCTTCCCTCATATATAGAATACTTCTATGGTATATTGACATTGTACATTCTAGACATCCATGATGTACAAAAAGATATCTCACCAAAGAATACATAGCTCGCCTGAATCAAGATGCCATGTAACCACACATGATATGGCTTGCTCTTCATGGGACACTTAATCTACCTACTCGATGTTGTTTTCAAACAAGCAGCCGGCCTGTAAGCTATGACAAATATAACAGCAAGATCTTAAGCCTGGAGACATCCTAAATCGTGCACCAAATGGGGGAGGTCTTTTCCCAATCTAGGGTTCTATTTGACTTAACATGCTCAAAAATATAACTTATCGCAGAACTTAGGCCACTTGGAGCACATTCACAAAATTTGTCAAAGCCTGAACACAACAACATACTCCTGAAACTAGCGTCCTTTGCTCACTTTTCAGAGCTCTTTTCAAGGGGATTTTCAAATACGTACACTCGAATATATCATACATCTATTGGAAGCCACTGTGATTTGAGGCAACTCTGGACTTCTGGTATTAGCTTTTCCTAATAAGCAAAGCATGGCAAATATGACAATGATGTGTATCAGCCAGCCGGGATCTGGCCCCAAAAGCAGCACTCGCTTGCTTCGTTCGTGGCACCACCTGTCAGGCAAGCGTACTCTAAAAATGGAGATTTCACCTAACTTCAAACACTTTGCCTCCATATGCTGAGTTTATCCCCAAAAGTCACATGAACCAATCCCACAATGAAATTTTCCTTAGGCGCTGTGCGAACAAAATATTGAGTAATCTGGCCAGTTTCCAGTATCTTTTTCGAAGATAAAGTGAGTGAATTTCACTATGGTGCTCTTCTCATGCTAAGGCCTGATGTTGAGACCCTTCCCAGAAAATGAAATAAATGAATTTCCCGATGATACAGCCCTCATACCGAGGCCTGATGTCCAAAGTCTACCATCAGGTTCGAAATGAATTGAACTGAGTATCCTCGAATAATAAAAGAACAAATGTTCAGAAACTAGACATTCAGTACCGTGCCCTCACCAATACAAAAACCGACAAACAATCTCGGATTCCCTGTTGTGGGCCACAAAATATCAACAGGTAGCACAAATAGACACCTGGACTTACGCTGTCCAAAGATTATTAATGCACGTATATCTTGACCCAATTTTACAAAAATGTCAACGCGGCCTAACGCCCACTCTATCCCATCTCAAGAAACACGCTAAGTGTCACGTTTAGCTCTCTTTTAGAGTATCCACATGAAGCTACGTTTTGGATGCTACGATGTTAGTTAAGACGGGCCCATAGCAATTACGGACGAAATGAGACTCGATCTCGAGGGACTCCAACACAGTGCAGCCAGGCTAGTGGCAGGGACAAACTTTCGGACACCGGCAGAAGAACTGTACTGTAAATTAGGCTGGAACACACTCAGAACAGGACGGTACGTACATGCATACTCAAAACGAGACGGTATACGCACGAGCTGTTTTCCTTCCGATCGCTCTTGGGATAGCAGACAACTCTTCATCAATTATCCCCGACAATAGACCGACAAAACGGGCTCAGAACTACGAAACACAAACACACAAGCGCACCCAGGCAACAAACCTCTATTTTTCACACGACCCTTTATCCCAAGCTTCATAATACTCTGCAATAAGTAAAAACCTTCAAAAGTCCATCCTCCAGCATCCCTTACTCAAAAACATTCAAAGCACTTCTACCGACGCGGATGGCTACCAAAAGACACCACGTTTCTACACCTTCGGCCCCACGAAGGGCAACCCCTTATAAACGCAATTCAGACTAGATATGCCATATCAAAACGCCCTCCAATGCCAGATGTAGCTGTCCCAAAGGCGCAACGCGTCTGTGGACCAAGTCCAGAAAACACTTAGCACGTTTGTTAAGAATGACCCCAACATCTTCAGCTCAAAACAGAGCCATTCATAACCGTATCATTACAAGCACACTAACTAGCCAGCTATGGCTCTTCATAGCAGCAGCATGAACACCGGTGTTGGTCGCAGAGTAGATCCCCACTTTCAGAGGTTCCTCATGATGATTGTTCGTTCGTCGACTGTCTGCCATGTCTGTCGGTACCCGTGTCGCGAGTATGGCGGGGCAGCGGAGCGATCAATGAGGGGCAGGGATTCCCCTCATTCCAACGCGACTGTATGTAGAGGCAGGGGAGAGAACGGACAATCGTATCAGTCTTTACTGTGAGCCCCTTCCTGCTATAACTTGTGAGGGTAGAAATAATATCATTACGTCTGCAGACAGCTAAAACCGTCAGCTTCTTATGCGGAGGTGAAGTTTTGGAGAGCACGTCTTCGTTTTTTTTTTGTTGCTAATTCCTTCTGAACGACCTTCTTTCAAATAATAAGACAGTAGTATTAGTCCTATTCCCCGGAGAAAAACCGGGAGAATGGAAATATGGTCGGGTTGATGTTTCGGCAACATGCCTCTATCGAAACAACAGCAGAAGTGCAATACATTTAGTTTGGGAAAATAGGTCCTCCCTTTATTGGAGATGCGAGAGGCAACAACCTTATTTAGTGTTATATAGTCGTCTGCTATTGTTTCGATAAAGGCATGTTGCCGAAATATCAACCCAACCATATTTCCATTCTCCTGGTTTTTCTCCGAGGAATAAGGCTAATGCTACTGTCTCATCTATGTGAATAATGTTCCTCGCTAATGCACTGAACAACTTACGTTTTTCTTCAAATGAGACAAGTTGTCCATCCCTGGGGTAAATTGTGTCGCATAATGGGGGAAATAGTGCTCATATTATTTTTACCAAAAAGGAAGCTGCGTCACAAGCAGCCTAAAAGCGTTACATGTAAATCGAATGTGCTCGTCTGTGCTTTTGCGTACTTATATCTTGTAAGAAAGTTCGCACCACCTCAAAATCCTTGGAAAGCACACGCCAAATTGTTGCAGTCTATACAACAAATGCACTTCTCTAACTCTCAGTATAATGGTCGAGTTGGTCTAATTATGTCGTGAGCCCTTACACTTACATTTACAACGATAACTATAGTTTTCAACGAAAAACACGTTCGTCGCACTCATCCCAAGATGCATTCACGGATGTGGCCTGAAATACACTGAAAGATAAAGGCTGAATGCGGGCTGTTGAAGCCAGCTGAATGACGCAAAACTGCCGTTCATCACGCATCTTTGGAATAAAGCACCCTGATACTGCTGAGACATGATACAACTCACCCCACTCTCCCCTGGTTACCCTAGCTCCTTTGTTAGCTTAAGTTCGTAAAGAATAAGTGCTACGATTTAAGCGCAGCCTATGTAATCCAATTAATCAGCTAATCCTGTGCCAAATAAATCACTTTTCACGTCGTACACTTAACAGTGCTCATACTGCGCCACACGCATCGTAAGAAATAGGTCCTGCCTTTCGAGTAGTGGTTTATGTACCAATCCTATCGATCTGTTAATTAACTGTCATGCTGTTGTTTTTTCCGTACTATCATGCCGCGGATCGAAGGAATGCCAACATGATGATGATCATGTTTGATCAGCGCCGAGATTCCTTCCAAAACATCGACGAAACTACACACCTGTTACTCGTGGACCCCCCAGCGAGCGCACCTGTACTACAGAGGCAATCTGGATACGAGAGGAACATCTGACAGCAATGTAAAACAAACGCAGAAGAGTATGGCAAGAATGACATGGCAAAACAGAACACCGTACGGCTTATAGCTGTCAACAACTCACCTCCCTGTCTTGCACGGTGTGCAGTTCTGCAAACCTCTCGGTCCGGCATGATTGTGGCAACTGCACAAGCAGAGCTCAGGATAGCAGGCGTCGTGAACGGGGGGGGGGGGGGGGGGAGGGGAGGCGGCCCCACCAAGTCGCGGCAATACTCAGTGATAAAGGCAGCTAGCACTCCAAACGTCGGGCAACTGTATAATGACGCAGATTGCGATATGGACTATCTACGTGAAGCCTTTGCCATCAGCAAGACCGTTGGCAGATACATACAATCAGCGGGCGGATAAGTCACTAGTTGCGCGGGCTTCTAACAAAGTTGACCAGTGTAAACTGAGGCGTGATGCGGAGACCACATAGTTCCGTCATCCAGAAGCTTCCCATAGACGTGGAAATGTTTTAAAGATTTTGGGAGGCCAGGGTCAGGGTATAGTTCAGGAATTATTACAGGGGAGGGAAACCTTGTGAAAGAAACTAATTGAAGGGAGTGTTCCACGTTTATATGGGGTTTTGAACTGAAATAGCCATATTGAAGACCTTTCGGACTTATTCGCAATCCTGCCCTTCTTAAGACCTAAGCCACTCTAGTTTCTGAGCTACACACTCGCGAAAATGGGAAAGGTATGTCAAGAAGATTATTACAAAGTCCCTTTAGCTTCATAATGCCATGATAGCGATATTCAAATCCTGCCATTCCATAACTCATGCGGCACTCAAGGCCAGGACGAACACGATTTCCAGATATAACAGCCGTGAATTGCCTCTTAATCAATGAGCAACGTACGATGACGTAAATAAACCATGCCACATTGAGGAGCGTATTTACGAAACACAAAATTATACTGTTCAGAGTAGTCTTCCATTTAAAAAGTTTACCGATAGTTAAAGGTAAGACTGTTTCATCATATCTATTGCTTGCTTCAATATGTTCAATTGTGAAACACTCCCTCGAATGCCTGCGTTTGAGGTAATCTTCGTAAAGCTCACGTTATTTCGCTATCCGAATGAATATTTCGGTCGTGACCCCTAAAGTCACACAAGGTCACTGACCTGAAATAAACACCATCAACCTCTTGCTTAAAACAGATATCTAGGATCAAGGCGGTTCCATGTCGAGGTCTAAGGGCATTTTGGACCACAATCTTGAGTTTGACATCGTTGGCATTATTTGACTCGAAGGTCATGATCTTTGGACCTTAATTTTTTACCTAAGTGAGTCCACATGTACCAACCCACTTTTTCAAAATTGGCATAACTAGCTTTCTAACGGATCACGGAGTAAATTGACCGATATAAATCAACACCCGTCGGATGTCAACGGGCGGACAAAAACGACGACGCATTGAAAAGCGGTACTTTCGAACATTTTTTAAATTCAGTTCTCACATATGGAAAGAAGTCCGAGCGATACCTGTGCAACCTTCAGATTGATCCTCGGAACAGATTTGCAAGTGCAGCAAGACGAAACATTGATGCAATGCCATAACCTACATTATTCGTGCTGCTGCAACTCTTAACCCGTTCAGACAACCAACCCCGAAGTTGCACGTGTGAAATTTCCTAGTCAGGTGGTAAAGGGCTGTTCCGTCCCAGCCCAGGGTTTCTAGCGGTTGTCATTCTAACGACACGGGGATCGAGCCCTTGAAGACCATCCGGAGGCCATCAGAGGGATGCATCACACACCGGTCGGCGGTCTTTCTTACGCGGCAGGCCCTCTGTACGCACTATCTGGCACAGGCCCTCCCTGGCGCCAAAAGATCTCTTACCGGCGCAGGGATGCAATAATTGGCGCAGGAACTGCCATTGGCTACTGGTTGAAGCGGGGCGGAGGGCTTCCGTTCGGCACTGGGACCTGTTACTGATACAAGGCCTTTCCGCTATGCTATTGTGCAAGTGGGCCCTTGCATCTTCATTTCTGATAACTCGTTGCGTTGCCAGGAGAGCCCCCACCAACGCAAGGGGCCTCTTGGCATTCGAAGTCCGTTCCTGTCCTGGTTCAGCAAATGCGCCTCTGGACGAATCGGGTCCCTTGCCGACCCTGGTCTCCTTGGATCTCCTGTTAGGCACTGTGGACCCCAAATCAGCACAGGGGCCTTCCATTGCTTCAGGGTATTTGACCAAGGTAAGAGGCCTTTTGCATAATATTTGTAAGCCCTGGCCCGCCCCCGTCTGGGAAATGGACTTCAGGGTCCAGACCGATATGAAACAGACTGTTCGGTACCGATGGTCTCTGACTGACATTAGAAGCCCTCATTGTTCCAGCCCCTTTCCCTCTGTTCTATTACAAAGGTGAGCTATTTTTTGTTATGCTTTAACAACTAACGTTGCACTAAGGGTTCGATGCAAGTGACGACATATTTCCCCAAAATTGTATGATTACAATGAATCGATATATTCGTATCATAAAACATGTACTTCGTACAGCTTCCATTACTTTTCGTGAAACCTGGGTATACAGATGCTTGTCTAAACGTGGTGTTCCACGCGGCCCATATCTGCCCCTCGCCTTTTCATTGGCGCCTGATTAAGGCATATCTGTAAGCGGTATGCCAGTCCCGCTGTCCTTCAAATGACCTCTCGCGAGCGGAGTCAGACACCCTTCAGCCACTGATTCGACATGAGATGGCTGTCGTCTGAGCCGCTGAGCCCTTGCATTATCTGCGCGAAGGAGGAGTGTGTTCGAGGCTCCCGGGACGCTTTGGGTGTTTTCCTGCTACCTCAGACTTATCTCATGGCATAGGATAATTCTGTGCAACGCCGGCGTTGGAGCTGCACTATCCCCCGTCCACGCCCTTGCCCATCCACCAACGCCCTTGTCTGCCAGATCCGGTTGATATCTTATTGACATCTGACTCATGGCGCACGTCCTTGATGCAGGGCGCAGTAGCATGATAAGATGGAACTCAACACCGCGCAGTTTCGCACTATGCATGCAGAGACAGGTACGCTGTGGTGGCACTGTTTACGTGAGTGACAGCGGGCGAGACCGGTACAGGCACCCTTTGCCCTAATATGTTGCATGATCTGCTTTGTTTGCCTACTTACAACTTGTCAACAATCAATGCGAGTGTGACTCGAACCTTCTTGCATGGCATATTACGCTTCGTGTGCTGCTTCTTATTGGAAATGCAATTGTAACTGAGCGTTCATGGATTGAATCCGAGTGGCACAGTGTTGGCAGGGTGATAAAAGTGTACTTTTTGTCGCCGACTGAATTTCTATATGCAAAATTGCCACCAGCAGCGCAACGCAATGCCATGTGACATAATTTGTAATCAAGTCCATGTTCGGTAGCATCATTAGAAATCAGCCTATCTTACAATGTCCTTCAACTTATGTCAGGATGACTGTCGCCGCTAGGAAAACAGGCGCACCGGCTCTAGACTATGGGTTAGCTTAATCACAATGACATTTTTACTCCATCCTCGGGACCTGTTAGTACCAGGATTTAAACTCCATCTACAGCTGGATTTGCTTTCATCGACTGCGAAAAAACAGCGAAGTACCTCGATAATCAGGGCAGCTGAATGCATGTCTGAATTCCAACTGGTGGCAGGCAGCACTGGGTGGTGATGTCCAATACATGGGCCTCCTCGAGGCCATGTCTCTTATAAAAATCACGCGTGCATTTCGAGCCCCATCTCAACCGCCATCAAACTCTCTGCCCTACCTTGGCATGCTCCAAACATGACACGACATGTGTTGCCTTGTAAGCGCCTTTCGCCGAGCCTCGACAAGTAAATTGTATTTAAATTTGTTATAGCCTTACACCAGGCTGCTAGCTCTTTTTGAACAACATATTCTTCCTGGGAGGGGGGTGAAGGGCCATGCGATGCCCTCCCCCTCAGGTTTTCTGTGGATATCAATCCGGCATATTGTGCGGTCGCTTTCAAATTCTTGGGAGGCTGTACCCATTGCGCGTGTGTTGGCACAAAAACGTGTCCCAAGTATTTCTGGTTTCGGAGGAGCGATGGTTTTTTACGAGCACGGCAAGATGGCCCATGGATCGTCTCGCTTCCCCCGCCGGCATTGCAGGGACATGTCTACGTTGCATGGTTTCGTATGGATGAGCAAGTCAAGTTGAAACAGTTTGATTTTCAGGAAAATTTTACCTCAGACTTGGTCTACTGGGGTCAGATAATAGCATGAGACTTCTTACCAATTGCAAGATCACGTTCACGACAATTTACCCCTTTCCGCAAGGCTCGACCTTTCCTAGTTTGCAAAACACAGGGGTCGCCCTCCCCCTATCAGTCCGCTTTATGGAAACCGGTGAATCAGGGTGGGGGTTAAAATTGCAGGCTGCCATCGTTTCTATTCACTGTACATATGCTGGTGTAAAAATATGTGTTTCAGATCATGAAAAAATCAGTTGATACAGCAGAATGGCACAGTTTGTTACCAATACCCAATCAGTGGTAGAAATTCAATACGTAAGCCAAAATTGTCCATTGCATTATCATGCAAATCTAAGCTTACCTATGATG
>NW_023596136.1:22939631-22949072 GCF_011947565.3 Pollicipes pollicipes | reverse complement strand
CGAATAATAAAAGAACAAATGATCAGAAACTAGACATTTAGTACCGTGCCTTCACTAATAAAAACCCGACAAACAATCTCGGATTCCCTGTTGTGGGCCACGAAATACCAACGCATAACACAAATACACACCTGGACTTACGCTGTCCAAAGATTCATGATACATGTATATTTTGACTCAATTATAAAAAGTGTCAACGCGGCCTTACGCCCACTCTACCCCATCTCAAGAAACACGCTAAGTGTCACGTTTAGCTCTCTTTTAGAGTATCCACATGAAGCTACGTTTTGGATGCTACGATGTTAGTTAAGACGGGCCCATAGCAATTACGAACGAAATGAGACTCGATCTCGAGGGACTCCAACACAGTGCAGCCAGGCTAGTGGCAGGGACAAACTTTCGGACACCGGCAGAAGAACTGTACTGTAAATTAGGCTGGAACACACTCAGAACAGGACGGTACGTACATGCATACTCAAAACGAGACGGTATACGCACGAGCTGTTTTCCTTCCGATCACTCTTAGGATAGCAGACAAATCTTCATCAATTATCCCCGACAATAGGCAGACAAAACGGGGTGAGAACTACGAAACACAAACACACAATCGCACCCAGGCAACAAACCTCTATTTTTCACACGACCCTTTATCCCAAGCTTCATAATACTCTGCAATAAGTAAAAACCTTCAAAAGTCCATCCTCCAGCATCCCTTACTCAAAAACATTCAAAGCACTTCTACCGACGCGGATGGCTACCAAAAGACACCACGTTTCTACACCTTCGGCCCCACGAAGGGCAACCCCTTATAAACGCAATTCAGACTAGATATGCCATATCAAAACGCCCTCCAATGCCAGATGTAGCTGTCCCAAAGGCGCAACGCGTCTGTGGACCAAGTCCAGAAAACACTTAGCACGTTTGTTAAGAATGACCCCAACATCTTCAGCTCAAAACAGAGCCATTCATAACCGTATCATTACAAGCACACTAACTAGCCAGCCATGCCTCTTCGCAGCAGCAGCCTGAACACCTGTGTTGGTCGCAGAGTAGCTCCCCACTTTCAGAGGTTCCTCATGATGATTGTTCGTTCGTCGACTGTCTGTCATGTCTGTCGGTGTCTGTGTCGCGAGTATGGCTGGGCAGCGGAGCGATCAATGAGGGGCAGGGATTCCCTTTATACCAACGTGACTGTATGTACAGGCAGGGGAGAGAACGGACAGTCGTATTAGTTTTTACTATGAGCTCTCTTCTACTATAACTTGTGAGGATAGAACTAAAATTATTACGTCTGAAGACAGCGAAAACCGTCAGCTTCTTATGCGGAGGTGAAGTTTTGGAGAGCACGTCTTCGTTTTTTTTTTGTTGCTAATTCCTTCTGAACGACCTTCTTTCAAATAATAAGACAGTAGTATTAGTCCTATTCCCCGGAGAAAAACCGGGAGAATGGAAATATGGTCGGGTTGATGTTTCGGCAACATGCCTCTATCGAAACAACAGCAGAAGTGCAATACATTTAGTTTGGGAAAATAGGTCCTCCCTTTATTGGAGATGCGAGAGGCAACAACCTTATTTAGTGTTATATAGTCGTCTGCTATTGTTTCGATAAAGGCATGTTGCCGAAATATCAACCCAACCATATTTCCATTCTCCTGGTTTTTCTCCGAGGAATAAGGCTAATGCTACTGTCTCATCTATGTGAATAATGTTCCTCGCTAATGCACTGAACAACTTACGTTTTTCTTCAAATGAGACAAGTTGTCCATCCCTGGGGTAAATTGTGTCGCATAATGGGGGAAATAGTGCTCATATTATTTTTACCAAAAAGGAAGCTGCGTCACAAGCAGCCTAAAAGCGTTACATGTAAATCGAATGTGCTCGTCTGTGCTTTTGCGTACTTATATCTTGTAAGAAAGTTCGCACCACCTCAAAATCCTTGGAAAGCACACGCCAAATTGTTGCAGTCTATACAACAAATGCACTTCTCTAACTCTCAGTATAATGGTCGAGTTGGTCTAATTATGTCGTGAGCCCTTACACTTACATTTACAACGATAACTATAGTTTTCAACGAAAAACACGTTCGTCGCACTCATCCCAAGATGCATTCACGGATGTGGCCTGAAATACACTGAAAGATAAAGGCTGAATGCGGGCTGTTGAAGCCAGCTGAATGACGCAAAACTGCCGTTCATCACGCATCTTTGGAATAAAGCACCCTGATACTGCTGAGACATGATACAACTCACCCCACTCTCCCCTGGTTACCCTAGCTCCTTTGTTAGCTTAAGTTCGTAAAGAATAAGTGCTACGATTTAAGCGCAGCCTATGTAATCCAATTAATCAGCTAATCCTGTGCCAAATAAATCACTTTTCACGTCGTACACTTAACAGTGCTCATACTGCGCCACACGCATCGTAAGAAATAGGTCCTGCCTTTCGAGTAGTGGTTTATGTACCAATCCTATCGATCTGTTAATTAACTGTCATGCTGTTGTTTTTTCCGTACTATCATGCCGCGGATCGAAGGAATGCCAACATGATGATGATCATGTTTGATCAGCGCCGAGATTCCTTCCAAAACATCGACGAAACTACACACCTGTTACTCGTGGACCCCCCAGCGAGCGCACCTGTACTACAGAGGCAATCTGGATACGAGAGGAACATCTGACAGCAATGTAAAACAAACGCAGAAGAGTATGGCAAGAATGACATGGCAAAACAGAACACCGTACGGCTTATAGCTGTCAACAACTCACCTCCCTGTCTTGCACGGTGTGCAGTTCTGCAAACCTCTCGGTCCGGCATGATTGTGGCAACTGCACAAGCAGAGCTCAGGATAGCAGGCGTCGTGAACGGGGGGGGGGGGGGGGGGGGAGGGGAGGCGGCCCCACCAAGTCGCGGCAATACTCAGTGATAAAGGCAGCTAGCACTCCAAACGTCGGGCAACTGTATAATGACGCAGATTGCGATATGGACTATCTACGTGAAGCCTTTGCCATCAGCAAGACCGTTGGCAGATACATACAATCAGCGGGCGGATAAGTCACTAGTTGCGCGGGCTTCTAACAAAGTTGACCAGTGTAAACTGAGGCGTGATGCGGAGACCACATAGTTCCGTCATCCAGAAGCTTCCCATAGACGTGGAAATGTTTTAAAGATTTTGGGAGGCCAGGGTCAGGGTATAGTTCAGGAATTATTACAGGGGAGGGAAACCTTGTGAAAGAAACTAATTGAAGGGAGTGTTCCACGTTTATATGGGGTTTTGAACTGAAATAGCCATATTGAAGACCTTTCGGACTTATTCGCAATCCTGCCCTTCTTAAGACCTAAGCCACTCTAGTTTCTGAGCTACACACTCGCGAAAATGGGAAAGGTATGTCAAGAAGATTATTACAAAGTCCCTTTAGCTTCATAATGCCATGATAGCGATATTCAAATCCTGCCATTCCATAACTCATGCGGCACTCAAGGCCAGGACGAACACGATTTCCAGATATAACAGCCGTGAATTGCCTCTTAATCAATGAGCAACGTACGATGACGTAAATAAACCATGCCACATTGAGGAGCGTATTTACGAAACACAAAATTATACTGTTCAGAGTAGTCTTCCATTTAAAAAGTTTACCGATAGTTAAAGGTAAGACTGTTTCATCATATCTATTGCTTGCTTCAATATGTTCAATTGTGAAACACTCCCTCGAATGCCTGCGTTTGAGGTAATCTTCGTAAAGCTCACGTTATTTCGCTATCCGAATGAATATTTCGGTCGTGACCCCTAAAGTCACACAAGGTCACTGACCTGAAATAAACACCATCAACCTCTTGCTTAAAACAGATATCTAGGATCAAGGCGGTTCCATGTCGAGGTCTAAGGGCATTTTGGACCACAATCTTGAGTTTGACATCGTTGGCATTATTTGACTCGAAGGTCATGATCTTTGGACCTTAATTTTTTACCTAAGTGAGTCCACATGTACCAACCCACTTTTTCAAAATTGGCATAACTAGCTTTCTAACGGATCACGGAGTAAATTGACCGATATAAATCAACACCCGTCGGATGTCAACGGGCGGACAAAAACGACGACGCATTGAAAAGCGGTACTTTCGAACATTTTTTAAATTCAGTTCTCACATATGGAAAGAAGTCCGAGCGATACCTGTGCAACCTTCAGATTGATCCTCGGAACAGATTTGCAAGTGCAGCAAGACGAAACATTGATGCAATGCCATAACCTACATTATTCGTGCTGCTGCAACTCTTAACCCGTTCAGACAACCAACCCCGAAGTTGCACGTGTGAAATTTCCTAGTCAGGTGGTAAAGGGCTGTTCCGTCCCAGCCCAGGGTTTCTAGCGGTTGTCATTCTAACGACACGGGGATCGAGCCCTTGAAGACCATCCGGAGGCCATCAGAGGGATGCATCACACACCGGTCGGCGGTCTTTCTTACGCGGCAGGCCCTCTGTACGCACTATCTGGCACAGGCCCTCCCTGGCGCCAAAAGATCTCTTACCGGCGCAGGGATGCAATAATTGGCGCAGGAACTGCCATTGGCTACTGGTTGAAGCGGGGCGGAGGGCTTCCGTTCGGCACTGGGACCTGTTACTGATACAAGGCCTTTCCGCTATGCTATTGTGCAAGTGGGCCCTTGCATCTTCATTTCTGATAACTCGTTGCGTTGCCAGGAGAGCCCCCACCAACGCAAGGGGCCTCTTGGCATTCGAAGTCCGTTCCTGTCCTGGTTCAGCAAATGCGCCTCTGGACGAATCGGGTCCCTTGCCGACCCTGGTCTCCTTGGATCTCCTGTTAGGCACTGTGGACCCCAAATCAGCACAGGGGCCTTCCATTGCTTCAGGGTATTTGACCAAGGTAAGAGGCCTTTTGCATAATATTTGTAAGCCCTGGCCCGCCCCCGTCTGGGAAATGGACTTCAGGGTCCAGACCGATATGAAACAGACTGTTCGGTACCGATGGTCTCTGACTGACATTAGAAGCCCTCATTGTTCCAGCCCCTTTCCCTCTGTTCTATTACAAAGGTGAGCTATTTTTTGTTATGCTTTAACAACTAACGTTGCACTAAGGGTTCGATGCAAGTGACGACATATTTCCCCAAAATTGTATGATTACAATGAATCGATATATTCGTATCATAAAACATGTACTTCGTACAGCTTCCATTACTTTTCGTGAAACCTGGGTATACAGATGCTTGTCTAAACGTGGTGTTCCACGCGGCCCATATCTGCCCCTCGCCTTTTCATTGGCGCCTGATTAAGGCATATCTGTAAGCGGTATGCCAGTCCCGCTGTCCTTCAAATGACCTCTCGCGAGCGGAGTCAGACACCCTTCAGCCACTGATTCGACATGAGATGGCTGTCGTCTGAGCCGCTGAGCCCTTGCATTATCTGCGCGAAGGAGGAGTGTGTTCGAGGCTCCCGGGACGCTTTGGGTGTTTTCCTGCTACCTCAGACTTATCTCATGGCATAGGATAATTCTGTGCAACGCCGGCGTTGGAGCTGCACTATCCCCCGTCCACGCCCTTGCCCATCCACCAACGCCCTTGTCTGCCAGATCCGGTTGATATCTTATTGACATCTGACTCATGGCGCACGTCCTTGATGCAGGGCGCAGTAGCATGATAAGATGGAACTCAACACCGCGCAGTTTCGCACTATGCATGCAGAGACAGGTACGCTGTGGTGGCACTGTTTACGTGAGTGACAGCGGGCGAGACCGGTACAGGCACCCTTTGCCCTAATATGTTGCATGATCTGCTTTGTTTGCCTACTTACAACTTGTCAACAATCAATGCGAGTGTGACTCGAACCTTCTTGCATGGCATATTACGCTTCGTGTGCTGCTTCTTATTGGAAATGCAATTGTAACTGAGCGTTCATGGATTGAATCCGAGTGGCACAGTGTTGGCAGGGTGATAAAAGTGTACTTTTTGTCGCCGACTGAATTTCTATATGCAAAATTGCCACCAGCAGCGCAACGCAATGCCATGTGACATAATTTGTAATCAAGTCCATGTTCGGTAGCATCATTAGAAATCAGCCTATCTTACAATGTCCTTCAACTTATGTCAGGATGACTGTCGCCGCTAGGAAAACAGGCGCACCGGCTCTAGACTATGGGTTAGCTTAATCACAATGACATTTTTACTCCATCCTCGGGACCTGTTAGTACCAGGATTTAAACTCCATCTACAGCTGGATTTGCTTTCATCGACTGCGAAAAAACAGCGAAGTACCTCGATAATCAGGGCAGCTGAATGCATGTCTGAATTCCAACTGGTGGCAGGCAGCACTGGGTGGTGATGTCCAATACATGGGCCTCCTCGAGGCCATGTCTCTTATAAAAATCACGCGTGCATTTCGAGCCCCATCTCAACCGCCATCAAACTCTCTGCCCTACCTTGGCATGCTCCAAACATGACACGACATGTGTTGCCTTGTAAGCGCCTTTCGCCGAGCCTCGACAAGTAAATTGTATTTAAATTTGTTATAGCCTTACACCAGGCTGCTAGCTCTTTTTGAACAACATATTCTTCCTGGGAGGGGGGTGAAGGGCCATGCGATGCCCTCCCCCTCAGGTTTTCTGTGGATATCAATCCGGCATATTGTGCGGTCGCTTTCAAATTCTTGGGAGGCTGTACCCATTGCGCGTGTGTTGGCACAAAAACGTGTCCCAAGTATTTCTGGTTTCGGAGGAGCGATGGTTTTTTACGAGCACGGCAAGATGGCCCATGGATCGTCTCGCTTCCCCCGCCGGCATTGCAGGGACATGTCTACGTTGCATGGTTTCGTATGGATGAGCAAGTCAAGTTGAAACAGTTTGATTTTCAGGAAAATTTTACCTCAGACTTGGTCTACTGGGGTCAGATAATAGCATGAGACTTCTTACCAATTGCAAGATCACGTTCACGACAATTTACCCCTTTCCGCAAGGCTCGACCTTTCCTAGTTTGCAAAACACAGGGGTCGCCCTCCCCCTATCAGTCCGCTTTATGGAAACCGGTGAATCAGGGTGGGGGTTAAAATTGCAGGCTGCCATCGTTTCTATTCACTGTACATATGCTGGTGTAAAAATATGTGTTTCAGATCATGAAAAAATCAGTTGATACAGCAGAATGGCACAGTTTGTTACCAATACCCAATCAGTGGTAGAAATTCAATACGTAAGCCAAAATTGTCCATTGCATTATCATGCAAATCTAAGCTTACCTATGATGCATTCCATGCATAATGCAAGCGTGTCAATTCAATGTAACTTCTGGGGTCCTACACAATTCCCATGTTGGGTTACGTCCCCTTAATGTCTATGTCTTAATGCCTTGATATCTGAACGTGGCTATCTGCCTTGGAAACCTGTACTTGATGTGTATAGTATTTATATCAAGGGCTCTATCAGAATAATTTTTAATTGAACGGCAGCGAAATAAATAATGAACTAGATCGAACATGCATCCATGCCAATGTCACGTCCATAATTGCAAAAAACACGCATATGAATGAGTACTGCAGGATGTCTTGCTTTTAGAGCTGTCCTGTTACTGTAGGGGTGCTATCATGAATAAATAGCCAACATTGTCTTCCGGAGGAGCCAATGCAAATATTTTGCTGAATTCATATGACAGTTGGACCACAATGACATTAAAACTCCTGCTTTTACAAGTAAAACTCTTGGTAAAAGGGAATATGAACACATAATATGTGCCCGCCCCATCCTCTCTCCCAATTGGCCACATTTGCTCATATCTCACTTCTCATTGTCTTCACGTTGTCCACATGTTTGGTTATCATATCAATTTCCAGCAACCAAGATTTATCTCAGTAAAAGTTTGAGCTGTGGAAAATTGTTTCAGTAATAAGAAACACTGATGAAATAGTTGCATTTTAAGCAGAGACATAGTTTTTGAAGGATGGATGGGAGAGCGGTGCAAAATTATGCAATCTACCCCAAAATATGGATGTCTCCCAGGCTGGCACGCTTCTTCAAAACACAAGAGAGAGCGTTGGCGCTTTGAACTGAATACGACAGGAGGCTCATCGCTGATTTGTAGATCTATGTTGCTGGTAACCGTTCTCAATCATGACAAGAGCAAAACTTGGCAGGAATTGGCACTGCAAGCAATTCTCACCGTCATTACCTGTCATCAGTAGTGCCATCAGACTTCAACATCAAACCCAGGGCTCTTTTCAAAGGCGGGGGGGGGGGGGGGAAGACTGGCCCTTATGACTACTACGGTGAACTACCAGCCTTTTCAGCGTCTTGAAAAGACGGTCTGGATAATCACAGTTCAATTTCTAACTTGATCGAATTTTCTCGCCGACTTACTCTGACCTGCCAATGTCTCTCGTCGCTGAGGACAGGATGCTGAATCGCGGCACCACCATTGAGGTAGACAAGGCCCAAAAATTAAACCCCAGGCAGGTATTCATGTCTGCAATGTGAATGCCGCTTGCAAAGTCGCAGTGCGTGGAACGTCACCGCCCACCTCATATCAGTCGCATCGCAACGGTTGGAGCATGCCCTTGCGGCCTGACGAATCCACACATTTATATATTTTGGAATACTTTACGCTGTTTAGTTTGGGACACTGAGAGTCGGCTGGTAAAGACGGCGAATCAGCCAATCAGCCGGGCCTTAGGAAACACGCTGTTTTGTCGTCAATCTGTCACCGAGTCGAGCGACCAGCTGAGAATCACAGGATATTTTTGGTCGCCGGGTTGGGATGAAGCCTAAAAAAAGATATCATGGTGTCATAGGGTACGTTAAGCAGTCTTTACGGAAAGGACTATTCATCACCGTGGAGGAATAGTGTACATGTATGGAGACTTCATGTTTTGTTTCGCAGAGTGCACTGCATTATTTGGTCGTGGCAGTTACCAAACTTGTTTGTCAAAAACATTTTGGGCACCAAGCTTTGCGTGAATATGCACATTTTGGTCGCCGACCTTATCCACCAAGTCGGCAAATTTTACCATACCCGAGTGTTGGCACGAGGCACACATCAAGATGAAATGGGCATAAATGCAAGCTGTAAGATGGGCATATCTATCAAAAGAATACTGAGATGTGGCCTAATGGCAGAAATCGGGTCTCGGCATGCTGAATCAAGTCTACGATCTTTAAAGTGTCTGATATTGCTGTTTGAGGCCCCGTTCCGAACCGCGTTTAATATTTGCAATAACTTTCATGTGTCTATGCTGCGACTTCTCCCTATATTTTCTCCTCCCCACCGGCCAAATTATGGCTGTCATTATATATACATCAATCCAGCGACTAACATATGATTGCAGTGTTACAGTAATGTACAACCAGTTATGTATAACAATTAGGTATAACCTATTTCAGTTCGATCGGCGAACTGTATACAGTATTAAGTAGGTTGACATTTTTCGAAGCATACGAATTCAGGCGGCAA
>NW_023596136.1:22919707-22938631 GCF_011947565.3 Pollicipes pollicipes | reverse complement strand
AGAGAGAGAGAGAGAGAGAGAAAAGAGAGAGGGAGAGAGAGAAGAGAGAGAGAGAGAGGGAAGAGAGAGAGAGAGAGAGACAGAGAGGAGAGGCGAGGAGAGAATGTGAGAGGGAGAGAGAGAGAGAGAGAGAGAGGAGAGAAGACTGTGAGGGAGGAGAGAGAGGAGAGACGACGATTTATTTTGAAGTATGGCTTCGAGTACAAACTCATATAGCACATGTGCACAATATCCTCCGATGAAAATCATAATGAGTATGTACCAATCAACGCATTGAGTGTATTTACACACAAGCCCCTCGCTATAAGGCAACTACTTAGTTGATATGTATATGTGTTAAGGAGAGTGGTAATATGCGGGATGCTTGATTGCGATGAAACGCATATCACAGTAAAACGTTTGGAGTGTGCTTGTTGCTCCGGGTAATTCCGTCAGAGATCGCTACTTGCTGCTCCGGGAGATCAAGATCTCTATGCATGGGAGACGCTTGTATTTGTTTCCTAACGTAGGCATTGTTTTTCTCTTCTGTGAGCGAGGTTTTCCATACCCAAGCGTTGCAAGATGTGCGAGTACTTTCCGTACGCAAGAGATGATTTTCAAGGATTTCTTCTGCATTTTCTCAAGACGTGGCGCCTGCTTGGCAGAGAATCCCGCATGAAAAACCGGGTACAATATTTTAGCAACGGTCGAGCTTAAATAACGCACACCCGAACAAGCTGCTCGTGTGACGAATGATACTTCTTCATTATGTAGAACTCATACCATCTGTAGCACATACCATCATCTGTACTTCATTATGTAGAGCACATGAAGAGCACACCCGCCTTTCGATGTTTTGGTTACAATCTCATCCACATGTGATCACGATACTGGGCATGTACTTCATTACCACTTTCTGTCACATGGTACCGCATTACGCTGCTAGCGACAATTTTGCCTCTAGAAATTCGGTCGGCGAGAAAAAGTACGCTTTTACCAACCCTGTAAGCAGCCTGTAACTTGTTTCCCTAATACACCAGTCATAAATACTATGCATCTGACTTGTTCGGCATCCCACGCGTTCTGCCATCTTATTGGTTCTGGGCATGTTAAGGAACTGTGCCTCAAATTTTGGATGCGTCGTTATCTGTGAAATTGGTTTTAGAACAGACAGACTAGCACTTACTGAAGAGAATGTTCAGCTTCATCTACGAATACGTGATTGGCAGCATTATCTTAATTACTAACCTTGCTCGTCCTTTGAAGGAGCGATTACCGATTACCATAAGCTCGCTTCCCAATGTGGCACACGTAAACGGTACCCAGGCCACGCATATTCTACTTTTGCTCAACAAGCCGAAGCGGATCAACGGCTAAGAAACAAGATACAGAAACAGCAGGAAAAGCAGGGGAAGGAAAATGTGGGGGAGAAGGAGCACGCGAGATGGTCATAGGCGACAAGTTGGAGAGGAGATCACGGAAGACAATAATTATAGATTATAAAAACAGGGAAGAGCGGATGGAAGAGCAAAAGGAAGACCGGGAATTAATATCTTATCCTATATTATTTATTACACCTTAGTCCTTAATCCTTGTTGGTGTTTAGTTCTTATTTCCTGCTGGGATTGCAAGGGATGATAAATGTATGGGATATAGATAGGAAAGAAAACACGGTCTCCCTCTATTTAGCTCTAAAGACAGGGAAGGTTATACTGGGATAACAGATACTGGGCGAAGATGAGGAGACTTGCAACGGCCATTTTTGGTTGACTGTGTTACAGGTTTCCATCAGATACAGTCTTACCGACGAATGACCAGGTATCTGACCCGTCCACCGAAGACAGATGAGACATTGAATGTTGCCAGCTCTTGCGACACGTGAGGCAGATCAAAAGAAACTCGGAGTCGATGGATCTTCAAGCGGGTTTCCCCGATACCGCTCTAAACCCCGCCAGCACCATCCGCGGCGACTCATGTTTCTGCGGCTCTGCCGGCGCCAGTGACCTGTGACCCGCCATTGACCTGCCACCTGTGGCCCGCCATTGACCTGCCACCTGCGACCCGTCACTGACCTGCCACCTGTAACCCGTCACTGACCTGTCACCTGTGACTCGCCACTGACCTGCCACCTGTGACCCGCCACTGAGCGGCTCCATCCCGGACTGCACCACTGTTAGCTACGACTTCCCCGTACTGCGCCAGCGTCAGTCTCGTGGCACCTCTGACCCTATCGCTATTAACTCCAGCCACCTCTGACCCGCTGCCGTCAGTTCCGTCATCCTCTGACTCCGCCATCGTCAGTCCACTTTTCTCTGACCCAACGCTGTCAGTCCCGCCATCATCTGACCTCGCTGCCGTCAGTACCGACGTTCGTGACCCCGCCGCTGACAGTTCCGTCATCCTCTGACCCCGCCGCCGTCAGTTCTGCAATCATGTGACCCCGCCGGCGTCAGTTCCGTCATCCTCTGGCCCCGCCGCCGTCAGTTTCGTCATCCTCTGACCCCGCCGCTGACAGTTCCGTCATCCTCTGACCCCGCCGCCGTCAGTTCTGCAATCATCTGACCCCGCCGGCGTCAGTTCCGTCATCCTCTGGCCACGCCGCCGTCAGTTTCGTCATCCTCCGACCCCGCCGCCGTCAGTTCTGCAATACTCTGACCCCGCCGCCGTCAGTTTCGTCATACTCTGACCCCGCCGGCGCCAGTTCCGTCATCCTCTGACCCCGCCGGCGTCAGTTTCGTCATCCTCTGACCCCGCCGGCGTCAGTTTCGTCATCATCTGACCCCACCGCCGTCAGTTCTCCAATCCTCTGACCCCGCCGGCGTCAGTTCCGTCATCCTCTGACCCCGCCGCCGTCAGTTTCGTCATCCTCTGACCCCGCTGCCGTCAGTTCTGTCATCCTCTGACCCCGCCGGCGCCAGTTTCGTCATCCTCTGACCCCGCCGCCGTCAGTTTCGTCATCCTCTGACCCCGCTGCCGTCAGTTCCGTCATCCTCTGACCCCGCCGCCGTCAGTTCCGTCATCCTCTGGCCCCGCCGCCCGAAGCCGCGCCGCTTTGTTCTCGCCCGCGCCATCTGCGCAGCCTCCGGTATCGCATGTAAATCTCAACACACAAAAAACGTGCAGCCGGCCGGACTGCGCCGCAGGACACGGGTAGGGCCTGGATCCCCAGGAAACCGGACCGAAACAGGGCAGGTGTGTCCGGGGAGCCCGTCCGACGGGGACGCCCATGTTATATCACCTGTCGCGAAGACGCCCCATTTGTTACCAGCTGCTAGCCAGGGCGTGACAGGCAACGAACGTGTCGTGCTTCCGAAAGGGCGTGTGTTTTGTGGCAGTAATGTGGAGGATTTTATGAGCATTGTCTGGATGGGCGTTACCTAGGTTAAGGTTGGTCATTTTGGCTTGAGAAACGCGACTTGCGTTTCGCTTCTACCACGTCGTTTTCGAAACATTTTGATCATTTATTAAGTTTGTGACATGGTGTGTCTTATCATGGTGAGAATGGTTAAGGACTGCTTTCCTTGTGCATCCACGATCTCCCTATGCTCTGATCAACGAAAAGACGTCTTCCGTGAATTGCTACATCCACATATCGCGTGGGCTAAAATTCTCCCATACGTGTTTTAAGGGTGTAAATCGAATTCCTACAAACGGGTGTGTTTTCGGTTCCATTTAAACTCAAGCGACAGTGTTGTTGAGTTTAACGTCGATATAACCTAAGGGATTTGCTGCATCTTTTGTGTTGGTATCTATCGCTACATTAGGAACGTAAGTTCTAAATGCGCATTTTTATCAAGATTTAGTCCAAGTCTTGGGATGGCGTAGAATTACGGGATTAGCGCCCGCGCTAAGCAGAGCTTTATGCGTGAGCACTGACCCCGCCATCCGACCGTGAGGCGCCACAAGGACGGAACGTCGCGAGGAAAGCCTGACCCACCACAATACTCGGCACGTCCCGTCCGGCCATCTGGCGTCACGTGACCTTGTTAAGCGGCGCTGGTACCATCAGCCGCAGGCGTCTCAGTCAGAGACAAACATCCAGCGCCTCAAGCGACGGGAACCCACCCAGCCACCGGTGGGGGAATCGCAGTGTAGACAGTCTCACCAACTGAGTTATCGGTCGTACGTTTCTCTCTCGTTTTTATGTATGTTTCTCTCTCGTTTTTTATGTATGATCCACGAAATGCAGCCACATACCGAATGATCTTGGCTGTAGCTCGCGGAAAGAATTTTTCCATTTAACCATAGCTATGACAGACGCGTTCGATGGGTGTGTCGATGTTTACCTTTTCTCAGAATTGCACACGGAAGAGTAACAACGAAAAGAGCAGCGCAGTGTCGTCTCCCGATCCCGGAGCCGGCGCCAGCGATAAGTGGCGAGGGTTGATGTCGAGTCTCCTGGGATCTCCGGATTTAACACCGCTAGAAAACACAAATTGCCGTCTGGTATCATTTACGAATCTGAACATGATTTAGGCAAATCATCTTTGCTTCCACGGTTAAGATCAAAGTTGCATCAGGTCATTAAACGGTTTGTACTTTGCATATAAGTTTCCAAAAAAGAACAGCAGACACGGAGTCCTGATGTTTATAATCAGCGGCCGGATGATAGAGACTGCGGATAGGACCGATCAAGCCTCCTTCTTTGGTGAAAAGACAGATTGGCAACCATTGCGCGTCAATAGCATGCCAAATTGTATTGCCGATGACACTTCCCGGAAGAAAATGAGGTGATTCAATGCAATGACCGTATCAAATTGTCAATAAATATTACGCTCACATACTACTCCAACGGATATATACGTTATGTAAATACGATGCAATGTCGTGTAGTGTTAACCGTTGCGTGAAAGTCCGAAATTTCCCCGTAATATTTGATGATGCGTGTATGCATATATACATATATACATTTATAGATATATGCACCTATATGTTTATATATAACATCATTTTTTCAATTTCGTCTAAGCATTTTGATTCGATGGGGCTAAAATCAAAGCCAACGGTGAGCAGAGGTCGCTGGGTGCGCCCTGACCCCTGACCCCATTGTCCCATCATGAAATTCCAGCCAAATGGCGGAACATGCGGCCAATGTCATCGGCCGCGAGCCACTCCAGCCAGGCGTAAATATCGAGCGCCGCAGCGAATCGAACCCATCCACCCGCCATTGGTAGTATGAGGAGCAAGCGCTTCAATCGACGGAGGTAGGGACGGCCATAGGGCTGCAGGGACGGACAAATGCGATCATGATATAAGCGTTAGTTATATTTCCATTTAGTGGCCACTTTTGCATCTAACAGTCAACACTTAATATAACTCTGCCCTGCCCTGTCCTGTCCTGCCCTTCCCTGAAAAATAGTGCACTTTGCAAGCCGTTATCTTTGCAACAAATGACCGCATGCTCACGCAACACACGCACACGTACATACACATACACCCACCCACCCACACCCACTCATGTGTGTGTGTGTGTGTGTGTGTGTGTGTGTGTGTGTGTGTGTGTGTGTGTGTGTGTGTGTGTGTGTGTGTGTGTGTGTGTGTGTGTATGTGCGTGCATGTACGATGTATTTTATACAGACATAGATTCTATTCGCTGCGAGCGGGTTGCTGAAAGACGCGACATCTGATCAAAATATGAGAGGTTCCGGTATGCTTGCATGGACGAATATCAATCGTGTCTGGCTGGGACCAGGGTCGATATTTCGGCATATCATAACGTTAGCCGGCGAACACTGACCGAGCACTGTGGCCGCTCTCTAGAACCCGTGTCAATGCCTGCGGGTCCGGCCGGCCAGCACATCTGGGAAGAGGGGAGAGGGGAGCGGATTCACGCGTGGGACCAACTGGGCGGGTAACTCAATGCCTCCGCAGAGGGTTTGGTTGTTTGGGCTAGAGCCATTTCGACCAGAATTGATCATTTCAGGGCTATGGGATGAGGGAAATTGTTAACGGTGGGACAGGCTTGCATGCGCCTGCAATCATGGGGGCGTGCAATTATGCATTAGCGCAGAGGGTAGCCGGGTGACCATTTATGTTCCCTTGCTTCCCTACAGTAGCGACATCTCTTGGTTGAGAAATAGACGGTTACTTCCAATGGAAAAGCTGGCAGCGGAAGCAACGCAACCGTGGAGGAAATGTTCCACATTTGAAGTTATTGATGCAAGCATGAAATATGATGAAACAGGGGCTGCGTATCCGAGTTTGGGATGGGGGAAAAGACCTTGCGAACGGCCTCCCAGGGCATGTTCTTTACATTTTGCATTTTTATCTTCTATGGCTGGAATAGAAGCCAGAAGTTACCGTGAGATCAATTCTGCCTGAATTTTATAGTCAATCAACCGAAGAAATCATGCGTAAAACAGCTGAATGAAAAAATCACCGGTGCTCTTTGTTTTGCAATGGTCCAGTGTACTTTTTCCTAACCGACGGAACTCCGAAGCTTTATTGGAATGTTATATGGCCTGGGCTGAAATATTGTGGACCCCGTGAATGCAGATAGAAAAGACCAACAGTTTTTCTTAACACGGTGAAGCCACGTTTGTCTAGAAATGTTCTACATTCATTCGGAACTGATTAGTGATGCAAATTATGTAACGTTATTTTGAGCATGTGCTCTCGCAAATCTTACCCGAAAGCTTCGACGCTAGGCGTTGCAGTCTCCATGGGCCGCGCAGCGTCTGCCCCGTGACTCATAACAAGACGTGGTCAACGGGGGACGAAAATGATGATACACTTGACAGAAGTACCTCTGAACGCTTGAGAACATCAAACGGCACATTTAGAAGGCAGCCGGACGTGTATTGCACCCGTGTGATTTTTAGGTTGATGAATTGAACGGTTGGCCTTCACAGCACCACGAAGTGGTGATTAAGTCTGGACGCAGAACTGGAGGAGTAAAGGGGGAATCTCTATTTGCGTGTTGCGGTAACTGTTAATCTGCCCTCAGGACGGACTCAAAGTCGTGAAAAATACACGCCTAGGTTAACCTTTGAATGGTGCGAATTAACTTCCTAAGACATTCGGAAGTAGTATCCCACGACGGGCGTCCTCGCGCAAGCGGCATCCGCCATCTGGTGTTACTAGCAGTGGCCAACGCCCTTCGGTTTTACGGAAACTGCAGCCCAGGCTATCGCCATCCTCGCTTCCGAGATTGCGTTCCACAGGCTCAAACCTTTTCATAATTTATGTTTTACTACATGCAACGGGGATTTCGCCGTCGGGCGCCAAGAGATGAACGGAGCGACAAGAAATGAAAGGAATCGGCCTTGGGCTCTCCAGACGGCAATATCTGCACCGCCAATTTACGCCGGCATTTGATAATTTGTCTCACTAGTCGACTCTGCAAAACAGTACACTTTCTCAGGCGAACATCGGATGGCCAAGTCCCCGCTTTAACTCATTTCAACCCACACTTTTCAACACCAATGAGACCACTCATTGCTTTCCGGGAGTGGGTCCCCTTTGAGCTGGACACCAGGGGGCCCATTGCTGCTCCCGGTCAAGCTGAAGGGCTATTCCGACCCACCGTGGGTTGTCTTTCGGCAGCCATCCTGGCGACACGTGGTGGGATTCCCTGGCCAATCCGGAGATCCTTAGAGGAATGCATCATATCACGTTGGTTCTCCTCCTAATGCGAGGAGGCCTTCCTGACACACGCAGACTATAGTCGAGCCCGGATCGACGCAGGAACGCATCGACGCAGCAGCATTCCTGATCGCCACAGGAGGTCCAATAGTTGGCACATAGGATCCCAGTTCGGCTTCACGGGCCCAGGCTGGAGTTGGGTTGGATAGCCCGCCGTTCGGCACTGGGGCCCTGACTGGCACTGAACCCTTCCGTTGCCTCAATGCGAACAATCATCATAAGATGTCATGTTTCCGCTCACTGTTGGGGGGCCCCAACCTAACGCAAGAGGCTTCTATCATTCGGGGTCCCATCACCGATTCTGCTGAGCACATCTTTCTCTGACCGACTCGAAGGTCCCTTGTCTACATAGGTAACTTTGTTCAGCCCCGTGGACCCGTGAACGATACAAGAGCCCCGCATTGTTGCAGGAGCCCCGGACAATGCATATCGGGGACCCGGCGGTATTCCTGCTTCAGAAATGGGCCCCTGGATCTCAGACCGACACAGAGCCGGCTGTTCGGTGTTGGTGATCTCTGGCCGAAATAGAGGAACGCCCTTTCTAAAGGGTTCCCAATTGGTGCAAGATGCCTTGTAACTGACACTTAAGATCACGACCATACGGGCGGGAGCCCTCCATGTGACCTACATCCAGCCCTTTGAGATGTTTAGTCTACTAATCGGGCCCTGATCTTTAGTTTCAAGAGACCTTTCGGCCCCTATTCGGGGGCCGAAGGGTCTCTTGAAACTAAAGATCTATTTTCCATCTCTATCTCTATATTTCTATTTCTATTTTGCGGGCCTCCCAAACACAGCTCCTGGCCGACTCGAGCCACTTGCCGCCACGACGTCCGTGTCAGGCGTTGTGGCCCCTGACCGACACAGGGGCCCTTTATTGTGTCAGGGACCCGAATGTCGCAAAACAAGGGCCCGACCTCGTTCATGCTTGCGAAATGGGTCCCAAGGGCCTCTTCGGACCTCCTCAACCAAAGTCCGCGACCGACTAAGGACCTCTAGCCTAGGCATGACCCTGTGTTATGCACTGCGGGCCCCTGACCGACACAGGGGCCCCAACCATTGTTTCAGGGACCCAGACCAATGCAAGTCGTGACTTCGGTCTTGCTCCTGCTTGGAAGATGGCCACCAGGGCACAGACTGACAGGGAGTCAATTGTTTGGTGTTCGTGGTCTCTGGCCTAGTTAGATACCCGCATTGTCTCAGGTTCTACGCGCCGTGACCCTTTTTGTGAACTACAGCCAATCCTGCTGCTCTCATGCCCTCCAACCGGGCCCTTGATAGCCTGTTCCGCTGGGCCGCGCGGGCCCCTTTTCGAGCCTCATCGAATACTGCCCTTGGTTGTCTCGGGCCTCTTGCGAGCACAGGGCCCTCTGTTAGGTGTTGTGGGCCACTGACAGATACAGGGCCACCGACCAGTGGAAATCACTGGTCGGTGGCCCTGTAGGCTTTGTAGCCGATTGGGAAGTAAGCCACCAGGCCCATCCCAATACGGAGCGGGCTGTGTGGCACGAGTGGTGCCTGGCCCCGACATATAGGCCCATATCGACCGTTTGACTGTCATTGGAGTTTCCGTTCCCGCAGGCTGGGCCCTGAATACAACGCCGATCAGCCCTTTGTGCCCCCAGACCCTCGAATCGAGCTGTTGATTGTTGGACCCGATGAGTCCTCCAGCCTCTTCGGACCTCCTCGAACACTGCCTTTGGCCGACCTGGGGCTTTTTGCCAGTACAGGGCAAGGGCTGTGGGGTCTCGACCTGACCCTAAGAGATGAAAGGTGCCTTTTCGGCACATCAGATGCTTACTTTGTCAGTCTAAAATGGATGATCCCCTGATTAAAAAGGGCCATTTTGAGTCCACAGTGGCCCTTTCTAGACCTCAGAGAGCCCTTTCTGAGCCTACCATGGGCCCCTTCCTAACCGAAGACGGGTCCTTTCTGAGTTTACGATAGCCTTTCCTGATTGGAGATGGGCCATTTCCAGGCCTAAGCCCACATGGGCGTTTTGTAGCTAGGAATGTGTTCAGACCTGAGACGGACCCATCATAAGTGGAAGGCGGGGTGCAGACGTCAGGGGGGGGGGGACGCCAGCGGCACACATGTCTCCTCTTTGGTCCAGACGGGCCGCTGGGGCTCCTCGCGACCGACGATCAAGCGGCCCGACTAGGGGGTCCGAAGAGTTGGACAAAGGCTGCATCAAGAGATCCCAGTCCACAAATGTCCATCAGGGGGCCTCTTGCGCCGATTGGGCCCCTGGGGGCAATGAGGGCCCGCCAGTCCATCCGCGACCACGAATTTCTAAGAGTCTAATCCGTGGCCACCTAGGGGCCCATTTACAAAGCTGGGTTCATCCCGGGACCTCCAATTGTCAAAAGACGCTTGACGTTGGTTGGGGTCTCTGCAGCATTGAGAGACCTCTGCGTTGGTCAAGGGGGGACACAGTTCGCCTAACAGGGGACCCTATGTTGGCAAAGGCCCCGACTCGGCCACTGTCCCGTTTCCTGAATAGGGATAGAAACATGACCCCGATTGTCAGGAAGTCTGTTAAGTTGACCGTGCCTGTTTACAATGAAAGGAAGTGTGATAATTGGCAATGGAAGGACTCATAATGAGACAGCCAGAGGACCCTGCGTCGGACCCGGCCCAAAGAACGAACGTAGGTGGCCCGATAAACTGAACTGGAATGATATGCGAAGTATTGGATCCCCTGGGTCGGTAGGCGATCATTTGGCGTCAATGAGGCCCCCTGCGTCGATCCGAGATAAATCGCTCCAGTCTGAGGGCCTTCCGCCCCAGGAAGGGGACCGATGCATGATGCATCCCTCTGCGGCCCTCCTGGTCGACCAAGGGGCCCCAGCCACCGTGTCTCCGGAGTAGTAGCCGAAAAGTATGCCCGGTTGGCGGGTTGGAATGGAAGTTTCCTTCAACTCCTGACCGGGAAAGGCAATGAGGCAGCTCGTGTTCTTCTTAAGGGGCTCTGTCCGCGAGAGGAAAGGGGTTTCCTTAGTGTTTAATCCATTGGGCTCCTCAACGAACGCTTTTGTGGGCATGATGACAATAAATAAAAAAGTTGGGGCCCTTCGAAATAAAATGGGCAAAATCTGGTGATTTTGGGGTACCTTTTCACCCCTAGCCCCTTATGAAGCCCTGTGTCGTCCCAACCCTTCTTGCCAAGACTTTGGTATATATTTACCCTGGTATAAAATAAGACTTGTGGGATCTGAGATAGCCTTTTCTTGGGCTTAAGTGCTTGGATGGGCCCTTCCGGATTTGAGCTGCCCACTTTCTCAATCTAAAAAGTGTTATTTCATGGGGTACTGAGTGGTCCTACTTGAGTTCACAATGGACCTTTTCCAGACCTGAGCCGGCCCTTTCTAGTGCTCATGATGGGTCCCGACCCAGATCTGAGACGGAGCCCCTCTGAGTTTGCGATGGGTGCGTCCTGACCAGAGACAGGCATTTTTGAGTTTACAATGGGCCATTCGCAGATCGGAAAAGAGCCTTTTTCGAGCCCGAAACTCTTATAGGGGTGTGCTACATTGACATTGTTTTTTTCGGACCTGAGATGGGCTCTCTACGCTTATTTAGATGACCCACAAAAAACAATCCTTCCAAAAATATGTGAGTGGCCGTATTTGGACCACCTGAAATATGGAGGGAGAAGCTGTTGCCCTTATCTAATACATGTGGACAGTTTGCCCCGCAGATACACTGACATTGGCTTTCTGAGCCTGCGATAGGCCCACTCCAGACAAGGGATGGGCCTTCTCCGTGTGGTTAATATGCTCCTTAATACGTCATTGTTTAATTAGGTCATCGTACCTTGTACAGCTTTGATTGAGAACAAATTTACGGCCGTGATATCTGGAACTTGTGCTCACAGACGCCAGATATTAATGACTCGACAATTATATTAGTGTTGGCATTGATTGCCGTGTGGCCAATGAAATAACGGGACTTGAATGGCGTCATAATGACGCTCATAACGGCGTCTGGGTGACCTTGAAATGGTTGAAAGCCTGCGCAGCTTGGTGGGTGTGCAGCTCAAAAACTAGAAGGGTTTAGGTTTTGAGGAGGCCAGGGCTATGATCTGCACCAAATTATATTAAAGTTGGCAAGTTCACTTTAAAATCGCATAACGAAATAGAACACTCCGCCTTAAGGGAGTGTCCCACCTTCGGGGCATATTTGAAAAGCATTCTCTAATGAAAGCTCACGACTAGCGATGTCTAATCATGGCACTGGGTAGTGCCACTGCAGCACCGTTAAGGCATGATAATAATATAAAGTTAAATTATCCTCAGTCCTAACTACGCTATCCACGCTTTGTGTACAGACGTGAGTGTCACGTGACATCAGCTGCACATGATCATCTGGCACGTGCGGTGCCGCCCCCGCCGTGTCTACACCCTCCCCCCCCCCCCCCCCCCGCCCGGCGCCACTGACGTCTCCAGTCCAGCGGTCACGGCCCGTCTGTGGTGACGGGCGACCCTGGGTGGCGGTCACCCGCCCTCCTCAGCCTCTCCTCCCCCCCCCCCCCCTCTCCCGGCCGGCAGCCAGGCGGCAGGCCGCAGACTGCACGCCGCGTGGAGACAGCTGCGGCGGCGCGGCGCGACGCCGATCCCGGCCGCATACAAGCACGCCGTGTTTGTTTCTCCGCGCCCGAGAGGCCACACCCGTCAGGAGCGCGAGGAAGTCCGAGTCCAAACACGGCCAGCAGCTCCGCACGCGCGGTTTCTGGCCGGCTGCGCGGCTGTCCACGGCAACCGCGCGACGACCGCGTCGGTCCCCAACGCGGCCAGGTGACGGCGGCGCCGCGTCGGCTGGCTCGCCGGCACCCGTCGTCCCGACGCCGCCTCCGGCCGCCGCTGGGCCGCGCACGCCCCTGGTCACGTCACGGTGCCATGAGCGGCACGGCGGCGTGCAGAGGCGACAGCTGCCGGCGCGACACTTGATAGCGGTGGGAGTGTTGACGCCGGCTGTCATCGCGGCCGGCCGCCGGCTCTCGTGATGGCCTCGGACGGCGCGGATTTTTGTGCGGCGGCGAGCCGGCTGGCCTGCGGGAAGCGAAGCGTGCAGAACGTCTGGGTGCACAAACGGCAGCCATATGATTCGTGGAACACTTCGTGCGTGTGGTAAACTGGTTTTGCGGTGACTGAAATGATAACAATTTGAAGCATGATCTACCATATTTGTTTCACTGTGGAAACGTCATTTATGCGGACTAAGCGGATGAGTAAATTCAGAATAAGAAAACAATATTAAACATGGGTTGAAAGCAGAAAACACTGACACACTGAGCTTTGGTTTGTTTTCATTTGTCTGATAGGTGTTACAAACACGTGTTCATCTGAATAAGAACATAGAGCGGATCTAGTATGGCTTAAGACTACAAATCCTACCTGACTTTTGAAGGCCAGTCTGGCCAGTCCTGTTTAACTTAGGGCTCCGTATCTTGTTAGACATTTCGCGATTTTGGTGCCGCTTTCTGGACCCTTTTGGTAAAGCGTAAAAATGCTATGCAAAGGATAGGTAACGATGGCCCACCATGCATTCGTATATGATACGACCGCGAAAGCACCTGACAGGTAATTACGCGGTTTAACTGCTGCACACCGCTGCGTGTCCACGCAGAAGGTTTTGTAGGCCACTTGGCGACAATTCGCCAGAAGATTGGCTGTGAACCGCTACTGCAGACATCATGTGACGCTGGATCGTATGTACCTAACAAATGTTTTGGCAGTATTTAATTATGTCATTGTATGCGTGCTGTAGCGCCTATATTTACTCACTTTGATTGTAACGAAGTCACGTGGTTTTGATTACAACTCGATTGCCACTTTCGATTGTGAATCGTAAACCATAAGTAGATGACTTCATTTCAATGTGCATTCTTCTATGGCGCCTCGGGACCATAAGGTTTGGCTCTGCTTGTTTGAATTGTTTTTCAGTCGGCAAACTACTTTATTCTAGCATTCGCATGCCTATCTGAAAGGCTGATGCCGACAGGATGTAGCATTGTGCGCCACCGGAGGCAAAGTTTCGCTCCGCCCGTCTCATTTTGTCGGCCCCTCAGCCGGGCGGTGAGCTTTCGCTGGGACTTTGCTGAGACTCCGACTCGTTGGCGGCTAGTTTGCATTAGAAAGAGTCCGTGCGGCTTGTTTACCAGCGCGCCGGATTGGCTATCGCCAGACATCGGAGTCGCGCCGTTGTCCGCGCGTGTTTTTAATTCCGCGCGCTCTTCAGCTATTGTCCGCATCTGCATAATCACCGCACCCAGCGAGCGGCTGCGAACAAATGATCTCGCCGAGAGGAGCAGGCCGCGCCGGGAGCCGGGCCGAGGAGCCCGACTCCCGGTAAAACACTGCTGGCGCCGGCCACGACCGACACGCCCCCGCACCAGCTGCCGTCACTGCAGGCGCATCGAGCAGCGCCGCACTCCTGTGCCCGCGTGGCGAGCGACGGCGGGGGTAAAGGGAGGGGGTTGGTCGGCGATCGTTGTCGACAGCGCGGTCAGGCACCGTGCCGTCGCCGCGTCACGAGCCGCTGCACAGGTTTCTCCCGCTCGGAAGGCGGACCGGGACGGAACGACGATCACGGGACGGACCGCGACGGCACTGGCGGTCACGGGACGGACCGCGACGGCACTGGCGGTTACGAGACGGACCGGGACGGCACTGACGGTCACGGGACGGACCGGGACGGCACTGACGGTCACGGAACGGGCCGGGACGGCACTGACGGTCACGGGACGGACCGGGACGGCACTGACGGTCACGGGACGGACCGGGACGGCACTGACGGTCACGGGACGGACTGGGACGGCACTGGTGGTCACGGAACGGACCGGGACGGCACTGACGGTCACGGGACGGACCGGGACGGCACTGACGGTCACGCAACGGACCGGGACGGCACTGACGGTCACGGGACGGACCGGGACGGCACTGACGGTCGCAGGACGGCCCGGGACTGCACTGACGGTCACGGGACGGACCGGGACGGCACTGACGATCACGGGACGGACCGGGACGGCACGGATAGTCACGGGACCGGTCTCGGGACGGACCGGGACGGCATTGACGGTCACGGGACCGGTCTGGAGACGGACCGGGGCGGCACTGACGGTCGCAGGACGGCCCGGGACTGCACTGACGGTCACGGGACGGACCGGGACGGCACTGACAGTCACGGGACGGACCGGGACGGCACTGACGGTTTCGGAACGGACCAGGACGGCACTGACGGTTTCGGAACGGACCGGGGACGGCACTGACGGTTTCGGAACGGACCGGGACGGCACTGACGGTTTCGGAACGGACGGTAGCACCACAGGCTATGGAAGGGGCGGGCGAGGGCGGATCGGATGGGGACAGTCATGGCATTGACGGAGACGGCAGGGAACGGATGGGGGTGTGGCTGGGAACGGGATGGACAAGGACGGGGATGGGTGCGGAACAGACGGGCGAAACGGAGCGGAACAGAACAAGACGGATGGAAGAGAACGGAAAGGGCGAGACGGAACAGACGGGCGGAGCGCACGGGAGGAACGGATGGGTATGGGGCGGGCGAAAGCTGCGCGAACTGGTCATGAGTAGGACTGGTGAGGACGTACAGATTGTTAAGTTAAACCAGTGGGAACGTTACGAATGGAGAAGAATTTAATGGAGGAGAATTTTGTCCAGATTAAAAGTAGGTACGAAACGGACTGGGCCGGATCCAATGGTGTCTTTCCAGGAAATAGTACTGACGTAGTAAAAAGAAAATGGTAGTCCACCACCTCCAGGATGCCTAGACGTACCATATTGTGAAAGATATGCAGAGCTGCACACGAAAATTTGTTTTTCCTTAGACCTTCTTGTCTTCATGAATATCGGTTTGTATATACACTGTAGTTTGATCAGTTCCTCTGAACATTTTCCTCGTCATTTATTGCCAATGGCCACGTTTAAATCATCAGCATCGTTGACAATTCTGAAATTACAGTATCGTATAGTCTCCGTCATTAAAAGCAAGTGAATAATAGGTGCAAGGACGAAGCAACAATACGAACGTGAACGGGACAGACACGAACGGAACGCGCGCGGACGGAACGAACCTGAATAGAATGTATGTGGACAGACTCGATGTGGACGGGACGGACGTGGACGGAGCGGACGTGGACAGAACGGGTGTGGACGCAGCCGTCGTAGAAGGAACGTAACGGGCGTGGACAGACGGAACGTGAGCGGAACGGATGTGGCCGCAGCGCACACGAATGGAGCAAATGCGTAGTGATGGTTCAGATCGGTGGGTCGTGCTGGCCGAGTACTCGGCGTGGCACGACGTGGAGCACGTTCGCCTACGCCGTGGCCCGACCTGGGCTGACCCGTGACCGGTGCGGCTCCGGTGTGTTCACCAGCCGCCGACGGCCGTGGGGAGACCGCCCGCATTTGTCGATAGGGAACGGGCCGCATGCATCCCGGCTCTCTCCAACGGACGGTTGATCTGTTGCCGGCTCGTCGGTGTGCGGACTGACCCGACCTGTGGGGTCATACGCGTGTCGACGGCCTCTGAGCTGAGGTGTTGCACGTGTTTGGGGTGCGCCTGACCTGTGGGTCTGGGAGAGTCTCGCGACAGTGCCTGACGCAGGGTGGGCCCCACCCCGATCAGCCTCGGCTGGCTTGAATTGTGACCACTTTCAACGCGATGGTCCCTGACCTGTGTCGATGTGCTTGACTCAGGCATTACTCGTGCCGACCATGGCACTAGCGCAGAGCCTTTCCCTGACTGACGGCGATAGCGCGTTGGGTCTCATCTGACATGACTGAGATTGGTGCGGAGTGGGATGGGGAGAGAGGAGTGGGGTGGAGAGAGAGGAGTGGGGTGGGGAGAGAGGAGTGGAGTGGGAAGCCCCTCAGCACACCCCACATCTGTCTTTGTTAGGCCACGAGTTCCAGTGACTGGCGGCATTACGAGCCTTGGATTGTTGGCGGTACCGAACTTCTTTCGACGTCCACTTTAAGCGATTATTTGTTAAGTTTCCTCTGAGCCTGTCTGAAACTTATGCTGCCACAGAAGCAAAGCTGAAAACATGGCCAGACAGCTGAACATACTTTTCGCACCGCATGAATACATTTTTAGGGCCATTCGTTTACGACCACTAGTCCGCCCCGCTGTTGACGCAATTCGCACGGATGGCAATGCCTCCGATCGTGCCCCGCCGACGGCCTGTGAGTGGGGCCGGGAAAGCGTCCAGGGCATGGTTACACAAACAACAAAGAAGAGACTTGTTTGGGGTTAGCGTGTCTTATTCTAGTCCCTGACAATATGCATGCTGCTTTGGGTTTGTGATCTAGCACAGGGAACAGCGCCTTAAGCCACATCATTGACGCGTGCTGTGTCCCGAGTGAACTACAAGATTTTGACCAAGTCGCATCCAATACGTGGACTGCGCTGCCCTTCCGCCCTTCGCCTTGAAACACGGGAGATGGGCTGCGGCTGGGGGCCTAGTTATGTTCACCTACGTGACAATCATTTCAGATCTTCCGTCCTGCTTCATCAGACGCTGCAAACCAAAGTCAGAACACAATTTCATTTATATTCAAAAGCACGGAGAACCGAGTGGAAGCACAAAATGAGATTTAAGACGACACTTGGCGACTGAGGTCGGGTCCAAGCTACTCTAAATGGTAATTCGAGTGGTTTCGATGCCATTGACTGCGCGAGGAATGCCGCACCATAGCTCGGCGGTTCTTTTCTTCTCGCAGGCGTTAGGTACCGCGTGGTTCGATAGTGGTTTAGAATATGCGCGACATACGACGCAGGCATCTTGGGTTTAAAAAGGGCGGTATCGCTCGTGGATATATGAATCATGGTACGAACACATGCGCCCATTATGCCAACACACACATACGGTACCATGATACGGTAAAAGACATGGCGTTACACCGATAGATGCCTATATAGTGAAAGCTTGTACACTTTGGGTCGTGATCTGAAACACGTGATGAACGTTGCTGGTGGCTTATGATTGTTCGTTTCGTTTGGTTGTTGGACGTGGCGTTTACATCATGTGACATCAGTGAGTTAATATGTGAGTTCAGCATGTCTCAAAGGTTCAGACAGGATGGCAGGTTCCAGCAATGTTTGGCCACCCGGCTCTCTGTAATAGGTGTTGTAAAGTAGTTCCCTGCAACGCAGAGGAAGCTACGTGGTTTGGGTTTTACTTTTCTTTTCAGAAATGTCGTAATTGAGTTGTGTTCAGTTGCATATAATGATTTAAACTGACCAAACGGCATTGTCACACATCATTGTTAGAATCTGGTGATACCTGGAAACGGTCCACCATAAATGTGTCTGCTTATTACTTCTGAAAGAAAATGGCCAAGCCTCGTCGTAATTCACCTTTGAGTTTCGGGCATGTACACATTTTAGTCAAGAGAATCGTCTCATACCAAAACTATATGCAACTTGAATGTCCTGTCCATTTGCCTAGAGAATATCAACTTGTGGCCGGAGCATAATGGAAAGGGATGCGACCCACCAAAGAGTTGATGCATCTTAACCTGCTGCTTGGCTCTGTAGCTCCTGTCGCTCTGCCATTGATCCTTCTAAAGAGTCTCGAAGCGTTTTTCCCTTCATGTGCTGACAAGTCCTGTGTGCTCAGCTAGATGGAACAGGCAGCTGCGGGCAGGGGCGTGCGCAGGGCTATACAGTTAAGGCACAACTCAAAACTTTTCTTTTGAATACTGAATTTACTGCTCCGCAGAAGCGCAAAATTTCTGAGCGTCGTAAACAACGTCGCATGTTCTCGACTTTCTTACTTTTATCAGTCTAAATTTAGTCACATATACACATACCCCCCCTACACACACACGTATATATATATATATATATATATATATATATATATATATATATATATATAATATAGACATATATCACAAAGTTCACAAGCTGCAGGCGCACATGTCTCCGGGACTAGCATGTACGTGCGCCCTTTATAACACACTAGTGTCCACCACACGTCCGGTCCGGGAAGATGTGCATTCAAGTAACATCGAGCGGCAATGGACAACAGCTTGCGGGCGATAAGAGTGATGGTTCGATTCTGCAGACGCCAGGAGAAAAAGCCTAATACGCGACTGTGCAGCATCACTCTCGTCTCAGGCAAACGCCTCGCTGTCGATCAAGGAGAGGTCCATCACACCGGCCCCGAAGCGCACTCCGCCTTGGCTGTCTAACCGAGCTGGATCCCGGCGTCACATCGCGTCACGTCACGTCACGTCACGAAGCGTCACATTACGTCACGCCACGCCACGCACTACA
>NW_023596136.1:22914637-22918707 GCF_011947565.3 Pollicipes pollicipes | reverse complement strand
GACCGGCATCTGGACCGTATAATGAAATTGATAATGGCTGAGCTTTGCGTAGCATGAACATCTCATAGCTTTACTTAAATGCCTATGAACTGCTCCAGAAAATCCGACGCAAGCGTGCAAAGTGGGCCCAAACAAAAGTCCACCGCCGTCCCGGGAATCGAACTCGCCACTCACCCGTTACGAACCTAGCAACATCCCGCGGCTCTACGCATCCTCTCGCAATTGAGTGTCGAGATGACTATCCAAAGCAAAACTATGGCAGCGATACTCACTGCGGATTGGAGGTGCCAGTTCACCGGCGACTCAAATTTGCGGGATGTGATTTGCGGGTTGCATCGGGCCCAGTACTAGTTCTGGCTGTTGATTGGCGGAGAACGCGTGCGATTGGTGGCTTGTGTTTGGCGGAGAGGCGGCCTGGAATTTGCCATCGAAGCGTCTGCAGCCGGCGCCTTGTTGCGATCGCGTGATGTCTGGTCGCGATGTAACACGTCCTTGGACATCGCTCCCAGGCTCCCCCTTAGGTCGTCAATATACTGAGTACACGTGGGTGCATGGTTCACTGACGGCCCTCTCTCCAGGCGGAACGTCCGCGGGAAGGCGCGGCTCTCGGCCAGATATCAGGTCAAATGGATGGTAGCCCGCGCTGTCGTGCACAGGGCTCCGATAAGCCAGCATCCGCATCGGATGTGATGCGGCACGGAATTATAAAATGGCACATCCAGCTGCGAGTATGGCTCCGCGAACTTGGCCAACAGGTTGAGGATCATACGATTGGCACGAACAGCCACTATCGTATTGGCCATAGGATGTGTAGCTAGAAGTCAAAGATTGCCATATATTCAAGAGTTCGCACACATCCTTCATAACCAAACCCACAAACTTCGGACCCTCGTCTGAACGAAGATTTTAATGGCATCAAATTGTGCGATAAATTCGCCAGCGACAAATTAATTGAATTAGGCAAAATAAATTCCCGGGCGATGAATTTTTTGACCAGCACGGATGTCGTCGTGCTGGTACGCTTTTCGCGCAAGGAGATATGTTTCGAGCTATCGAGCGAAGTGACCGGTCACTACCAGCACGTGCTCGAGGTCCTAGGCGTTTTCGGTAGGTTGGTGACCAGGTCCATCGGCACCAATGCCATCGGCTCCGATGCCGACAACTGATCCAAACTCGCACTGGCCGTGAAGAGGGCGAGTTGCGAGTAGCGTTCTGCTTGCAAAAGTACGCAACTGTGCGATCCAGAGGCGGTCACCAGAACCTGAGCCGCGCCGCTTTTGCCAGTTTGGTAGCGTTTAAGTGACCCGGCTGACCTGCACTGTTGACACCCCTCCGTCGTGGAGGGATGCCAACAGTGTAGGCATCAGCTGTGGTGGTGCAACCGGCCGCAGCCGCCGATGATCCCTGGAGCAGGCCTGGTAAACTGGGTACAGCATTCCGCCGATCAGTCGGAGGCGCGACCACTGGCTCCAATACGGGAGCTCTGCCTCTGTAGTCATAAAGCGGGCAGGATACTTTATCCCATCTGGTAACCATGATGCCACGTCCACCATGGCGGGGCCCGACTGTCACGCTGAGCGGACAAAGTTTCGAGTCCACGTGGACTCCACTACAAGTTGGATGACAGGAGCTGTGTTCGGAGCGGGAGGGACCGGAGTCGTGTCCGGAGCAGGAGGAGAATGAGCTCTATCCGGAGCTGGAGAGACAGGCACTGTGTTCGGAGCGGGAAAGACAGGAGTTATGGCCGGAGCGGGAGGAGCAGGGTCCGCCTGCGAGGATACTTCCTGTTCGGGATCTGGTTGTCGACTGAGTACATCTGGAGCGGAATGAAGGCAACCACAGTAGTGCTCATTATTGAACTGCAACTCCCCAAGGATCTCCAGCCAGCGAGAGAGTAAGCCATTCGGATTACGGAAATTTACCAACCACTGTACGAACGAGTCGTCTGCGCGAAGAGTAAACTGCTTCCTTAAATTATAATACCGGAACTGCGGCACGAACTTCACCGGAGCTAAAAGCTCTTTCTTGTCTGGTTACTTCATACCCGAGAGCAGTGTTAAATCGTCCTGACATCTGGGTAGAGATTGACACATTTTGACGTGATTTGAATGATTTGAATGACACCAGTCAAATCAATAAACAAATTCTGAGGGTCCCGTCAACTGCCATTCAGAACTTAGCGACACATTTCGCCTATGAGCTACATTTCACACCTTTGATATGGGCTATGTTTGCATCATGTGATGAATTAAATGACTACAATCCGACTTTAGTCTTCAGGTGACCGACAGAAGAGCCAGGGCTCACCCCTCATCATATCGTGTATCCTGCAAAATGTCATCTACAGCAAACGGAGGAGATAATGCATACGTTTTGAAGCTATCATACTGTACATCTTGCATGTTTCAACCTGTCTGTATTTGACCTGACCTGAACTGTGTATCATAATACAATCTTGAGGCCTAGTGCATCCTTTTTAGTTCATGATAAATTGAAATAAGCTACATGCTCACGGAACATGCATTATAATCTCACACATAACAACATACTAATACTGAACAATATTGGATGACACTGATGTATCAAGCATTACCAAATTCCATCAGCATTGAATGAGGCAGGAAGCTGCAATCTACATGCTAACATCATATCCAGCAACACGTTGAAATGCTCTATTTCATGGTCATGGGTCACAGGGACACGATCACACCACAAGGTAATGTCATAAGTGTACATTATTTGGAGACAGTTGCACTCAGTCCAAATGCTACATAACCTCAAATGCCACCCTGGTCAGACGCACCAGCCTAGTTCTAACGTGCCTTGATTTGTTCACAACCCAACGATCCCCAGCCACGCTCAAACCATGGCGATGTACAAAAATAAACAAATCGGGATGGTAGCACGAGCGCCAGATTAGCCCCGAATAGTGTCATCCTCACCGGCAACAAGATGCCGATTGCCACCCTAGACGCGGCACTCGCTGTCAGCAAGGACGGATGACGTTTATAGGCATATAAAACGATTACTTTGAGTTTTGTCATATAGTCAAACAAATTTGAGCCAAAATTATCGTGCTTTTGCAGTTACGTTTTCCTTTCTCGTTACACCATGCATTTTTTTGTGTTTTCCGGCGCCATTTTTCACATCAGTAGGGGCGGTTTCAAAGCTGCCCTTTGCGGCTGAGATGACTAAATTGAAGTCAATTTTAGCTGAAATACTAAAATGTTATCAAAATAATCAATCACGTTGCACAAAAAGGGTTCACGTGATGTTTTTGTCCTGGCTTTTCTATGTAAATGGAGGATGTACCTATTTTCAATTCGTCACTGCTGCGTTTAAGTGCCACCCAAACGTCCACCCTAGGTTTGTTGGCTATTTGACCGCCATTTGTGAAAAAATAGTGATAAAAAGCGCGGTGTTGTTTTCTACAAGTCTTTGAAATATCAGGCCAGTATGCCAGTTCTCTGACACTATATTGACTTGAGTGTCGTGATGTGAAAAGGATGTGAACTAAGGAGGCCGATTCCGTGGCAAAACTGTAATTTAGCAGCACTGGAGGCGACCGGGAAAAGCGCCGGGGAGCGTTGAACGGACGTACAAATTTGTGTGGAGTGCTTGATGGGTGAGGGGTATCGTGTTTGCTTTATGCAATGTACACATTGGTGGAAAAACCATCAAAATTTGCCCCATCCACGGCGCCCTTGATGGACTTTTCTAAAGCCTCGTGCTGATGACTGCATGCGATTTAGCTGAATAATTCACTTAAAGAACACTTCCAGGCCGCTTGCACACGATCAGGCCAGCCCCCGCCCCCCACCCCGGCCTCAATGGCCATGATGCACCATGCACATTTATGAATACGGATGGGACGAGCACTGAGTGTAAGTCAGTGCTGGGCTGTGGACTAGGTGTATGGGTGTCATTTTTTCAACTGACTTCAATATATCAGTTGTGTAGGTTCCTATGTAGTGGTGCAGACTCCCCAACTTGGTTTCTAGCTGTTCCCCCAAACTTTTAAAAAGCATGGGACATGAAAACTCATTTGTGAGCATATTTTGTGGGTACAT
>NW_023596136.1:22665214-22913637 GCF_011947565.3 Pollicipes pollicipes | reverse complement strand
CCGTTTGATGTTCTCAAGCGTCAGAGGTACTTCTGTCAAGTGTATCATCATTTTCGTCCCCCCGTTGAGCCACGTCTTGTTATGAGTCACGGGGCAGACGCTGCGCGGCCCATCGGAGACTACAACGCCTAGCGTCGAAGCTTCTAGGGTAAGATTTGCGAGAGCACATAGCTCAAAATAACGTTACATATTTGCATCACTAATCAGTTCCGAATGAATGTAGAGCATTTCTAGACAAACGTGGCTTCACCGTGTAAGAAAAACTGTTGGTCTTTTCTATCTGCATTCACGGGGTCCACAATATTCTCAGCCCAGGCCATATAACATTCCAATAAAGCTTCGGAGTTCCGTCGGTTAGGAAAAGTACACTGGACCATTGCAAAAACAAGAGCACCGGTGTGATTTTTTTCATTCAGCTGTTTACGCATGATTTCTTCGGTTGATTGACTATAAATTCAGGCAGAATTGATCTCACGGTAACTTCTGGCTTCTATTCCAGCCATAGAAGATAAAAATGCAAAATGTAAAGAACGTGCCCTGGGAGGCCGTTCGCAAGGTCTTTTCCCCCATCCCAAACTCGGATACGCAGCCCCTGTTTCATCATATTTCATGCTTGCATCAATAACTTCAAATGTGGGAACATTTCCTCCACGGTTGCGTTGCTTCCGCTGCCAGCTTTTCCATTGGAAGTAACCGTCTATTTCTCAACCAAGAGATGTCGCTACTGTAGGGAAGCAAGGGAACATAAATGGTCACCCGGCTACCCTCTGCGCTAATGCATAATTGCACGCCCCCATGATTGCAGACGCATGCAAGCCTGTCCCACCGTTAACAATTTCCCTCATCTCATAGCCCTGAAATGATCAATTCTGGTCGAAATGGCTCTAGCCCAAACAACCAAACCCTCTGCGGAGGCATTGAGTTACCCGCCCAGTTGGTCCCACGCGTGAATCCGCTCCCCTCTCCCCTCTTCCCAGATGTGCTGGCCGGCCGGACCCGCAGGCATTGACACGGGTTCTAGAGAGCGGCCACAGTGCCCGGCCAGTGTTCGCCGGCTAACGTTTATGATATGCCGAAATATCGACCCTGGTCCCAGCCAGACACGATTGATATTCGTCCATGCAAGCATACCGGAACCTCTCATATTTTGATCAGATGTCGCGTCTTTCAGCAACCCGCTCGCAGCGAATAGAACCTATGTCTGTATAAAATACATCGTACATGCACGCACAACACACACACACACACACACACACACACACACACACACACACACACACACACACACACACACACACACACACATGGGTGGGTGTGGGTGGGTGGGTGTATGTGTATGTACGTGTGCGTGTGTTGCGTGAGCATGCGGTCATTTGTTGCAAAGATAACGGCTTGCAAAGTGCACTATTTTTCAGGGAAGGGCAGGACAGGACAGGGCAGGGCAGAGTTATATTAAGTGTTGACTGTTAGATGCAAAAGTGGCCACTAAATGGAAATATAACTAACGCTTATATCATGATCGCATTTGTCCGTCCCTGCAGCCCTATGGCTGTCCCTAACTCCGTCGATTGAAGCGCTTGCTCCTCAAACTACCAATGGCGGGTGGATGGGTTCGATTCGCTGCGGCGCTCGATATTTACGCCTGGCTGGAGTGGCTCGCGGCCGATGACATTGGCCGCATGTTCCGCCATTTGGCTGGAATTTCATGATGGGACAATGGGGTCAGGGGTCAGGGCGCACACAGCGACCTCTGCTCACCGTTGGCTTTGATTCTAGCCCCATCGAATCAAAATGCTTGGACGAAATCGAAAAAATGATATTATATATATATATATATATATATACATATAGGTGCATATATCTATAAATGTATATATGTATATATGCATACACGTATCATCAAATATTACAGGGGAAATTTCGGACTTTCATCGCAACGGTTAACGACTACACGACATTGCATCGTATTTACATAACGTATATATCCGTTGGAGTAGTATGTGAGCGTAATATTTATTGGACAATTTGATACGGTCATTGCATTGAATCACCTCATTTTCTTCCGGGAAGTGTCATCGGCAATACAATTTGGCATGCTATTGACGCGCAATGGTTGCCAATCTGTCTTTTCACCAAAGAAGGAGGCTTGATCGGTCCTATCCGCAGTCTCTATCATCCGGCCGCTGATTATAAACATCAGGACTCCGTGTCTGCTGTTCTTTTTTGGAAACTTATATGCAAGTACAAACCGTTTAATGACCTGATGCAACTTTGATCTTAACCGTGGAAGCAAAGATGATTTGCCTAAATCAGTGTTCAGATTCGTAAATGATACCAGACGGCAATTTGTGTTTTCTAGCGGTGTTAAATCCGGAGATCCCAGGAGACTCGACATCAACCCTCGCCACTTATCGCTGGCGCCGGCTCCGGGATCGGGAGACGACACTGCGCTGCTATTTTCGTTGTTACTCTTCCGTGTGCAATTCTGAGAAAAGGTAAACATCGACACACCCATCGAACGCGTCTGTCATAGCTATGGTTGAATGGAAAAATTCTTTCCGCGAGCTACAGCCAAGATCATTCGGTATGTGGCTGCATTTCGTGGATCATACATAAAAAACGAGAGAGAAACATACATAAAAAACGAGAGAGAAACGTACGACCGATAACTCAGTTGGTGAGACTGTCTACACTGCGATTCCCCCACCGGTGGCTGGGTGGGTTCCCGTCGCTTGAGGCGCTGGATGTTTGTCTCTGACTGAGACGCCTGCGGCTGATGGTACCAGCGCCGCTTAACAAGGTCACGTGACGCCAGATGGCCGGACGGGACGTGCCGAGTATTGTGGTGGGTCAGGCTTTCCTCGCGACGTTCCGTCCTTGTGGCGCCTCACGGTCGGATGGCGGGGTCAGTGCTCACGCATAAAGCTCTGCTTAGCGCGGGCGCTAATCCCGTAATTCTACGCCATCCCAAGACTTGGACTAAATCTTGATAAAAATGCGCATTTAGAACTTACGTTCCTAATGTAGCGATAGATACCAACACAAAAGATGCAGCAAATCCCTTAGGTTATATCGACATTAAACTCAACAACACTGTCGCTTGGGTTTAAATGGAACCGAAAACACACCTGTTTGTAGGAATTCGATTTACACCCCTAAAACACGTATGGGAGAATTTTGGCTCACGCGATATGTGGATGTAACAATTCACGGAAGACGTCTTTTCGTTGATCAGAGCATAGGGAGATCGTGGATGCACAAGGAAAGCAGTCCTTAACCATTCTCACCACGATAAGACACACCATGTCACAAACTTAATAAATGATCAAAATGTTTCGAAAACGACGTGGTAGAAGCGAAACGCAAGTCGCGTTTCTCAAGCCAAAATGACCAACCTTAACCTAGGTAACGCCCATCCAGACAATGCTCATAAAATCCTCTACATTACTGCCACAAAACACACGCCCTTTCAGAAGCACGACACGTTCGTTGCCTGTCACGCCCTGGCTAGCAGCTGGTAACAAATGGGGCGTCTTCGCGACAGGTGATATAACATGGGCGTCCCCGTCGGACATGCTACCCGGACACACCTGCCCTGTTTCGGTCCGGTTTCCTGGGGATCCAGGCCCTACCCGTGTCCTGCGGCGCAGCCCGGCCGGCTGCACGTTTTTTGTGTGTTGAGATTTACATGCGATACCGGAGGCTGCGCAGATGGCGCGGGCGAGAACAAAGCGGCGCGGCATCGGGCGGCGGGCTTAGAGGATGACAGAACTGACGCCGGCGGGGTCAGGGGATGACGGAACTGACGCCGGCGGGGTCAGAGGATGACGAAACTGACGCCGGCGGGGTCAGAGGATGACGGAACTGGCGCCGGCGGGGTCAGAGTATGACGAAACTGACGGCGGCGGGGTCAGAGTATTGCAGAACTGACGGCGGCGGGGTCGGAGGATGACGAAACTGACGGCGGCGGGGTCAGAGGATGACGACACTGACGCCGGCGGGGTCAGAGGATTGGAGAACTGACGGCGGTGGGGTCAGAGGATGACGGAACTGACGCCGGCGGGGTCAGATGATTGCAGAACTGACGGCGGCGGGGTCAGAGGATGACGGAACTGTCAGCGGCGGGGTCACGAACGTCGGTACTGACGGCAGCGAGGTCAGATGATGGCGGGACTGACAGCGTTGGGTCAGAGAAAAGTGGACTGACGATGGTGGAGTCAGAGGATAACGGAACTGACGGCAGCGGGTCAGAGGTGGCTGGAGTTAATAGCGATAGGGTCAGAGGTGCCACGAGACTGACGCTGGCGGAGTACGGGGAAGTCGTAGCTAACAGTGGTGCAGTCCGGGATGGAGCCGCTCAGTGGCGGGTCACAGGTGGCAGGTCAGTGGCGAGTCACAGGTGACAGGTCAGTGACGGGTCACAGGTGGCAGGTCAGTGACGGGTCGCAGGTGGCAGGTCAATGGCGGGCCACAGGTGGCAGGTCAGTGGCGGGTCACAGGTCACTGGCGCCGGCAGAGCCGCAGAAACATGAGTCGCCGCGGATGGTGCTGGCGGGGTTTAGAGCGGTATCGGGGAAACCCGCTTGAAGATCCATCGGCTCCGAGTTTCTTTTGATCTGCCTCACGTGTCGTAAGAGCTGGCAACATTCAATGTCTCATCTGCCTTCGGTGGACGGGTCAGATACCTGGTCATTTGTCGGTAAGACTGTATCTGATGGAAACCTGTAACACAGCCAACCAAAAATGTCGGTTGCAAGTCTCCTCATCTTTGCCCAGTATCTGTTATCCCATTCATAACCTTCCCCGTCTTTAGAGCTAACTAGAGAGGAGACCGTGTTTTCTTTCCTAGCTATATCCCGTACATTTATCATCCCTTGCAATCCCAGCAGGAAATAAGAACTAAACACCAACAAGGATTAAGGACTAAGGTGTAATAAATAATATAGGATAAGATATTAATTCCCGGTCTTCCTTTTGCTCTTCCATCCGCTCTTCCCTGTTTTTATAATCTAGAATTATTGTCTTCCGTGATCACCTCTCCAACTTGTCGCCTATGACCATCTCGCGTGCTCCTTCTCTCCCACATTTTCCTTCCCCTGCTTTTCTGCTGTTTCTGTATCTTGTTTCTTAGCCGTTGATCCGTTTCGGCTTGTTGAGCAGAAGTAGAATATGCGTGGCCTGGGTACCGTTTACGTGTGCCACATTGGGAAGCGAGCTTATGGTAATCGGTAATCGCTCCTTCAAAGGACGAGCAAGGTTAGTAATTAAGATAATGCTGCCAATCACGTATTCGTAGATGAAGCTGAACATTCTCTTCAGTAAGTGCTAGTCTGTCTGTTCTAAAACCAATTTCACAGATAACGACGCATCCAAAATTTGAGGCACAGTTCCTTAACATGCCCAGAACCAATAAGATGGCAGAACGCGTGGGATGCCGAACAAGTCAGATGCATAGTATTTATGACTGGTGTATTGGGGAAACAAGTTACAGGCTGCTTACCGGGTTGGTAAAAGCGTACTTTTTCTCGCCGACCGAATTTCTAGTGGCAAAATTGTCGCTAGCAGCGTAATGCGGTGCCATGTGACAGAAAGTGGTAATGAAGTACATGCCCAGTATCGTGATCACATGTGGATGAGATTGTAACCAAAACATCGAAAGGTGGGTGTGCTCTACATGTGCTCTACATAATGAAGTACAGATGATGGTATGTGCTACAGATGGTATGTGTTCTACATAATGAAGAAGCATCATTCGTCACACGAGCAGCTTGTTCGGGTGTGCGTTATTTAAGCTCGACCGTTGCTAAAATATTGTACCCGGTTTTTCATGCGGGATTCTCTGCCAAGCAGGCGCCACGTCTTGAGAAAATGCAGAAGAAATCCTTGAAAATCATCTCTTGCGTACGGAAAGTACTCGCACATCTTGCAACGCTTGGGTATGGAAAACCTCGCTCACAGAAGAGAAAAACAATGCCTAACGTTAGGAAAACAAATACAAGCGTCTCCCATGCATAGAGATCTGATCTCCCGGAGCAGCAAGTAGCGATCTCTGGCGGAATTACCCGGAGCACAAGCACACTCCAAACGTTTTACTGTGATATGCGTTTACGCAAATCAAGCATCCCGCATATTACCACTCTCATTAACACAGATACATTATCAACTAAGTAGTTGCCTTATGGCGAGGGGCTTGTGTGTAAATAACACTCAATGCGTTGATTGGTACATACTCATTATGAATTTTCGTCGGAGGATATTGTGCACATGTGCTATATGAGTTGATACTCGAAGCCCTACTTTTCAAAATAAATCGTCTCTCTCTCTCTCTCTCTCTCTCTCTCTCTCTCTCTCTCTCTCTCTCTCTCTCTCTCTCTCTCTCTCTCTCTCTCTCTCTCTCATCAGGAATCAACATATCACCAAAGGCCTCCTTCATCAACACAATTTTTGATACCATGCACATAACTAAACGCTCCGTTCTACACTGTCATTCAACTTTTGCCAAGACAACTGCTGCTGCCAGAAAAGCAGACGCGCCTGCCCTAGACTATGGGATAACCAAATCATAACAGCAGTCTCCTTCCACCCTCGGAGCTGGCCGGGACCCCACGTTTAAACTCGATGTACGGCTGGCTTCGCTTTCCTCGACCGCGAAAGAAAAACAACGAAGGACCTCGATAGCCAGGCAGTAGAATACATGACAGAATTCGAACCGGCGGCAGTTGGCAGGTGGTAGTTCACCGAGTTAGGACTTACCAATGTACCTTTTTTCCTGAGTTGTACTATTTTGACCGGCAATCACCACCAGCAAAGTCTGACGTTCGTTAGCAGCTACATATTTCACCAGGACGCACTTCGCGCTGCGATCCACAGCCCGCCATAAATGTTTTATTTTCGATCTGGCCAAATGTGCTGTCGGTGTGCCGGGTGCGACTTTCAGGAGCATGCTGAGGCCAGACCTCTGGGATCTATGGGCCTCGGGGACGCTTCCGTGGACAATGGTGTTTTCAGGCTTCAACACGCTGTGCAGCATTGTGGCGGCAAGGCCACGGTCCCACTCAGCCGGGTGCCTGAAGTTATGTTATACCCGGTGGTTAGTCCCACAGGCATTCTGGGCCTCGCTCGGGCGCTTTTATTGGCGAACTTCGTCTGCGGCATTAGACCACAGCCCGCCCGGCCAGATTCCTCCCCACGCTCACTTTTCCCCAATTTGCAGTTGGAAACTGGCCATACGTTCCGCAAACACTGATTTATAATGGCGGAAAGTAACGACCCATCCTGCATGGGCTGGACATTGGGACAGCTGGATAGCTGTGGTTCCACGCTCATTGAGTCGTGTTTCAATTGCGGGAGCTCAGCGTAACTCACCGATAAGCCTGCCAACGCCGTGTCCAACGACGGGACGTCTGGGTTGTTGGAGTTCGAATGTTTATTTCCTTTCCAACGACCAGCCTATTCCGTGCACTGGAAAAATTGACGATCCGTTCACAGGCGCTTGCACGCACCGAGACTGGGTCTGAGGCTTGTTTCTGCCTTCTCATCATCCACTAACAAGTGACTAGGAGTGCCGAACACCCAGATGTCCGCCGCGGCGCACAGAACGGCACGGTAACAGCGGCATTACGAACTGAAACGCTGAGGTAGCAACACTCCCCACAACGAAATGTGAAACCCACTAACGAAACCTAAATCAAGCGTAACCAAAGAGGTAAAGGTAGTGCACCATTAATGCTGTCATGAAAATCTATGTTCGCAAGACATAAATGAAAGTAGCCAGTTTCAAGAAAGACGACTTATAAGCCGCAAAAGCCATTACCCAAATGTGAGCATTACAAAATAACATCCGGTCCATGTGCTGCAAAGTGTCAGGGTGGCGCGCCGCCGCCTCCACCCCGTCAACTGAGCAAGCTTGTCACGGGGGGGGGGGGGGGCAGAGGTGCCGACGTGAAGTCAGTCAGTGTGGCAGCGATATCGCCTTTTTGACAGCGTGACCTCATAGCCAGTCCACCTGCCACTCCCAGCAACAAACTTCTCGAGATTGGCGGCTTTCCCTAGTACAGGACCGGATGCCATGTCGTTCAGGGTCTGAGACAACAGGCATCTCCTGGTCTGGCCTGCATCCCATCTGGTTCCTGAATACGCCATGGCGGGTGCATCTGCTATGAGTTTGGTGATCAAGTCCTGTGCAAACATGGGCTGGATATGGATATATCTCATGTCTCGTGAATTTCTGGCAAAAATGCTATCAGTTTTGGTGTGGCAGCTGAGCCCGTAACCACTCGCTCTGTTCAAAACACCAAGAACTTTAATCTGACGGGCTAGTTCTTTCGCAAAGTTCTCATGGATGACAATGTCTGGTCGGTAATCCTGCGCCAATTTCGCCTGACACGCATTACCAAGTTCACGCAGTTCATGGAACTTGACCAGTACCTTATTTACTGTGCTTTCGTTTGCACCTACCTGCAATTTTTCTTGATTAGCTGCATGGCTACAACTCTGGTCTCTGCTGAGCATCGCCAGGCTTTGGTTCCGGGAGTCCATCTTCACTGCGTAGGAGACAAGAATTTCTGGACTATTGTTCAGTCTTGTCGACCGATACCTCAAGTTTACGGATCAGCTTGTGGGGATCACGATTTTCAGCTCTCGGTGCGGGTAGCTTTCCGCCTAAAGGTCTCTATTTCATACGGCTTTGGACACAATTTCCTGATCTGCTCTATTTCCGTCCCTAGACTTCCTAAATATCTATTTCTGAGAGTAACGTTAAGGTACTTCTTACGGTGATGAAAATTAAACATAATTTAATCAGCAGCTTCTATTTTCTCCCCTGGTTAAGCCACCGACACACACCTGGTGCAGGGTGCATATTGACTTCCTGTAATGCTCCGCACGCGCCACAACAGGACATGTCATGTCCCTACGGTCGCTGAAGAGAGAATTCACAAATTGATGGGCAGCATACATTTTGCTAGAAAGAATATGTTAATTTTTCTGTCTTCAAATGTGCACGAAATGAGTGCAAGCACTTCAAAGCCCGCCGCAAATATTTTAACACTACATTTCATGTGGCTTCTTGGTTTCGAAAAAAGCAGGGGTTTCTGAGGCTGCTGTCTTGGTCTCAGGTGAGGACACGGTGCTGTTTAAAACACATCTCACGGCCAGGCGTGGTAACAGGTGCTCAAATATGTGTTTTAATACTTCGGCTTTACAACGTTAAAATATTTTTTCCTGAACACCAGATTACGGAATTATATTCAAAATGTCTTGTCGAAAATGCTGCCCGAGATCCTGATCCGGCCGGGGGTGGGGGGGGGGGGGGGGAGGGGGGACTGGAGCTCCATGAGCCCGTTCCTTGGCTGTGCCTCAGTCTGCGGGTACCAACTGGGTATCGCACGCAGGCACTGCAAGTGACGAAAGAGCCCGCCAGCGGCCCCGACAGCGGCGGCGCAGCGGCACGCGGGCAATGGCAGACCGGTCCAGCGGCAGTCCGGTACGGCGTGACGCTCTCGTGCCGTCTCTGAAGAGTCCGCCAGCGGCCCCGACAGCGGCGGCGCAGCGGCACGCGGGCGGTGGCAGACCAGTCCAGCGGCAGTCCGGTGCGGTGTGACGCTCTCGCGCCGTCTCTGGAGGCGTTGGCGTCGGTCGGCCGCGCCGCCGTGGGCTGGCCGGCCCAGACCATCACTCTCCGTCTGCTGTCATTACTCGCCGGCTCTGTCCACGCAGCTGCAAATTACGCTCTCCACTGTCCGCGACGCACACTTCAATCGGCTCAGTCGCACAAAGCCCGGCCAAGTGATGACGTCACTGGTGCCTGGCGACGTCCCGCGGAGTGGCACCGGCCCGGCTGGTGGGAAGAGGACTCGGTTGGTGAGGTGGGTACCTCATTGGTCAGCTGCACTGAGGTGATGGTGAAATCAGACGCCAGTAGGGCCCCGGGGATGTGAGAGCACCGGGGTCGGCAGCACTTCGGCACGTGCAGTGCCGTTACATGAGCCAATGCGTGGCAGCAAACACGTTCCTTCCCTGTGCACTCGCACGAATACGTCCATCTCCATCGCACGCGTCAGTAGTCCAGTTAACAGTTCTTCACACGTCCGCTGATAAAAACCGGCTAATGCTTGAGCCGCACGTAACGACCCTTTTCCCTTCCTGACGCACGGCTACCGGCCACCGCCTGGCCATCCCGTAACCAACACACCTCTACCCGTGCGTCCCGCACGCCCACCGCGAGGAGCGCTGCCACGCCGCAGCGCTGGCGCGCGCAGGCGCCCGGCAGCCGGGGCCGGTCGCGGCCGCTGCTGCGGGACAGCCGCCACCGTGCGCCGGCGGCTGTTTGGCTTACATACCGCACCACGCGTAATGACAAACCGCCGCCCATGTCATCAATCACCGCCAATGGCCGCCTTACACGGCCGGCCGGCGCCACGCCACGTGCAGCGCTCTGCGGGACGACGTGGCGGCCACGAGACGCGCGCCACGTGCGTCTCATCGACGGACCATACCGGCTGCTAGAGCCCTTGAAGGGTGCGATTTCCTTTACCAAATCCACCCGTCGCCCATGGGAGTGTGACCATACTTACCCGCACCATGAGGCTGTGTCCATACCCACCCGTCACCATGAGACTGTGTCCATACCCACTCGTCATCATGAGACTGTGTCCATACCCACTCGTCATCATGAGACTGTGTCCGTACTCACCCGTCACCATGAGACTGTGTCCATACTCACGCGTCACCATGAGACTGTGTCCATACCCACTCGTCACCATGAGACCGTGTCCATACCCACTCGTCACCATGAGACCGTGTCCACACCCACTCGTCACCATGAGGCTGTGTCCATACCCACTCGCCACCATGAGACTGTGTCCATACCCACTCGTCACCATGAGACTGTGTCCATACCCACTCGTCACCATGAGACTGTGTCCATACCCACTCGTCACCATGAGACTGTGTCCATACCCACTCGTCACCATGAGACTGTGTCCATACCCACTCGTCACCATGATACTGTGTCCATACCCACTCGTCACCATGAGACTGTGTCCATACCCACTCGTCACCATGAGACTGTGTCCATACCCACTCGTCACCATGAGGCTGTGTCCATACCCACTCGTCACCATGAGACTGTGTCCATACCCACTCATCACCATGAGACTGTGTCCATACCCACCCCCTATCCAGCGGTTGGCGTGTTTTTCGAGCATTTTAGTTCTAAGCTTAAGGAAGCATTTAAGTTATGTTGACGAGCAAACCTGATCTTCTGTGTTAATAGACGTAGAAACAGAGTGAACGGAGGCAATCATGACTAAAAGAAATGCAGACAGCAGCAGTGTGAATTATTCCTGAAATTTGTACGCGATATTTCATAAATACTTCACCCATACTCATGGCCATATACGTAATCTTCCCAAAATTTGTAATCAACCCAGCCCTTTACCCACTCCATACAGGCACTCATGGGCTTACTTAACCCGCCATTTCTATTTCCGATTGCGCTGTGACTCTCGGACACTAATATGACCGCTGCAATCAATGGCGCTCCATAGAATGGTGCGCGATGACATGTGCCGCGTTCCTTTAATGCATACATGTGGGCGGAACAAGGCCGTACATCGGTCTACCGCTGGGGCACAGCGACCGGAGATCAGCATGTTGCCGTCGTGGCCTGTCGGGGTCGAGTCTGCCCGGGGCCTGTCAGTACACCGCTGGGGCACAGCGGCCGGAGATCAGCATGTTACCGTTACGGCCGGTCGGGGTCGAGTCTGCCGGGGCCTGTCAATACACCGCCGGGGCACAGCGACCGGAGATCAGCATGTTGCCGTCGCGGCCGGTCGGGGTCGAGTCTGCCCGGGGCCTGTCAAGTACACCGCCGGGGCACAGCGGCCGGAGATCAGCGTGCTACCGTCGCGGCTGGTCGGGGTCGAGTCTGCCGGGGGCCTGCCAGAACGTCGCGCGCTGGCACAGCGCTCGAGCTATTGGTGACGAGACCATCACCACAGCACGGCGAAGGAACCCTCTCTACTGCTGTCGTTCCGCTGGGTAATCTTGCTGTGGTAATCGTGCTGGCGGGTGTCAGCGACGTCCACGCGGATGCTGGAGTCTCGTCGTGTTCGCGCCTTGTTTGGCTTGCGAGCTTTGCACTCTGTATTTATCTGAATGGCGGCCAAGTGAAACGCAGAAGCAGTGTGACGACATTCAGAGCTGTGATCTGCTCCTCTGTCTCGAGACGGACTCCAAAACTGTGACTCACTCTTTTATCTCGGGACGGACTCCAGAACTGCGACCCATTCCTTTGTCTCGAGACGGACTCCAAAACTGTGACTCACTCCTTTGTCTCGAGACGGACTCCAGAACTGCGACCCACTCCTTTGTCTCGAGACGAACTCCAAACCTGTGACTCACTCCTTTGTCTCGAGACGGACTCCAGAAGACCCACTCCTTTGTCTCGAGACGGACTCCAGAACTGTGACCCACTCCTTTGTCTCTGCCGCGCAGAGCACACACATCCTGCGTCACAGTTTTACCCCGGCCAATACTTCACAGTTAACGTGAATATCAAAGTTGGGCGAAGTGGACTCGGTCACGGCACATCGACGCCAAGATCGCCCTGGCGCGCTCGCATTTTTCAAATACGGTCGACTGTCGCCTCAAACGAGAGGCTTCGGCTTCCTAAAAATGAAGTAAGATTCTCGCCAATGTTGTCTCCAGGCTTTCAACCTGTCAGAACAGCGCGCTTAAATCATGGTGTCATAGCCAGGGACCCAGTAAATGGCTGCGGACATCACCGCATGAACCTTGGCAGGTGGTGGAGCATGGTATTCGGCCGCCTTCGCGGTCAATTATGCAAAATCACCATTCCCTCTAGGTGCTCCTGAGCCAAAATAAACAAGGTTGGACACACGGACCTCTCCTCGCTCCCATTTGCATCTTGGAATGCTACAGACCTAGACAGAGGGTATTGCAGACTTAAATGTGGGAGGCATAGTCAACAGATTTCAACCGCTTATCTGGAAAAGACTGTAAAGTTCTAGCGCTTTGGTCGCTTTTTGACATCAGAGCTCTTTACTTCTTCAGCATCACTTTGTCTCTATGCAAACCGAACGGAAGACGCTATCTCATAGGCAGTTCCCTTCCAGGCTACAGGAAGAAACCCTAATGTTTATTAAAAGAGAGGATTGAGGTGCATTGAATGCGCGGATCACGAACAAACCGCCACAAATAGCGCCAATGTCGGAATCTGGCCACATGTTCCTCACAGTCCTCTGCACACTGTGGGATGCCTTTCCTCTGCACACCGCGGAGTGCCTGCGCCCCGGCACAAGCCCTGGGGCCCATGCATAAATTCTTCGACCATGGTCGTGAAGCCTCGGCCCCGAGACGGGATGGTACTGCTGTCTGGCGATACAGACGCTGGTGGCACCTGCGGCCCGCCCCAGCAAGAACGTGCGGCGGCTGGACGAGGTGGGCGAGTAGTATGTGATGATGGTAGTCCATTCGCGGCTGAGAGCTGGACGAACGTTAGAGGGGATTTGCAAAGTCAGGACGAGCTGTAAAGTAAAGAAAGCGCGGGTTGTGCTATTATTACGTGTATGCTTGCAAGCGATTGAGGAACAGGTAAGCGGTCGGTAACAAGCTGTGAACAAGCGGGAAAACTCAGATTGGCGAGCGTGAAGGTGGATGGGCGATACGCGAGCGATGCGAGGACATCGGACGCGTAGAGGACGAGCAGAAGATACTGAACTATCCAACGGCGTCCGAGTTGGTGTGCACCGTTTGCTCCGGTCCTAACTCATCCACTCATCCACTGCAGCTGATCACGGAGTTCCGCGTTCGCACCTGCCATGCTTTACAAGCTTACCAGGAAGACCAACCGATTAATTATGCCCTACCCAATTGCGTCGGAGCTATTTGCAATTCATAGGATGCAGGCATCCAGCGCTTTTGGGCCAACTGCACTGGCTTACAGGCTGTGCAGTTTAACAAGTCGATTTGGTCCATCATCTCCATTAGCCGCAGACCTTAGGAGTCGCCATGGGGAAATGGTCCATGAAGACACTCACACTTTATGATATGGATATTTCCCTGAGATGACGGCACTGCTCTCCTGGGCACTGCGCATCGTACCAAATGGCGACGTTAAGCTACAGCGCGGCCTGGCGCGGGCCACTTCTAAAACATTGCATAAATATCTGCCCGTGCTGTAAAATGGATTGCTCCCGAATCTAAACATGCTCCTTTAAAACGGCATTTCTTTATATTATTTGGAATAGTTATATTGGTGAGGGTTTACTCGTTGTATGGCTTGCTAAAATTAGACTAGTGGCGTTGAGCCACACGAAGTTTTCTAAACGCCTAAGTCCACGGTTTCCATATTTATGTGTATGTCTTTTGCTCAATGAAGATCACTGCTGACATGGCCGGTGAGGTCCTCACAAAGGAATAAACTGACGTCCGAGTCCATTCACAAGTCGCCTCAAGTACGGGGGCGCTGGGTGCGGGTGGTGGTGAATATGGGCTTTTGGACGGGACTGGGGTTGGAGTTGTGACTAGGATTGGGGATGCCCTCGGAGTTGTGGTTGAGATAATGACAAATCAGCATTTGGAGGGGCATACTGGTCCGATACGTTTTTATACGTGTGGATGTGAAAAACATGCACTTTGTGATCAATATAACGTGACCGATCGACCACCTTAATTTGCGTCCCCAATGTCAGCGTTAAACAAGTTTTTACAGTGTTTTGCTAGTACAAAATTGTTTTCATGCTGGGTATGACATCCCATTTGAAGTCAAAGTCACGGCATGTCGAAGCTTTCGCCGGAAAGTTCTGACGCCACATCGCTACCGCTCTCATGCTCCGATGCTCTGAGCTCTGATGCTCTGAGCAGTCGTGGGGTGACTTCATGGGATTGGTCGGGGCGGGCAGTGCCTCCAGTAGGGCGATGTAACATTGCATACTGCACGGGCTTCGCCGGACTGGCTGGAACAACATTTTCCTGGAATGCACGTTACCTCAGGACTGCACAGTGCTCGTCAACGAACATGAATAATGCACACAGAAGTGCATGACCCGTTTTGGTGAATGTTGTAGTTTTACGGAACGTATTGCACCATGCATTGGCGGCGTTGAAATATTTATTCGAAGTATCGTATTTTGTATGCTATCACACACCTGTCTGATGAAAGCGATGAATCTGTCGGACCTCAGCTGGTATACTATTATGCCGGTAAGTCGTACCTTTTTTAATGTTCATGCCAACATGGTGCTTTTTTGACAGATCTACAGTGATCCGAATTTTTGGCACGTAAATAACACAGTACTAACAGCCTTATTCCTCGTAGAAAAGCCAGGCTAATAGAAACATAGATATATTGACAATTCGGCTACAAGCCTTTTTCCGAAACGAGTATCATTAGTATGAATTTTATTGCCTGCCGATCCTACCCCACTTCTCAGTTTTTTAAAGACCGTATCACAATTTTTCCAGATCACCGACATGCGGGACATTAAACAAGAAGTAATTGCCCACCACTACTGGGATGCAGTGAATATCCAACTCAGAATTAAGATACTCGAAAAATACCCACGCCCACACCCACACCCACACATACACCCCCCCCCCTCACACACACACAAGCGAATTCAAGTAAGCAGGCATCACACATCACGCACCATTCATGCATGCAAACAATTTCAAGCTAACATGCATTACGCATCGCCCATCACTTATACATGCAAACGATTTCAATTAAACGGGCATCGCATATCATGCGTCAAGCATCACACATACATGCCAACGATTTTAAACTGGCACGCATCACACTACAAGACACTTATCACATTCGCAAAATCGACCGTGATGAGCCCAGTACGTTAAGGTCTGGTCGCCGACTTCTTTTAAGAATAGATTCACTTGTTCCTGTCTGGATGGTACTGTTCTCTGTAGATGACTTTGAGCTCTAAAAGGGCATAGGGCCGGTAATTCCCTGGGTTTCAGCCTGGGTGTGTTTTGTCAATCACTAGTCTCCGAATGTTGTATTTTCTGTTCTGTTTTCCTTTTGAATTGGCTACTGATATCCGTTCGATAAAAGCGCGTAACCAAACATCAATATATCTATCTCTCCATTATCCTGGGTATTCTACAAGGCGTAAAGCTATTAGTACTGCCTTGAGCTGAAGCGACAAGATGACAGTCACATGGCTTGTACACGTACAGATTCTAATACAACGATGGCAGGGAACTTTAATTTAAAATTAGTTGCGTAATGCCAAGAATGTAACGCAGCTTAAGACAAATTTCATAATCAACCGAGTTTTTTTATCACTTCGGTATAATTTCCCCACAGCGGACACCTTACGTTCTGGTCAGTCCAATGTTTCGGTCTTGTCGATGATCTGATCTTATCAGAGTGGCCAGCCAGTCTGATGAGGTCAATTAGCCAGTCTCATGCAAGCAACCAGCTATTCGGATGAGAGAAATTAGCCGGTGTGATGAAAGCAGCCCGTCAGTCTGACAAGGCAAATGCTGGTTAAAAGCGACTGGACAGTCCGATAAGGGTCATTGACTAGTCTGATGCGAGCAATCGGTCCATCCAATGAGAATAACATGGTGCAGCCCGATATGAGGACAACCAGCCGGTCCGATGAAAACGACGACTCCATCTGATGAGAACGACAAACCGGCTCAATGAGAACAATTAGCCCGTCTGATGAGAACAACCCGTCGGTCCGATGAGAGCCATTAGCTGTTATGGCTGACGGCGTGCTGCAGTCGTCGAGCGCCGGGCTCGGCTGGCCGTGGGGAGCCCCACTGTCGCTGACCCGGCCCGCTCCAGACAAGGGCGCCACTGGGGCGCCGCTGCAGCCGCCGGGCTCGGCTGGCCGTGGGGAGCCCCACTGCCGCTGACCCGGCCCGCAAGGGCGTCACTGGGGCGCCGCTGCAGCCGTCGGGCTCGGCTGGCCGTGGGGAGCCCCACCGCCGCTGACCCGGCCCGCTTCAGACAGGGGGGCGCTGGGGCGGTGCTGCGACCGTAGGGCGTCGGGTTCGGCTGACTGATGGGCGCCTCACCGCCGCTGACCCGGCCCGCTCCAGACAGGGGGGGAGGGGGGGGGGGGGCGCTGGGGCGCCGCTGCAGCCGCCGGGCTCGGCTGGCCGTGGGGAGCCCCACCGCCGCTGACCCGTCCCGCTCCGAGGAGCGGCGCCGCTCGAGGCTGGTCCAGCTCCACCGTGACCCCGGCGCCTGGCAGGACTGGGGGCGCCGACATCTCCGACTGCCACAGCCGAAGCTCACTGCTGCTGAGGTCTGGTGTGGATCCCGCCGTCGTGGGTTCGCACAGCCATCGCAGTCTAGGGCCACTGACACTGAGGGCCGTGGGGTGGTCACCGCCGTCGACAATCTGATTGGTCACCGCCGACCAGGATCTGTTCGCCTAACTCCGTCAACGTCTGCGGCACTTGCAAAGTTATAATCAAGCGCAGCTGCTTAACTGACAAAGGCATGCTCTGAAGCTATGCGAATGCTGCTGGTAAGCGTTGCACCGACCGCCGTCGTTCAAAGTCTGCTCGGTCACCGCCATCTAGGGATCGCGGTGACCGCGGTTTGTGAACTCTGTCAGGAGTCGGTCCGGTCACCGCGGGGTCATGCTGTCTGATCCCCCTGTTTTGCGACAGCTCTCTTCAGTCCGTGCGGTCAACGCCCTCAGTCATGAATGGATTCAGCCGACTGGGGACCGTCACACAAACCGCCGCTCGCCGCTGCGACAATTATGACGTAATTTAGACACCGGAATGGCGCAGGCTTTTGTTGGGGTCCGATTCGTCATCTGAAAAAACGCACGGACGACACAGTTCCCGACAAGGAGAGACACCGGTGCGGTGATGGACCACCCAGCCTGCGAATCGCGGGCCTCGAGTCTCTGACTGCCTTTGTCATGGTGGATTGTGTTTGAAACGCTGTTTGGGCAGGCCGAACAGGTGACAATGCGGCGTTCTCGTAGTGTTTATTATGGCAGCGAACATCTGACAATGCGGTGTTCCCACAGCGTTCGTCATGGCAACGTTCAGCAGCATTGTCCAGCCATAAACAGCGGCTTATCGTCCAGAGGTGTGGCTTGGTTCCCCAGCGCTGCTTCAGTGCAGATTTCTATTACGCTTGCTCCTTACTGGTAGCTTTTATGACAATATAACCACTTCCACTAAACGCGTGAATGCTGATGCCGAGAAGAGGCTGCAGCTGTCGAGGGTGTGAGTACATGGGATGGGGATGGCAACCATTTATCGCATTAAATGCATGCGATGTCGCCGTAACTGTCACAGGATCCAAAATAGGCCACCTCTGCCACCGCATGCGTACCAAAAGCCATAGTGTGAAGGATACAGATTGCACTTGGCTAGATCTTCGACAGCTTGCAGCCTTTGTAAGACTGTAAACAACGAAGGATTTCTGCACGCAATTCACAATTTGTTACATATCATTCAGCGCTCATGTGCAGCATCCAGTAGTTATGCGAACAGTCCCTGTGACAGTGTCATGTGGAATTTCAGCGGCGAATGCATGCTTTAAGTATACACATGCATATTAACGGGACGGCTATTAGAATCAAAGAGCTGAAATTCCGTAGACATAACGCAAATAAACCAACACATACACACACAAACACAAACATGAGGTCTTACATCATCTTTAATGAACAGCTGGGGGTGACGTCGTCGCGTTTGCAGCTCTGTTAGTTGCCTCTAGCACTGATCTGGGATGAGCGATTGCCGAGCGCTGCTGTGCCGGCTGCTGTTTTTGTTGCGCCGTCTTTACGCCCGGAGAGGGCCCAAAGTAAGCCGTTTGTTTTCAGCTTCTGGGCGGTGGGAATAGATGACGGGATCTTCGTTATATATGAGCCGTCGATGCTATGCAGATAGCCGGTTCGGCTGTCGTTTGCGACAGTGCCGGGGAGGGCGGGGACATTGAACCGGGACGGCATGAGCGGGCCCGCTGTCGTTTGCGACAGTGCCGGGAAGAGGAGGGGGACAGTGAACCGGGTCGGCATGAGCGGGCCAGCTGTCCTTTGCGACAGTGCCGGGAAGGGGAGGGGGGGACAATGAACCGGTATGGCATGAGCAGCCCGCTGCCGTTTGCGACAGCGCCGGGAAGGGGAGGGCGGACAATGAACCGGTACGGCATGAGCGAGCCCGCTATCGTTTGCGCCAGCGCCGGGAAGGGGAGGGGGGACACTGAACCGGGTCGGCACGAGCGGGCCTGCTGCCTGAAGCTGCGGGTGGCAGGCGGGCTGCGCCTCCCCTGCTCTGTTCGGAGGCCCTGTGCAAGACAGAGAGCTGACCGCCCCGGCCCTTCATAGGCTGAACCTACGGCTGAGGCGCTCCGTCGCCGCATGCCCGGCGATAGGGCACACAACTGAAGCGCCGTAGAGAGCGGTTGGCTGACGACTTCTGGAGGATTTCACAGAGCACGCCATACTGCTGTTCAACATGTTGCTGTCATTGGGGCCATACAACGCTCTCAGCTGCTGATGCTGTATGATCCGTGTCTCTCACCCTGACAGGAAAGGCAGACACCGCGGAGAATCGAACCCCGTATCTCTAGTTTCTTGGACGTCAGCTTAACCACCGCACTGACAGCACCCCTAACGTGCTATCTTTCTCACAATACCACACCAATATACTCATATTATGCTTACTTGAATGTGACCATAAAACACTGTGGAGCAGCGGCATCCAGCACAATTTCTGAGGAGCCTGCAGACAGGCAATCACGCATTTAGTTGTCGAGCAGATAACGCGCCAAGAGTGCCCCTGGCTCCATGTAAAGTAACACGAATGCAAATAATGGCCTGTTTACTACGTGGGCAAATGCTTACGGGTATCAGGCGAGTGTCGAATGCCGGTGACGTCATGAAAAGAAGCACGGCACCTAAAACACTTTATATATGTGAACGACCTTGACGTGCACCGGGAGGACAATTATTGACAATTGCCAAAATTCAGAGGGCGCTTAGCGCGTTTCTTGCGATTGAACGCTGGTATCTTCAATTTGCGTTCTTCTGTATCAACAATATACCCCCTGGATGAGATAATGCGAAGGGTGTTAACACGCGCTCGGGTGGTCGATTGAACCTTTCGCTGGGTAGGGGTGGGGGTCAGCTTGAACCCTGAGATCTCACAGATTAAAATAGTAAGATACACCAAACTCACAGGGTGCGTTAGCCAGTATGTAAATTTACTTGTGTCAAAAATTGAGAGTCTTAGACCATGATTTTCGGGTCAAATAAGATGAAACAAGGTCAACTCCACATTGGTATCCATGGTGCCCACAAACATCCTCATGCGACCGCCTTGAACCTAGATACCTATTCTAAGGAAAAGGTCACTGGTATTTATTCAAGGTCAGTGATCTTCTTTGATCTTTAGAACGTTGTGGTGACGAATATCCTGCAGAACTGTTTTGATCTCTATATTTGAATAAGTGTCAGGGATTATGCTAGGCGGTATGCTCCTGAAAACAAAATGTCGAGCAGAGTAATTTTAGGTCGGTGACATACTCTGACCTTTGAGAAGTTCATGGAAGATGAACGCTGCGTTCCCCGGTCTTAATAAATCCAAAATGTGCACCAGACACTTCCTCATGCAGCGAAATCTTGGATACATACAGGTTGGTTTTGACCTCGGTCCAACCTTTGTACTATTCATTGCAATCCTAAATTCAATTGTTTTATTGCCTATGAGACTTTCAGAGATGTTTTGCTTTGTCTAACACTCCTTTGTGGCATCCATTTGAACGAGTCCCTCGAAATTGTTTGCTGACAACCACGGCTGACGTTGACCCGTCATAGATCAGCGACCTTACAAGGCTCACTTAATTGTTATAAAAATATGCTTTCATTTGCCTACAGCGATGGTACAAGGTTTGGAGAGGCTACGTCATGAAGTTCGGAAATCATTCTGTAAAATCTTGGAGGATGTGTGTGTGTGTGTGTGTGTGTGTGTGTGTGTGTGTGTGTGTGTGTGTGTGTGTGTGTGTGTGTGTGTGTGTGTGTGTGTGTGTGTGTGTGTGTGTGTGTGTGTGTGTGTGTGTGTGTGTGTGTGTGTGTGTGTGTGTGTGTGTGTGTGTGTGTGTGTGTGTGTGTGTGTGTGTGTGTGTGTGTGTGTGTGTGTGTGTGTGAATTAACCCCACCCGAGCGCGTGTTAAAAAATGAAGGATGTTGCTTGCGTTTTTTTTGTGTTACATGTCACTGAACGCAAGCAGTTTTACTTAAATTCCAGCATAAGCTCGAATTTGAACAAGTTTTTGCTATAAACAAATTACAGTTGCCCAATTCCTGTTCTTTCGACATTTGGTCGGAAATTCGGAACTCAAAACATTGTGTGGCATTACGAGAAAATCATGCCCCCTCTTCCTCATGTCAAAATGACAATGACAATGACAAAATGTCAAAGAACAGGCGAAGTTGGTGCCGCTTTCTTTCTGGAGGACCAGGTCAGCTGCAGCTCCAGAGCGGTGATGAACACGCAACTGGGCAGCTGTTTACCGAAGTCCTAAGAACATCGGGTAAGCCGAAACCCGCCCAATGTTTAGTTCTCAGAGTGACAAGCGGAACACGCCTTTCAAGGATCAGGACAACCAAAACTTTCCATGGTCTGACGCTTTCGGACTGGGTTTGCGTTGTCAAACACTGGGCACCATCAAGTGCTTCAGAGCTTGTGTTTTAGCGTTGCAATAGTAACATTCTCACGTCTGAAAGAAGTTGTTAATTTAGCAGTCGTCCAAATCCAACAGAGCTCCGTTAAGCCCCGGTTGTTCCGAGGCTTATCGAAGCTCTGCTGTCCGGCTCCGACCGACCTCAATCCCAGCCAGTCGATGCGATAATCTCACACACTTCACTATTTTGATTGACCAGCGTCCCCAGCCGGCTGAGCAGGCGGTTCAGATCGGATCGAGTCGGCCGCCCTTCTCCCTAATCGGTCCCGGGGCGTGGCTGTCTGGAGCCGGCTCCGGTGACGGCTCCGGCGGATGCTCCGACGGCGGCTCCGGCGGGAGGCTCCGGCCGACAGCCCTCCGGGAGGATCCGGCAGCGGCTCTAGCGGCGGCTCCTGCGGAGGGATCGGGTGGCGGCTCTGGCGGCAGCTCCTGCAGGAGACTCCGGCGGCGGCTCTGGCGGCAGCTCCTGCGGGAGGCCCCGGCGGCTCTGAAAGAGGCCCCAGCGGCGGCTCCGGCGGGAGACCCAGGCGGCGGCGGCCGGCCGGCGGCGGTCCGCCGCCAGGCTCGGCCTCTGGGATAAGTGCTGACACATTCCTGCAGGCGCCGCCCGCCAGAGACCCGACATCGGGGGCAGCGCTGCAGACGCGCCCCTGTGGGGGCCCGCTCCGCCGGTCGGTCGGAGCCGCCGGCACCCTCAAAGGCCCACCCGTCGCCAGGAGGGGGTGGCGGCACCGAGTCTCCGGTCGCCTCACACACCCCGCACGTGCAGCGCCGTCGGCGTCGACGACTGACGGCGCCGACATCCAGACGGCGTGTTTGAGCCGCGGGACGCGTAACAGTAAACACGGGCCGGCGGCGGTCAGCGAGTCTCCGCTGAAGCGAGCTCGCCGCCACGCGGAGCTTCGTGCCCCCGGAGAGGCGGCGCCGCTCGCCGCTCGACTCGGCCAGTCGAGGCACGTCTGTTTGTGAGGCCCGAGTTTGAGAGCGATGACAGCTTGGTCAGCACATCCATCGCCACTATTTTCCACCGAAGGTGAAGCAAGCTCATCGGCTGCGACTGAGAGTTGCGAGGAGAGGTTGGCCGACTCCCGGCGCAGAGCAGCAAGGTCGCGAGCAGTGATGACGGGCGTGACTGGGCAGGGGCGCACCCAGAACCTAGGTAAAGGTGGGTTGGGTGGGGGAGGGGTGGCAGGGTTGTCAGAAGACCTTCTCATGGTGAAAGGCCGTCCGCTAAAGAAAGATAGACCGCCGAACATGGCTCACTTGACTGCGTGGGCACGTTTGCTTTTGCCTTGCTTAATTGGAACGGAAGCCAAAAGCAGCCGGAAGATGCAATTCCGTTGCATTTTGAAGTAACTCCTCCCAAAAAAGAACCCGAAGGAGGCAGGAGTTAAATAACTGCATGGAATAATCCGTCAGCGTTTTTCACTTTATAATGGCTCAGTGGTCCTTTCCTAGGCCGGGAGGTCTCAAAGACTGCCATATTTAAAGCTCCACAGATATATCGAAGGCTGCGTCTGCTGGGAGGTATTGCGCCTTCTGACCACGGATAAAGCATTTTTTTAGTTATCACTGTTATCCATTATTTTTCATCATTCATAACTTTGGGGGTTCCACCCCAAAAGCTATTTTGAGAGGCCACACCGGTGTTCCCAACTGTGAAAAGAAAGTGCGTTATAGATGGGGAGAAACCTGATTTAAGTGCATTTCGGAAACAAGTTCATCCATTTTTCTCTCTGCATCCTCCTCCCTCTCCCTCGGTCACAGCTACTCATTTTAAACAACAGCATCCCTGTAACCCTACATTTACTGAGAAAATGTTCTATAAGCACCAGGAGACAATACCACTCTTGGTTTTGTGACTTCATCGTACAATCAGCTGGAAACATGGGCGACCTTCACTGTCTGCATAATCGTTACCGGTGCAGAACTTGCCCCTCCTAACATGATCCCGACTATTTAGAACAAAACTCGTGCAATACTAGTAACAACAGATGCAAAAAACATTTTTAAATATCTCTAGCACTTTTATTTAGCTTTATATGCAATACCATTAGAATTAAGAACGGTTTATATCATGTCTATCCACCGATCAGTACGCTAAGCCTTAGGCGCAACGGGCAATGTGAGAGACCTACGCCAGCAATGCTCGGCCTCTTATCTCAAAGCCACTGTTCCTCTCAGCAGCAGGAAGCCCCGGATGAATCCTTGATATGTATCGCTCCAATGACCTCCGTTTACCTCTGCAGCTACAGCTCAGGTATCCACAAACAACAAGCCTCCCAGATAAGCAGAGCTTTCCAATGCTATTACCTTTAAAAAAAACTGACGATTAGCTACGTCCTTCTAGCCAGTCAGCTCCTTACGACATGAATGCAGCCAACAACAGCCCACAGCCTTGCACCGAACCCAACGCATTATCACGTGGCGAGCATTCATCACTGATGTATGATGATCTGCACTATGTTTCTGTCACCTGCTAAAACTATTCGGTTAAAGCTACTATGTTTGGAAGCATATTATGGCTGAACTAGCTCATAAAGCGAAACGTTAACGTTTCGACATGTGCTCTACACGCACTCGCGCTGTGAGCGTTAGCGGCCACAGACCAATACTTCGAGTGTCAGCTTCCTGGGATGGTCTGTTGTGATACTGGTCTCTTAATTTTTTCAGAAACTTTTCCATATCTGCTGGACAGTTGGCTACGGTCAGACTCCTGCTTCCTAAAACAGAACGTGCTGATCCTAACCAAGAACAAAACACTCCTACCTCTTTACAGGTGCCTCCCGAGCCAGCAAAGGCGTCTCCTTAATACAATATTGAGCCTACCGATCTAGAACCTGGACTTCCTCCTTTACAAAGGCGACCCTGTGATGCAGAACGAAAACCTTACGACACAATACACTGCACTTTCTGGCGCCCAAAAGGCTCGGCTCATGAAAACGGCTGGTGAAAACAGTACAATCTTAATAGTAGAGACCATGTTGAGTCCAGCTCCGGCTCTAAAATCCATGGCTAGAGTTCAGAGCCGGATTAAAAGGTGGCTTGACCCTTACAAGCCTGCATAATATATATGCAGCCAAAGCTATGGGTTTTAACGTGGATAAAATATTTAATTTTTTATAGCATCCGTACCTTGATGCAACTCTTAATTCCTTAGATACAGCCGCTATTTTTGAATGCTGTCGTCAATGCCCATCCTGTATCGTCGCCACTCCCACCGCCGTGCTTTTACAGTATCTTTATGACGTCAAAAGATACGGTTCCGCAATTTAGCGTACCTTTTCTGTTCGCACCAGACCTTACTTAGTGTCTTACATGATGGCACCGCTACCTAATATGCTTTTTACCCCTTACTTCACTGTAGTGGCAATTGAAAGGGGGATTTAGCGTAGCGTTATCTTAGTGCAATACTATTATATGTTTGAGAAATGTCGTCTTCTCAACAATGTTGATGTGATAGTTTTGATTTCAACTGAGGACGGAGTCTGAGCGGGGCTAGGCAGGGGATACAGAATTGATTACCCTGGATGCTTCAAAAGCTTAGCAAAAAAGCGGCGGAGCGGGGTGGCGTAATATTTGTATTAATAATAATTCTATGCTTCGATTTGGTACTCAAAGGATTTTTAAAAGTCCATGCAGGTTACTGCGCTGGCCAATTTCAGTCTGAAGTCGGAATCCGAAAATAAGAGCTCACATAACTTGCTTAGACGTGGACAGATTTGGTGAATATTGCAAAAGCGTTCCCATATGTGTGTATGCATACGTATTTACCGGTGTGACTTAATCTTCAAGTATTCTTTGATTTTATATCTTGAAACGAAACGGCATTCAGCGAATATTCCGGCGGTGGCTGGTCGGGCTGGCAGGAACGAGCTTTAGAACATCACCGCTGAGCAAGTGAGTCAAGTTATCAGTTCAATAACGAACATAGATAAGTAATAATTATTCAAAACCATATCAGTTGAACTAGCCAGTGACCTGGACTACAATGCCGTCTAAAAATGCGACAACATGCAGATAGATATTCAAGGATATTCTGGGACGTAGACAAGGATGTGGCCAAAGGGAACGTGGTCACGTGAGGCAAGAGAAACGGTACTCAAATTGTTGTGGACATTGCGTTTCTTATTTCTGTGGTCCGCTGACATATATGAAAGGATCAGCAAATTTGCCCCACCAGTTGGGCAGAGGTTCTTAACACGTGCTACCCGCTGAAGCATGCGTCTCTTTAAACATTTAATAGGACGCTTTTTAATGGGTGGGTTTCTGAGTTCCGAGCCCTCACTCAGATGTTTGTTGTGTGAACACCCCTTCCACCGACCGTGCGGTTTCAGGTCAACGGCATAATTTTCTGGCCAAAGTTTAACGTGCCTCACGGCACTACACGGTCCGTCGTGCCCTCTGATGTCACCCGCCCTTTCGTGTAGCCTCTGCCAATGGCCACAGACCATACCTGTCAAGGCGAAATGGCGAGCGCCTAAAGCGACCCGAACCCACCCCGCCACCGGTGGGCGGAAGGCCTGCGTTCCATCCAACTGAGCTGTTGCGATGGACATGATGTCACCAGGCACATTCCATATCCATGAATGCATCTACTTCGGGGCATCGTGCCCTCATCCATTCTAACCAAATTGTCTGGTTTCGGTGATATTCAGGGTGTAGCAGAACATTCATTTGTGCCATAAAGCAAGTATGGCCAACTTCAACCGTAGCAGTCATCTGTAGGCCTTTGATATTTATTCTAAACACCTATTCTAAGGCTGCCAAGTTGAAGGTCTCATGAGATGATGACAAACTCACAACATGGTGTTTTCCTGGTTTTACGATCTCGCCCACCCGATCAACAATTCGTGGCATCGCCACTGACTATCACTCGTACAAAAGGGCTTATGCTCGTAGTACGATTCCAAATATGATTGCCTTAATCCGTTCTTTTCAGTTATAGCCGTTTTCATCCACCACACGAGTGGCTTTTCGAAATCTGTTTACCTTACTTTTTCTCCTCCTGGGTGCATCAAAATCTTTTTTGAACTTTTACATGTGATAAGAGAGGTCAAACACCGGCAACCAGTTTAAGCTTTTGACGAACAAAATCGGCGGAAAAAAACAGCATTTCAAACGGAATTGAGCCCGCGGGAATGTTGTCAATGTTAATTCGCTGAAGCCCGGCTTCGTGACTGTGCCTAATGCAAACGGCTCACGTTCAGTGTCTCAGCACGTGTTTACTGGATCCCACAGCCGTCCCCATTCTAAGAACGCAGTGACGATAAAGTAGTGAGGACGGGAATACTCACCTCACGCCGAACCACTCCAGTGAGACCCAACCCTCTCCGAACTTTCTTCCGATTGAGCTGGCCGTCCGATAGATTCGGTGAAGTATAGCTCAATAAACCCAGACTTCGATTTACTTACCGCGCAAAGACGCCCTATTCAAGAGCGCGTCTAGCTGACGCTGCACGTCCGCCCGCGTTACAAGTTTGCCGGCGGGGGTGAGGGGGCGGGGGATCGGAGACGGGGAGCGTCTCGGCACTTGCATATCCTCGAGCGTCGACCTGCTCTCAGCGGGCGGAGTGGGACGGACGCCGGGTGCCGGCGGGGGGCGTGCCACCCCGCCCCGACGCTCGCGTTCGCCCCCGGCTCTACGTCTCCGGGGACAGCCGATACTCCGGCGGCTGGGACGCAGTCGGCGCAGCAAAAACAAAGCTCAATTTGGCGACCAGCTCGGCGCCGGCCGAATCACCGCTGCTGTCGGCAGCTGGACTGGGGGGGGGGGGCTGCAGCGTCGGCCGGAGGGAGGGGGGGGGGGGGGGCGGAGACTGGGACGGTCGGTGGGGCCCGGCCGGCCACACGCTGATCCACTGCCGACGCTGGGTCACGGGCCCGCGCTGTGCTGGACTGGTGACGGGTCTTGTTTTAGGTCCCGCGCCCTTTTAGAGTGGTGACGCGTCTCATTACAGGTCCCACGCTGTGTTAGACTGGTAGCGGGTCTTGTTACAAGTCCCGCGCTGTTTTGGAGTGGTGACGGGTCTCGTTACAGGTCTCGCGCTGTGTTGGACTGGTAGCGAATCTTGTTACAAGTCCCGCGCTGTTTTGGAGTGGTGACGCGTCTCGTTACATGTCTCGCGCTGCATCGCCAAGTCTCGGACAAGAATTTCCTCAGCTTCAGCCTATGCAGAGTGGAACTCTGCCAGCCCTCCACAGCACCACAGAGGGGAGGAAGTCCACGATCAGTCCACCACACCGCGGTGGACAAGAACCAACCTCCTGTGATAGGCTGTCACTGAGACCGGTCCACTGGGACCGGTCTGGTGACCAGCCCCGGGGGACCGGTCACCAGGTCCGCGAGGTTGTGAGCTCATAACGGGTCATCACTGGCAGACTGATCACCGCTCTGCACTGGAACGCGTTGCACGATGCTGCAGCGGCTGCAAAACACACCTCAGCTGCATCCTGCGCCGCATAGACCGTCGTTTTTGTTGTAAATTTGGCTCCCGTAATTTGATTGGATAGAATTCTGGGATCAGTGGTCACGTTAAATGGAATATTTCACATTTGAGGAGAGTGAAACAAGCATCAGGCATGACAAAATAAGCTCATTTTTAACTGTTGGTATAAGTTTAAGTGGAAAATACTGCTCTAGACTACATGATTTATCCGCTTAGTAAATATGTTCCTCAATATGGCATTGCGTAGGTTGTTCAGTGCATAAGCTACAAGTCCCAGTTGCGATAATATTTGTACTACTTTACCCGGGTTTTACTTCTTTACCCGAGTTTACCCGAGTTTAACCTAGACCCGAGTCATATTTATTAAACCAAACTATATCCCTCTTCTCCTGGTTTTTCTCCGAGAAAAGAAGCTAATGCTATTGTTTTATCAATATGACACCGTTTGATTTGATCAGCGTACCTTGTACAACATTGATTGAGAGCCAACTGATGGCCGATATAGCTGGAAATCGTGCTCAAGAACGCTACATATGAACGACCCGGCAAATACATTTTGCTGGGGCTTGATCGCCGCATGAAATGGCGGGATTAGAATGACGTTATTATGGTGTCATGGAGGCCTGGGTGACCTTGAAATAGTCTGCACGAACGAGTCTGCACATCTTCGCGAGTGTGCAGCTCAAGAGCGAGGCGGGTTTAGGTTTTCAACAGGGCGGGGCTGCGAACTGCACTGGGTGATCTTCAAGATGATTTTTTGAGTTCAAACCTTCCTACAAACGTGGAACGCTCTCCTTTAAGTAGTGCTTGTATAAACCTTGACCCCACCATTCAATCTTGAAAGTCCAGGGCGTCACAATGCGCTATACGGTTTGTCTCGCTCTCCGACCTCATCTGACTTAAGGCGACTGCCACCACCGTCCACAGGCACCTGAACCAGGGGCACCGAAGCGACCCGAACCCATCCGCCCGCTCTGGGTAGGTCGGAACGCAGGCGCCCAACTGACTGAGCGGCCTATACGGACGTCAAGCATTTGCGCCCGCCCTACCGGCTCTTTCAGCCGCCAGCAGGAGAGAAAGTGTCTGAACTCGCACTGAAAACCACCGCGATTTACAGGCGAGGCCGCTGCAGTGGTCATCACGTCGGTCTCTTTTAAAGGCAAATGCCAGGCGCTGTCTTGTCAAGACGCGTCGCCACGTGGATCATATTCACTCTGAACGCCTGATTTGTCTGTGCACATTTAATCTATCTTTCTGCGGGTGAGGCGGTGGGGGTCCTCTCCTTCCCTGTCATGCAAACAGCGGAACAGTCCTTCCTAGGCGTAGCTGGTTACGAAGCCTACTGTACTCGTCGTGTGACCTTTGCCTCGGCCTTTTAGCCAGACTACCGCAGGCGTTTAGCATGTCATGCAGCCTCGTGGTACGGGTAAGCAGCCTGACCTTCTCGGCTTGCCAGGCGGCAGTCTTAGGAAAATCGCGTTTGGGTTCCTTCCGGGTACAAACCCACATCTGCCAGCTCATCTGGCTCTCTGCCATGTTTGGTCTTCAGGGACGATATTTTCCATCAAGGATGAACTTATACCAACATTTTACACCAAATATATCTCAGTGCGGTTTGTTGATATGCTATGGCGAAATCAAGCGAAGCAAATATGATCTTTCGAAGAAACATCGAGCTCACCTGGGTGGCATAGCCTGCGCTCAAACAACAAACTTCGCTTTTTAAGAAGGGCGCTGATCCCAGAGCCACGCGAGCAAATAATTCGCGTGACCACCTTAACCAAAAACCGAAGGACATTGTGCTTACACGTCAAGTCCTCCCGTGACCGGAAAAAACATCGCACGCTCCCTGTCAAGCTTGACCACATTAAAAACAGATCTCTCTAGGCCGATATAACTGCGGCAATGCTCCCTGCGTGACGTCACACCATGACAATCTGGCCCGTGTTCTGCAGAGCGATATCTGCTGCTGATCGGCATATGAGAAACCCTCGCCCTTGTCCGGCATCGGTCACGCCTGCCGTGGAGTTAAGAGGACCCGTAGGGTCAGGAGACAGGAGTCGTCTGCGCGGTCTGATGCTAAGCACATGGCTGACCGACAACGTACATTAGCACATAATCGTCTCAGCCATCGCCGCGCGCCTTACTGAGGCACTCTAGGATATTTTGGTCGCCACCTGAACAGACTGACGCTGTGGGGCGCCTTGTCGCTTCTTTTTTTCTATATATGTTTTAAATCGGTTCTGTTTCAGCTGGATTCCGGCACCGGGCGCGGGAACCACGGACACCGTGGCCTCTTTCAAAAAAGCATTTGAATCATCAAACGCATGGCCCTGAAGGCTCGGTAGCACTCTGCCGCATTTCTACATCTTCTGCGAAAGCTGAGAGACTCTTCTTTTGCCAGGCTGTGGGTGGTGACCATCTGGTCCAGGTCATGTTGGATGCGTTTGCGTTCAGGCGGCTAGTGGCGCGTGTTTGTCGCGGCGCAGATTACGCACTCTAAAGTACCAGCCTGCATTGATTTACGCTGTTTTGCATGCTGCATGGTGCTGCGATGCTATAAGACGTAAGTAGTTCAGGACATCCGAAGGTAATCTAGGTCAAATGCGTCCAGCGAGCAGGTCTGCAGGGTATCTATCAATATCTATAAGGTCTGTAGGGTCAGTATCGATATCTTTGGTCTTCCGTGACAGGTAGTTTATCACGTCTTGTTGCAGATTGGCTAACAATTGGTGCAGCTTAATAAGCGTGCCCCAAATTCGTTTCTTTTGTTCCCGTATCATAACCAGTTATTGATATAACAAAGATGGGAGCTTAGCAATAACATGCCAGACCGTACGACCTGATTTAAATTGCCACAGTTCGCAACCATTGGTGGGCTGCTTTTGACAAACGCTTCAGTGCGACAGGGCCTGTTCAGTATCGATATCTCGACCACCATTTGCTGTTTTCATCCCGTTGGTCCAGCTCGTGGTGGACTGATACAAGTTCAGTCTCACTTTTGTGCAATCGCACTCATTGCACGCAATTCTGCGCGTTGCAGTTCAGTGCAGTTACAATTGCAATTGTGCACTTTGTCGTTTGGAAACAATTGCAACATGCAATTTGGTTCGTCCGATGCAACTCTGTCCGGTACCGACCGCCCGTTGGCTCATGCTCTTAAGCCAAGCTAGCCTGCCTTAGGGGCCTGTTCCGGGGATCTCTACTATGAAATCAGGGGACTTCCAACCTCACCCCACCCACACCTACCTTCCCCCTACTTCGTCGATCGCCGAAGGCAAGAACAACGCACGTCCTGTGAGGGCGTGACATGGACAAAGCATCCTACAGTATAACAGTATACAGTATAAACATCCTACAGTGTAACAACGCACGTCCTGTGAGAGCGGGACATGGCCAAAACATCCTACAGTACCGGTGTTCATTACCTGCTTCACTTCTTGCTGGCTGTGTTGAGTGACTAAATGACATTTTCAGGGTCCGGTTACTAATTGTGTTTTAGAAAAAGAACCACTGAGGCGGCACACAATAAGCTCTGTTTCGACTGTCGAAGACAGATGCGTCTCACTGATTGGCGGCGTTGTAAGAGGCCCTGTGCAAAGCCATCTTAGCCCTGAAATTGAATCGGAAGCAGGCAAGACAATATGCATTGGTCTCAAATCGTTAATTCACGCATTGCTGGCGCTCATGCAAACCTCAAAAGTGTAACAGAGACGGGGGTACTTGGTCCAGAAAGGAAGGAAGGAAAACCGTCCATGAGGCTACCCTCGGAAGCTAAAAACACCAGCCCAGACCAGACGTTTTGCGTCAGCAGCATTTGTATTTTCATATCATACGACCGCTGCTCCAGGCAGCTTGACAGCCATCAGCCGTTGGGACAGGCGGACCTGCAACCTGAGATTGTAACCCTATGCCGAACGAAACGTCGCAGCGTCAACGTCTGTAGTCCAGGCAATGCGAGAACAGCTGTCACGCAGAGGCCCTACCAGCGCTTTCTCGGTCCTTGCGTCCGCCCCTGCACTCTCAGTCCAGGGTGCTTTTCGTATCCTTTCTGACTTGGCTAATTGCTTCATCTTCCTTTCTCACTTTTTTTCGTGTCACCCCCTCCGTTATCTCGCGTCTCCTACTAGCTTCCTGCTCAAACTAAGGATACTACCATGTCCGTATTCCATGTGTATTCATCGATACCTTAGCAGTTTTCTTTCATAGTGCATCCCAAGTATTTTCTCGAATGTTCTCATCACCTTCCTTCGATATGTTCTTCCTCCAAATTCATGTTGAATGGCTTCCATGGCTAGTTTTGGTGTTCGAGCGCTCGCTTAGCAGAGCGTGTTACGTTTTCCGTGCCACTATCTAAGATGGGGCCCATCCATTTTAACAGACAACTTGGCCTCCGACCTTTTTGCCAAACAGGCCTGCGTAGCGTTTCACATGCCGCGCAAGAAGACGACATGGTCGTCTCGGGCCAGGTTGACCTTTTTTGGCCAGCTGCCAGCTGCCAGCTCCTCGTCAGTCGAGCCAGGCAGCGCGCCCGTGAGTCCTCCCCGCGCCGTGGCGCCGGTGTGCGCGCCACGCCAGCCTCCGTCGGCGGGCCCTGCCATCGATTGCCATCTGTCTCCTGCGGGAGGCGGCCCGGCGCCCGCCCGGCTGCGGCAGCCGATAAACGGCTAGCGGAGCCGGGCCACCGCTCGGCGCTCGTCATTACGGGTCGGCTTAATTGCCAGGTATGCCGCCCTGCCGGGGATCACGGCCGGGCCGCCGGCGCCTGACGGCGGGCGGCTGGCCCGGATGACCCAGCCGGAGGGACGGCTGACCCAGCCGGAGGGGCAGCTGACCCAGCCGGAGGGAGGGCTGATCTGGCTAGAGTGCAGCTGACCTGGCTGTGTGGCAGCTGACCCAGCCGTAGGGACGGCTGACACAGCCGGAGAGGCAGCTGACCCAGCCGGAGGGGCGGCTGACCCAGCCGGAGGGACAGCTGACCCAGCCGGAGGGACGGCTGATCTGGCTAGAGTGCAGCTGACCTGGCTGTGTGGCAGCTGACCCAGCCGGAGGGACGGCTGACACAGCCGGAGAGGCAGCTGACCCAGCCGGAGGGACGGCTGACCCAGCCGGAGGTGCAGCTGACCCAGCCGGAGGGAGGGCTGATCTGGCTAGAGTGCAGCTGACCTGGCTGGGTGGCAGCTGACCCAGCCGGAGGGACAGCTGACACAGCCGGAGGGACGGCTTATTTGGTTAGAGGGCAGCTGACCTGGATGGGTGACAACTGATCTCGCCGGCGGGCAGCTGACCTGGCCGGGGGGCAGCTGACCTGGCCAGAGTTCAGCTGATCTGGCCAGGCATGTGCTGCCGGAATGGTGACTCATCCAGCCGGTAATATTTGGTTTATTATATATATATATATACATATATATATATATATATATATATATATATATATATATATATAATGTCAGTGTGCGTACGTACATACCTACATAACATTGCACATGACTAGAATATAAATGGCATGGCACGCATGGGATGTGCATGTGGCTACCCGCCAAATCTTTACGCCATGCAACGTGTGCCTGACACGAATCATGTGGTGGGCTGCGCCGCAGAAGTAGCCCAGGCCTTTAGTTCAAGTTCAGACTGTAGCCTTTCATCACCGAGCGTGTCTGTTCCTGACTGCTGCGGTGGCGCCTGGCCATGACGGGGGCTCTGGCGCCGCTGATGGCTGCGTGCACTGCGGTCGTCGGCTTCCGTGGCGTCAGGTCAGGGGGTCGTGACCCCTGACCCGGCTCACAGACGGCTGACGTGTTTACATGGCCGGAATCGGTCCTCGCCGCTTGGCACTGTCCGTAATGCGGAGCCTTTTATTGCCGCCGTGAATGGGCAATTACGAGCAGATTACTGCCGGTGTGCAGGGCATTTCAGAGCGGGCGCCCAGGAGCGAACGCTGCTGCCCATGATGGACAGCTGATGCACGCCGCTGCGTGATCGCGCCGCTGTATGATCGCGCCGCTGTATGATCGCGCCGCTTGCGCTTTAGCGGGTCTGTGAGTGTGCTGAAAATGATCGCCACGCTGGTGCATGTATCAACATGCTGCAAGACAAATACTGAAATGGTTATGAACCGGTACATGTAAGGCGGCGACAGAGAAATGTCATGAATGGATGCGACAGTACGCAGCATTCCATACCTCTATTCGTGATCATTTTTTTTTCAACGTGAACGATTTACCACTTCGGTTTCTCTTGTCTTTTCATGACATCATTCTTGCCAGAACACTGCAATTTTGTAACCAGATATAATGCATAACATTTCTAGATTCATCCCCCCTGTCCTAGGCTTCATCCTGACCGCATTTAATCGTCCTGATATTGTCCACGAACAGCTCCGGGCCTCATCCTGTCGGACAAAGAAGGGAGGAGGGACGTAGTGGTAAGGACGGACAGAGGAGGGGCAGGGGGGACATATTAGGAGGGACGCGTCAGTAAAAACGGTAGTCCCTTCAGAGGCATGCATTAACAGTTCTCAGCGCCTAGTGAGAACCGTTTTGGAATGGAATAAGCTTTCATGTCATCATATTATCAAGTTTATCACAAACATCACTATATGTGCTGCAGACTGGGTTGGTAGACAGAGTAACATGATATGTAAGTGGCGTCATGATGAATAGACATCGGTTTTGTATTCATATCTGTGCGTGTGTCGCCCATAAGGTAGCTGTTATGCCATCAATGGCCATGCGTTTGATGTAAAACGCACAAATATGGTGGGCGTAGACAAAGTAGGTGACGGGGTGGATCAAAGAAAGCTACTGCAGTGGCGATGGCCCAAAACTTAAACATGATACATTTCAAGCAGGCTGCTTATTGATGACGAAGTAGCTTTTGCACTTCAGATCAGTTCAAAGCTTTGGAAAAACGACTGCACTGTCGCAGGTGCGGCATTGGTTACATATATGTGGAAAATAAATGGCATTTGTTGTGGTTCGCGTGCCTCTGAGTATGCATTTTACCAACCCAACCTCCCATTTCCTACATCTACCACCGCTCAGGATGTTGCAGGAGGCTGGTAAACATGGCAACTAGGGCACAGACGCAGACACTATCCGCACCTCACTGCACTCGACTGTTCGCTTGCTCAATATATGTTGAGAAACATGGGTTAGAAAAAAACTTCTCACCTGCTCTTCTTACATGTTGTTCTATCGCAATATTAAAGAACCTTCACCTGTCACTGTTTTTAAATAAGCTTGCAAGAAAAGATCAGTCAGGACATTTAAATGCATAGGAACGCAGTACATTTTAATGTTTTTTTTTTACATAAGACAAAAGTCTTGGCTTACTGCACCCTTCACACTCATGAGTACGGGAAGGGCGCTTTTCGACATTGTTGAAACGTTGGCTCAAACCATGAATTTCATTCGAGAGATCTTCTCCCATGGCAATCGCCCAATGTATCCCGTGCTCACAGGTTGGGAAAGGGCCTTCTCCGGTACGAATGCTGAGCGAAATCCTCAGTGTGAAAACGGTCCATCGAACGATATTGTACTGAGTCCAGTCCTTAACATACACAAATTGACATCCATTTAGTAATAATCAAATACACCTTAAAATTCATCCCTGACGCCTGAAAATTTTCGCTAAAAATTCATTCCTTAAAATTAATTGCCCTGACGGACGCGTGGCGCTAAATGCGCCACGTGTCCATCAGTGCAAAGGCCCATTTTGTGTTAGCCCCCTGGTCTCACACCAAATCATTTTTAAAGATAGGCATCGTAAACATTTTTTAATCTTTCAAAACCTTCAGCATGGAAAAACACAAAACATGGCAGAAAACAATCAGCCCAGATAACTTTACGTAATGTAAAGGAGTATCTGAGAGGATAGCCCGGTTTTTAAAGCACACGCTAGTGTAGCCACCAGACCGTGTGCGAACCTTACAAGTTACCTATTTCGGCCAAAAGATTAGAAATAAAACTGCAATAATTTGTCAATACGCATGTGAATGAGAAAATACTGATGTCGAGAGGCGCGTTGAAAGTTGATACGCACCTGTAAGGGTCAAGTTGACACTCCGAGGGCTTTTACAGAACAATCTCTGAACGGTGCGGACGTAGCCACGCCAAACTTGGCATAGTTGTGGGCGATTAAGAAGAAAATCTTTTGGTATAAAAACTTAAGGTGTAACTTGTAAGGTCACTGAAAAATTGTGTGACAAAGTCAGACCGTGGCTGTCAGCAAAGACAATTTCTGGGAAATTGTTCAACTGATGCGAGAACTAAATTTTAGACCAATCTTCACACATCTGAGATGATGTTTTAGGCAATGAAACAGCTAAATTTAGGATAGCAAGAAATTCAAATGACCTAGGGTCAGGTATGGAGCTGAAACCGAGATCAAGACCAACCAAATTTTTAACTCAAAAGTTTTTGTAAGGGATATATTTAGGTGTTTATTTCGAATTTATTATCAACAAGGACCGCAAAAGACATTTTCCATGGAATTTTCAAAGATCAGAGCATGTCATTACCAAAAATAACCCCGGGTCTACCTTTTGTTTGACCGTAAATGAACACCAGTGACCTTTTAAAGACCAGGTATGAAGGTTCGAGACAGTTGCAGGAAGGGGTCTGAGGGAGCTTTGGACACCAATCTGAAGCCTGACCCTTTTTAAATTGATCTGGCCCGAAGTTCGTGACTCAGGGGCCAGGAGCCACTCACTCACATTTGATTTAAGTGAGTTTACATACAGGGCAGCCCAACTTTCGCAAATGGTGTGTTTAGCTCTCTTATTTTTTGGTTATCTCGGAGGCAGGCGTCACACTGACCCTTCCACCCGAGCAAAGGGTATTGAACCAAACACCCAGGCGCGTGCTAAGGCCAGAAGGGATGGACACCAGAGAACGAAAAGAAACGCGGTATCGCACGATCGGGCTTGTCGAAGCACGTCTTGGACACAGGTCATTGCGTGAAGTGGAAGGAGCAGGCAATTTTAGATCATGAATTCAAGAGAATAAAATTTTAGCTGTAGAAAAGGAAAATTAAAGAGAGCATTTCCATTCGCAGAACGACCAATGGCAAACGTCTGAATACAAAAGCGGGGGCACCAATAGTGACCACATATAATTTTAGAATATGAGTAGGACAAAATAAAAGCAGTGTTTGGGGTAATGTATAATACAGGGCGCATTAGTGGGCTGCGGGTAAGGCCAATTTGTAAACGTGTATGGTATCTTCTTTTAGGGTCGCGATGGGCAGTGTGCGTCACTATTCTATTGATGCCGAAATATGGAGTAGCTATGCACAGGTTAAAAAAGCATGCGTAGTGACAGATAGTTGCCATAGAACATGGTGAAATTCAGAAAAACGCATTCACAATGCATAGCTTTTTTCGTCCAGGAATTATATGCTTTGTCTGCGGCTGAAATGCAAAAACGGTGCTTTGTTCTGCTTTCGTTGCCTCAGAGGGATGAGCACGTTAACCTTCTTTGGAACACATTTGTTGATATAGTGACGGAAAAATTACTAGAAATAACAAGCATAAAAGCGATCAACTGGCGAGACTAAGATCAGGGATTGGCCAGCTCGAAGAACAGCATGCATGGTTCAGAGCTGTTGGCGGAGCGCACGCACATGAGATGCGCTCAAGAAACATTATACTCTTACCACCCTCTCAAAAAGGGACGGGCGACACCTCGACTGACGCTCAGTTCCCAGCACCGTTCAGAAACCATCTTCTGTTGCGTTTATGCGCATTAACAAAAAACTCTTTGAAAACATGTTTGGCCAAGAGCCCGCCAATTCATCTTGGTTTGTGAATTCTAATAGAAGTAATTGATCGCCGTTATGATTGCGTGTGTAGCATCACTTCGCATCACCGTGTAGCCGTCAGCCCAATAGTGCAGCTTCGCGAGTTCCACGCGACCTATCTACTACGGGCGCCGATGCCTCCTCTGGGTCGATGAGGTCATACATAACCTCTCCGCTGCCTTCGTTTTACGCTGTCCTGGCTTCAGAGCAGCCATAGGCAATGATCAGCTCTCTGCGCCGCGTCTCTACTCTGCGACGCCGGAGGATCACAGGCCACAGTTGCCTCAGTGCGATGGTAGCGCCGGCGCCTGCGGCGTCCCCGTTTAATGCGCAGTACGTGTGTGTGTGAGTGGGGGGTGGGGGTGCGTGTGCGTGTGCGTGTGTTAGCGCGCGCGTGTGTGTGTGTGGGTGTGGGTGTGGGTGTGTGTGGGTGGGTGTGCTTGTGTATGTGTATGTGTGTGTGTGTGTGTGTTCGCGGTTGCAGCCGTCCGCGCCAGGCCGGGTACGGGTTGCAGCTGTCCGCGCCAGGCCGGGTACGGGTTGCAGCTGTCCGCGCCAGGCCGGGTACGGGTTGCAGCCGTCCGCGCCAGGCCGGGTACGGGTTGCAGCTGTCCGCGCCAGGCCGGGTACGGGTTGCAGCTGTCCTCGCCAGGCCGGGTACGGGTTTCAGTTAGATCGACTATCGCCGCAGGAGTCCGCCAGTGAGCGTTGCAGTGCGCAGCGGAAGCCCAACGCCCTGCGCAAACCCCATCAGAAGCCGGCGGCGCGCGCGCCGCTGGTTGCCTCCGCCGGCTGTTGCCGACTGCGTGGCGGTGCCGCGGTCAAGGTGACCTGCGGCGTAACTGACCCGACAGCGCGCCTATTTCGGGCGAGCGTGTCAGCGACGACCGACACGCCGCCGCGGCCCGTGCAGGCGGCCGGAGCTGCAGCTGATGCGGCGGCCGGGCCGACCTCAAGCAGCCCTTTGTGGCGGCAGCGGAAGTCGGCCGGCGGCCGGCCCGGCTCCGCTCGAGGGCGCGCCGTCACGCGCCGCCCCTGCGCACCTGTGGGCCGCCTACACTGGCGGCCATTAGGTGAGCATGGCAGGTGACAAGGCGCTTCCAGCTGACGGTGAGGCTAATTAGAGCTCAGGTGGGGAATCGCGCCGCAGGAGGAACCTTCTGTCGGTGGCGCACGATGCAAGCAAGACCCCAGCGGCAGCTCGAGGCATGTTCAGGGCTTAGGTGGCTTCATGACTGCTTGTGTACATGTATCGTGCTTGAGGCACATTGCATGGTTGTGTGGTGGGCGAACAGGAACGTTGCTCGCTGATGGTTCCGAGAAAATAAGTGCTCCAGGTTAAAACACCAGCTATGATAACTTACTTCGAAACACTGACTGACACAACATTCAGTCTATTTGTTTTTACGTGAAACTCCATTAATCCATTGTCAATCAGATTATGTCAGCATCCCAGTGGACACAAAAACGACGCATTGCATCAAGTAATTACTAGAAAAGTGCCTGCCGAGTCCAGTAATTCCTAGTTACACCTTTAAGGTACCGACGCTAATAACTATGGACATACGAAAACAGACAGGTGCTCTTCACTGTATGCTGCGTACGTGGACCCCCAAATTAGCGCACATCACACCTGCTGGTTAGAGATGGCGAATTATACGATAACATGCGTGACATGATGTCCTATTGTGGCGCTAATGATCGACGCATGACTGCTGGGTGTGCGGTAGCGCCCTTCTCGGACACTTCTTTAACACGTTTCGTGCATTATATTTTGATTTTTGGTTGAGGAGCCTTGAAAGCGTAATGTTTTTAGTACATCAGTCCACCTTATCTCCTGAGCCTCTTAAACATCTCAGTTTTGCTTCGCACTCCCTCCAAGCCAACAAATTTCACATCATTAATCGAATGCCCACTGAGTTACAGCGGATGGATACGGGGTAGGTCATTGACGCTGTTTCTGTGCAGAGAGTTAAGAAGCGTTTTGCCAGACAAGCATATAAAGTGCCTCCTGTCTGTGTATGTATCGTGTTCATTGTAAACTTCTGTTAATGCAAATATTATACAGGAGGGATGGGAGGGACAGGGCTTCATGTACTAGTGAGGAAAACCATTATTAACCATCTGGACAGAAAGAGCATCGGCGGACTACCCCGTATCTATCCACGTTAAGAGGTACTCGTCGGGGGTCAATTTGACCTTTGAAGTTTCGTCCAAAATAACTTCCGAACAACACGATGATGTCGCGTCAAGTTTTGCATGGCTGTAGACGATTAAATGGCAAATCGTTTGGTATATTTTTATGAATCTTGAAAGGTTCTACGGCAGGTCTACGGAATCTATGGCAGGTCAAAGTCAGGCCATGGATTCAACAAGGACGGGTTCCAGGGAACTGTTCAATCTTATGCAACAACTGAGTGTTAAACGAAGCTATACAACTCTGTGATGTTTCCTAGGCGACACAACAAAGGAATGAACAAAGTCCATTGACATAGGGTCAGGCATTCAGTTTGGTCAAAGTCGAAACTGAACTGCTTGATTACTCCAGTGGCTGCTATATAAGGTGGCTTCTGGTGCTCATTTTAAATTTACGGGCAACAGAAACCGTATTATACATCTTCCATGGATTTTGTAAGGGTTAGAATTGGTCGCTGACCTAAAATGACCCCAGTCAACGTTTTATTTATGGGAGCATGCTGTCCTGCATTATCCTCGACGCTTATCCCAATGCAGAAATCAGAGCAGTTGTATATGATTTTGGTCACCATGACCTTCGAAAGGTCACACCAGGTCATCGACCCTAAACGAGTATCAGGGACCATTTGCTTAGAACAGGCATCTATTCTCACGGTGGTTGTACGAGAAGGTCTGGGGCACTTTGGATACCAATCTTGAGTTTGACATTGCTTGACCTTATTTGAACCGTTGGTCGTGACCTAGGAACCTTGAATTTGACACAAGTGACTTCACGCACAGGCCAAATTCCCTGTGAATTTAGTGTCTCTAGCTCTCTTAACTTTATGAGATCTCAGGGCGGTCGTATTGACCACCGGGCAAAGGATATTCAACTGGTCACCTTGATGCGTGTTACTTCACGGGTTCACTCGATAACTAAGGTATCATTTGTGGCTTGGGGAGGGTGTGTAGCAAAAATAAAATATTTCGGAGACTAAGAGAGAAAAAGTGAATTGATACGCTGGGAACATCACGCGTTCAAGAGGGGCTCATGTTAAAAAACAACAAAATGTCAAAGTTGTGTCTTAGCAGTTTTACTATCCCACAACCAATGTTAATGCGTCGATTATTAGTTTTACGACAGGACATGGAAAGAACAGGTCGTCCAGCCTGCAGCAGGTTCAAATAGAGCTGAAACGTGTCATGGATGAATGTTGGTACATGCATGTGTAAACATATATATATATATATATATATATATATATATATATATATATATATATATATACATATATATATATATATATATATATATATATATATGTATATATATATATATATATATATATATATATATATATATATATATATATATATAATATCAGCAAATCACCAGCTTCCCCAAAGTCCCTCAACTAGGCAGGCTCATACTCACAGAGAAAAACTGAAACTGTCAACCTCTCTGCCATGGGCAAGAGGGAGGGGAGGGGGTCACCCTTGCGTGACGAAGGGCCATGACCAATTACCACCTTGTGGCCCGGTGATGAGGTCACGTCTGTTCCCAGGTCGGGCCCACGTGACACGGCCGGACGCTTGGTGTGAGCTCCGGGGAGCCACTGTGAAGCCGCCGCCGCCTCGTCGGCCGGGACCGCTCGAACGCGGCCGCTAATTTGACATTAGGGCCGGCACGGCGCCACAAAGTGGCGCTCAATTCATTATGGGGCCATGGCCAGCGTGAGCAACGCCCACAGGCAGCGGCGGTTGGACGGGCAAGTCATCGGTGACTGGGCGGCGTGGCAGTGTCGCTGGGCGGCAGTACAGGGTCACTGGGTGGCATATCAGTGTCACTAGACGGCGGAACAGAGTCTCTGGGCGGCATTACAGCGTCACTGGGTGGCGTGGCAGCGTCACTGGGCAGCGTGGCAGTGTTGCTGGGCGGCGGTACAGGGTCACTGGGCAGCATATCAGTGTCGCTGGGGGGCGGAACAGAGTCGCTGGGCGGCATGACAGCGTCACTGAGCGCCGGAACAAGGGCATTGGATGGCATGTCATTGTCACTGGGCGGCAGTACAGCGTCACTGGGCAGCATGACAGGGTCACTGGACGGTACGTCAAGTGTCACTGGGCGGCGGAACAGAGACGCTGGGCAGCGTGGCAAGGTCACTGAGCGGCTGGGCGGCGCGACTGGGTCACTGGGTGCCATGATGGGTCACTGGGAGGTGTGGCATGGCAGTGAGGCGTGAATGGATCACTGGGTGGCGGGCGGGTGACAAAGTCACTGTGAACCGTGACGTTTCGGTGGGTGACGTGGTAATGCCAGTGAGCTGCGTGCTAGTGCCACTGAGCGTTGTGACATGCCCCTGGGTGGCGTGACAGAATCACTGTACGACTAAAAATATTGCTGGACGCCGTGAGCGTTGCTACGGTGACGCTTCTAGTCACCACTGGTGACTCTAATAGCGTAGCGACTCCTGGTGACTCACCAGACGTCATGACGGGGGCACTGGGTGTCAACACCGGTAGCGGGCGGCCGGCACGCGAGCCGCCGGGCGGAGTCCCATGATGACTGGACGGCTAGTCCGACCAGGCTGCAGCCGGCTTGTCTGTCGGACGGCTGGGCTGTACAAACTAACCGTGAGGCTGTTGTGCCAGCGGTGAGCGGGAACTGTACCACCTGACCGTGTGGCTGTGATGTTGGCGGTGAGCAGAGGCTGTACCGCCTGGTCGTGTGGCTGCTGTGCCAGCGTTGAGTTTGGTACCAGCGGTGAGCAGAGACTGTATCACCTGATCGTGTGGCTGTAGTACCAGTGGTGAGCTGGGCCTGTACCACTTGACCGTGTGGCTGTGGTACCAGTGGTGAGCTGGGACTGTACGACTTGACCGTGTGGCTGTGGTACCAGGGGTGAGCTGGGACTGTACCACTTGAGCGTGTGGCTGTGGTACCAGGGGTGAGCTGGGACTGTACCGCCTGATCGTGTGGCTGTGGTATCAAGGGTGAGCTGGGACTGTACCACCTGATCGTGTAGCTGTGGTATCAGGGGTGAGCTGGGACTGTACCACTTGACCGTGTGGCTGTGGTATCAGGGGTGAGCTGGGACTGTACCGCCTGATCGTGTGGCTGTGGTACCAGGGGTGAGCTGGGACTGTACCACTTGACTGTGTGACTGTGGTACCAGGGGTGGGCTGGGACTGTACCGCCTGATCGTGTGTCTGCGGTACCAGGGGTGAGCTGGGACTGTACCACTTGACCGTGTGGCTGTGGTACCAGGGGTGAGCTGGGACTGTACCACCTGATCGTGTGGCTGTGGTACCAGGGGTGAGCTGGGACTGTACCTCCTGATCGTGTGACTGTCAGGCCAGCGGAGGCTGGACCGGCGGTGCCAGCTGCCCGTGTGGTTGTAGGGACAGCAGAGGGCGGATCGGCAGTGCCAGCTAACCGAGCGGCTTCCTACGGTCCATGAGACAGCGCAGCGCTGCGCCGTCTGGCGGCCTGTCACACGGCGCGAGAACGGTCTGTGTAATCCCCCAGGGCGGCTGTCTGCAGAATCAGGGGCGAAGATAGAAGACATCCGCGTGGATTCAGCCCATAACACACCTTCGTGGGGTTCAGGAGTGGTAGCTTTCACTCGAGTGACTGTCACAGGTACTGCTAATTCACCGTGACAGGTCACGTAACTCATTAACATGGCTCGTAATGGAGTGAAACCGCATCCGCACTAATCCATTTTAGCATCCCTGACACTGTATTCGTTTTGAGGTGGGTCCTTGGTGGTCGATTCGTTCCAGGCATCAGTGACTCAGCTGACTACGGTGTTATGAACCGTGTTTTTGGGGAACTTAGCGCCCACTTGGTTTAAAGTATCGACGGAACGAAATCGAAGTAATTCGTTCAGGTTTTGCTTGAAGGTCGACACATTTCCTCAAGTATGCGCCAACAACTACGTAATTATGTCATGTTTTTTACGCGGGCATGATTCTGCAGTCCTGCCATCAAATTCATGCAGATCACAGAAAAGTGACTCAAAATATGTCGGCGACAATAGGAATGTATGCAAAAAGCTCCTGATGTGTGCTCTGGAGTCTACTCAATACGTATGGCTCTTCGCTTTTATAACGCACTTGGTATGCGTTCACAACGCGTCTCTAGTTTGCTGTTGATTATTCTCATTACCAGCAAACATGACATGGGAATTGAAGTATGCATCAGACACATGAGATGCACAGCGGCTGAATGTCCTCGACCCCGGTTGTGACGAGAGGGCTTGACATTTATTGGAGCGTGACCATGTGGATGAGTGTTGCCGCTAGAGGCAGCACAGTCGGCATTCTCGCGGAATATGCAAGACATGCGGCTCACCCGACAACAAAGATCCTGAGCGGAACTGAGTCTACCAAAGACTCTTTCAAAAATTGTTTTTAAGACAAGGAGCGTGAACTTCCGATGCAAAACAACACATTTTATGACAATAGCAAGCGCCGAAAGACATCCGGTATCCAAAAAACTGCACCGCCGCTATCAGTGCTGTTGAATTTTTGCAGCAAGATAATTACTTTTTGTCAAAAAGAAGGGTAACAGATTAATGATAATGGTATGGCGCAGCGTTCTCCCTCCTTGACTTACTTCTTCTAACGATACATCTGTTAATCATCAAAAGGTCCAAGCTGCTTGGATGGAAAGTTGCGGCAACTGGTCCTCTTCGATTTAACCTGTTTTCTCCCTGCTTTGGGCAATGTACGCAGTTTTGTCCTTAGGGTTGCCTTATAATGTAAGGACGGCAATGGATAGTGGTTGAGGCAACCAGACTCAGCATTCATGCTATAATGCCAATATGCGGTATGGCAGAGCTCAGTTGAGTGAACTTTAATGTTCCCACTGTTTGCTCCTGGTTTGCTGGATCAACCAAGTGAGTTTTTGAGCCCCAGGTTTGCCCTTTTCGTAAAAACCATAACTTAAGGTCACGTTTTCCGTGAGTGCAATTTATTTAGGCGCCTGCACACACACCGGCGCTTGCATACGTTTGGCCAAACCCCTGGAACGCTCCAAAGGCTGCCTTATCGCCACAAGACGCTGTCAGTCACCTGCAGTGGGCAGACTCCAACAACGCTGGAGAACCGTAGCGTTCGCAGCCGGTGTGGAGTGGCACGGAGAACCGCACTCTTCACGGCCGGTGCGGAGTTAGATGGAGAACTACACTCTTCACGGCCGGCGAGGAGTTAGACGGATAACCACACTCTTCACGGCCGGCGAGGAGTTAGTAAGAGAACCGCGACCGGTGCGGAGTTGGTCAGAAAACCACACTCTTCACGGCCGGTGCGGAGTTGGACGGAGAACCGCACTCTTCGCAGCCGGCACGGAGTTAGTCGGAGAACCACTCGCCCGCTGGGATACAACGACGGTCTCCGTTATCGTTCACGCGCCAGCGCAGCCCACGCTGGCTGGAAATGCGTTCGGGTCCACGCGGAGCGAGGCAGCTCATCTGAGCACAACAAGCGAGCACATTTCTGGAGGCTGCGGCCGCGGATGCCGGCGGCCGGCGGCGCCTGTCGCTGCCGCCGCGGCCACGGCAGTGCTGAGTGTCGGCCTCATGAACTGGAAATGCAGCCATTTCGCCACCGGCGCGAGCGCTAATGGCGGAAATCTGAAGCGGCCGGGCAGACCGACGAACCGAAAGCCACACCGGCGGAAAGGTCAGCCGTCCTGAACCCAGCACGCCGGTCGGGGTGCCGCGCTGCCGTCACCCGGAGACTGCGGCGGCGCGCGTGCGTGGCAACTGCACCAGAATGTGCGATGCATATAGTCTTAGTTGGGGATGGTTAGGTATGCGCCAAACATGAGGCTGGAAGTTGATGGGTCCCCAGGCGGAATTACGCTTGATTAATTTGTGGATGTCATCCTCAAGGTGCAACACACCGGCTTCCTACAGAGCCGTTAACCCTCAAGGCTTTCGTGTCACACCCGTCGAACTGCTTCAGTTATATAATGCTTGGAATGCATGTGGGTGACAACTTAGCTATGGTGGGCGCAGGGCAGCGTTGCTCGAACTGATCTGTTTAGCTTTGATCACATTGATGCAACCCTCCTCCCAGTTCCTTCCCCAATTAGGCGTGGAGCTGTCGGGCATGGAGCGAAACAGATTTGTGCGATTGGAAGCGCATCCAGGGGTGAAATGGCCACCAATGTGAAAGGCACACCGGTCTGGGAGACGACCTGTCCAGCTGACTCAAGACCGACCGCTGCTAGCCGGTCGAGGCAAAGTGGTTACTTCCGGGCGCTTCTGTGGATGAAGCTGCACATCAGATTCTCCGGAGGGGGTAATTGGCAATTCTGCGCCAGCTGCTGAACAAAGAGGCGCAAGATGAAACGCAAATGATCTCGCTCAGAGCGGAAAACTGTGTGTCATAGCAATGTTATGCCCAATAGCCTCATTTTTTATTACGCGACGCGTACGTCATCACGGTGTGTGAGCTTCAAAACAGAATACACGCAGTAATGATAGGGCATACACGAGCTGACAGCTTTCCACGCACATGACAGATATGTGATGTGCGGCGCCTATGTGCTTGTGTGACGGACTTGCGGGAATCGTATACCGCATCACTACCACTGGATGCCATTCGCCGGCACCACCAGCACACAGCCTCAATATAAGGGAGGCAAAAAAAAAACGGATAGGCAAACTCTGCCATAAAGTTATGATATGTTTCAGGCGTTTCAGAAAGTCAGATTTATTTGGAAGACAGATGATGGCTGTAGTTGCCTAGTCATTACGGGACAATGGATAGAAACGTATCGTGGACAACAGCCTTCAGCACATGGACAGTTTGAGCACGCATGAGATGAAATAGTACAACACATAATAGCATATCACTTCATTTAGTTGCCAGTAGACAAAAATGCTGGCCGCTGCCTCTTGCTTACACTGCTCGGAGGTGACAGGCCAGATCCCTAGAAAGGCAACCATTAAGATTGCGGAGATGATAAATCTGAACTGCTGCTTTGTTGCCAACTGTAGCTGTGTTCATATTGGCTCACACATCTGCTTTGTATACGTACACCAAATAATATGGCTCGGTGCTTCTCCGTTTCCGAAACACAGTCAAAAAGCCCTGATCGCTGCATCATCACCATTAGAAACACAGCGTTGGTAAACTTGACCGCTTGTTCATTTGCCGGTAGGCACAAATGAAGCTTGACTCTCCCTGGTTTCCACTCCACAGCAGAAAACAACCGGGCCCTATCGTTGCACATGCGCATCATAATCAAAACAACAATATTCCATCCATGTCGCTAACGCTCCTCACCCATGTGTGTGATGCGGTCGCGCCCACAGGCAAGCAGCCCGGAACCACGCCTTCGCCCGGTCAAGCTCATCAAGACGCCGGGGGGGCGCTCCACTGCGTCTATCGCCGACGCTAAACCTGGCGCCTTATCTGGCGCGATCCGTCAGGCCTCAGGCCGTTAGCGATATCACCAGCTGCTGGATATATATCCCGGGCCGACCCGAGCGCGCTGTTTGTCGGCAATTCATTACCGGGCACGGCGATAGTGCAGATCCCATTTCAACGGCCGAGTGGGTGCCGACCGGCGCCGCACCTTTGGACGCGTTCTGCCGTGACCTGGCGGACTGCCGCTCGCCACTGCCCGCCCCTGCCCGCGGCTGTTCTGCCGTGACCTGGCGGACTGCCGCCCGCCGCCGCCCGCCGCCGCTCGGTCGACGTAACAGGACAAGCCAGCGGTCTCTGTGCCCAGCAACATGACGACAACGCTGGGACTGCGCGCTGCGCTGAAGTAGAGGCAGGACCTCTTGCGTTGTGCGACCCGACGAACTCTGCTGAATGAGGTTGGGAATCGACGGCGATTGTCAACAGGAGTTTTCCGTCAAATCACTAGGTACAGTACAACATTGACTCCGATAAAGCCCGATGAAAGTCAGCTGATGCAGGCGCCGTCTCCCTAACATTACCATCAACAGACGCTCCTCATGCCACACAGTATCGACAAAGCACACACAACCCTGCTGTTCCGTCACCTCAAGAACGTCTTAAGAACACCCCGAAAGGCCGTCAGCAGACCGTGTGGCCTTAGCGATCCGCTCTGGGGCCTGTTTGCGCACCACAGAGTGCTGCAGCAGCAGTGACATCAGCCCCAGCAGCAGGCCGGGTGCATCACTTGACCGCAGCGCGTCACCTGTATGTTGGTGTGTGGGACAGGAGGCGCCGCGTGTCAGGGCCCAACTGACCTTGACGGCTGACAAACGGCAAGGCGGGAGGCGGGGTGGGGGGGGGGGGGGGCAGGGCGGGAGGGGACGGACACTGGAGGGTCGAGACCCGTGATGGCTCCTCGACGACCCCGTCTTCTTGCAGCTAATTAACAGCTCTCATTCGGGTCTAATTGGATGAAAAATGGCTTTTTATTACGGGAAATATGACGGCTAGGTGCCTCCAGCCGGGTCGTTGGTGGTGGCCGTGCTACCGACCGGCGTGCGAAAAGGACGGACATAGTGAGAACTGCTCCACTGTGCACCATGTGTTTGACAAGCATCTGGACAAAACCAGCTGGTGTTGTCTCATTCTGGTATCCGCAGTGCAGCTTAGGATTGGTCTGGACGGAGTATGAAAACGACACTTTCGATGCCATTAAGGCGTCATGGTGTAGCTTGTTAAGCTTGGTACGCGGTCACCACTGCTCACGGCAGGCAACATACGGGCGACATACCAAACACAGCCTAACACGTTTGTGACTGGTTAGAACTTCTGAAAATTCAGATTACGGAGGTTGAGCATCGACTACTTGCATTGTTACACACAGGTGCACAAGCAGAGTTTTGTAGGGGTTGGAAACATCCAGGAGAAAGAGGGCCCCCAGCTGACGAGAGGGCCCCACCCAAAACAAATCAGCGAATTGGGCTCACTTGATTTCAAGAAACTCTTTCAAGCCAGGTTTCGGACGGACCAGGGCCGATTTCTTCTTTTGGATGCTTCTTTAGATGCTTTAGATGGTTTTTAGATCCCTTGATCATCGGTGTTAAGAGGCCCCTTGGATCGCTCGGAACTTCAAGGAGGCGCATCTCCCTGTGCCTCCCACCCCTGCCTGCAACCCTGCGACCAACAATTTTGGGTACACTTTATTCGCGCTGCAAGGGGTCCTACTGCTCATCTGGTGGGGTTGGGAATGCTGACGGTTGGCGTGTGTTGTTTTGTTCATGAAAATGAGTCCATGTTATTCACTGAACGTTGCACCATTAGAAAGCTTTACCAACAGCACATACGAATACGGCACCTTGCTCTAATTGGGTGGTACGAGCGCAAGAGTGCACCGCATAAGTCAATGCTAAAGAGCAAACCGCTGCCTTTTCTTGTCCACGCCCAGCGTTTTCCTGACGAATCTGACTCGAATTTCAGACGGCGTCTGCCGAGGAGGTTCCGTTTTCACACCCGGTCGCCTTCAGGCAATTCATTTCAAAAAGTGTTGGACGAAACGTATCGAAGCGAGCCATAGTGCGTATCACTGCTTCGGCTGATTTCTCCCTGGGGGAAAAACACAAGACAAATAGAAATTCGTTCAACTCGGGCGGCAAGAAATTTAGCCGGACCAAGTTTATCCAAACGCATGTTTTGCTCCCAAGTTAGATGAACAAGTTGGTCCTGGAACTGGCTCCGAGGAAATGTGCGAGAATTGGCGTCGTTGTCATCGTACAATGGTGGCTGCTCTGCGTCCTGCCTCCGGCCGACGGAGCGATGTCTGCTAGCTACGACTGCACACCTCTCAGACATTAGATACGACTGTGTACCGCTCGGATGCTAGCTACGACTGCACACCGCTCAAATGTTAGCCACGACTGCACACCGCTCAGATGTTAGTTGCGACTGCGCACCGCTCAGATGTTAGCTACGACTGCGCACCGCTCGGATGTTAGCTACGACTGCGCACCGCTCGAATGTTAGCTGCGACTGCGCACCGCTCGGATGTTAGATGCGACTACGCACCGCTCGGATGTTAGCTACGACTGCGCACCGCTCGGATGTTAGCTACGACCGCACACCTTTCGGATGCTAGCTACGACTGCGCACGGCAAGGGGAGAACCAAGCGAGCGGTGCAACACGTGTTGGCAACACTGACTCGCTTGCACAACATAATTTTGTAGGTTTTGTAGCTCATATGATTTCTTTGTTTACTTGATGCCCAATTCGGGCCTTTGAAAGCCTGTTATTCGGTGTCAGTTGCCATTTTCTTCATCTTACCTCATGCCCCATGACACCCAACAAATCCTTGATGGAGGCTGAAGGAGACGCATGATCCCTTCTCCTCTTTCCCCGGGTAAAGCAAGTCTTTGAAAATCAATGGTTTGTGCGGAGTGATCATCATTCCGTCAACATACATGTGAATTTGAGCGTGTCGCCGTATGCAGTACTCATTCAATTGATGTATATGGGACGAGTACTTTGCAATAAGCGAAATAGCTGCTAACAAATGAAGAGGTGTTTCAAGAAACAAACCTGTAACCATTGTTGAAGGGAATTATATGATAGCCGACTACATTTGAGACAAACTCATCATGGTGCGCTGAATTCTTCGGGATTGTTCTGAAATTGCCCGAGCATTCAGTTCCACATGATGATATTGCTCATCCTGCACAGTCCCAGAGCACTCTGTCTTGAGATTAAGACATCGGCTATGATAAAGACCGCGTCTTGCATCACTCCCGCCTTTATTAGATATTTCTGAAGGCCGCTGTCGTGTGCGATGCTCCATCTTCGTTGTCAATTAGCGCAGCCGTCCGCTTTTGGGACGATTTAATTTTCACTTTCTCCATTCCCTGATGGGGCAGAGTTGGCTAAGTTGGCGTGCGTAAGGCAGTGAGAGTGGCCCAGGCCACCCGGGTGGTCTCATCGGTCGGAGGACGCCACGACTCGGATGTGCGACCTCAGCCGGATCTCCCGCTCCTTCGAGGCTTCGGACTTCAGGAATTTGACGGTCGGCACCACCATGTACGTAGGAGCACGCGTGGCGTTACGTGCGGTGAATTTATCATCGCACCCGGTGTGCGTGCTCGTTTCCTTTGACGATTTTGTGCAAACATGCTGGCACGCTTCGTCAATGAGCGCACGATCCTTTGCTCAGCGTGTCTAATAGGTATACCCGAAACAACATGCTATTTTTCGACACTGTGAGCTGTTATGTTGAAAGGAAGCAGCATTAGATAAGCCATACATTAGGCAAGCTGTTAAGTGCATTTACGAGGAACATTATGTCTGTCAATAAGACGATTCTAGTTATTCCTCGAAGCAAAGCTAGGAGAATGGAAAGATAGACGGATTGCGATTCCAGTCAGTCGTTCACTTGTCTCGGCACGGGACCATATCAGTCGTCACTACTGATATTCGTTTCGATAAAGGCATGCAGCCGAAATATCAATGCATCTTTGTCTCCATTTCGTGGCTATTCTACGAGGAATAAGGTTGTTAACACCGTCTTATATGCCCTGAATTATTAGTAAAGAAATAACTATCAAGCATTTGCCGTCATTAGGATGTGTATGATACCTTTGTTCTTCCTATATTCCAATGACTTTTTATATATCTATGCGATCATTCATCACCCCTCGGTAACTTGAAGATCAGTTTCCTTGATTTTCTTGATTGTTCTTTGAAATGCCATCTTCAGGAAAAGTCGTTGAACCTTTGTGATGAAGAGAAAATGCCGGAGGGGCGGCTTGCAGAACTACAATAAGGCCCTATGTCCATCATGGTAATGATATGGCCCCATGTCCAACATCATATCCCCTCCGTAGAAATATTGGCTCAGTCCTCAGCAGACTGCGGTTTCTAATGCTGCGTTCATTTCTATCGATGAGCGTTACGAAAGTACCATCGTGTGGCCGTCCATTAACGAGTAACTAATGTGCGTAATCTTATTTAGTGAAACGCACCATATCGCAACGGGCTTCAATTCACACCATTTACCACAAAACACATTTGCATTCAATAACTGTTCTTTTAAGCAGCAAACGTCAAAGAGCTGGTTCGCGTGATGCAACTCCCGAAGCGTTTCTGTCGTGCGTGTTAGCCTTGCTGCATTCCTCCCAGGAGCTGTTCTCGACGCAATCCGACTTGGCGCGTCTTACTGTTCCCGTAAACAGCATCATCTCGCAGCCTTCTGCCATCACGACGAAGTGATGGTTTCAGACAAGTATTGACATCGCGCAGGCGGTGTGGAATGCTGGCATGGGCTTACCCCGAATAGTCAGGTGATTATGCGTGCAGATTACTTTCACCAGTCGCGACTCGAGGCCGTTCCGTCATCACGCGCCTGAACTTTTGACGCGGAAGACAGCGAGACGGGTAGAACGCTCCCTCCTATTTTGTGGCAAACGAACGAACGAAAGCAAAGTGGTTGTCACAGATGTTAAATCCACTTTCCCCAAACGAGAAAAGGAGGAGCTGGAATAGCGTGACTTGAGTCAGATCTGACGTGGAACACGGAACGCTCAATACCGCATGGGCGCGGCAAGCGTATGCACTGTTTAATGTGCATATGCTGTCCCCTACACTGGCGTCTGTGTCTGAAATTAACAGACCCGGGCTGAGATGTGTCCCTCCGTGTTATTGGCCGCAGCCAGCCACTTGCAGTGGCATTGCAGTTCCTGCGCGACTTAAAACTTTTCCAAAAGCCAGGCACCACCGCCGCTGCCAGCTCGTTTTGAGATCCACGTTATATCGGTGCCTCAAAATATACAATCGATAATGGGGTGCGCCTGTTAACACATTTCCAGGAACGAACACCAACCAGAGAAGAGTGTAATATCTCTGCTGAATGGAACAAACCACTCCACGTCAGCTAAGCGCCCAGGGACTATTAAAGTTGCCGTCTTATGGGATGTGGGAGCTGTTCTCATCGACGGAGGGAGCACACGCTGCCAACTCCGCACACCTAACGATGTCTTTGGCGCTGTTACCCATGGTATCAAACCTTGGAACATCGGTAACCAGCTATAGATGGCATGGTAATCAGCTATAGATGACATGGTAACCAGCTACAGATGACATGGTAACCAGCTACAGATGACATGGTAACCAGCTTTATCTCCATCAGCTCTTTTACTGAGGCAATCTGGACATCTTCCCTTGGTTGATTATGGAAGGTAAAGGGAGACTTATTGCTATTGGTGGCGTACTCGCGAGACGTGTATGTTTCGAGCAAGCACATTTCGTACAGTACAACCCTTAACCTCGGACACTAAACGCTGTCGCACGTATCCACAGGTGCTGTTTTACGCTGGAAGTGCGTAGTAGACCTCTTCATCATAGAACGCATTTTCAGTATAATATCCAATTTAATCAATTTGTATAATATCTGTTGTAGTGTTCTGAGGTATTGTGCTAAGTTATTGACTTTCAATATACCAGGAGGCACGGATTAATACGCGCCCGGGTGGGGGATCAAATTGACGCCATTGATTGCGCGATGTAGCCGCGCCAAATTATGCGTAGCTGCAGACAATTGAATAACAGATCGTTCGGTACCAAAAATTTAGAAGTACCTTGTAAGGTCGCCGACCTACAGCAGGTCCAAGTCAGGCCATGGATTCAGCGAAGTGAGTTTCTAGGAATCATTCAATATGATGCATCAACGGAGTGTTAGACGAAGCCATTAATCACTGATACGCTTTCTGAGGCAACACAACAATTGAATGAACAGATAACAGTGACCTAGGGCCAGGTATTAAGGTCAGACTAAGCTCAAAACCAACCTGATCTATAATTCTAGGACTTGCTGTATGGTGCAGTTTCCGGTGCTCACTTTGAATTGATTGATAACAGGAACTGCATTAAACATCTTCCACGGAATTTCTAAAGGTCAGAATAGGTCACTGACCTAAAGTGACTCAGGACAACATTTTGTTTTAGAAGTATAATTCTAGTCACATTGACTTTCGAAAGGTCAAACTACATCACTGACCTTAAAGAGCATGTGAACTTTTGCTTGGAACATGTATCTAGGTTCTGGGGCACTTTAGAGAACAGCCTGTAGTTTGAGCCGTTTAACCTCATTTGACCTGATTTCATTATCTAGGAACCTGACACGTTGACCTAAGTGATTTCACGTACAGGCCAACACACCCTGTAAACTTGGTGTCTCTAGCTCTGTTAGCTCCTGAAATCTCATGGGAGTCAAACTGACCTTCCGTCCGAGCGAAGGGTTTCCAACAGGCCGCCCGGGCGCGTGCCAAACAACGTTATAGTGCAAACAGTAGTTGCATTGCCAGTACTCGACGCTTCATGCTGGGTTGCCTTCGTGTATTGCCAGTGCTCGACGCTTCATGCTCAAGAGTAAATTCGACGTTTCAATGTTTTATGACTACGCTTTCTGACAAGTTTCGACGTTTCAAGCTGGGTCTGTGCACTCACGAGTGAACATAAGCCCGGCTTGGAACAATCCTATCGCTCATATTAGCACATCCACAGCTGATATCCCAAGCCATACATGTTCGATCTAGTCCTTTAACCTTTACCCTTTATCCTTTGACACTCACTCCACATGAGCTCCTGTCCAGTTCAGCAAAAATTAAATGTTTCCCAAAGTAATCCGTCTCACCTGTCGTCATTCAAGCATGCTAGACATAAAATATACTATGTTCGGGCAGCTATTTACAGCTCTCTTGGTAGTTCATCTCTTGCTTATATTGGCTAACGTCTCGGCTGTTTAGTGCGTTCATATGTACGCCGCTCTTTTGCAGTGAAAGGCTCAAAAGACACCACACTTCATACAAAATTTCTTACACGCTATGCCACGGATCAGATAGGGAGGGAATGGCACGGGAAGAGAGTCACAGATATCCTGTCTTTCCCAAATTTAGCCATTCATTTATGTATTGCTTATCACTGAACCTGGATAGAGCCCCTGATATAGCTGCGATAATCAAATAGCGTATATTCTCCTAAGGTACCATTATTTCTTCTCATTAATTGTACAAACTGTGAAACGATGCCTGTACGGCTGTCTGTGAGATCAAAATAGCATGTATGACTACCAGCACATAACGACATAGAGGCATAAAGACATCAGGCCAACAGAGAGCCACAAGGAACATCGAGATTATGCAACAAAGCTTATTGACAAAGGCCGGCAATATATTTAAGATTACAGGGTCGGAAACGGTGACAGAAACAGCAGCCCGATATCTCATTAGAAACAGATGGTGCTCCAAGTGTACGCCGCCTAACCCATCCCAGCTTGCTGCCTGCTGTCGGTGATGCTGTTGCGCCCCCTTCCCCCTCCCACGGCCCCTCCGCGAGCTCCGTTTTCAATCACAGTTGGCAAATCATCAAGTACGCTTCGCAGCAGGACAATAGCCGACTGTCCACGGCCGGTCGCGATCCTTTGTTTGAGACCAACTTCCGTTATTAATGCAGCGGGTATTCGCCGCGTTGTCGACGATGCGCCGTGCGTAATACGCAAAACCTCTTCAGTTCCAATCCTCCAGCGACGGTGCTGCCGCTCTGCGGCGGGCGACGGCAGGCTCGGGACGTCTGCGACGGCGGCGGCGGCGCCGAATGCAGTTGTCCCCCGCGCTCCGGAGGAGTGGGTTGGAGTGTGTAGAGCGCCGCGCGTCGGCCAGTGGCGCTCGGAGCCGGCCACCGGCAGCAGCGCGAAGAAGCCCGAGTGCCTCGTCAAGGGCCATGGAGGTGACCCGAGCCGTCTGCCTGGTGACGCTCGTGCTGTGGACCTCGTCCGTCTCAGGTGAGTCCAAGGAGGACACCGTTTGCATGCGAGCGCCGTGTCGTGCCGCTCCCCGTCGCGCAGGATGGTATCGCCGTCAGTTATCGCGCGCGTCATCTGCCCGACTCGGCACGCGCGTGCTGCGGGGCTCGTTAGCTGACCGTGCTGCTTATCACCGCGGGCCCGGCCGACGGGGCGCCGTGTCGCGGCGGGATCTGCCGCAACCCCGGCACCTCCACGGAGTCAACACGCGCGGGCCCGCGCGACTTGCGCCAATTTCCGCCGCTCGTCTCTCCGAGTCGGTGCATTGTTGCCGCGTCCTGCCGTCAACACGTCGAACAAAGCCGCCTCCTTCAATCTGTAGCGGCGGCGACGTGGCCGAGCTCCCAGCGGGCCGGGCGTGAATTCGGCCAATCTTCCGGTCCACTCGCACGCCCCGTCGCCGCTCACGGGCGCCGCGGCGGCGCCGGCCACAGCATCTGGCGGCGCCAGCCCAGCGCCGCTAATCGCCGCTCGCCACCTCGTCTGCGCTACGGGCAGCAGAGGCTGCCCGCTCCTGCTCCGGGCAGCGCCGGGCTACTGCAGGGCGCCTCCGGGCGCGAAGGCTATCTGCACGGGAGAACTTGCGTCCGCCGCGCGGTGCTCCGGGCGGTGCGGATATTTTTCGCCTCGGTGGGCAGCGCGTGCTTTGGATCAATGACGCCGGAGGAGCCTGTTCGAACTGCTGCATGACAAGAGCGCCGAATTGGCTTCCATGCCTGCAAGCCGCTTTAAACGTCTGTAATGGCGGGGCTAGGACGTGCAAAGGTATTTCAATGGTATTCAGATGCAATTGGAGAAGGAGCCGCAGCTTTACACCACACTAACTCGTGGAATTATGGACAGTGGTCACGAATGTGGACGGGGCCCTTTTTCAGCGCCCGTCATTGTGATCTCGCTGAAGTAAGCTTTTAACATCGACGTACCACGCAGTACAAGCGGTAGTGTGCGTTAAAAAAGATTTGGTCGAATTCTTCAATGGAATGTGACGACGCGACCACAGCGGGAGGCTCATATCGTATGAATTCCATGGCCGTGTCTTGCCACCTTTTCTCCGCTACCAGCAGAGATTAACAGCTCCTCTGCTCACCATCTTAATGCTCCGCACCCCGCCAAGACGAAGCGTCCACACTCCCTCCGCCTGCGCCATGCACGCGGCGCGCCCTCGCCGCACGAGACCGGCGCCGGTGAAGCCGGGCTCAGAGCCGCCCGGCCACGGCGGCGGTCGTAAATCCATTAGCGGTCGCTTGCCGTGAGGCGCCCGTGGCCGACACCGGCTCACCATTGATCCCGGTGCGCGCCGAAGGCGGTCGTGCCCGGTCCTCACCCGCCCGTCCAAACAGGCCGGCCCGCTTTTTGTCACCTTGTTTTGGGCCGTGCGCTGGAGCGCCGCCGGTCCACAAAGGGGACAATAGTGGGACACGCGGCCGCGGGCCGTCCCGCCGCGCCCGGCCCGCCGGCGGTCCCATTACGGGACAGTGATGGAGCGGGGGGCGGCCAGAGACACCAGCGGACGGCGGCGGTCGCGCGGGCGGGCCGGAGTCGGGCGGAGGGGGGCGCCAAACATGGGCCGATGTGGAGCGGCGGGGGAGCAGACGCGCTTGGGAAGGATTGGTGTGACGGCTGCCGCTCCGGGAGGGTTCCAAAGGCGGTAGGCGGCAGAGGCGGTACGTCTAGTTTAGAAGTCAATAATGTGATGTGACGCTGTCGGGCGGAGTATCTGCTGCGTTACGCGCTAAAATGCGATTGGTTTGTTGAGTGGGGTGAGCTGCATGGTGATGTGGCTTAGAGAAAGGAATTTTGCTCGAAAGCTTTTATTACCGGCTTGAAAGACACACCCGGACAGCTCAGCGATGTAAAACAAATGGGTGGGTCTATAGCGCCAATGCAAGAGAGCCATCTTGTTTTTCAGTGTTATGGAAGGAGCTCGTGCGTCGCTGTGAGAATGCGTGAGGGAATGCGTAAGGCCGAGCAGCATTCACTTCCACCAGTGGAGTACAGATGGGATGCCTCTTGGACAGAGCCGAAGACGCCGCGCACGGCGGACGCTCCAATGCTGACAAAAACTGGGCGCGGTAGCTCAAGCGAAAGTGGAACTTTATGCAAATCCTTTCTTCGCCCCTGGAAAACGACGAAGAAGCTCTTGCTAACGGCTGCGTCACCAAGAACAGCGAGCAAACAAGCCTGCTCTGAACGTCCTCGTTCCAGTGCCTCTCCTCACGTGGTCAACGCCTGAACGCCAGAACAAGCGCGGCAAATGAGCTCATCTCGGTCCAAATGGCGTCCAGTGTTAACGAGGCCCGGGCGCAGCGCATGCCCTAGGGCCGGTAATCACGGCCGGGCGTCACCCAGCCGCTGGCGCCTGGCGCCGCTGGCGCCGGCGCCAGCTGACGGACGCAGAGCGGCGCGCCCGTCCGTCAGCGCGGCCTGCTGGCTCATCTGTGCCGAGATGGGCCCACCCGGGCCTCACCCGACCGATTACGCACTGCGGACGGCAATTACTGGCCGGCCGTTGTCGACGGCTGGCCGGGCTCGGCCGCCGAGACGGAGCGGGCGGCGGCGGCGGGCCGACCTCTCGGCCGCCGCCGCCGCCGCCGCCGCCGCCGCCGTCGCCGCCGCCAGCGCAGCACGGAAATAACAGCTTGTTGACGGCCACACCGGCTGCTCTTCGGCGCGCGTTTACATACTGCGCCGCGTAATGACAGCTCGGAGTCGGCTCATCAATCGTGTGGCGTCCTCTGCGCGGCGCGGCCGGCGACACCGCCCGGGGCTGACCCCTGGGTCACGCGCGAGAGCGACCGACGCCAGCGGCGCCCGAGGGCGGCGCCAGATGGGAGTGAAGCGCCTGGAGCGCGTGAGCTGTTCCGGGACCCTCGGCCACGTCCCGCGGCAGCGTCTGGGAGGCAGCTGGGCGGCTGGCGTGGCCTCAGCTGACGTACGCCAGGTGGGCTGCGACGCCGAGCAGCTGGCTCTGTGCGGCCCCAAGCTTCGTTGCAACAGCCTGCAAAACTGCGAGAGTTTATCGCCGGGTTGAGCTGTGAGCGGCTGGGCATCAGCGTACTACGATGCTACCCGTGGTGCAGCGTCACCCAACGCTGCACAGAGGAACCGGTGGTGCCATCGGATGAGTGAGATTTGACCCTTGGAAAGGCTCCCGCCGCGGTCTCAAATGCGCGACTCTGCTAGAGCGGACCGTGAGACTCATGTGCCGAGGCGGTTTGCAACTTCAAGCCTCTTGGGGTCCTATTTGCATGAGCTGTACCTTTGTTCCAGTAAATGGTTTGTGATGATGATGAATGGGGTCTGTTGGAAACGACATCCGCTTATGCAAACCTTGAGTGCGCGCTGCCACCAGTTACAACTGTTCGGCAGGAAGCTTAGTTCTAACGATGCGACTTCTGGCGCCAAACATGTCGCAACGCTCGCTGCTGAATGCATGTCTGAAACACCGGCCGGCGGCGCGGCGCTCCGCGGGAAGACTGCAGCGACTGGACAGGACGCTATCCCGGCGAGCGGTATAGACTGCGCCGCTGCAGCTTCGGGTCCGGCGGGCTGGCAGCTCTCCTCGCCCGTCCGTGACCGCGCCGAGCTGCAGCAGACGCGCCAACAGGGCGACAAGCACGGCTTAGAGGACCCTCACACTGTTCGCTGGGCAAATAAGTGGCAGTTTTAAAAAAAGCAAATCAAACAGTTCTCGAATATGCAATGGGGGTAAAGGAAAGTCGCCTGGTTGGCATAAATAAAAGAGCAATCTGTTGTTTGTTTGTTGCAATCTGTGTTACCATTGCACATATCGCATGCCGCTACGCTGTCGGCTGCGTCTATTTTCTACGCTGTTCTACGCTTCATCTTATATCACAGCGCTACGTAGAAGGCAAACCGTCTAAAACGGTCCTCGGGAGTGAACGACGACAATGAAATTGAAGCACTCAATCATTCCACAGTTGAGAGTTAACGACGATGCAACTTTAAAACAATGGCACAGTCATTTCGTCTGCTGTAAAGAAGACTTTTAAGTTCCGTGCTGCATGACGAAGTTCGGCAGTTGGAAACTTCATGCCTCATTTGACGATGAACCCGTGGTGCTATCTTCGTTGGTGGACTAAGCTACTCTGACTTCTTCCGGGCTTAATATTCGTGCAATGATTATGAACTTTGAAACTCTGAGCGGCTCGAGATGAGCTATCGCATGGCAAACTCTTAAGCCCCCCAAGTGACGTCCTCAGAAGAGACCTGATGAATGCTGATGGATTCCCTGGCGCAGGATACGGCAGAATATATTAGTCTTGCAACAAAACGCTCGACACATTGAATCAGCGATATAGAGGCATGACCTCTGGGAAATTCCTGAAATCTTGTGTTTTAGTTGGACACGCAATCACCAACAAGACATCTTGAGACGCGTGGCGAGGGGAACGCATAGCAGAATTCCAAATCTCTAATGCACTTGACATTATGGGTGTAAGAAGGAAATCACTCCATGCAATGATAAAGTCATTGCGCAGGGCCGGGTCGGATCGGGTCTTTCATTCAATCGCAATGTCCCCTAATGTTTCGTACAAGTCTTGCCTTTACAAAACATCTTGCATTTTGTAAACGCGAGCCGCCTCCCAGAATTTCAGCGTTTTGGGGCTCAACATCTCACCAACTGCCAGCGCCATCTCGAGACGGGATGCCTTTACTCGGTACATGTGGGATGCGTTGGTGGTGTGGCAGAGACCCGAACCAGGGAGTGACAGGCCCAGAGCCTAGCGCCCTAACCACTCTACCATTGCCCCTCTCCCGCTTCCCAGATTCCTGGCAATGGCTCCCCCGATTCCCAGATTCCTTGCAATTGCATGTCATATCTCAGCTATAACACGTGGATTATAGCTGGCCAGGGTTTGTGGGTGGCTGCTCACACATAGTTGACTGCAAACACATGGTTAATTCAGAAATGCCATATTCAAATGGACTATTATTGACACATGCATGGTGCCCCATTTGCACGAGGTGGTAAGCCACAACTAAAAATGCCTTGCTGTTTTCCGACGCGCGCCCAATGACTTTCAGATTGCCGTCGGCCTGCCAAATACGTTACTGTCTCCGAGGTATTTGATGCTGTCACGCAGGACACTGAAATGTGTGCTATACTCAAGTAGGTTGGTATTTGGATCTTGTAGAACTTGAACATTGCACTGGGGCGCTGCTTAGGTCGCTATGGCCAACTTTTCATGCTGTACATAAACTGCTGCTGAAAAAGCATTCTAGTTTCGCTGTTGTTTATTGATGTTTTCGGGCGTGCCAACTGCAGTGGTCACTTGGCGCCGATAGCGAGTTTTATTTTACCTAACTAATGAGCCGTGTAAAGAGTCCCGAAGTCGATATGTTTAAGGAACAAAAAGACCTGTTTAGATTCAAGAAAGCGCGAGTTGTTCCCTAAAATGTCACAGAGCGTCAGGGGCAAGTCACGCTGTCCAAAGTAACGTCGACGTTTTTCCACGAGGCGCGGATACGATAAGAGCACATGACCAACGGTGAGAACAGCACCACATCGATGGCAGATAGGCCTTTCGGCTCCTTGCAACAGATAACCGTGAGTTGCGTGCGTGTGCCCGATGCGTAGTCTGTAGAGCACCACCTCTTCCGGCCTGACCTGATCATTCTGATCTTCTGACCTGACCTGACCATTCCAGTTCTGCGTTTTCATGTCATGCGGCTCGATCGGAGTCATCAGGAATGAAGCAGCAAGTGGTGGACTGCGAATGCCAGATGGGGCACTAATGGTGTTTCAAAATATCGGTACCATATTACTTTAGTTGGAGCTTGTCAGATGGTTAAATAATCTCGTCAGTGGGGTTCACTGAGTCTTTCCTAGGGTTGGTTTTAAGCTCTGAGAGTTCGTTCATCCGTTTCGACAAATTCATTGTCTTGACTGGAACCAAATAACGATGTAGAGCAGTCCCCTCAGCGATGGGTAGTCTAGTGATTTGGAGACAAAGACATCGCAAATGATATCACTGTGGCCTGCCATCAAATCTGGTGCTCGTTGGAAACATGTTGCTAAGGCGCTGAGGCATTGGCGTTGAAGGTAACAACACAACTACTGACGGTTTTTTGGCTTTTACCGAACCCCAAATTGTCAAAAGAAGCGCAAACCGGGGTTAACATATGTCGGGCAGTCGTTAAGCGAAAATCGTTTGGCATCCTTTGTAAGAAATGCGCCACGATTTGTCGCGCTGGTTCAGTCAGTGGTGAATGCAGACTAAAACGGAATAAGCTGAATTAAAACGAAAACAACTGTGCAAACACAAAACAAACGCTGAAAACTACCTGTTCAAAAAACCTACCGTAACCCGTACCTTATCTAAAATATTTGTATCACTTCTGCCTTCAGAATTCCACAGTTACCGCACGCAGCCAACTTCAGCACGCTTGTACGGACTTATTTGCGATTACTCTTTCGGTGGCTAAGGCGCAGTGCCGCCACTGAGGCACCTATTATTTCTCTCATGCTAAAGCAGCGGAGCGAGCCACCAGTTCCCAGTTGGTATTTCCCTGTGACTCACACCGGCACTGATTGCAAGCCCCGGCTCCCTTCCGACGCCATGGACGGGGTCCGCCAGCGGCGAATACGCCGCCGTCGGAGGCGTGCCTAATCTTCCGGGTCGTGCGGCTGCTGCGCGTTTGACCTGTCACCACCACTGCGGCCACCCCGCCGCGCCGGCATATGCGATTGGCCCTATCGTGTCATCGGGCGGCGGCCAGTCGAGCGGCTAACGCCCGCGGGCATGAGCGGAGACGTGACGGACGGCCAGCGCGTCGACGTCGACCGAGTATTTCCGTCGCTGTCGACGCTCAAACACGGATCGCTGGCTCCTCGGCGCCGGGCATGCCAACAGTGTGTCGGATGGCGGCGGTGGGCACGCCCGCTGAATACAGAGCGGGTCGCGCCCGCCAGAGATAGCCCGCAGCCGGTCAGACCGCTGCACTGGTGCGCGAACTCGGTGGCCACGGGGCCGCGCACCCCTCCAACCAACTGAGAGGGGGCCGCGCCCCAACCCCTCCAACTTGCTGAGAGTGTAGCATTGGCCCTTTAGACGTTGACTGGAAGGAATTGACCAGAGCTGGCTATGCCCCCCCCCCCCTTCCGCTCCCAGCGTGAGAGGACTTCCATTGTCCCTGGACGGCTGGGTGCAGTCCTGCTGATGGCAAAACGACATGATTTAGTACGTCTGAACATTACATGACTGGACAGATCTTGCTCGCAAGGTTAGGTGACAGGATAGGGAAGTTTATCCAACTATGCCTGGCTTCGGCTGCCTTGATGATTGCATCAATGTTAGCCCATTCTTGTTACCCTGGGGAGGTTTTCTACCGTTGCCAGCCGACATGCATAAGAGGAGACTTTCAACAGTTGCAGTGTTGGTATAGTTTACTGGTCTACAACTTCAGTCTGGTGTACCGTCGACAGATCTCGGTTTTGGTGTATAAAGTATCACCAGTCCTGATTGGGTGGAATTGTTTATTCAAGTTGATGTCTTGCTGAGGATTTGTCTCAGGGCGATTGTGTACTCGATCTTTAGGTATTTATGATACCGTAAATAAACGTATGTCGTTTTAAGACCTGTGGCTGGTTCTTTCCAACGAAACATCTCCGATAAAAACCTGCCAAAATCCCTTTACAGCGTGCCGTTCCAACTCGCAATATTTGGGCTTCGTGTCGCCATTTCATCCACCCCTTGTTACCCGACCAGCAATGTCCGCTTCACGCCGCCTTGCTCAGGTGTATGAACCCCAGCTCGTAACACGTCCCGGAAATCGCTGCAATATCCGTTCGAGCCCGTCCCACGTCACCAGCCTGAGAACGGAGAGGGCTCCGAGAGGCCCTCCTGAGCGATAACAAGGTGGGCATGCGGCGCGGCGCGAGCATGACGAGCCGACCGACCCGGTGCGGCCTCCCCGTGAAATCGCGACCCCGGGCGGCAATGGCAGGCGCTGGTGCCCGGTCTGTCGATGTTTGCCTGCGATGGCTTCTTCATTGTGCGACGCTGATGGCGGAAAACGGACGGTGAGCGGGCCGACACCGAGAGGTGATGCCAAATACAAAGGCCAGGAGGTAAAGAAAGAGAGAGCATGAGAGAGAGAGAGAGAGAGAGAGAGAGAGAGAGAGAGAGAGAGACGAGCGAGATCTCTCTCTCTCTCTCTCTCTCTCTCTCTCTCTCTCTCTCTCTCTCTCTCGGCCTCTCCTCTCTCTCTCTCTCTCTCTCTACTCTCTCGCTCTCTCTCATCTCTCTCTCTCTCTTCTCTCTACTCTCCTTTATCCGACCGTCTCCTTAGGATTTTATTTCCCCCTTTGCTCGCTTTTTTCAGCCATGCCTGGATTGGCCATCAGAATAATTACTGCAATGTTACTTGTTACTACAATGTTACAAAATTACTCTTCGAAACTACCCAAGCAGTATGTTACTAAATGTCACTTATGACCGTCGGCACTCTGGTGACGCAATAGTCTTCTGAAACACGCCAAAGTGACCACTAGAGTCAAAGGCGGACACTTGACCCGTCACGGATGTCGCGGTGCTTTCGTCTGCCAGCGCTGCACGTCCCACGTCCACGTCGTCAGGGTGTCCGTCGACCGTCCACTGTCGCCGCCGCCGCCGCTGACGCCGGCGCCGGCGCCGGTGCCCAATACGGGGCCCCCGGCGGCGGCGGGCGCCGGGGCGCCGAGCATGCCCCGCCTGACCCGCCCTTGGCGCCGGGTCAGACGGACCGACGCCGGCCCGCCCGGCCCGGCCGGTAATAACGGCCGCGCCGCCGCACTCCATCAGCGCACACCGCCAATCGCGCCCGCCGGCGCTCCCACGGCGGGCGCCGCGGCCGCGCCGCGTTTCAATTTGTCGCCGCCGCGATTATTCGCGGCGTTTCATCATCGCGGTCGCGCCACCTTTGTCCGTCAAACAATTCGACCTGGTGAGGGCCTTTGACGGGTGGTGGGAGGCGGCGCGGGCTGGCGGTGCCCTCTGAACCCGCCGCTCTGTGCATGTCATTGTTCGGGAGGCGAAGGCTGGAACAATTCATTCCTGACACCGATGGCTCTTGTGTAAGTGGTGTTAATGCCAGACTTGTTCTAGCCCATCACAGTCAACACTAACAAATGAGTTCAAAAAGGGAATTAATGCTGTGCGTTTGAGTGCCGCAAGACAAGTAGAGTGCCTGTTCGCGTCCGTAAATCCTAAATATATTAGTAGGGTAAAGACCACAGGCAAGTTGCAGCCTCCTGCGCCGAATGGTCATTCGCTTGGGTTGTCAGAAGGCGTCATGGCAATCACTGCTTTGGTGACTCAAGTGCGAGATCTACCTCCAACCTGTGTCATATTGTCTATAAACTGAGGGCCAACTTTTGGGCATGACTTGTCGGAGGTAGAAGGCGTGGTGGGGAGGCCTGAGTGGGGGAGGGGCGCTGATCCGACTCAAGTTTGGATGATAATGCCATATAACGCCAGGATGTTCTGAGTTGAACCGCCGTCATCAGATAAGTGATTATACGAGAGTATGCCCATCATTCGACGCGTCAGACGATCCATGCCGCGGCGTCATTAACTTAGCCAATCTCTTCCGACCTCATCCTTCATCCGAACAAGTTCAGCTTGAGGATTCATGCGGATCCTTGAGGTATTTTGGTCGAGAAGCGAACGAGCCGGAACTTGGTGCGGCCCGGCCCAGAAACGAGCCCCAGACGCTCGAGCTGCGAGTCCAGACTTCGTCGCCCGGCGGCGGCGGATGGGCAGCCGGTGCCAGGGCGTGCAGGATTGCCGAGGCCGCCTCTGGATGGAGGTAATCGCCGCAAGCAATCAATTAAACGCCCGCGCAATCTTGCAGGTAATTTGTCGCGGAGCGGGATGCCTTTTCAGTGCGATTAGATGCGCGTTTTGTGGCACCTGCTATGTATTCGCGCCGGGGTCGCATTTGGCTCGAAGCTTTTTCAAGAGGGAGGTGGGGAAATCATTCCGGGTGTTTCTCTTTGACATCTACTACATAGATGGCAGGTGAAGCTAATCGTGTCCATCGCATCGGCGTAGTTTGAATGGCGTTGATCAAATTTTTGCTGGTGACCATTTTTCTTATTAAAATCCAGTTACAGTTGAAGTGGTACCTGACAAAATAGAATAAAACGTCCCCAGCCTGTCCATCAAAAACCGAGAAAGCTGCTGAAAGGCCTAAAATTGGACATATTTGCTCCATTCCAGTCCTAGGTGTTCGGTAACAAAACGATATCGATCAACATTTTTGTTTTACACTTATTGTGAGTGGGCAGAGAGTTAATACTGGTGTTAAATTACAAATTTTCACGCCTGGCCAGCAAAAATCCACATCCGTGTCATAAGAAAAAGTGGGCCCTAAGATTTCTAACCTAGCGCTGATATATCTACAACGTACAACTATCTTTCATCTAAGCAACCAAAAGAGTGTTGTCGTCCCATAATTAAAATGCAAGGGAAGCGGCGTCTGTGCGTATTTTGGAATGTAGATTTTGTTCTGCAGAATAGACGACCCAGCTGTGCATATACTTTTACATATCCCAGGACAGAGAGTTGCCGTTTTAGACCGAATAAGCTCCAAGCTCAACTTAGAGATGTGACTGCAGGCCTGATTGGCTTACCATGGCAAATAGCTGGTTGGCAGGGCATCCATCATATGAATACCAGGAGTTGTTTTCCAGTCGAGAAGGACATTTTTACCGCATTAATATTTTTAAAGAATGCCGGTAAGAAAAAACCAACCCATTAAAGCAATTAAATCTTTCTAAATATTTGTGCTTCAGCTGTTCAGACCATTAGGCTGTCAAACTAGATTGACGGATGTTTCTCAGCAGAAATTAAACTAATGAAGCATCAAACCATTCTTCACCGCACGGTAATAGGCGATTAAAATACATCTGCATCAGATAATTCCCCGTGGGGAGCAGTGCATACAAAAACAGATAACTGATGGCATTTATCTGTCTGGCGCCAGCGTTGACGTCCTCGGCCTTCGTGGATACACGCTGGACTTATCATGATTGTGTGGGCAGGGTGCACCAATGCGCTTTTCAACACTGATATGGGGAGGGGATCCTTGGATCGTCTGACATGGGTGCAATGCGCTTTTGATGAGATTTGGTCGCATTTCTTTCTTATTTTGCTGGGAGAATGTAACTGACTTGTAAAGAAATCCTGCATCCACTATTGGATATTATTTTATACATTGTAATAAAATGGGATACTGGGAAAAGCCAAGATGCTTGAAATAATCTTAAAAACCGTGTTAAATAACATCCCATAAAAACATTAATTAAGTGAAATGAGCCTTCGCGTCAATAATTTGGTCGAGCGATCGGTGACCAGGAAACATAGTTTCATGTAATAGCGTAGGTGATTGCGTAGGCACGCTCCCCTATCTATGCTGCTGTACTTATGAACTCAACAAACAACGGTGTCACACGAAACGCTGACGTCACAATCGACAGCCGACTGATCAGAGCAGACGTTGATGACTGATGACGTCATCTCATCAGCTTATCTAAACGCTGACGTCACATCATTTCCCTGGGCTGCGTTTCCCACCGGCAAAGTACCTATCTGAGCTGCTACCTATGACGTCAGAAGTGCCAACTTCATACACATGCGACTCCACCCAAGTCGTAGGAACTGTTGTGACGCACTACCCTATGACGACATAGGTTGACACTTTCAGGCGGCGTTTGGCAATGGGGAACGCGGCCCTGACCGGTAAGAAGACCTCTCCGCCGGCCGCCAGCCGGTCAAGCGCTGGTGGCCGTAGCTTTCCGACTCCTGACGTGCTCCTGACGGGTGTCGCTGGTCACCAGCTAGCCACCGCCGGCCACCAGCTAGCCACCGCCGGTCACCAGCTAGCCACCGCCGGTCATCAGCTAGCCGCCGCCGGTCATCAGCCAGCCGTCGCGGCCGCCGCGGCGCCCCTGCGCTAGCCTCATGACGTCAGCGCCCGCGCCAGAGGCCGGCCCATCTCGCTTTTCACGGGCGCGTCGAGGCTGGCCGATGGCAGCCATGCGCGAAGGCCGCCGGCCGACACCCGACCCGGAGACGACGTCAGCGCCGTGGTGTCGCCGGCGACGGCGCGTCCTCAGCGGCCGCCGCGCCTCGGCGGGGGACGCCGCCCCCAGCGCGCCGGGGTCACATGGCGCGCACATGGCGCCGGCGCCCGACGCCGCGGGTCGAGCGGGCGGGCGTGTTGTGCGCCGGGCGTCCCATCTGCTGCACCTGTCACCGGCGGCCGTGCGGCATCGCTGACGGATCGATGTGCTCGCGCGGCCGGAGACGGCGCCCGGGCCGGTGGGGGTGGAGGGGCGAGCGCTTCGGGACCGTCCCCATGGCAACGGCGGGCGTCCGGCGGCAACCGCCGGCTGGCCCTGACTTCAGGTCGCTGATGGCAGTGATCTAGCCGGCCGCATTTTCGGTGGTGTTTCGCATGGTCTGTCCCCGAGATCGCTGTGCTGCTCCTTGCGCTGGAGTCGGCCCGAGTCACGTGAGAGCCGCTGTGCATGACTCCGACTCTGAAGCGGCGGGGGACAGCTGCGGGACAGCTGCAGGGAAGGCGCGTCGGCGGCCACCGACTGACAGCCTGTGTCACGACACGTGACACCGCCGTGTTGGCACGTCCCTCGGCCGCCACGGACGCCGGCAGGTGTCAGCTCTGCCCCCGGCGAGGGGCGGGAGGGGGGGGGGGGGCGAGGAAGGAGACGCGCCACTGGGGATCGAGACGCAGCCGGTTCGTTGGCTTGCGACGTGTACAGCCCTGGAGGCACGAGCGATGGCTTCAGAGGCAACCGACTAGCTGCTTGTTTACGCACCCGGTAAAGCAAGTGCAATTTCCTGGAATATTCCCATTAGATCAGTAAGTCAACGCTCTCAGGGTACATGCACTTACACCGTCTACACATTGCACGACTCATCTGGCACGAGGATGGTGAATGAGCTCTTACCATTTTCGTTATTTCATTTGATATCCGCCATATCGCCTGGACTTTCTGTGATAAATGGTTTTTAATTCGCTGAAACCTATCAGAGTTGGTATTGTCGCCGGCCGTCGAATCTTTTGACCTTTCAACCGCTGAAAGACCATCCCTTTTCAACCGAACGGGTGCTGTCAGCGTTGCGGGGACAATAGAGTCATGTGTCAACAGTCGGCCTCCGCTGGACAGAAGGAAACCAACATAAATCGGCGCCGTGGTCTTAGGTAATATTGAAGCGCTCGGTTAAAGGCTACACCATTTCCCAATCCACAAAATAAATTGCGCCTTCAATTTAATGCTCAAGGAAGATGGATGAGGCCAGAAAGCCTGAAAGCAATCAAAGCGGGTTTGCCGTGGTTTAAGTGCCTTCAGAGCTGCATGCAGAGGCGGCGGTCTTCCGTGTGCTCTTGCCACGCCCAAAGCAACCACGTCTATCGCCGCTGACGGTCTACAAACAGATGCAGCCGCTTGCTAATGCTGCGGGCGCTCCAAAATCAGACAGACGATCACTGTGAAATCTGTTAAAGAAGCACTGCCCGAAATAAGATCGTCCACTGCATCATGGGCCGGGTCAGTTTCATCTCGTCAGCGCGCCGACTCAGCGCCGCCCTCCTACGGCCTGTCAAAGTTGGGCCGCAAATCACGAAACGTTTAACTTGACGAGCAGGCGCTTCCGCGCTCGGCCTGGTCGAGCGGGCAGCACGGGCTCGGAGCGGGCAGCACGGGCTCGGAGCGGGCAGCGCGAGTTCGGAGCGGGCAGCGCGGGCTCGGAGATTGCAGCGCGAGTTCGGAGAGGGCAGCGCGGGCTCGGAGCGAGGAGCACGAGTCTGCGGAGCTCATATTGATTGCGCCAAGCGATTGGGTGACAAGACGTCTGGCCCTCGGGTGGGCCAGGCGCAGCGAAACAGGAGTTGGCAAACTGGCGGCTGGGCGCTGGGACGTTCCGCCCAGTTGCTCCGAATCGCAACAAACAACAAAGTGAGTCATGCAGTTCAATGCGAGAACGACGGTGAAACAACGTGTGCATTCAAGTCATTTATGCTGCGTCAGCGCATAGTCAACAGCCCTTCCGACTGGCCTCGATGATAATGCCACGACCAATAGCTAGGAAGCATAACTGCCGCGGTATTTATCTGCATTGCATTTCTGTTGCGCTTCTTGCCACCCTTCTCAGTATTCAGCACTTAGCCTTCATCACGACTCCACCGACGCGACGCCGCTACACAAGTTTTCACGGTCGGGAGTCTCCCCAAGCGCGTGCGTGACGGCACGGGGCCGGCGCCACAATGAGGCGACGACACCTGCGGGTTAGGACGATGACGCGCTCGGCCGGGCGGAAAACGGCTCCGGCCGTGACAGGAAGTGGCGGCGGCGGCACCCTCGGTCCGACCCGGCACCCCTTCGGCCGACCCCTGCCATCTCCGGAACTAATTGGTCTGCCGACAAATGAGCAGTTAGTCGCGGCGGCGGCCTGAGGTAGCCCCCCGAAAGGCCACTGTCCGACGGCGCCGTCGTTTCCGGTACGCGCCTGACGTCGGCAGACATCTTTTGACCGGCTGGGGTCGCGGCGTGTCGAGATGCGCCGCGGGCGCTCGGGTGTCGCTGGCTCCTGGGAACCCACACGGGCGGGAAGTCAATGCCACACATCACACCACAAGCGGATTGTGGTGGCAAGTACATGGACCCCGCGAGACTTGTTGAAATGCAGTGTCACCTGGAACTTGGTACGTAATGGCTTTGAAGAAAAACGTGCATGCCATGGAATTCTCACAATTATACGTGGACTGTCGTCCCCGTCAATTTCAGGACATTGTATACACAATGGTTAATGATCCTTGGGAGTGCCACGTGATAAAGTAGTGCTAAACATCGAGTAGGTGATATCGGATAATCGACTCGTTGGAGACGGCCGGAGGAAGAGCTGCCTGAAACTAACGGTTTTGATAACGGCATTCACCGGTGTGGATAGTGAAACAAATACATATTCCACGTTTACAAACCTATTGCCTGAAGGGATCCGCGCAAATGAACATGCTCATAGCATGAACAATCCTGAGATGTTACGGCCATTGTCTTATGCGGAATTCACTTACGCTTTACGAACAAACCACTTGGCAGTGACTGCAGCTTGACCGTTTGGAACGCAACGTGATCTGAATATCCTTTGTCTGCAATTGTTTTTCCTTAAGCGATGACTTTGCAGTATCAATTTACTTTATTTCGCCGAAGATGCTCTGTTACGCATCGATGTAATTAAAAGAGCTTCTGGCGTTTCATTCCATGGCACACTTATAGGCGGATAAGCGCAGCCATCAACCCTTGAAGCCGCTGAAATGACCTATGTCGTCTTCGGACACATCCGAGTCGTATTTCAAAGCGCGTAATCTCCTGACCAACGTATCACTGGGCTGTCAGCTCACGGCGAAGCTTAATGAGTGATCTAGCCGTCGCCACCGACCTCGCTGCGAGGAGACCAGTCGCGCCCCGAATCCCCAGGCTCACGATCCAATACTCTGTTCATTTCCAGGTATGTCGCGGCCCGACTGCTCCCGATCGCGTCGGGACTGGCCGCGGACACCTGCTGCCAGCCATTGAGCCGCCCAATGGATGGTGAGGTCCGGCGTGCGTCGCCGAGACGCGAGAGAGCGCCGCGGGTGAGAGGACGGAGAGGTAGGGTGCTGCCGGCCCACCGCGAGTAGGACGCCCGGCACTTGGCTCGGGAGATGGGAGCACATCTGTGGACATAACGGATAACGCGCGCGCGTGCGGCGGCTCGGCGCGCCCAGCGCAGCGTCCGGCGAGACGAGGCGGCAGCGGCCTGCGAGGCGGCCGCTGCTGCGCCGGGCCGCCGAGCCGGCCGGAGAACGGCCGCAGGCGTCGCCTGTCAGGCTGGCCGGCCGGCCGCGGGCCCTGCACCTGCTCATTAGCCCGTACTCGGCCCGGCACCGGTTCAACAGCCACGGAAGAGCTGCGCAGGCGGCGCGGCAGGCTACCGCGCCGAACGGCCAGGTCGGGCTGCCCTGCCGACGCTGCCGCGGTTACGGCGCGGTCCGGTCCGACCGACCGACTGATCGAACGGAACGAGGCGTTTTTTTGTGGATGGGGGATGTGGGCTGGTGGTCACGGAGGTTCTGTCTGGGACCACAATACGGCATTAGGGTCCGCAAGACGGTTGTTCGTCACCCGTCACACCGCGGCTATGGCCTGTCGTAATGGCACACCGCCTCCGCACAACCCGTACTTACCCGGAAGGGTTACGCCCAGAACGGTCCCGGAAGTTCACCAAAGCAGCATCCCGCATGCCGGCAGCACACAGTTGGAGGCAGGGTGGTTGTCAATTAGGGCCAGCACCGACAAGTTACTGAAAATCATGTACAGATTTTGCGGGGCAATGAGTTACAGTTTTATTTTATGCCAAAATGCTAAAATGAGAACAATGATGAAACGGCGTCGTAGGTTTATCGTCAATTAAGTGTTTTGGCTCCACTAAGGTAATTTATCTTGATGTTGATCTAAAGCTGTGTTCGTAAGCCGTCTCTTGAGACAACCCGCAAGTTTTACCACTTTTTCATGAAGCCGTGTTTCATATCCACGTCCAACGGTACGACCACTCAACACCACGATACAGCGGCAAGCTCGTCCGTTGCAGATCCGTTAATCCCGTCAGAACCCAACGTCAGCCGTCTGCTCTCACCTGCTGCACACCTGCCGCCGGCGTCTTGCGGTCGAGCACCCTGCAGTCATCTCCGACCGAGGACGCTGCGCGCGCACGCGTGACGGGGCGATCGCGTCCTCTGGCCACCGAAGCGCGAACGCCGCCGTATCGTGACGCGGTGCAATGCAGCGTGCAGACGGCTCATAGCGCGGTATGCGCGGCGTGTCGCGCGCCTGCGACGGGCGGCCGCCGGCTGGGGATTTCCAGGCGGTGGCGAGGTTGTCTGGTGCCGGCTCGGCAGCCCGCGACCATCGGCGGGCGATCACCGCCTCCCCGCCGCGGCGGAGCGGCCCGATGACATCGGCGCCGGCGGCACTCCGCCGCGGTGGAGCGGTCCGATGACATCGGCCCCGGCGGCACTCCGCCGCGGTGCAGCGGTCCATCGGCGGACGATCACCGCCTACCGGCCGCGGCGGAGCGGCCCGATGACATCGGCAGGCGATCACCGCCTCCCGCCGCGTAGGAGCGGCCCGATGACATCGGCGCCGGCGGCACTCCGCCGCGGTGGAGCGGTCCGGTGTCGTCGGCGCCGGCGGCACTCCGCCGCGGTGGAGCGGCCCGATGACGTCGGCGCCGGCGGCACTCCGCGCGGCGTCGGCACACGGCCGCGGGGTGAGGTGCCGCGCCTCCCGTGCAGGGAGGGACGGCCGGGCGCCGTCAGCCCGTCGGCCATCAGCGGGTGCGGGCCGGGCTGCACGCGACTAATGCCGCCAGCGGTGGCCGGGCGAAGATGGGATTTCGGGTGACTGTGCATTTCAGCATGTTATGTGTGCGATGGACAATGGGGATGCCTAACTCGCTGTTCAATGGGAGCCTAGGCTCATGCACAGACCTGGATACGAACCAGGCTCATGGTATGTATTCAGACCACAGGCCTATGGCCTGGATACAGAGCATACATACCATGCAGAGCATAGGCCTATGCAGGATACTGGAAACAGACCGGGACATACACCGGAATGTGGGCCGGGACTATGGAACTAATTGCAGATAGGACTCCAACCGAGACAAGCACGGAGACAAGGGACGGGACGCAGGTGAGAGTACTGATCAGAATACTGATTGAGTACTGGCTATAAACAGGATCGATGCAGACCAGGATCGATACAAGTACCGAAATGCAAACAAAGATAGGTGCAGACTGGAACACAGACCTAAAACGCAGACCTGGGACACAGACCTGGGACTCAGACGCGGGACGCAGACAGGGACGCAGACAGGGACGCAGACGGGGACCGGACAGGGACCAGACAGGGACGCAGACAGGGACGAAGACAGGGACGCAGACAGGGACGCAGACTAGCGCTAGGTGTGAAGCGCATCACCGAGCGTGATCAACAAACAACACAGACACGCGCGGGCTCATTATAAGCAGGCAAGCACACGCACTACGCAGTCACTCCTCGCATATTGGATGTTGAAGGGGACGGATGCGATCTTGCATTGGAGCCTGCATCACATCAGTCACAAACACATCGGTCACAAAACATGGCGACTACATGCTGTCGATGTTTGCCTGTTCACGGCTCGATGTACAAGGCATGTGTGGACGGGGCGCAACACACCTTGTTCAGCATCAGTATGCACGGAGGCCAACAGCGGCGACACCGAAGTTTCGGTGTCGGCATGTAGCAGCGCCCCAGCCTGTCAAACTTCCCGGAATACATCGTTCCATCTCAGTCAGCCGTGCGCCTCCGAGTGCGGGCGGCGGCGTGCCCTGCCCTGCACCAGGGTCTCACCTCTGGTAGCCCGCCGCCCTCCCCTTGGACGCATTGCAATTAATGCCGGTTGCGAAAAGTTGGCGACTGGTAATTGGGGAGCGCGAGAGTCGAGCCGGGCCATCAAAAGTTACCCCGCCTGCCCGCTACAGGCTGGGCGGGCTCCTGGCCGCCGGCGTGACGCGGAGCGTCTGCCCGCTGCATCTCTGCAATTTGCGCGTCAAGAAGCTGTCGTACATCGGGTGGGAACCGTCATCTCTCTGCTCTAAGCTCCAGCCGCGTTCTCGCGGCTGCTGCTGCCTCGCCTGGCTTCCGTGTGAACGCATAAGTGATGGGAGATGCTCCAAGCCTCACCTCTGTCCTCCCCGTGTCTGTTTCTGTTGTTTTCTTCTAGCCGTGCAGCGCAGTGTCTTATTCTAGGCAGAGTGATTTGCATTGTATACACAGGCTTGCATTGCATTAGTATTTACGTTGATGATGGCTGCGCAAGGTTATGACACGCAGAGATCATCTTCACGTTGCGTATAGCCGTCAGAATGCATCCCTATACGGTCATCAAAGGACTTCTTATATCAGCATCTCAAACGCTGTGGAGACTACGCTTACTGCAAAGTCGTAAAGCTCTCACGAGAACAAGCCAATAGTCGTGCTCGGAAGACGTCCGGTAGCGGTCGTAAAACCTCAGACGCCTTTGGTCTCACCAGCATAGACGGCTGCGGCCGAATACGACCCGCGCCGCCGCGGTCGCACGGGTCCAGATGGGTGGCGGCTGTATCGTGCTGCTCGCCGACGCGGCAAGTTTTAATTAGAGCCACTCCTAATTACGACTGGTGCGATGTAAGCAGCGGTGGGCGGAGCCGCGCACGGAAGGGAAGTCGCTTCTGGCTGAATAGAAACGTCGCTGTCCGCTCCAAGGCTCTAACCATGTCATTATTCATGTGAGCACTCTTGTCCTCCGTGTCCCACAAGGGGACAATCTCTGCCCATTCATGTCCAAGGTTGACGTACTTGGCGGTCGCACACGGAGCGCTCGGCGAGCGTGACCGACTCCCTTCCTCGGTCGCAGCGCTCCGGAAAAGGCGCAGTTTCTTTCGGCGTTAACGCCTGACGGCGTGCGTGGCAGATGCTGCTAATTGGTGGCGTCCTCAGGTAAACCATCCGGCCGCCAGGAGTTAACAGCACCGCAAATTTGCCGGCAATCATGCGCTTATTACGCCAAGATGTAACACAGGTCATTAGCGCGGTCAGGCCGGGCGAGGGAACACTCCCAGCTGGCGGCGGCGTTGCAGGCTGACCCGGCGACCCTGGCACGGCACCGTCGCCGGCAGGGGCGCTCTGGCCTCCGTAAGGGCAGCCGCACCAGGCCGGCGCTGACGCCACCGCGCTGTGACGACTGACATTTGCCGCAACCAGGCCGAGAAGCAGGCATCGGCAGCAGGAACAACGCACTGGTGGACGTCGGTGGACAGTGGTGGAATGTCAGTCACGTGACAGTGGTGGAACATCAGAGGAGGTCAGGGAGTGGTCTGAAACGTTCTTCGACGCACGCTTTCATAAGTGTTTTCTGTACTGCATTTAGTCGTTACGTGCAACTTTAATTACACACAACATTTATTAATTTAGTACCACATTTGTTTATTATGTACAGCAATCATTTATTACGCACAGCATTTATTTATGACGTACAGCATTCAGCGGTAAACAACCCTAACTTACCTGCTCGCGCAAGGATCAAAGAAGGAACTGTTCACATTTGTCTGAACTTTTTCTTGCAAATTTTAGACCAGGTCAGATGACATATCATGCCTTAATTGCCGGCCTGCGGCGGCCTCTCGCCCCTTTAGAAGCCATGGCGCCGGCAGCGCCAGCTTCCTGCCTTGTTTATCAAGACAGGGGCTGCCCGGTGGTGGCCGGCCTGTCCGCAGATGGCTCGGATGGTTTGAAGCCCGTGCACCAGCCGTGCCCGGCCGCCCCTCGGCCGCCGGAAACGCGGCCGCCGTTCACACGATTTTACTATCTGGCCCCGGCATTAATTAGATGACGTTCGATAGCATCAGAAAGGCGCCGGAGCGGCCGTCCCACGACCCCGGCCCGGGGTGCGTCACCCTGCCGCCATTGTCCGAGACGGCTGACCCCGCCAGCCGAGGCGGACGGTCGGGTGGCATTCTGGCTGCTGAGGCGAGGGTTGGGCCACGCAACCACCCAACTTGGGTGGCACCCTGGCAACCAAGGCGAGGGTTGACTGAAAACCGGTCAGCCGGGGTGAGAGTTGGCTGACGCCCAGCCAGCCGGGTTGGTGGTTGGTCGACACTCGGCCAGCCGGGGTGAGGGTTGGCTGACACCCGGCCAGCCGGGTGACGGTTGGCTGACACCCGGCCAGCCTGGATGAGGTTTGGCTGACACCTGGCCAGCCGGGGTGTGGTTGGCTGAAACCCCGCAAGCCGAGCGGTCATTCCTGGCAGACGACTCCGGTCGGCGGGTTCGCAGTTGTCCGGACCGGGCCAGATCGGATCGGATCGGATCGGATCGGATCGGATCGGATCGGATCGGATCGATCGGACCGGACCGGACCGGACCGGACCGGACCGGACCAGACCGGACCAGACCAGACCAGACCAGACCAGACCAGACCAGACCAGACCAGACCAGACCAGACCAGACCAGACCGGACCGGACCGGACCGGACCGGACCGAACCGGACAGACCGAGCGGGACCGGCCGTTGCAAGCCCAGCCGTTGAGGATCAGCCGAGCCTACAGTCGCGGGGGCGATAATATGTGCGGAGTTCCACTACGTCCGCTCGGCGGAGCGCAAGATCGCACGCTGGCAACTGAAGGTTTGCCAAGCAGCCTGGCAACAGAAGGCCTGCGTGCCACGAGGTAACGGAGGGCTGGAACGATTTTCTGGGTGCCTGAGTTTCGGCGAAGTCTTTTAATGGCGCACTCTTGGCTTTCAGGATTGACATGCTTCGGAACATTTCAACCGAGCCTTCTAACTCGTAAGCTAGATATATCCTGCGCTCGTAATATCCAATCCACGTGCATCCTGGCATCCTGACACTTTGACACCCTGATGCCCTGACATCCTGACATCCTGACATCCTAACACACTGATACCCGGACACCCTGACATCTTGACATGGGATGATGGCTGATCAAGTGCTTCCATATTCCACGATAAATCATATTTCATGTCTCTGGACGGTAGCTGACCGCCACGTCATAGGTCCAGACTGCAAGATTGATAATGAGCTGGGCAGGGGTGTGGAGGGTCCCACCGCACCAACTCTGCAAGAACGCCAGGCAGATGAGACACCGCAACATGACACGACATCACGGAGGCACTGGGAACAAGCGCAACAGGCAGAGTGCCGGAGTCTCGGGACAGAGGCACGGTTGTGCCGCGGGCGGCGGCTGGAGGGCGGGCGGTGGCCGTTCCGGCCCCTCACTCAGCTGCCGCCTGCGGGTGACGGGCGCGCGAGAGCGGCGAACATGACGCATCAGGGGCGCCGGTCAGCGCAGCCCCAAGCCCAGCGGCGAACCCGGGCGACGGCGCAGGTCTCCAGCGGTAGACCATACCTAGCCGGCGCTGTGTTCTGCTCTGGCAATGCGACCAATGGCGGTGGTAGGGGTTGATCGCGGTGCTGGGCGTCCCACACGGTCGTATTTCCGCACAGGTCCATGGATGGGAAAGGCCTTCGCATGACACAAGCAATAACGGCTGTGTGACAGCTGTTTGCTTGGCTCATGCGAATTTTACGGAGAGAGAACTTGCACCTCGTGTGTGAATTTTGTGCCTCTGCGAGAGTGCACGTGACATTGCGAAAGTGTTGCGCCGTGTTTATAACCGTCTTTTTGGTTTCAATGTGTTTTCTCGCTTGCGGTGGGCATATTGGCGTGGACTTCAGAAAACCCACGACTCGCGAGAGATCCCAGCCACATCTGTGCATATGACGGCGCCATGTCAACGTCACCGGGCTACAACCACCCGTCAGCGGCATCGATCTCCAGGTCGCCGTTCACCACTATCGGCTGAGCTATTGCTATCTTTTCAAGGTCCAGTGTGTGCCTCATTTGTGGTTCAACGCATGAATGAAAGTGGTGTCGCCTTGTCATGTTCACTGGTTAGCAGTACAACCGTTCCGTTCGCTAAATTAGAGCAAAATAATCGTGTTCTTTGCACGTGACGCTGACAAGATGGGATCGTATGCCGTTTACGAAACGATGATGCTATTGTGTTCAGCTCACACACCTGAATCAATAGAAGTGATGTAATCGTATTCCTTTCGCGCGTCGATGATCTGTTCGTACACCCTTGCGCCCTTTGAGAAATAATTTAGCGTTTTTCTTTTTATAATCAGTTTAGCACTGATCGGTGCCTTTTTTAAATCAGTGTCTCAACCAAGCGTGCAGGTCATAAAGGCTTCATCGTAACAGGGCGTGCCATGTGCTGTTTTACATTCAACATTCGAGGTTTTGGTGCTGTTCTATATTATAACCACAGTGTTTTGTGTTATTTGTGCCTGCCACGAGGCAAGGTTTCCTGATGGACAGAGCTAGGGACGTAGCCAAGGGAACGACAACCATTGCTCCCCTCCCCCCTCCATCCACTCAGCTACCCACACATTTAACCGATATATTTTCACTAGATTTTAGGCAATTTTGCAGGTGTTCTGCAAATAACCGCCGGACATAGGTAATATTTAACATTTGTCGTGCCCACCCCCAAAGAAAATTTTGGCTACGTGGCTGGTCACAGCGCATGGTGCCACAGCAATGTCTTTCATGGCTTGGAGCTTTATAGCTACGGTGCAGTTTCGGACACTGCAGCGGTAGCCTTTCATCCCGCATTTACCCAAGGCTATATTCAAGCCGTAACTAAGAACGTCCGCTCTCTTGGGGTATGCCACCAAGGCAATGACAAGATTAGCTTGCAGACAATAACAACTTCCGAGCCAGTGTGCGTCGCTAATGCTTTTCTGATCTGGGGCTTTGCATGGCTGAGTACTTGAAACTTTTGCTTGCAAAGCCGATGACGAGAAGGGCGCTGTTTACAAGTAAATGTCTTGAAGCCAGGAAAGTTCCTTACGTGGAATGGTGGGCATCAATCATTCCTCTTTTGGACAACAACAGGGTGATCAGTAAAGAAAAGGCAAAAAGCCCTTAACCTCAACAATTTGTAACAAGATAAGCAATCATCTAAGCTTGTTTTTATTGCCGGGTAGTTTTTGGGATAATCACTATTTATTCCTCAGCGGTGGCCAATCAATGCTATCGAAAAAAGTCAAACTCGCGTCAAGGAAACGCAGAAATTCACGCACACATTAGCAAACACTGACTCTGATGCAACAAAAGCAAACTAAGCGACCCATCCACAATGCGTCGCCTAAGTTACTAATACACTAAAACAAGTTCGTTCACCTGTGTGTGTGTGTGTGTGTGTGTGTGTGTCGTTCTGCGTGTGCACATTTTTTCAACTAGATGCAGCGCACATTTTTTCAACTAGATGCAGCGCACATATGGCGGCACGCATTGGTGTCCATTTTGCACTACGATGAGTATAACCCTTGTGATGATCTATGGCATAAATTCACACCTGTCCGATACCGATGTTTGTCACAGCGCACGATGGAAGGGGCAGATTTTGACATTATGAAGGAAACGCCTTTCATATGTGTGAGAGTGACAAATTGTGACAAGTTCAAGTCGTCGAAATTACAGCGCAGAGCTCGAGCAGCGATGGCTTTAATGTACTGACACGTACAAGACTGCCAAATGACGCAAACGCTGGAAGTTTTTAGCGCAAAACGAATCAGGACACCCTTTGCATAATTTAAAGGAGACTGTGTTCACTGTGTTCCAGACCTGAAGGTGGTGCTATAGCAACACCAGCGGTCTGGCATCTGCGCCGTGAAATAGGGAAATCACCTGAATTTTGCAATTCTATCGCGTTTTGTGTTATTTCGTTGTCTCAGAGGGATGGGTTTGTGTTAAATTGTGTGGGATTTTTATACATTCCTAAGGCATAGCAGCCTGGTTGAATCACATTAGTGACATCTTAGTTAACTGATATATTCAAACATAACGTCAACGTGCCATGCAATATTCGATCCCCAGACGTGAACCGTGGTGTACGGCTCAGAACCTCAGCGTCGCTATGTTGCATGGCTTCCGTGCTGTTCAGTGCCCAAAGTAGCAAATAGCGTCTCATTTGTACGCGTTAGTCACGCTGCTTACAAGGTAAAGGTGCAGATGCAGGTAACAAGGTGGGGAGTAAACAGTCGCAGGCTGTTGTTGTTGGCTGAGAGTCTGTCAATGGTTCGAGAACACTAGTTTCCATTGACCTACGGATATCCCCCAATGGTGGCACTAGAATAAAATGTACGGTGGTGTCCATTTAACAAGGGCCCGGGTGGCCGGCTGGACACCCTTCGCTCGAGCGGGGGGGGGGGGGGGGGGGGGTGAGGGGGGTCAATTTAACGCCCCGAAGATCTCGGGAACTAAGGAAACTAGAGACACCAAATGTACACAGTGTGTTAATCTGTACGTGAACTCACTTAGGTCAAAGCTTGAAGATACTAAAGTCGTGACTTTTGGGTCAAACAAGGTCAAATTCCTGGTTTGTCTCCAAAGTGCCCCCAGAACCTAGATAACTGTTCCTAAGCAAAAGATTCCGTGCTCACTTAAGGTCGGTGACCTTTTTTGACCTTTTGAAGGTCATGGTGACCAAAATAATAGAAGACGGCTCTGGGTTTTGCATTTGAATAAGCGACAAAGATTATGCGGGCAGTATGTTCCTAAAAAAATGTTGACCTGGGTCATTTTGGGTCCATGACCTATTCTAACCTCGAACAAGCCCATGAAAAACGTATAATGTGGTTCCTGCTATTAATAAGTTTGAAATGAGCACCAGAAACTATTCCATACAGCAATCCCTATAGCAATAACACAGGCTGATTTTGACCTTGGCCTGACCTTCCTTCCCGACCGTAGGTCAACGTAGTTAACTCATTCAGTGTTTATTGCCTAAGAAAGCATCTCAGAGATGTATGACTTAGTCTAATACTCCGTTCTTGCACCAGATTGAGCGATTCCCTAGAAGTTACCTTCGCTGAAACCATGGCCTGTCTTTGACCTACCATAGGTCAGCGACCTTACAAGGTACATCTTAAATGTTGACTCGAAACGATCCGCTATTCAATCGTCGACTGCTATGCAAGGTTGGGCGCGGCTACGCCGTGTCATTCTGAAACAATTTTGGAAAAATGTCGGGGGGTCAACTCGACCCTCACCCGAGGGCGTGTTAACTCAGTTAAGTTTTGACCTGGTGACGGTGTTTGAATTGCGGTTCTATTTCAGTCATGAGGTCAGAGGATACTGACATGTGTGTACCATTACAACTTGATCCATTACCGCGCACGAAAATGATCTATTATGTTGTGACATGCACTACATTACGTCTTACTGGTGATGTGAGCAATGCTTCCTCAACGTTCGCAGACATTGGACGCTTACTGTAGAAATGACTGCGGTCACCGCCTATGTCGAAAGCCAGGTGCCGTTTTCAAAGCAGCTATTTTCGAAAAATGGTCTCCATCTCTGGTCGAATCGCATCAAAGCCAATGATATCTGTCCAGAAAGGGATGGCAATCAGTGTGAAATGCAAGGCAAACAAAATGCTGCAACCCAAGCTCTCGAATTAAGCGCTAAGTTTCGCCCAGAAGCAGTTTGTTTTCTTCGAAACGACCTGTTGTGAAAATCGTTATTATTTACCCTCTCAGTACATCCGAGCCTGATAACTTCGTTCCCAGCCAGCATGCAGGCGGGACGTGGTGACTCACTGCACACCAAACGAGAGCGTCATTTGACGGTCGGAAATGGGGTCTGCAGGGTCAGGGCTATGGCGGATGATCGCATGACATTACACCCCAAAGCCAGCAACTCAAGCAAGCTCCCACGAGAAGACGTTCTGCGTTCTTGCGGTCACAGATGATCATGGGAGCAGACAAAAGACCGTTGAAGGCACTTTCGGGTCGTATGGCGGGGTGTGTTAGAGCCACAGGGGTGTCCAGAGAGGGGCGCTCGCAGGAGCCAACGGTCACGATCCGCGTGGCACCCGGCGCCAGCGCGTCGCACGGACGGGCTCCGCGGCAGGTGCTCGGTCGCCTTGTCTGTCGGCAAATCTATGTCCTTTTGCAAAAGAAGTGCCAAAACATTATGCGCCACCATGGCCGAGTTGCCAAGCCTGTGCTTGTGTTTCATCTATGCAGCGTCAACCCTTGTGAGGTATGAGGCGTACAATTGCAACGAGTGGTACAACAAAAGTGAATTTTATAACTGGAGGCAATCACATGAATCGTGCTGAGGTTGGGCTGCTATCAGTATGATCGTACCCAAGTCAGCACAATAAAGCATTGCTAGTTTGCCGAACGAATGTGGAATGCATGTTTTGTTTCATAACAAATTTGGCTCAACAAGATGCCCGCACAGTGGAGAGGTGGTTTCTACTTAGTGACTTTTGAAATTGAACCATTGCACAAAAGCATTATTCGCCTGTATTTGGAATTATCAGGTATGGATGATAACGATAAATAAGTCATGTTCGCGAGAAGGCAGGACACCGTACAATGTAACAATAACATTCCTCAAATACAACTACGTCCTGTTGCTCAGAACGTCAATCAGCACGATGCCCGCTGAGAAAAAACAATCTCTGGTTGGTTCTGACAATGCTTTCGAATAGAGACAACTTCAGACCGTTGATGTCATCTGCTCTACTTTCTACACGGGTTTGAAAACTGGATACTTTGACATTTAATATTAATGACACTTTGTGGTGCAGATACGAACAGATATTGTCACAGCGCTTTGTGTGGCTGCATTTAAACTCGTTATCTTAATGAACGTTGCAGAGCCACTGCGCCGAGATGATTTGCTAAAACATTCAAAGCCTCTTCCATTTGGCTGGCTAGCCGGACGGCACCCCGACAGCCTTCGCTCTCAACTCTGACAAGCCCCGCTGACGGACCGAGGAATGGGCTGCAAATGGCCTGATTTCCCGCAGATATGTAAAGTGCCGCTGTAAATTGGACGCGTCATACCCCGCCGCAGGCGTGCCGCCCAGTTTGCGGCTTCGCTGCCACAGTTTCCTGGCGAGTGAGGAGGGGCATATCCATCATCTCCAGGCGGGACAAGCGCCATTTGCGGGCAATCTCGCCGGCCGGGCCGACAGGAACGGCACCGACGGTGGCCACCTTACCAGCGACGGGGCGCCGTCTGCCTGTCCAGACCCGGCGGTCCCTGCCAACGCCGGCCCGCGCGATCCGGTCGGTGGTCTTCCTCAGCCGAAGGTCACGGAACGGACCTCGGCCTCGTGGAACGACCCAGCTTGGCCGTGAAAACGGCGTGCTCCCCCATCCTCCCCCCACCACTGTGACCACAGACCCTTAGTGGCCCCCCCCCCCCCCCCCGTTCAGATGAACCCTGACACTTGCGGAGTAGGGCGGCCACTTGTCACGGGACACCGGTCCTGGATCCGGTGCCCGTGACGTCACCGGGACCGTGAGACGTGACCAGCGCACGGCGCTGATTGGACGGCGGCGTCCGTGAACATCACCCCGGTCGCTTGGTCATCTTACCAGACATCCGGAGCGCCCGGCGGCCGGAGACGACCGGGATCGGGCCTTTGATGCCTCTGGAAACCCCAGCCTCAAACGGCGGTGCGCTCGTGCTGTGGCGTTGAGACTCCAATACACGATTGCAATCGCGGCTGCCTCTGTCGGGATGATCCACTGCTTTGAATTTCATATCTTGCATCCCATCGGAAGCCGACTGATCTTTCCCTGCAGATGCGGCTGCCGATCCTCAGGCATATCTAGGATATGATGGGGGATGTTCCTCTACGAAAACATTCATGCCACTCTGTGCTGCCACGACCGGTAACGATATGATCCAGCCAAGTTGAAGCTCAGCCAGTCTGTTCTTGCTCCTTTGGCCTCCATGCTTTGAGTCTTATCGCACATCACACCTGCCACGCGACAGCTAGCCAGCGCCCCCGGACCCTGTACCGGCCGGCGGTGGGGTCACCCTGCATCAGACCGGAAACAACCGCGATATCGCAGCGGGCCCCGTCTCCTGACCCTGAGTCGTCACACCGGTGCGGTGGCACGGGGCCACCGGTCTTGATGGCGCGATACGGGGCCGGTCGCACCGGCAGGTCGCGACCGTGTGCAGAGGGGTGGGGGCTGGGGTGGGGGCTCGGGGCGCTCCCGGCAGTCATCCGGCGTCCTTCGGCTGTCACGGTCTTCGAGACAGCCAGGTCCTCAAAGCAGCCATAACGGCATTTCAGTCAGCAGTCCCTCGCATCCAGCTGCCAGTGTCCATAGCCATCCGCACAGCTGCTAGTTATGGTAGCAATCCTTGCAGTTGGTTGTCCACATGGCGTCCCCCTCAGCTGACTGTACATCAGCAGCCTTCGCCGTCGGTGCAGCGGCTCTCCGGGTCCTCGCAGCAGTCTTCGGCCCTCACCTGTACCCGCCAGGATCTCCGTCAGGAACTGGGTCGCACATCAGTATCTGGCCGGATAGAACGCGAGAGTCCTCCCCTGCAACCGCGTAGCTAATGGTCCCAGGGCTTTGTCAGCTTTGTGGAAGCTCTGAATTACGCCAGCATCAGGTGCGGCGTGAGAGGAACCGTTTCGGAATCTGGGGCCTTTCGATTCCACAATCTAATTCTTAAGTTACCAAAGCTGCGTGAACGATGCCGTCGCCAACCGGCTTTAGATTAATATCCTTGGTTGCAGCGTTTCTTTTCATGTCGTGGGGGATGGTTTGTGTTCCTGTGAACTACTTTTCGAGCCCTTGGGAGAAGAGGTTACTTAGACAGTTTTATTAGCTTTAAGCACGATACATTACGATCGAGATCATGTCCAATGTGCACGTCCCTACCCATCCTGCTTGAATGGATCAGCCACGCCCCGGCCCATCGGAGCGCTTTTTCGCCGACTAATCCTTTCGGGACAGACGGCTTTGGTTTGTCGCCTGGAATGGCCCCCAGACACCGCGCTGCGTCCGAGTTGATAAACGACGCGTCGTTAGCGGTCTGTCAGAATGCCCGGTGGCCCGTGAGCGTGGCCCGGCATCTGCAGGCGACTCCGAAAAGTGCGCCACCATCGTCACGCTCACGGCTGCAAAAGTGCGCCGGTTAAGCCGCGCTGGTGGCAGCCGCCTGTCACGTGAGATCCGCGCAGAGATGAGCCCTGACGTTGGCGCCGCGGGACGCCGCGCCGCGGGGCCGTACGGTGTCACGCGTGGGAAAAGAGCTGCTGCTGGCGGGCACGTCCACGCGTGAGGCAGCTGCTGTTGCGGTCTCGCCAGCCAAGCAGCTGGCCTACCGTTTGACTGGTCTGAGTTTAAGTCTGTAGATTCGAGCAGTTCCGACAGGCAAAGCCATGTTGATGGGGACGACATGAGGCTATTTCACTGCTTCTGATGAACGGCGGGCTTATGTTGGTAAATATGCAGTTTGTAAGCTTGCATGGGCTTTCAAGCGAGCGTCAAGCCGCTATTTCCAGATCTCATTAACTAGGATTTCATTATTGCCTCTCATCGTGATCCCCTGTCATCACTACAAAGACAAATCCCGTATGTTAAACCCTTCTTTATCTTTGCAACTAAACAAAATGCAAACAGCTTGGACATTTCGAACGAGCATGTCACACTTCACGGCTGCCTGTCCACCTGCTCGGGTCTGCGGGTCTGCCGGTCTGCCGACAGTCTGCAAGGCATTCTGAATAACTCAGCCGACTTCCCTCCATTCAGCCAATACAAAGGCTTAAGCATGGACCTCGCCATGACAGTACCAATGTCGAGCATACACGCCATGTATCTTTGCATTGTTTCTGCCGGCAGACAGTATGATGAATCAGGACCTTGGTCACGAGACAGCATGGTCCGTTGGTGAAAAGTTGTGTGGTTATTACGAGGTTTGCTGCGGTGTTGCTTTGCCTTTGCAATGATCTGCAAACATTGTGAACAGAGATTCATTCTGTTCTGAAACCTGTTTTTACAGCACATTTCACTGTTGTACATCATTTTAAACGTGCAAGTCTTCTCTGGAATAAAGTAATGTCATAGGAATTTGATAACAATTCGCTGAGCTTTCCTCACTGGTTATAATAAATACTGTCTGCCTATAAATATATATATATATATATATATATATATAGATATAGATATATATATAGATATATATAGATAGATAGATAGATATATATATATATAGATAGATATATATAGATATATATATAGATAGATAGATAGATAGATAGATAGATAGATAGATAGATATATATATATATATATATATATATATATATATATATATATATGTGTGTGTGTGTGTGTGTGTATGTATGTGTGTGTGTGTGTGTGTGTGTGTGTGTGTGTGTGTGTGTGTGTGTGTGTGTGTGTGTGTGTGTGTGTGTGTGTGTGTGTGTGTGTGTGTGTGTGTGTGTGTGTGTGTGTGTGTGTGTGTGTGTGTGTGTGTGTGTGTATTTATTGTTTGACAATTCCCCGGGTATGTCCACCATGAAAACTCGAAAAACAGTCAGCTTATGTTCCCTATGCTCTTTCGAACGCCCCCCCCCCCCCCCGCTCCGTGCCACAGTCACATCCATACAAGAGAGGTATAAAACATTGTGCATTGCGATCTACTGATTTTTAAATAGTTAAAACACGTGATCTTCCAACGTGATATAAAGGCCCGACGACCACAACGCTAACTCCCAAACACCCACCTAACTCCTCCGCGATTGGCGACAACCTGTCCGGCGCATTTAGACGCCGCGATCCCCGCCGCCCAGCCGCTTGGCATGCTGTGCAGGGGCCCTGTTCGGTATCGCGCCGACTCGATGGGCCGTGTCCCGGCTCCCGCACCGACGCCGTCGGCGGGCCGGGCCGAGCCGGGCTTATTCCGGACCCGCGGCCGCGCGGCGCTCCGTGGCGAAATAGCCCGGCCCGCTATTGGGGCCGTGTGGACGGCTCGCTGAAAGGCCGGCCGGCTGTCCGGGGCTAATCCGCGCATCGGGCAGTCGGCGAGGGGATTCCGTGGACGAGGCGGCTGCTGTTTGTAGCGTGCATCTTGGGCCGCTTTTCGCAGCATGGTGCTCCAAACCCGCTGTTGACTGTCGTTTGTAAGGCTGCTTTTGATGGCGCATGTATTCGCCTTGCGCTTTGTCATCCCCCGATCACCCAAGTTGTGTGTTTAGTGTCTTTTTAGTTTTTAGTTTTAGTGTCTTTTTAGTTTTAGTTTTCTGTATTTCACGACCGGAGTGATCCGATAAATGCCCCCTGAGAAGCGTAGGGAAGTCTGCGTTGAAGTGTGTGTGTGCTAGCACTCGTATTTTACCTTGGATTCTATCTGGCATTAGATGTGCAGCCTGTTGGTGAACAAAAAAAAAACAACAAAGAGCTGGCTCGACGTCCAAATGCCCAGTACCGCAACAGCACAGCGAACTGGCAAGCCGGGCACGCCATCCTGCTCCGGACAATCAGGCTCCACCGACCACGAGGCCGCCCACAGTAGTCTTAGTGCCCCGCCCGCCTTCGCACAGTTTGGGAGTGGACATCGCACAGTCTGCAGCTGGCTGCCGCTGACAGCGGACAATGAGCCTATCGCTGACAGCGGACAATGCGCCCGGCCATCCCTGAGCGGCCCGTCTCACCCCCCCCCCCTCTCCGCCCCCCCCCCGCACCTCCTGCAAACGACCTTCAGTGCAGGGGCGGGAGGGGAGAGGGGGGGGGGGGGGCCGGAGAGCAGCTGCGGAGACACCGCCGCTGGAGCCGGAGGGAGCGGGCACCGCCGTCCGGAGGACGCCTCGGCAGACCGATGTCGGAGCATCCCCGCGCGATAGCTCTGATAGCCCCCGCCCATTGTGTCCTTTCACGACCCGTTTTCGCACGATAAGAGATCTCTGGCGTCACTGGGCTGAGAACAATGGCGGGCCGGAGGCTGTCCTGGCGATTCGGACAACCCATTCGAGCCGGCCTCTAATTGGAAATCGAGACGCTGATCTGTAACGAAAACGTTAATGGCCGACACACGAGCGGCCGTGCCGAATACCAGTGACGTCATCGGCCCGTCCACGGCAGCGTCAAGGACTCCATTCATGAGGATCTGTGTCGCCAGCGCATTGTCTCGCCGTTTGGCTGACACGTTGAGTCCCCACACGGCCTTGCAATGCCTCTGCTACAACGCTGGACTGGTGTTGGGCGTATGCAATGAGCATGACTTGCGGAGATGTAATCTGATAACGTATGTTGGGGGACATGCGGGCACAAATGGTGAAACCTTCCCCAAAAAGCACAACGACAGGCTTCTCCACGAATTTAACCTACTCTTCTCTTCATGTTGGGTGGGATGGGGCCTCACCCCAAAAATGATGAGACATTACATCCCCGATGACTTGTTGATGGACATCATGGACGTTTATCATTGTGTCCTAGCCGTTTCGGATTAGTTCCGTCGAAATCTGAACCGTTTCGGCCAACAATGGCCATTTCAGGGCACTGGAACGAAGGACGGGGTGAGTGGTGAGGTGCGACTGCGGCCATTTCGGAGTCATCAGCTACCAAGGCATATGCTCGAGCAAGATATCTTCTCTGGGAGGGGGGCGCTCTGGCGGGGCGCTCCATGCGTCACTAAGCCGCTCATAGCTGATGCGGTTGTTCCCCCGGCAGGGACGGGCCGTTGGGAAGATTTAGGATGAAACAGCGAGTGAGCGAAGAAGGGGTAATGTATTATGGCTGGCTTGGCGTTGTACATCTCTGAAATTGTCGTTACTTCGAAGGTTAGCCATTTACCAAGTTTGTTTCGGACCTCCTCATGTGCGCTTAGATTCCCACATGCGTCACAATGCCCTGTATACATGATCTTGTTTCCCAGGCCTAGGAAAGGACGGCATGTAAGCTAGGTACATTTCCCCCCAGTTTCACTAAAAGACACGCCATGGCACGTGTCTCCTCCAGTACGTACCTAGCCGGCACCCAGAGTTGCCAGAAGCCGCGCCTGGCCTGGGCGGTACATGAGCCGTGATGTTTACTCTCGTTTACGCCCAGCCCTCCCCGAACAGAGGACGGAATTTGTCCCGCACGATCTCATGCCACCCATCCAGCTTTCCGAGGTGACTCGACGCTGACACCTCGCTTCGCAGAGACGGCAAACGGCGGCGCGTGGCGCGCGGCCGCGCCGGCATTGTGCGGGCTCTCGGCCGTGAGATCAGATAGCATTCAGGGCTTGTGCCGGTTCTCGTTAGTTCCGCTCGGCGCCGACAGGTGGCGACACGGCGCTGACGTGTTCGCCGTGCACCGCCGGGTATTGTTCGTGTCCACGTCCACCCCGCCGCTCGTGTCGGGAATAGCCAGCTATTGTTTCAGATTCCGTCGACATGGGTCCGCAATTGCAATCGGCAAATAAAAACAACGTTTAATAGCGTTGTGTCTGGGCCGCCTGTTTTGGGCCGGCTGTAACCGTTTCGTAATTGTTTTACGCCAGTTCTGATCCTATTGTCAGGAATTATGAGACCATATTCGCTGTTTGAAGCATATGACAAAACCGTTCCGATGCAAAGTATATTTCAGCTTATTAAACCTCTTTTTGGGCGGTTATTTATCCCAGATGAACCGATGGGTCGGATCTCCTTCCGTAATTTACAGTGATACTTAAATACATGAGCATGGAAGGCATCTCTCAAGATTGCCCTAATATTCTGACGCACAATTCCCGTGGGGAGAGCCGGCAAGGTCATAACTCAGGGCATTTGAGAGCTTCAGCACGCTAGTATATGCGTCGATATGTCATGCGTAGCACTTGCATTCTGCTGAAATATCGCATTGGGTTCGATTCAGCTGATATTGGCGTAATTTTGGGAAGTTATGGTGGGATACTTCGTCTGACCAATGTTCCTGCGATAGGATTTTTCATGATGTATAGCAGCCATCTGGACCACAAGGGTATTCAGTATTATTTTGCATTGGACCTTGGAGTCCTTCGTTCAGGAATAGCTCGTGTCAAAAATGATGCACGCTCCGATGTGCAGAAGCCGCTCGCAGAAATCCATCACCATGAATGGCACAAACCTCTAGGTCTGTATCCAGGTCTCAATAAAACGTTTGGACTAGCAACGGCTAGGTGCAACACAAAGCACTAGAACACGAATTTAAAATTGAATATACAAGCAATCCTGCGGTGCAGTCAATGTACTTGCATAGCCGCATTGCAGCGTTGCCAACGGTGCGCAGGGAAGGCATGTCATGGTATCTCTTTCCGTTTGTTTCAGTGCTGTGCCAGCAGCAGCGGTTCCGGGTGCGACCGTCCAACGTCAGCGTGGTGGAGGGAGACAGCGCCATCTTGCGCTGTGAGGTGCACCACCAGGTCGGCCAGCTGCAGTGGGCCAAGGACGGGTTCGCCCTCGGTAAGCATTTCGCTCAAATTGAGCGGAAAATTAGGCCTCCACCCCGGCATGGGGTTATATATGTATATATATATATATATATATATATATATATATATATATAAGTTACGACTCGGTCATAACGTAGGAGAACCTTTGGGAACGAGTCCAGTGACCGCACTTTATTCCATTCACGCTCTACCAAATCTATTTACCGTTGTGGCTTCGGAAGTGACCATGAGCCTGTTCGCATGATGCTGTGGTGACCCCGTGTGATGCCATCCAATGCCATTGCCATGCCATGCCGTGACGCCTTTGCCATGAGAGATTTTCAAGCGGAGCTTATTAAGCGAGGTTGCCGTTGCCTTGTTTCTCATCTCCCCGGTCACGGGGCCATTGCTCTCAGCTGAAGTGCCCTTTGACCTAGCGATTGATATGTGCCCTGCGATTGACGTTGCCCTGCAGACCCAAAAACGGGATTTTTCCAGAGGTTTGTGTCGGCTTTTCTACTGCCAGTTCAAAAACAGCGCCGTTTCAGTGTAAATACTAATTTGGTGTAGTTACACATGCACGTGTTAAATTAATCATGTTAGGTACACTGATGTAGAAATATATGAACCCTGCAAAATCAATGCGGCGTTAGCTGCAGAATTAGGAAAGGTGAGATTTTTACAAAAAAGCTTTCCCCCACCATTTAGCAGCGCATTTCAGCATGTGCCGCTCACCGCTACCATATGTGAGTTTGGTTACCCTCGGTTTGTTGCAGCTGGCCCACCAATGTTAGCCTCATCGGCATATCAGTGATGTACTGGGCCCTACAGAGTAGCTAACGGCCGCTAGAAATCCCTCAGGCGCTTGCATTATTATACAATCACCGGTGCCACCGTATCTTAGGACACGACCAGATTTGGAACGTTAACTTGTGGCGAGGCGTGGCCCGAGGCGTCTCGTGAAGGGACCAACACCGACTCGGAGATCGAGGGGCCTCACACTGTGGTAACGATTTTGTGTGGCGGGTGTTCTGCTGACCTGACCTGACCTGTCTGGAGCGGGCTGTGATGCTCGGCTGGCGATTTCAAATCCATGCGTCTCCAGGAATGTTTATCGGTGGGCATACGCCTCCGGGAAACTCCCATCAATGTTGTTTTGGTACGCACACGCCGGAAAGAAGATCTTTAGCAACTCGGCCAGATGAGATGCAAAAGTTACTTTGTATTTAAAAAGCAGTCAGGTGACCTCCTGGAAGGAAAGACCATGGAAAAATGACGCATTTTAAAAGGCAGTCGCGCCACGTGGGGTGAAAGGTGACTTCACTTCCTACGAGGGGGAGATCGCTTCAAATCCAGAGAAGGGCGGTCCTATCCCGAGGGCTGGAACCGCAACATCGCGTTACGCGGAACCGGCAGTCCGTGATCCAGACCAGCGCTGAGTGTGATGGACATGTTTCAAGTCAATCTGCGGGGAATCCGATGGCATTTGGCTTCAGCATCGTTCTCTCCTTCTTCACAGCTTTTCCAACTATGTAGCACTGGGTTGATATTATGGAGTGGAGCGCGTGATGTCCAAAGCCACGCGATACAGCTTAGCGCGTTGATGCACAGGTTGCTGCGCGTGCATAAACGCCACATACCCTGAGGTGTTTTCGCTTCCGCCATACGCCTAAAGTCATCGTATGCGCATACTAATAAGCAGGTGCATGGCCAGGGTTACGGCCACCAGCGCGTGACATGGGATATGCGGTGATATGGGATGCGGTAGTGGATAGTGAGCACACCATGGATAGTGGAAAGTCACATCGCGTCGCATCGCATCGCATCGCATCACGCACATCACATCATCACACACACACTCAGTTGCCGAGGCCACACAGCGTCGCCTGCCTCTCACCCTGGCAGGAAGGGCGCGCACCGCGGAGAATCGAACCCCGTACCTCTCGCTTTCCAGACGTACGGCTTAACCACTACACTTGCGGTGCACTGCACAGAAGCGTTCCGGCACCAGTCGTAGTGCAAATACCAATTGAACTGTCATCCCGTGTGTCAGCTCCTCACTGTCAAGCGAGACGTCGCGTAATTCACCCGCTGAGTCAAACTTCCCTCTTCCAGGTTATTCGCGCTCCCTTCCTGGGTACTCAAGATACCGCATGCTGGGCGACCCGGGGTCAGGAGTGCATGACCTCGAGGTCACCAACGTGAGCCTGGACGATGACGGCCGGTTCCAGTGCCAGGTCTCACCGAACAGGGGGCAGGCGGCCATCAGGGCTGACGCTCTGCTCACCGTACTCGGTAAGTGCTCTGTGAGCCGGCGCGCATGCGGTGGTCGCTCTTGCAAGTTACAGGAAGTTGGGCTGCCGAAAAGTTTCAAGTATGTTTTTCGCAGAAAACGCTAATTAAAAACAGCTATTCGTTTGCAGGAAATGACGGAAAACTGACAATAAACACGTTCATTATTGCTTTTGGCACAAAGCTTTTGTCGAAAGCACTGAATAAAAGTATCGACACCGTTCAATCACTACTCAGAGCCCATGTTAAGACCGTAATTGGCAAAAGTATTGCCGCACTAGCGGCGAAATCCTGTTTCTAGTGCTGTAACGATAGCATTCAGGACAGTATATTGCAAATTTTCCCTAATGAACTGAACTCAAAACAAAATTTGTGATGGCCCCATTCTTTTTAATATGTTATTTTTTACTCTACGTGGGCATTTTGTTGGGATGTTGATTGCCCTATGTGATCATTCACATTTGTAACGGGCGAAGGCGCTTTATCGCGCTGCTTCAGCAGGCATTGATGTTTTCATTACTGAAAATACTTTCAGAGCCTAAGGAGTGCGAAAAAAATGAAATGCTGAATATGATGGTCATGTTAGTGTAAGAGGGGCTCCTCTATCACTAGCCCACTCATACTGTTTCAATGATATCATCTGGAACGTATTCGGCCGTCTCTCAACACATTCAGTAAATCCTGAGAACTCCAAATTTACAGCATGGGATAGCCGTCACGTACACCAGTGAAATGCATGCATGCCAGCCCGCCATATAAATAGGTACGTAATCGATCTTCGAGCGCAGAAGGAATCCCCGGAATAACTTGCTCTGAGATATCCAGCGTCGTGAATCTTCCACGAAGCCATCAGCCCTTGCTTAAACCTAACCAGAGCATTTGTTGGCATGAATTTGAGTCCGGCAATCACCGTACGCGGGCGACATCTCCATCCTTACGGGGCCGGCCATCCGTTCTCCGGTCAATGTGGAGGCCGGCAATTTGGCTCGGGGATGACTATTCCGCACCACTCGATCTGAATAGCACCCGTGGCTCGGTCGGGCCGGTCGGCGACCCCGGACTGACAGCTGATTGACCAGACTGCCGGATGAGACCAAGTGGACGCTCAGGCTCACACGCTCCAAGACTTGGACGCGGGCTGTGGGGCAGTCGATTTGTTTGCGGTAATGTTCGAATCCTTGCTGGTTCCGCTTTTTCAGGCGCCTTGGTTGGCGTTCCATGCGCACGGGGCAGTATGCTTCTGCTCTCTCGATATCTTTATGACTTGGATTCCCCATGACGGAGCTGTTTTCTGGACGGATTGGACTGTGTTCTTGAACAGAACTGAAACCTATGCGCTTAAGCTCCCCGATCAGCCGGCTTTTGGCAAAATATGCGGAACACTTTATCTCAGGTCTCCAGCAGGCTTCGTCACCTGGGATTACTTGTTCTCAGGCCACTAAGATACCGAACATTTCGGGCCGCTGACATACTGGACGTCTCAGGCCACTGACATACCGGATGTGGATGAATCCATTTTCCAGACCCTTGAGACTCCAGTTTCGACCGCGCCACGGCTCGGGCAGGCGTACATGTCCTCTGGGTCCGTCTGACCCGTCCTCTGCGTCCTTCTGACCCATCTCTGGGTTCGTCTGCCCCGTCCTCCGGGTTCGTCTGACCCGTTCACCAGGTCCGTCTGACCCGTCCTCTGGGTCCGCTTGACCCGTCCTCCGGGTTCGTCTGACCCGTCCTCCTGGTCCGTCTGACCCGTCCTCTGGGTCCGTCTGACCCGTCCCCTGGGTCCGTCTGACCCGTCCTCCTGGTCCGTCTGACCCGTCCTCCTGGTCCGTCTGACCCGTCCCCTGGGTCCGTCTGACCCGTCCTCCTGGTCCGTCTGACCCGTCCTCCTGGTCCGTCTGACCCGTCCTCCTGGTCCGTCTGACCCGTCCTCCTGGTCCGTCTGACCCGTCCTCTGGGCCCGTCTCGCACGTTCTCTGTGGCCGGCCAGTCCGCATTCTTCGCCTAATGTAGACCAGAAGACGTGCCGACTAATGCTTTTATACGGACCCCAATCGCCCGGGTGTAATTGGAAGGCGTATCGTAACGGTAGGGACATCATTAATATCGCCTCTAATTTCTCAGCCCGACGTAGTACGTTCTGGCCCCTGCGGTCCTGCCGTAACCAGCAGAGGGCGATACAGCAGCGAGAGAACGGTGTTTGGCGCTGTTGGATGACCCAGTGAGATCGGGGGCGGTAAAACCGGTCCGTGCCAACGCTGGCTGGGCGCCTCGCTAACTCTTCCACTCAGGGGAGTAGAGGTCGAGCAGATTAGGGGCATTGCGTGACAGCGGTGTCAGTCGTGACACACGCAAAGTGGTTAGCCGATTTTTGATCGTATTTTACCTAATATATGTCTGGACATTGGGCGGTTGTAGTGCCTCGTGATTCACTTTGCTGCGGGGCAGCTGTACATTGTATGCAACTTTCAGGGATTACGTTGAGTAGGCAATGATGCCGTTATGCGCGGATTTAATTTGAAAGAAAGCGTTTCATGGCGGGCCGAATATTGATATCTGGCCATTAAGTATATGAAACTGGGAATAAAACTGCCACAACTGTATTGGTCTGCTCAGATCCTGACGCATGGCACTCAATTTTACATTAACGGCCTTTGCGGGCGGCACTATGGACGCACTCATCAGGAAAACAAGAAACCATCCACTAGCTAAAACGCCACTCGCGGCACGTGGTTTGGGACACCTGCGATGCGTAATGCCCGTAACAAACACGTCCCAGAGCTGCAGCGGGTCTGGGTCAGATCAGCAGCTGGGGCACGCGGGGTACATTCAGGCTGGGTCCTGTTGGGTTTCCGCTCCAGGCCACCAAGACTGAAGCTCCCCTCATCTTCCGCGAGCGTCGGCCGGGTCTCGCGGGGCCTTTCCAGCTAAGGAGCCAACGCAACATCATTTTTCTATCTCCAGCCCGGAAAACAGTCATATTCTCAATGGTTGGCCGGAACGAAAATCGTTCGTGGAGGGTCTGGCAGCAGTCTGATCTTTTTCGAGTGAACTCGCAGCTGTAATCTGAGCCAGGCTCGCGCTGTTTTTTTTCTTTCAAACCTTTCAAAACCAAGCTATTTGTTGCCTGAAGGTCGATAAACGCATGGTGAAAACGTGTAAAGAGAATATGGTGATGCAAACGTATAGCAACCACCAAGTCCAATCAGGGGAGTTGCCAAAGGGAGTGGATGCAGAGTTTCTTGCCCGCGTGAAGCTTTGTGTTGTTTTATTGGCGCCAACGAAGATCGCATTATTTTCAGTGTCCTGCCACCGAAATAAACGGTCAAGCCTCCACCTCGTCCTTTCACTGAGCAGCAGTTTGTCCCACTCCCAAGCATTGCCTGGCGCCTCCTGGTGCGAAGTCTTGGCGATGCCTTTGTCAACGGTCACACCTGAGCTTCACAGCTAATCTTGACCTATAGTTGACGTAAAATATTAGTCACCTATGCTCCAGCGTGTAACCAGCAATACCGCCCCATTTCAGTGAAGCCGAAGTCTGTTCGAGCCAGTTCCACTGCACGCTCCCCCAGGGCAGGGCTGTATGAGGTCAGGGAGGGCAGTCAGCTGACGCTGAAATGTGACGTCACTGGAGCACGGCCAGCTGCCAGCATTCGGTGGCAAAGGAATGGTGTCGACATAGAACTAGGTAAGAACAGCAGCACTGCGCCGCACGAAAGGGACAGGGAAAGGCGGTGGGGCGGGGACAAATGTCTCGCTCCAGTTTTACGCTGTTCAACATGGCGGCTCCTTGGTTGCAGTAAAAAACCGCCTCAAAACCGTGACTGTCCACTGTTAATTACCAGGTAACCTTTCGCTCATGTCGAAACCCTTGACTGCAACTTGTGAGCAATTGCAAATGAACGTCCCGGTGCAGGCGTTACTGCCGAGATTGCATAATGCTAATAGAAGAACCACTTTCCACGTGAGAGCAGGTGGGCGCACTCCGACTTAGATCAATGTACTTCACCGGCACGCTCAAGTACATCGAGCAAAGCCGTCGTACGCACAACGTTACCTGCTATTCAGAAGATCATTTGCCGATCGTGCGAACGAATGAATTAAGTATCGATTGCCTAGCACACGAATTGGCTGGAACATCAGATTAGATCTAAATCCAATGACGAGGTTCTAGCACAACCATACTCAGTGGCCAATACAGTTGTCCAACGCTCACAGGACAAGAGGACTCGTTCTCCGGCTGGGGCAGTCCCCGCCGTAACGACACGACCTCGGTGGTGACACTGCAGCCCACTGCTGCCGATGATGGTGCCGGCTACTCGTGTGTGGCCAAACACCCGGCCATCCGACCGGCCGAGCAGCGCCAGCTCAACTCGACCGTGCGACTTTCCGTCCTCTGTGAGTGTGCGGGAGCGGTTGCGAATTCAAACACCGGTGCAGAGCGGCGTGTACTTAACAGCGCTAATGAACATCTCTGAAATGGACTGAACCGGGCTTTAGTCGTCTGCAAGTGAAGCTGCCTTAGGAGACTTGCACAGCTGTGTAATTCTCGGGAGGTCTATCTACATATCGAGCTCAGTGTAGCAAAAGCAAGCCAGCACTGCCCCGATGATCCTTCAGTTTTTGTTGTTTTTTTTTTTGGCTTAACGGGCTCGTGAGAATCTGTCGTCATGAACCGTTTCATTTTTTGCCATCTCATCTTGATCGGCGACGTGTGTCTGGTGTCTGATACACGCTGATGCAGACATGGCGTCCAGTTTCCTTCGGACCCCTACTTTACAAAGCCCCCGCCGCACCGTTCCCCTGCAGACCCCCCGGGAGCTCCAACAATCGAAGGTCACTCAGAGGGCGAGTGGGTCAGGATCGGCGAGCAGAAGACGCTGACGTGTGTCTCGCGCGGCGGCAACCCCCCGGCCGAGATCGTCTGGTACAAGGACGACCAGCCAGTCACCTTCAAGTATCGCACGCTCGGCGGCCGCGCCATGGCGCAGCTGTCCTTCACCGTCGAGGCGGCTGATCTGGACGTCATCTACCGTTGCCAAGCCAGCTCCAGCATGCACCCGGCGCCCATGGTGGCGCTGGCCCAGATGAACGTGCAATGTGAGCCTCTCCATCACCGGACCTGCAGCTTGAGACGTTGCTAGTAGATATAAAAAACTGTGGGGTAGATCTGCGGTTCATTGCGGATGTGGAGCTGGAAAGGGCGGAGGGGAATGTACTCTCAATCAACGCGGCCTGATTCAAATCATGGTTTGTTGTATGCTGATATGGTCAAAGTTCTCCACATATTTGCCACCATGGCCATCATCTAACTATGGTCAACATCACACTTTTTATTGATGTATTAGATGGGCGGCTTCTTTTAAACATGCGATCAAGACAGCAGTTCGATTATTGTCGTGTCGGCAATGACTGACAACGCAATGCTGTTCTGACCAAATGATCCTGATGTCTTTTCAGTCGGTCCGGAGAGGGTGACAGTGTCCGGCACGAGCGAGGCGAAAGGCGGAGATATGGTGCACATGACCTGTGTGACCTCTGGCAGTAACCCTCCGGCAAACATTACCTGGGTCATCAACGGCAGGACAATGATGAATGTGAGCGACTATATCCACGTAGAAACATGATCTGTAGCAGTAGGCCTCCATAAAACATTACCTGGGTCATCAACGGCAGGAAAATGATGACTGTGAGCGACGATATTCCACAGGGACGATAGTCCACAGGGAAACATCATGCTGATGCTATAGACTTTGGCAGCTTAAACTATTGGCTGGAATTGTTTTTCATTCAGCAACAAAACCATGCGTTATTCATAGCACTTGTCATTTTATGAAGTAAACCTGTAATCAGGTTCCTCCTATTTAATACCAAGCGTTGATCCAGTTCAAGAAACAGCGTCATCACGGGCTTCGGCCTGTTTCAGACCAGCCAGTCGAGGCAACCCCATCCGAGCGGCGGCTGGGTGGCCACCTCAAACATCTCCACCACCGTCCCTCCCGGCATGGAGAAGAACATGGACATCTTGTGCTACGCTCTCAATCCCAAGCTGGGCACGACGAAAGTTGGATCCACGGAAGTCACCGTCCTGCGTAAGTGCTGCACTGTCGCGTCTTCCGTACCCCTCACTGCTGCTCTTTGCCTGTTTCACGCTTTATTTCGCAAAAAAAACAAAACATTTCGGTGTCTGTCTGGAGCGGTCTGAGCTCACCTTTGACAAAGTTTATGACAGCAGTGATGAATACATTGCTTGACATAATGTGATAGTGGCTCATTTATGTCTAGAATAGCTCATCACATGAGAGGAATATCAGAAGCATAGCTTCCTCTGATGCATAGGTAAGCTGAGGTAACTGTGAAATTTCAACATCACCCGTCAACCCTCTCCTTTTCCAGACCCTCCGAAGCCGCCGAGCATCCTCGGCTACGAGCCGGGCACGTACCTGCGGGCTGGGGAGCGGGTGTCGCTCTCATGCGTCTCCCAGGGCGGCAACCCGCCGGCCACCCTGACCTGGTACAGCGGCGACGTCGAGCGGCCGTCGCCGACCACCGTCGAGGACAACGTGGCCCGGAGCGTCATCACGTTTGAGGTGGACCACAAGGACAACGGCAGGGTGTACAAGTGCGACAGCCAAAACTCGGCGGGCAGCGGCGTACAGTCTGCCGGCATCACCCTGAACGTGTATTGTGAGTGCCCCCATCACTGTTCTTAGTTTTCCCGGCCTTACTTTCATCCGTTCTGATTTTAAAACAACCGAGCACACCTTAAAATGCATACCGCAAGCACGCGCCAGTTCTGATCTGTGAAGACTCAGACATTGTGCGGTGGATAATAAGAAAAACAAACCAATGTATATTTGCCTTCGAGATGCGCCGTAAGCTTCCTCTTGGGCAGGAAACAGTGAGGCGTCGTGCGCTCCGAATTGCCGGTTAGTTTTCTTGACTACCATCAACATAACAGCTGTGTCAAAGTTAACAGTTCAGCTATCTTCCTAATTTCACTACGGTGGCTATCAAGGTTGACGTATCTCCCACCAGTTCCAACGAGCAGCCTGAAGCTGGAGGTTCGTCCGGAGCGTCTGAGGGCGGGCAGTCAGGCGATCCTGACCTGTGAGTCCCGACCCTCCTACCCGGCCGCTGATCTCACCTGGTGGCGGGACAACGCCCAGGTCACCGATGGAGTCACGGCGCTAGAAACGTTCCCGGCCGGAAGCCATGGCGGGTACGTCTTCACCATCGTTTTCGACGGTTGTGTGATTGGCACGACCACAAGCGCCAAGTTTTCAAACGTTGCAAACTCCTGTTGCTTTAACCGCTCGGCGCATTTTATTGCGCACACGCTCAACGCTGTGTGCTGTTGCGCACACAACAATTTGTTGACTGGTGTTCCGGCTTAGACGACTTTCTCTCCTCCACTTTGTTCGAACGTCAGTTGTGTCGCTCCTTTGGCAGCTCGTCCAGCCGGGTGCAGTTGCGGAAGAACCTGACGTGGTCCGACGACGGCGCCGTCTACCAATGCCGAGCCGCCGTCACTGTACTCTCCGGCAGACTACAAGAGGAGATCACGCTTGAAGTGACATGTGAGCCCGTTTGCCGCGTTGACTTCTGAACATCACTGCGATGTTCACGGCCGGAATTACGGTGATAGGACGGCAAGCGATGTGTCACAGAACGCTACAGTTTTAAAAAGGATGGAATAATAAATGGTTTGTCGACACCATGAACCATGCCGTTAGGTGGCCTCAAAAGTGATGTGCTGATGTGAGTTGCGTCTGAAATAAATTATTGGGTAATGCTGAAAATCCGCTATGGCACCTTAATGTGGGAATGTATCAACTTCGTTTGCCTTGCAGACGCACCAACGTTTTTCAAGAGCCTGTATACCGAAGACATACGGGTGGGCGAATCCCGTCTGATCAACCTCACAGCTAGAGCCAATCCTGGCGACACCACGTACCGCTGGTACCGTGTGTCGCCAATAGATGCCGCTAGGATCATGCCTGAAGGGCCACTGCTCAACATATCGAAGGTGGTGAAGAAGGATGCCGGGTGGTATTACCTCGAAGCCGCCAACGCAGAGGGAAACACCAGTGTCCGCGTCAACATCAACGTACAATGTGAGTATTACGTAATAAACTCGCTGCCTTGTGGTTGGTGGTCCAGTGAGTTGACAGATGACCTTTGGTAACCAGATAATTACACCTCCCCAATATGGCCGACACCCTTTTCTATGTCAAAGATTCGGCAGCACACGTCTTCAACTAACCTTTAGCAGAGACCCTTTAACGCCTGACGTGGCTGACGTGGCTGACGTTATGCCCAGCGGCCAACATGGCTGTCCGTGATTGAACTCGACCCTCCCACACGGAAGCCGAATGTTCTCTCCATTGAGCCATGCCGTTACCAATGCATGCTTAACCAAACGTGGTCGGATCACATATGCTGATTCCGAACGTCTCCGAACGAAACTTGAATGCAAAAATAAGTTTATATATATATATATATATATATATATATATATATATATACCGCATATCCCTTTAGATACCTTCGGAATGGGGCAGCTGTGGTGCTGAACTGAGCCATCCTTGTCATCATCTGACCCCGCACCCCCAATGAATGTGGAAGATAAAGAAATCCTGCTCCAATAAAATGCAGAACATTTTCCTTAAAGACTGGTGCAATAGATACCTAACGACATCAGTATTACTGTCTGTTCATGTGTACCGCATTGTATCTGTAGGGAATGGGGAACTTGTTTGTGTTTGTTTTCATTTGTATTACTTTGTGTCATTCTAACTGTTTTCTGTGATGCCCCAGTCTACGAATATTGACAGATTTTTATCCAGATAACACCTGCGTGGGTAAACTGAGATGGTTTGTGCGCACTACAGATGAGATGGTTTGTGCAGCGTTCTCACAACGCTGCAGGTTTGCGTGTGGTGGAAATAATAATTCATTCTTCCGTAAAGAAAGCTTTTATCGAATAAACTCTTTAAAAAGAACAACCGTCCTTGGCATAAGAAGCACATGTTAGTGACCGAATTCTTGAGCGAAATCAGGTCTTAGAGGTAGTTTAGGCCAACACTATGGGCTGCAAACCAACCGATTTTACAAAGTGGCACACACACACACACACACACACGCGTGCGTGCGTTCACACGCACACATAGGCAAGCAGGCTTGCGCGCACACGCGCCCGCACGCACACACGCTCGCACGTGCATACGAGCAAACGCACACACACACGCACAGACACACGCACACACACATATATTTATGCATGCATGCATGGTGTTGGTAGTTACAGATAGTCTCTTGCATCTGTACCCTCCAACACAGGGTATCCTGATTGCAGACGCTCCGGAGATTTTGTCCGTCTCGGAGGTATCACTGGTCTCTCCGGGAGACGACGGCGTCCTGGAGTGTGCGGCAGACGCGAACCCCAGCACGGCCGACATGATCACCTGGCACCGGGCCGGCTTCAACTTGAGCTCCAACAGGTCCAAGATGTTCTACAGCAACGGCACCTCGTACCTCACGCTCTACAACGTCACCAAGGAGGATATTGGCGAGTTCCAGTGTCGGGCCAACAACGCCATCGGAGAGGCCTCCACCATAGCAAGGCTGCTTGTCAAGCGTAAGTTTGGCAGTTAAATTATCTGCCGGCGTTTTTGTTCCGCATGGAGAGGGGATCGTCGTTAGCTGTTGTTTTGGAATGTACAATACGTATATTTTTCACATTTGTACGAAAATCAAATTTTGCATGCATGCTCATAAACATACAATGTACCTAGCATATGCATATGCATCACATTATAGCGAGACATAAACGTTACACTACCCCTACGTTATACGTTATATGGAGTGTACCACGGGTATACAAACATTGTGAATACACATTAAAAGTTATCAGCTTCTCCATGCAAAAAACCGCATGTTTTCACGAGAAATGCGGGCAACTACATTGCACGTAAGTGTGCTCTCCCTACGCTAAATATGCCTTTCAAACGACGAGGGCCTCGCACACATGTGACCCGCTGAGATGAACTTTGGTTGCTGACGAGTCGCTGATGGCGTTGCAGACGCGCCAGAGATGGACACGAGTCCCCAGTTCCGGGCAGCGGCTGCCGCGCCGGGTGGCACCGCCCACTTGACGTGCCGTGCCCGAGGCGCCCCGAACGTCACGTTCGAGTGGCGCAGGGACGACTCTGCCGTCACGCCCTCCGCCAACAGCGACAAGTACCGGATGCGATACTCCCAGGTGAGGGGTGGGGCTTCGTGCCTGTGTGCTGTCTTGGTGGGATGCGACCATGGCGGAACGAGGGCAGTGGGCGTTTCATCAGAGTAAGACGGGCGTACTGCAGACGACTCCTGACATTCATGCTGCGCTTAGTTATTGTGAGGGGTTTGACGTAAATGGTGGTGCGTAGAATACGACGTCCGGACACTCCACGCTCATTTAGCGAATTATGCGCTCTGGCTGCGGTTTTATACAGGGTCGTTATTACGAAAACGGCGTGGTAACACGCGCACACACACTTGGCAACACAGTCCATTGCTCAAGACACAACACGGTTGAGCTCCGTAAAAACGTGTTTTTGACCTCGTATGCTCTTCTTAGGTTGATCTGGTGACCTGGCAGTCGGTGCTCGAGATCAAGGACGTGCAGGCCTCGGACTACGCCACGTACGGGTGTGTGGCTCACAATGAGCTCAGCTCCAGACGTCAGGAGCTGGTGCTGGGCCGTCCCAGCTCCCCTGACCCGCCGACGGGGCTGAAGGTGGTCAACGTGTCCCACGACACGGCCACACTCTCCTGGTCTGCAGGATTCGATGGAGGAATGCCGCAGGTGAGAGACGATTGTTATCTGGTCTAAAGATACCCACTAACCCCATGAGCAAGAACCTAGATTGACTGCATATTCTTGCCCCTTAGAGTGCGCGTTGAACTTAGGTTCAGGTGTATGGTGATGGGAAGCAACACTACCTTTTATGTCCTTGAATATCAAGATTCAAAGGCATGCAGCATATGTAGGTTAACCTATGAAGGCAACATCAGTTGAGCTTGACAACGTCATAACACTTAACAAAGAGTTCCCAACGATTATTATCCCGGAAATCGCACACAGACGCAAATGCGTGCACTTATGAACCCGCGACGTCGCCCGCAGATGTATACCGTGCGCTACAAAACATCGAGTGGTGGTGAATTCCTCTACGACGACGTCCAGCCAGAGAACACCACGCTTTTCACCGTGAGGGATCTCCTACCCAGCACTGATTATAGCTTTGCCGTCATGGCATACAACGAACTCGGACAGAGTGGCTACTCAAACACGGCCGCTACCACGAAAACGACTGGTGAGAAAAGGCTCCAAAAGTTGTCTACATTGACCATGTTTGAAAGCGTCGTCAATCGCTGTTAAGTTCACAGGTTTATGACTACCTGACGATTCGTTGCTGGCTTAGGCTAAACTGAAATGCGCTTTGGACCGCGAGCAACGGCAAGCTTTTTTCTGCACGTAAATAATCGTTGCGCCGCCTCATGAACAAAGCTGCACCTGTCTCCTCAGCTTCTTCCACACTTCCCAGCGCTTCTTTTTTACTCAGCTTTTTTGCGTATCAGTATATTTTCGGTTTGCTTTCTCGTTTTCGCGTTTCACTCTCCTTTACCGTGGCGTTCTACTCGCTACCGCTCTGCCCGCTCTAACCGTTTTCTCGGTTTCTTTCCTTTGTGCAAGCAATTGCATTTCATTTGGCTTCTGTTCTATGCGAGGCTTAATGCCTCATGGGGTGGTGGCACTGTTGCGAGCTGTCTCCTTGTGATATTTCCTGGTGGAGGTGTCTTAACACGCACGCCCCATAACTCGCCCAGGCACTCCCCCGGTCGGCTTACGTCACTGACCGGGACGACCTCACTAAGACGACCTTCCCCCGGCTCACCATCATCATTGCCACTGTGGTCGGAGCCTTCCTGCTGCTGTTCAACATTGTTTTCATCGGCTGCTACTGCAAACGTCGCCAAAAGAGTCATAAAACCGGTGAGTGGTGTCATGACCTCTGTAATATCTCAGGTGACCCTGACACCGCCGAGCTGGTGGTCCTCGAGGAGGGTCGGCTGCCCTGGATCGTCATCATCGTGGTCTCTTCTGTGGGAGGGCTCCTGCTTCTTCTGAACGTCGTGCTTGTCGTGTTCTTCATACGACGACGAATGCAGAGAGCAAAGCAGAAAGTCGTGGAGTCAGCTTGTGAGTTTAAGTTCTTTAGCAGCTATGTTCTGCGTTACTCTCTTTTCGACGAACATAACACAAACATGAAGGGTGATGAAACCCGACGTCTGCTTTCATTCTCAGTTTCCACATTCCGATAAGTTTCAACGAGTTTAGAAACAACCTGTTTTTTTCTTTGCATTTGTGTGCTGAGTAGAATATCCCAGAGCACAGCCTAATGCACCCAAAGCTGGTAGCGAATCGCTCGTGCTCTCCGCGCTTTTGACCCAGCTGTTGTTGCTTCCAGCGGCCAGCGAGGCGAGCACCAAGTCCGAGACACTTCACATGTACGGCAACGAGACCGTCAGCTCCGTGTCGGTGAAGAGCGGCGAGAGCTACACCCGCGAGGACAGCGTGGAGGACTATGACGTAAGCCACGATGAGGACTCCTCCCGTGCTTGCCTTAATGCTCAATGCATTCTGAGGTGGCACACAGTGAAGATCAGGGGCCCCGTTGATAGTCGACGTTTCGTTGACTGCCCTCTGATGGTCGACGTTTCGACACGAAATCCAAACATGATGCATGCGTAGGCGCCGTTTCACTTTCAATACTCATAATGTGATGGCTTCTCTCAGATATTCATCAAAGGAGCTTCTCTCAGTGATAACGGCAACTTTATCGCTGGCCCGGTCATGCTGCAGTGCACTCTCACCCATGGCATCCTCAACTCATAGCATGTGAAGCTGTTACTTGGAACTCGCGCGACGACCGCCCAGAAAGAAAACAAACACGTATTTCGAGCGCGACACCCAACGATCCAGTATTTCTTGCTACGTCCCTCACCCGCACCGAACCGGCCCTTGCGTGGGCACCTGCGGCGGATCTTAGGATCGGCTTAGGATCACCAGCGCGCGTTCGTCCGTAGGATGACGGCAGCAAGCGGCGGTACGACGCGTACCTGCGGGACGCGCCGATCGAGCCACCAGCCGAGTACACCAACCACGTGCGGCCGGCATCGCGCGCCGACTTCGACCCGGACCAGTACGCCGATGCGCTCCGGCGAAACTCGTACGCCTGCACCATAGGTCAGTGCTACAGGAGGGGTGATTCGTAACGCTGCTGCGGTTAAGGAGTGGCTTGGCTCGTGTTAGATTTCGGCGGGTTCGTATGCTATTTCTAGTGTACCCGCCACCGCCTACATGGATAAGGATGTTGCATGGCATGCTTATCAACCCCAAAGGGCGCTTCAGTGCTTACGTATCATTACTGTTAAGCGAAAGGCATTTTTGGGGCGTAAGGTGCTCACATGTTGACATAATCTGGAATCAATGAGATGGCCGTACTTTAACTTTAAGCATCGATCTTTCTCCAGGGTCTGGCGTGGAGCCGATGAGTAACCAGTTCAGCAACTACACGACCCAGCCGCCACGCGCTCCCCACTTCCGCTCGCCCCAGTTTAACACGCCCACGCCCGACCTGCTGCACTCGAGCGGCCCCAGCGGTGTGAAAGGCTCGGTGCCGCAGCTCAGTCTGCAGTCCACCTACTACCCAGAGACGCGCCACTACTCGACGCTGCCCCACCAGCGGCCGCCGTCGACCAAGCCGCTCTCCAGCTTCGGCCGGCTGGCCAGCCCGCCGCCGCCGTCCATACCGGAGGCGACGCTCGAGCACCGCGGTCACCTGGTGTAGCCGCCACATCACGTGATCTGCTCTCGGCTGTGATACACGGACGCGTGCGGGCGAACGGCCCCGACCGGTAGGCAGTGCCTCCGGACACCAGTGACGCCGTGGTGGACCAATGCACTCACTCGGGCCGCCCAGCGTCCCGTGCCCCCCCCCCCCCCTCCCCTCCGACCCCACGCGCGCGGAGACCGAGAACGACCGGTGGTTGTGCTGGGCTCCATTCGTGGGGTTTCCTAGCTGGACTCGTCGCCACCGCGCTCGGCGTGGTATGCTGCGGCGACCTCCGACGATGGTCGCCCGCCGCTGTTGATTCGTGTCAGTAGGCCGCGTGTTCGCTGTTAGCTGCCGCCGCTCGCCGTCAGCCGTCACCCGCCCGCTCAGCCACTCATCGTGTATGTAAACTCACCTCACTCATCAGCGCTCTAGTCAGCGGCGCGCACGCGGCGACGGGCCGCCTCCGCGGCAGGCGGCGGGTCTCCCCACCGCCGTCACACTTCCACCATAGCGTCTGTGTGCGCATGCGTCGTACTGCTTTGTAATCGCGATGTGTTTGTACGGAGAAAATACAAAATGCTGATTGTTGCCTGGTCCGCGCAAATTCGGTATGGTGCGCGGCAGCTGTCGGAGATTAGATGAAGCGATGCAGCCGCTTCATCTCATTCCTGTTCGCTGCGCTGCATTTCGCCGCGTCGCAGCTGTTGTGGGGAACGTTCACACGTCGTGCTGTGGAGGTATATTGGCACTCAAGTGTGGTCACGAGTTGTGCTTTCAATGCCACATAGTTGGTTGTGATGACGTTGTCGCAAACACCGTCATCACCATGAACTTGGTCTCAAGCCAGTTGCTCGTCAAGTGATTGCTTTCATCGATAACTGTGGTTTTAACTCTCAAACCGCAACCACGCATGGTCCTTCACTAACCAGGTGCAGCGATACCAACACCAATGGTGCTGATAGCAGGGGCGCAGCTAGAACTAGGGGAGGGACACCTATTGGCTCAATGAACACGTCCAGCATCGCCACTGTCATTTCTCGGCGAGCTTGAAGTACTGCAAATAAGCGCTGCAGTGGCAATTTTGCACAGCCAGTTGGACAGCACCTCCACGTCATACAAACGTTCCATGACAGGACCAAACAACGACCTATTGAAGATCATATGTGCCAACTAAAGAACTTGTGCGGTCTAGATCAATGTTTCACTAAAAAATATAACAACAGCTATGAAAAACTCATTTCAGCGTTTCTAATGTTGGCTTCAATATAATCAAACGTAGAACATTTCCTTCAAGGAGCAGAAGCCAGAAAAGTTACCGGATAGTGCCATTTTGCTTGTATCCGTCAAGGTTTGTCTCACATTTGAATATAAAGAAGCAAGCATGAGATAATGACGAAATAAGCTCACTCACATTTAATGGTATGGTTTTAAGTGGAAAAGACGGCTCCAGGCAAAAGACCCAGTTCCTTTATTTAGCAAAATGCTCCTCAATGCGCCATCGGTTAATTGCGTCATCGTGCATTACACTACATTTATTGAGAGTCAATTGACGACCGTTGTGTTTGGAAATCGTGCTTACAAACGCCAGATACGAACAACTCGACAATTATATTTGGCACGACCTCGATTGACGTATGACCAATGGAACGACAGGACTTGAATGATGTCATTATGGCGTCATGGATACCTGGACAACATTGAAATGGTATGCACGAGGCAGTCTGCACATTTTCGTGGGCGAGTAGCTAAAAAACTAACGGGGTTTATGTGTTACGAAGGCAGGGCTGTGAACTGCGCTGAACTATCTTCGTAATAGCTATTGCAGTTTAAATCCACACATGAATGCTGAACACTCCTTTAAGTCAACGAACTAAAGGAAGCCGGCGTGAAATAACCGCGTGGAATAAACTGCCGGCGCCAGCCATTTTACAGTGATTCAGCGGACTCTTTCCAAACCGATAGAGCTCAGAAGCTTGGTTAGAGGGTTTTTTGGCCTCTGCATAGACATTGAGGACCCCGCGGACGTTGACTGTAGGTCGGAGGGTGGTTCGGTGTTAACATGGCCAGCCCATATCTGTATGAGAACAGCTTTCTGTCGAAATGATAGCAAAAATATGAAATAACATTGATTTGAATATGTGCACTCACAAGTCTTAAAAGCAAAAACCGATGCCCGGCGTTGTAGTCTCCGTAGGCCGCAGGACGTCGGCCTCGCGGCCAGTGAGCGGACGATAATGATGACGCATCTGGTAGTAATACCCTGGAAACGCTTAGGATATCAATTTGAACGTTTAGGAGGTTGTCCAGCAGATATTTTATCCGGACAGTTCTTAAGAAGATTGAGGGGAATAGATTAGCATTTAAAGCACTGCGAACGGCTCATACAATCTGGTGGCGGGACTGGAGGAGTAAAAATAGAAACTCTATTTTTGGTGTTACTGTAACTGATAAAGCGCATGCTGTACATTTGAAGATATTAAAGCAGGCATCGGATATGGTAAAACAACCCCACATATAACTGTTGGTGTACTTTTTACGTAGAAGAGATTACTCTAGATAGCACAATTCTCTGTTTAGTAAATATGCCCCTCGATGCGTCACGGTTTGATTACGTCATCATTCGTTGCACAACAGTGATTAAGAGCCAGTTGACTGCCGTTATATCTGGAAATCGCATTCACGAACGCCATATATGAACGCCTCGCCAATTTCGTTCTCGGCTTTGATCGCCTCATGGCGTATAAAATGACAGCATTTGAAACACAATATTATGGCGTCATGAATACCAAGGTGACCTTGAAATACTGTCCCTGATATATATTTTCCCATTTTCGCGGGCATGTAGCTCAGAAACTACAGGGATGTAGGTCTTTAGAAGAACAAAACTGTGAACAACACCGGAAGGCTTGAAGACGGCTATTTCAGCTCAAAACACCATATAAATGTGGGACACTTCTTTCAATCTGTTCAGCGGACAACCTTAAGGTAATGCGGGTGAAAATATACGCCCTCACTTCATTAAAGGATGGTGTGACTTATCAGCTTTACAGGTCGTTTCAACAAAAGAATAGACGTCCATGGGCTGGTCTTTTCTCACTGTTCACCTCATTTCGGTCCACTCTATTCAACGCTCCTGAGAACCCTTAACTTTTTATGGGCAGGGGATCCTGCGAGTAGAACACTAGGGGCACATTTTCTTTTCCGGGCAAAGGCTGAAGGTCCGTTCCGTCCCAGCATGGGGTGCCTACCGGCTATCATTCTGGCGACACGGGAGCGGGTCTCCTGGCCAGTCCACGGGCCCTTAAATAGATGCATCATTGATTAGTCCTCTCCCTGACGCGGGAGGCAGTCTCACCCGGGGCGTTGGTCCCAGATTGGCGCAGAAACCCTGATTGACGCAGACAGATTCCTCATTGCTGCAGGTGGTCCAACCAGTGATAAAGAGACCCAAGTTCGGCCCAACAAGTCCTTAGATGGAATGCGGTGGAGACCCTTCCCATTCCATACGGGAGGCCTTGATTGGTACAGGACCTTTTCATTCTTTCAGTGTCTCACTGTGGACTCCCATCATAACCTCGTATGTTTCGGATTCAGACCAACGCAGAGGCCTTCTGGCAGTCGGGGTCCAGTCTCCTTCCCTGTACAGCAAGTGTTTCCGTGGTAAGCTCGGAATTCCTTACCGACACAGAACCCTCTTTGAGGCACTGCAGACACCTGACTGACACAGGACCCTGTATTGTTTCAGGGGCCCCTACCAATGCATATCGGGGGTCTGGCCTCGTCCCTGGTCGACTCGAGGCTCTTTCCAATACAGGACCCCTTGTTTGGCACTGTGGATCCCTGGCCGACACAGGGAGCACCTCATTGACCCAAGGGCCGCGACCAAAGTAAATCGCGTGCCCCACACTTTCCTCAGTTTGCAGGGGCGCCGCCACGGAGTTTGAGCTGGGGAGGGATGGGATTTTCCAGGAGGACTGCAGGGCAATATGGTACCTCCTCACGGGGGATTCCAGGGTAAAGTCGCAGGCTCTCGCTGTACTCAAACAGGCATCCTGTTCCAGAAAAGGGCACCCTGACCGATGTAAGTGCTTCCGAATTAAGAACAGGATGCCTTCGATTCATGAAGGGCCTCCAAATCTAGCCAAGGGGCCTCCGTTACACCAAAACCAGGCATGCTAGCCCGGAACCGCGGTAATCTGATACATGAAAGGGGCTTCCTATTCTAGAAATGACGCCTCCTGGATATATAGGGTGCCTCCTAACCCAGGACAGGGGTCGCCTAATTCGTAGTGGGCAAAACATCCTCTTGTTCCCTGACTCTTTTTTTTGCCTTTTTAACTTGTTTTTGAAATTTTGCCTTTGACGTTTCGGCTGCCAAAGTGAGCAATACTTTTGGAACGCGGTGGGTTTACTCAAACTTTTGTGCTGAAATGCTTCGGTTTAATAAGGCTGAAATGCAAATTTTTAACGTGCGTCCACTAAATAATGACCAAGTATAAATTCTGAGACATCACAAATCAGACATGTTCGTTGTGGGAGTGATGCCAGGCTTTCAAAGGTTCCCCACATGCATTGACTTGGTACCTGTACTGTAATACTTTGGCGACACGCCACTGCATAATGCAGGATCAGCAACGGTACCCAAATACATTTCTCCACAGCTGAGTGCATGCTCCTTGGTAAAAATGAAGTCCTAGATTAGTACTATCATCTTAAAACACACTTAATCCTGTCAGATAATACATGTTGGGTGCTTGGATGATTGCGTTAAATGTAAGTGATCAGACAAGAGGCTCCGACCAATCATGCATTGCCGATTATCTACCACCGTGGCTATGGTGTTCTGCTTTAATTCATACATTTCTTGATAGACCTCTGAGCAGATGCAATCTGTAGTTCCCTGTCCGAGAGCTTCGTGTGGCCAGGCCAATAATCGAGCGCGCCATGCCAGGTCGAAGGCTCATTTCTACCAGCAACCAAACTATTTCAGCTGCACATGCCATGAGTTACCAAGCCATAACATCTAAACGACATAGGCGCATTCCCTTTCCATTTGGAATATATTGGCGTGTAATCCATGCTTCGAGCAAATTCTGGCGACGCGGGATTCTATAGATGCACCAGTGTCGTTCGTCTCCGCAGATCGCAATGGGCTGATAAATCGGCGGCCGACCGCAGCCAGACACAGCGCCCTGAACCAGCCTGGATTGTTCCTAGAACATAGACAGAAATCAGTCACAAACGAACGCAAATTTCGCTTTGTAAACGTCTTGTGCGTTATTCACATGATGTGGATAGTTGTGTTTGCAGTGTTCAATAAGTTATTGCTCTATTCGATCCAAATAAGATGGGTAACGCAGCCATGTCGCCCTAGCAGGCAGAATATATGCTGTACAGTCATCCAAAAAAGCACTTATTCGGCAACCACACGGCGTAGCGACACTTTAGCGGTGTCCAAACATGCGCAAGGAATGCTTTAGAGGCTGCTTATAAATGTGGTGTGATTGCACGAAACGCCATGGATATATTCGCGAGAGATCTCAGGGTGATGGATCAGATCGACGAAGCCTTATCAGGGTGGAGCGTAAGACGGGGATGCTTTACCGTTTCATGGAGTTTGCATTGAATTTGTCAGGATAGGCGGCCCAGCTATTGGTAGGATGGAGGGTACTCCGTGCTTTGTTTGATACGAGATAGCTATAGTACACTAAGCAGATATACCCGTGTGTCTAATAAAGCCCAAACACACTACGTTTTCGGAACTTGACATCACTTGTCTTGGAAATATATTATTCCATGCTTACTCCAAAGCATGGGACGAGCAATAATGACACAAGGGCGATGACTAAAGCTCACCTTTGAATTGATTAATGAAAAACTGATTGCTGAAATACTCAAATGCTCTGTTGTGTTTTAAGCCATGACGCATTTAGTCGTGTGGCATCATGTGTATTGTGTGTCATTTGGTCGTGTGTCATCCATGTTAGTGTTAAGTTGTGTGACGTGTCATCCACCGATGTCACGCATTAATGTAATCCATTCATGTCTCGCTAATCAAAGCACATTTGGGTGATTTGACTACGACCGATATGCCTGGACCTTGGGGTAAAAGTGCACCGAACTGCTAAGTGCAACGCCACAATACTCAATTCTTAGTGTCGTAGTGATAAGGGAGTCGGTAGCGAAAGACCATATGTGCAATGCAACGTAACGCGGCAGTCTCTATCCAAGCTTCGCAATTTTGGCACCGTTTGATGAAAACGAGAAGCGTATTCTCACTTACGTTGTGCAGTGCTGAATACCCACGTGATAGAGGTGACACACCCCGTTTTGCTTGCGTCACGACTTGCCGGAAGTCGTTCTGTAGGCATCCATTGGTGGACACAAAATGGGCTCCATTACACGTTTCACAAACGTTCAGCACAGATCCACGGCTACTGGAACAAGCCCATCCCGAAGCAGAGCTCCGCCAGCTTCCGCGCTCGTGTCCTGAGCGTTTGGCTTGGTTTTCTCACAAAAAGACCCCGATTAAGATGTGGTGGCGGCGTGACAGCTGCAGGAGCCAGAGGAGGCAACGTCTTTCACCTCAGCAGCTGGCATCACAACGAGCGTCTACAGTGTTGGTCGCACACAACGCGGTAGTCTGACAATCCGCTCAGTGTGCAGAGGCGCCACGTGACGTTTGAAGTTGCAGCTGAGTGCGGCCTATCTGCGAACTTGTAATCATTGGTTTATTTAAATCCGGGACTCAGGCGCGCCGTGCCTTTCAGCCAAGTCACTCTGGCGTGAGTGTCAAATGAGCTCAAAACCTTCACGCGGCACATCACTCCGCGCCCCAAATTAGACTTCCAAGTCGACTCGATCCGGGAGTCGTAAGCAGCCCGGCTTCTTTATGATGCAAAACAGATGCGACACGAGCCAAGCCAAAGAACGTGGGAGCTAATTGAAAACAGCGTCTTCGTTTCAAAAGAAATGACGTGGATGAGCTTCAAGCCGTCTGGGTGCTGCTCATTACAACATGTGGAGGCCACGTCCACCGCAAAGAGAAACACAGTCTTGTCAGGAAGTTACCAACCAACAATCCAGTTACTTGTGTTGTCCTCTCACCCATCTCAGCTTCCGGAGCCCATGTTAACACTCCAGAGTGGTTTAACCAGTACCTCTTGGTGTAATTATCTTGGAGATCGATTTCTCGGCACGGGAGCTCTTAGCTTATACATTTTAGCTTTCTTTCGTTGTCATATCTGATCCGTTTGCCGTTGTTCCCTGATGCGGCGGAAGTCGATTTGTGTCATGTACATGTCTACAGTGGCCTCATTAGGACACACTCTGGATGAGTTTCATGGTAATATTCTGATCTACTTCCATAATTTCCAAGCGTACGTTTGTCTGCGCACATTTCTACGGCCACACGCACAGCACAGCCGGCTGCACGGATGGCAAGAGGCGAAGACAAAATTTGCGGCGCTCTACGGGTCCAGCCTTTGTAACGATGCACGACAAAACATAGATCCGATCTGGTGTTGGTGTCGATCAGGGCGCACGCGACAGAGTGGAACAATTTGTCTGGACACAGTTACCATTCATCGTCATTTATCGGATAGATATTTTTGTATATGTAGCAGAAACAGGATGCGTCAAAGTCAAGTCATTACCAACCCACCGCAAAATCCGAGCGACGACGAATCTAACATCTTCGTCTGCAGGAGACGATTGATTCATACAGGAATTAATTCACATTAATCTAATACCTCGAGGTGTTGAACCGCGTGACACACGTATTTTGTGCGGGCGACCCATGGGAACTGGCCAGCCCGGACATGTCAACTGAGATGCACATTACACCATTGAGCGCTACACTACGACGCTACAACCCCGCTCCGTCAACGGCGCCACTCCTTCGCCCAGCGAAGCAGGCGAGAACCGCTAGGGGGGGGGGGGGGGGGGCTATTGGTTCGGTCATGCCGCACGCGGTCAGCCGTCTGTCAAGTGGATGGTCAATTTGCTGTTTACTTAGAATTGCCGGGAATTGGTAAATAAAGGTTTGCACATCTGTTTGTGCTCCAAAGCGAGCAATTCGACTTTTTGTCATTTTGGCCTGTGTTATTTTAAAATTCCAAAATACACCTTATGCCAACCTCAAAAGCCGCATAAAAACGGCACCAAGGATTTTGAAAACCACGGATTTTATGAGGGATTCATATTTGATCTGTGACGTCATCACTCACAAAACTGAGGCCAGCACAGGTTCTCTGAAAGGGAAAGATCAGTGATATCAATTGCCGTCCAGATTTCCCTGATGCTATGAATGGAGCCCGATGTAGCAGGGGTGGTCAAAAGCAGCCCAAAGAAGTTCCAGCTTAGCAAAATGTACGAGGTGGTGCTAATGTAGTTTTAGGTACGTATGGATACTAAATTGACCCTCAGCTATCAATAAAATGTCATTTTGTTGTTAAATGCAATTTGCATGTGGCCGATCGCCAGAATTAGGCTAATGGGCATGCTTTTTATATTGAATGTGCAAACTTGGACGCTGCCTTTTATAGAAAATGTTCCACGTTACAGCAGATTTCTGACTGCGTGATATTTAATACTATTGGAGTCCTTGCTCGTGCCAGTTCTTCTCACGAGTACCAAACAGAGATCTTGTGAAACAGGGCTTCTATTTTCTGTGAACTTACACTCACCAACATTCGCACCACGATGTTCACACACACACACAACCGGCAGCGATTTCACGTCCTTCGGGGCCGGAGAGAGCAGGAGCATCTACAGGGTCACCGGCGGCACAATTTATACACGATGCGCGTCGGAACTGATTCATGGATACAGGGTCCAGATATGACGTGATGTTAACCAATGAGAAACGAATGCGACGTGTTTCCATGGTCGCCTAAACCAATCAAAAAGTAGAGCGTCGCCTTGTGATCCCAGAACTGGCTGATGCAACTGGCGGGTGGAAAGACGCTGAAGGCGACTTTTTTAAAGGAAGCATTGGGTAGCACTTCGGAGGCCAGACATACCTCAGGTTCCGATGGAACGATTGCAATGCGATCAGTGCACACGCCTGAGCTTTGGACAAAGGCGAGTCTAATGACATGTGGACGACGGCAGGTAGAGGACTTTAAACAAGAATGTTTGAGCGATGTTAAATGAGTTAAAAGTGGATTTTGTTACACACATAGAGTAGACAGTAGTAAAAGCCTCATTCCTCGGGGAAAAAGCAGCAGAATGGGAGATATAGATGGGTTGATATTTTAGCAACATGCCTTTACCGAAACAATAGCAGAAGGCACTGTTCCGATAGAGGCGTGTTACCGAAATATCAACGCATCTATATCTCCACTCTCCTGGTTTTTCTCCGAGGAATGAGGCTACTACTACGATCTTATCTATGTGAATGGCGCTCCTCAAGCACATGCACAAGCACATGCACTTTACAAATTACGGAATTTTTTACATCTTAAGATATTGAAGCAAGTTTCAGATATATAATAAGCTCACTTAGAACTTCAGTATACTTTCAAGTAGAAGAAACAGCTCTTGACAATACATTTTCTCTATTTAGTGAATATGCTCCTCAATATGACGTTGTTTGATTACGTCATCGTACATTGCATAATATTGATTGAGAGCCAATTGAAGACCGTCATATCGAAAAATCGTGTTCACAAACGCCAGATATAAACGACTTGACCATTATTTTTTTCTTAGCCTTGATCACTGCATGGTTATGGAATGGCAGGATTCGAATAACGCCATTATGATGTCATGAGCACACAGGTGACCTTGAAGTACACTCTCCCGAAAAAGTCTCCTTACCTTCGCGGGCACATGGCTCAAAATCTGGAGGGGTTAAGGCTTTAAAAAGGGCAAAGCTGTGAGCTGCACCAAATGATCTTCAATATGGCTGTTTTAGTTCACCCCTTCCCCGCATAGAAATATGGAACACTCCATTCAACCATTTTGACACCCAGTGCGGTGGAGATGATTGAATGGTCGTCAGTTGGTTGACTGTCGACTTTGGGCTGGTTGTGAGTTGAAATGTGGCCAGTGGACTGTGAGTGGTTGATAGGTGTCTGTCATCTTACTGTCAGTTGTTGGAAGGTAGCCCATAGACCGCTGAAATGAGCTCCGAGGATTATTTCTCAGTGAACGAGCGGCGAGACAGCCGGTTCTTTTTCGTACATTTGCCGTACCGTATTACGGCGAGACGAAACAGCCGAACAAGCCAAAGAATTTCGTGCACGCCTGGGACTCGTATCGACCAAAGTAACGATTAATCGCACGCCCAACATCTTTTCCCGGGGCAAAACCGGCAGCTTTGTGATGTTAGCAAATGCTGCCGGGTGGACAGCTAGTTGTTGACTGGTTCTAACTGCCCGATTGGACTGTCCGTTGTTGACGGATGGTCTGTCGAGCTGCCTTCTGACGAGTCTTGACGGCCTGCTGCCAGCGTGCTTTGATGGATGGGCGATGCGCCGTCGGATAATGACGCGTCACGATCGACCCACTACTGGCTGCTCGTGCAGACGGGTGGCAGACTGCAGACCGGTGCCGCGCGGCTGTTGACGGGTGCCGGGTGGCTGCTGACGGGTGCCGGACTGCAGATGGCTGCCCGAGTGATTGTTGACAGGCGGCTGCTGACGGATGTCGGATGACTGTTGACAGTTGTCAGCTGACTGCTGAAGGTGGTCAGCTGACGTCGACTGTTAACCGGTATCGGGTATCTGTTGACGGGTGCCGGGCGGCTGCTGACGAGTGCCGGGCTGCTGCTGATGGCTGGTGGGTGACTCTTAACGGGTGTCACCTGACTGTCGACTGGTATCAGCTGACAGTTGAAGGGTGTCAGCCGACTGTTGACGGGTGTCAGCCGACTGTTGACGGGTGCCAGCTGACTGTTGTCGGGTGCCAGCTGACTGTTGACGGGTGCCGGGTGGCTGTTGGCGGGCGTCACCTGACTGTTGACTGCCGGCTGGCTGTTGGCCGACGGTCGTGCGTCAGCCCGCGCCGCCACATCCCTCACGATGAGGTTTGCTGGCTCGGCCCGCATATAGCCGATCGTGGCGCCTCGCTGCATGATAGCCCTCGGAGGAGCAGTTTGTTCTCGCCGCAGGCCGCGGCAGGAGCTGCGGACGCGATTTCCCACCCTGGGCAATCAGCTGCTCAGCTTGTGAATCGCGCGCTCAAATGGAACGGAAATTCGCTTACTTTTTCGCGTGTGCTCACTTTTCTAGTAGGCTTACGTTAAGTGATTTACACTCAGTGCTGCTTAAAGATACTGCCAGAGCTCTGTTCGTTGTAACTAAGGTCTAGCGTAGAACGCATGCGACTTAACGTTGTAGGTTCAAGAGTAACAACACTTTCGGTGAAAATACCGTGATATGCTAACAGGAACGTATGAAGGCCGTACTTATCGAAAGAAGCACCGCCACCTGAATTGGTTGCTTTATTTCTTGTTCTGCACTTGTTTAATGCAAGCCGGAGAGTAAAGGCTCGCAAGGTTCTATCTCGTTGAACAGAGACAATGGAAAAGCTCTTCATGAAATTGCTGTTTTTCGTCTGAGAGAATGAAAACTGGCAATGCTGCTGTTTAATCAAGGAGCTGATTGAGTAAATACTTAAGTATGTCTGGCAACACTCTGTACCATTTGCGGCTTGCAAAATTAAATACAACTGTGTTTCACGCCATAGCTCAAGAGCACACGCACTATTGTGATGATATGTTCTGGGTTTCGAACAACCTGTGCACCGGCTCTTCACCTTCCTTAATCACATCTTGTGTTCACCAGCATTTGACTCTCAGCAGCAATATGCAATAGTATAATTATGCGCATACATAATCTGATGTGTGCAATAATATCATTTTATTACAGTCGTGCAATTGCTTCGTAATGTAAATTGCTTGATTTACCATACAGGACTTCACCTTCTAGTTTTCCCTTTATTAACAGTGAGTAAACCCTCAGCTCAAGGTAGCACCATTAACATATGATTTGATATGTTGCCAAACAGGCAACGGCGGCCAGAAAATCACCTAGATGTGCCCAAATGTTTGTCTGTTGATGTTGACAGCCGACGCGCTGAGACGACTATGGACGCTTGTGTATGACAATATAAAGTTCTTGAATACACACACACACACACACACACACACACACACACACATATATATATATATATATATATATATATATATATATATATATATATATATATATATATATATATATATGGTATGGAATGACAATATAAGTCCAAAATATTTACACCAGGAGAACTATCTGCATATGCCCATCGTTTCGTATGCTGGCGTTCAGAGCTCCTCGACCCGCAGCCGAGATGCGTTCATGCTTCCATATCCTGTTTTCAGCCGCAGCCGCGGCCAGCTGCTAATTGGTCTAGGTTTCGTCCAAGGTGTGTCATCGATTGCGATTGGTCCAGCGTTGTCCAGGTGAACGGAAGTCCGGAACAGATGCGGTGTAAAGCTGGCATGAAAGTACAATGTGTCTTGCTTGCGCAACATTAGCTGGATAAAAACTGCCAAGCACGTGATGACCATTAGGCCGCTGGCGGCGACTGCGGCCTGCGATAAATGTTTCATTAACGGGGATCGGGTGTCACATTTCACTACTTCGCTTTTCTACGTTCAGTAACACCTCCTTTCAACATTTTTCGATTGTGGAATGCTCTCTCAGTACCAGCAGAGGTTCGTTTTATCATGGGGTCACATTTAGGTTCTCCATGTAATGAAGGCGTAAAGTGGGGCTCATTGAAATCACGGAGGATATTGCCTCTTAAAACCGTGTCCTAAGCCGCCAGATTTAAATGGAATGAGACAAATTCGAGGCCTTTTTCGTTAAATATGTTCCTTGGGTCTGAACACGTCTAACTGGTACGGCCATGCAGGCAGGCAACACTTTTCTTTGCACTTTCCACACAAAGCACAATGAAGGGCTGTGCTTTGCTTAATGTGCGCTGAACGGGCATCTTTCTCATACACCATAGGAACGACGGGCCAACCAGACCGGACCGATTCAATACCACTTAAATTGCTTGATGTGCGTCCGCGATGACCGAACGACCAAGGCCTCCGAAAAAACAGACAGGTGACCAGCATGCTTGTGACTCGTCAGCTAGTTCGTAAAAGGAGCTTTTCACTCAAGTGGAATTGTTAGGCCAGCCGCCAGCAACTCACTGGGGTGGAAAATTGAACAAGTTGTTCGAAACAATCTAACAAGCTGTCTGTCTAGTCCAAGGCTCTGGCAAGCTTTTTTCTTTCGAAGGTTGACAAGCTCGTGGCCAACGCACGGGTATGCTACTCGCGTTAATCTACGTGGTTCAACTGCGCCGAAAGCGTCCTTCTTTCTTTTAGTGGTGCAAAAAGCAGAAACAATACACCTAGCTCTTTGTCTTTCATGCTTAACATCCCTGCTATTACATGCGATTGCTTGCATCTGCGCAGCTGTGAGACCTGACCTCATGGTAATAGTTCATATGCAGTTAATTCATCAGCCATCAACGGGAGCCACTACGCTGTGCCTTGAGTCCATACCCGCAGCGCTGCATGACGTGCAGTAGGCTCAAATAAAACCCCAGACGTCGGGCAACATCCAGACACCCGTGCGTATTTTTACGTTAGAGTCCAACTAGCTTTTCGTGTAGATTTCGCCCCGTCAGAGATCACGCCATAATGCTTCAGCGTGGGTTATTTCGCACCAGCCGGAGCCACCGGCGTCTGGTCGGCCGGCATACAGTCAGACCCCGCTGCGTGATCGGACGTTCCCCGGCTCGCGCTGCCTCGTTTCGCTCCCTGGTTGCCGTCTGCTGCACGGTGAGCGACGCGAAACTACAGCCTGGTTGAAACCTGATATTGAACGACGTACTCGCCCCGATCGGTTGGGCGAACTTGCGCCGCTTGTGATGTCAAAGGTCACAACGTCACGTGGTCTGTGACACGCTCAAGTGGGCAGGGAAAGTTTGGGTTGAGCTGCATGGAATTGCATGGGCGATAGATCAAGCTATTGACGTTTTATCTTGGAGTTGTGAACAGGAGGCGCATATGATCTGATCTGGACCAGAATTCCCGACCTCCCATAATGTCCTCATGCAGAATCCAGGAGTATGCAACAAAAGCAAGTTTAACCGATACGCATGAAATGGGTGTGGTACTTAAGCGAGGAGAGAGAGAGAGAAAGAGAGAGAAGAGAAAGAGAGAGAAAGGGAGTGATAGAGAGAGAGAGAGGGAAAGAGAGAGAGAGAGAGAGAGAGAGAGAGAGAGAGAGAGAGAGAGAGAGAGAGAGAGAGAGAGAGAGAGAGAGAGAGAGAGAGAGAGAGAGAGAGAGAGAGAGAGAGAGAGAGAGAGAGAGGCGGAGAGAGAAAGGCTATACAGGTAAAGAGCTATTTAGCCAGACAGCTGGACAGCTGGAGAGCAGCAGGGCTAGAGAACCGGAGAGCTAGAGCTAGGGAGGAAGCGAGAGCGAAGCAGTGGGGAAGCCTGGATAAGGACGGGAAGACACACATATCTAGCTCATTGAAGATGTGATATGCCAGGATTTTGCCACCATGTGATGGGTTCCAGCGTCTCTTTTCGCACCCCACACATAGCGAACGTAAAGTAGTACTACATCTCTATTTTCGCTACAAGACCGCATATATGTACGTCGGCTGCCATAGGACTTTTTCCAATTCCCTTTCTCTCCTGACCCGACCTCTTAACCTCAGGTCACTGGCCTGCGGTGTCACGATCCGAAGAGGCCATCGCGCTCCTCCATCGGCGCCGACTCATCGATATATCGACGTGGTGTTATCGACGGATCGCCGACACAGAGCTGCTAATCGAATTACACTTCTCTCCCGCAGCAAACGCGACTGCGGCATGGTGCCCGCCTGAGCCGGGATTAGCGCGGCGGTAAGACGCGCTGAATTCTCGGCCACCGTTCCACGTGGTGAGTGACATCGAAACTTTGTTAGCTTTCTATTTAGCTAGTATAATTCTTATGCGCAATCCCATAAACCAACATGAACGCTCAAAAAAAAAATGATGGCTAGGGACTTAGTAACGCCCTCTCTCGGCGAAAATATCGTGTCTAGAGCTGACCGTAGAAATATGTCACCTTAGATTATTTTGATATGACAACGAACAGTTGCGTTCATTTAGACTCCTTTGGCCATGATATAAAGAACTGCATTAGTCACACAAAGCCTAGTCTTGTCACGCGTGCCTAGTACGTGAGACTCCAGCAACTTTCGTAGTTTCGAAATATTCTTACGAGAACCATGCCCCAGCCAACACGTGCTTGAACATGATGATGTTCGAAATAACAATTCTCCCGTTCACAGAACTATCGCCAGAAATGAGCATGCATGGCGACAGCCGTGCACGTTCAAGACAATGGATCCGCGAGTTGTCGGCTACGCTTTCAAATGATTTCGAAGTCTGTCGTGAAATGGACCACTGGAAGTAAAGCACGGCGTTTTAACTTTGACACAATGCAGCCACGCCGAGTTTCTCCTCCGTAACTTTTAACGCTGCCTCATTGGCGACCTTCACCGTACTTTCTGCCGCTGGCATATGCACTAAGTAACTTGAAACAACTTCCAGGGGTTTACCGGCGAACACGCTACTTGCCGTCGGGAAGTTTTATCTTCACTGGTGGTCTGCGTTCCACCTCACCTCTCAAGTCCAGCCCGCGAGGTCCACTTGGCTGGTGACCCGCATGTTCAGCTTTGAAAGGTGACGCGGGGACACCCTCCCCCTCCTCACTGTCGCTCGGGTGCTGCTGACCATGGCGACAACCCATGCTGTCACCTACGGCTTCTCCCCTAGCATCATTGTCTGCCTGCCAACATGGCCAACGGGAAGGCTTCGGAGGGACACCAATAGTTGTTTCTTGAATCACCGGCCTCACCATGGTCACCATCCCGGGGCACAGACGCTTGAGCAGGAAAACACTGGGCGACGTTGGCTGGGTCAGATCGACCCTTCAGGTGTCGTTTGACACATCGCGACATCATCACATTGTGCTGGACCAACAATGATACGAGCCTTTATCTTGAATTCTGGTGGCTGGTCAGACCACGTATAGAGGTACAATGCTTTCGATACGTCAACTCATTGTCAGTCACCAGGCATGACTGAGCTCATAAATCTCATTGTCAACGTCTTGAGGACAGACAGTGCCACCTTCCTTCTTCCACCTTCAAGAACAGGAGGGCAGACAGCAGACAAGGGACAGACCACATTCCAGTACAGGAGGGCAGGCGGCAGACGGAGGACAGACCACCTTCCAGAACAGGAGACCAGGCGGCAGACAAAGGACAGACCACCTTCCAGAGAATGCCAGCACGTAGACTGTAGAGACGTTTTTGGTCCGTGCTAAGGTTCTCGTAGACCCCGGCGGTACTATATTGGTGTTCCCTGGAATGACTTGAAACCTGACAACCAATAAAAGCTCGAACGATCCGGACACAGACTTCCCGCTTGGACTCACCATCCAACTTCATTCCTGTTAAGTCCAATTTCATTCCTGTTCGACCACACACATCCCCCGCGTCCACAGATCCCGTACCACTGTTTCGGGTCACTCCAATCCCGACCTTTGCCAGGCCACACAGTTAAGGCTGGAGGCCTCGGACGCAGCTGTACGCGGGGGCCGAGCTGTCCGACCGCCAGCCAGTGAGACTGACGCTAATGTCTGCGACAGTTTCACATTCCAGCTGCACGAGGACTTCCCGGAGTTCGGGTTTCGAAAACGTACACGTGAGGCTGCACTCAGCGGGTCGTCGGTCCGAAGCGGACATTTCCGTAATTGGATGTGATGGAACAGAAGTGAGCACAGGTCGCAAAGGCAGCGTCTGCCACCTGTAAACTAGGCGAAGTATATCAGGCTCAATAAACACCCAACAGCTCCTCGCTCTCTTTGGGCAAAGGGCTTACGACTGTGTAGACATTTCCGTCCGTCAAAATGCCCTCCTGTGACAGCACGTCGTTGCATTACTTCTGCGGACGGGCCTTTTCCCCCCGGACACGATCTCGAGCTCTCCAGAAGTTGCTTTATTCTCCCAATTTCGTCCATCAAGATGTCATACTGTGGCAGCATGCCGTTACATTACTTCCCCAGGCGAACCGTTTCCTCCAGGACACGATTTCGAACTATTTAAACGCTGCATTATTATCCATCTCCATCTCTGTCGCAATATATACTAATGAGCCCTCTGTTAACTTGAGCAGCTCTCATGAGCACTGCACATGGCTGATTGGGTATGCTATGCCTGCCCGCTGGCAGAGCTGGTTAAGCTATCCACGTCAACGTCGTACGGAAGAGCAGCCCTCTTTATATCTCTTCAGATGACTGATGATATGGAAAGGAACCGCTGGGATCCACATGTGCCTGTTAACTTTGGCGACTATCCCAGCCAATCAGGAGCCGCATATATGACAAAATTCTGCAGAGTCCGAGGAGTTTCACGAGTGCTACTGCATCTCCATTTACAATCCACCCGTTTCTCTTCAGTTTGCTGTTCCCAGGATCACGTTACGAGGTCCGTAGCGATTCTAGCGATGACTTTGGCTTGTAATTAGCTCGGTTGTGGGGGCAGTGGCAGAGCGAGATATAGGCAATGACACTGGACTCTGTCAAAAAGCTTCTCAAACCATGCAACCAGGAGATCAAGATAAACTATCTGCCCTTTTAGTTGCATCCGCAGTTTTGCTTCCCTCCTGTACCTTTCTTCGTTTTTAACCTTTCATGCACTTCACATACTCTTCTCGACACTCACCAATGATTGGTTGCACACGAAACTCGGAAACGATGAGAATTTCCTCCCGCGCTCACAAATCAATAACCGCAACAGTCACGATATCATGGCCGGAGTGGTCTGATTGACTATGGTCTTTTTCTTCTTACTCATTCCGCCAACTCATCTGTATCTCGTTTCGCCGCATGCATGCTATCCAGCAAGTGATGGAATAATGCTTCATTCAAATAATGATTGCGGTGATATGCTCTTCCGCCACTGGCAAATGCAGGTCTTCGCGCAAGGAGTATATTAAAGGTAAGATCTTCAATGTCTGTACAGTGAATGAGATTACTTTTAACGGCAGCACAGAACCTTGTAATTTTTCAAAGCACGCTGCCGCAGTAAGACGGTGTTGAAGGCAAACATGAGCCGTACTATCAAACGTGCCGGCCATTTTTATGTATGAAACAACGACGAAAGCTGTAAATTCAAAACTTACCCTTTTCAACTACACTGCGTTTTGCTTCATGCGAACGCGATCGGCGAGTTGTGTCACAATTGCTGATTAACTGGTGCAGAGGGGAAAGCGTAGCTTAGTTGAGAAAGCTCGTCTTGCAATTGTAAGGACGCGGGTTCGAGCCTAACCCTCGGCCTGGAGTTCCATCGCCCAGCGAGGAAATCAGCCGGAAAATTTCGAAACTAAATGACGTGAGCTGTGGAATGTACCGTTAAACCCTAACAGCCAGATTGCGTGGTGTGGCACTGCTGGTTTTGCAACGCCTTGTCCCAGTTTTTAATGTTGGTGCACAAAATCGCGGCTACAGGTCGGTTGCTGGAAGTTTGTACATCTTGATTCCGTGCAATAAAAAGATGAGTAAAGTTAGTGACCGAAACATACGTCAAGCCTAAAAATGTCTGTCAGCAGACCTCACATGGTAGAGCACCGAACACCATGACCTTTTCTTGGACGCTGCAGGCCAAGATGTGGCCATACGTGGGACGATACAAATGCTCGGCAGTCACGGTGGTTTAGTTAGCTTCCCCAACAGTGCGATGGAATACAATTTTGCTTTCGGCTTCCGGCTATGTTCCTGCCAACTTCGATGTCATCACTTAAATCTAGTGGGCAATCAGTATGTTTGGACTGGGACGCAAAGTTAATCTAGTTACAGGCATTCGTTTGGCAATCGACGTAAAGGAGAAAAAGTACAACTACAGTGTTTCACGCCTTAGTGCCTATCTACAGCAACTCAGCAACAAATTAACCTCGTCGATCGTCCGAGGTCTAAAAAACTTGCGCCTTCCGTGGCCGCTATTTATTCGCCCGAATCAGCTGAACATCTTCCTCAAAAGCCGCGCTCCCTTCTCCAGTTTCCAAACTCCAAACGATTAAAATGATCTAAAAATTTGCCAGAAGCACACGCACTTAAACACCGAACCCTCCACTAAAAATTTGCCACTTGCCCGACCCTGAAACCCGACGAGGAGCTGACTTCATGGAATGCTTATGACGGGCGTGATGCTGATGGCCCCATACCGGGTATTATGCCATGTGAAACTGCCACCGGTCGCTCGGCGTCAATATGGACATACGACAGCCGGTAAAACGGAGCATGTGATACCAATATATTCGCGTGATGAAACGAGGCCCTGGAGGGGTTTTCCCGCACGGACTGGTGATTGGCGGTCGGTGATGGATGATCAAAATCGCTCGTTGCAAGAATGCTGGGGTGAGATAGCGGACGATAAACCAACGATCGGCGGTCCACTCATATCACTCTCCGGACCAGTCACACCCAGTCTGTGCCGCCCCACCTGGCACTGACTGACTGACACGCCGCTTCGTCTGGTATAGACTATCTGAAATGCCACCCCACCTGGCATAAACGGACTGACACGCCGCCCCGCCTGGCACAGACAGACTGACACGCCGCCCTTCCAAGCAGAAACGGACTGAAACGTCCCCCACCTGGCACAGACAGACTGACACGCCGCCCCACCCGATGCAGACTGTCTGACACGTCGCCCCGCCTGGCACAGACGGACTGATACGCCGACCCACCCGATGCAGACTGTCTGACACGTCGCCCCGCCTGGCACAGACAGACTGACACGCCGCCCCCCCCCCCCGATGCAGACTGTCTGACTCGTCGCCCCACCTGGCACAGACTGACTGTCACCCTGCCTCGCTCGAACTCCGTCCAGCGACACGCTGCCTCGGCGTAGGGACACGGACTGCGAACGAACTACCGAACTGCGTCCCGAGTGATCAGCGCCCTTGCGTCGTGTCCAGGCGCGGGACAAGCACAGATCTAATGACACCGTGGCGCCGCAAACGAGGACGACAGCCGTCAGCAGCTTGCACGACAGGAAACTGAGAGCCAGCCTGAGTACGGAGATTAGCTGACAGACGTCGGGGTGCGTCAATACAGAGCTTGGGGCTTTATGGGGTGGTGCAAAAAAGAAGCAGCTCAGTGATGTTTATTCCTCGACAAGATCATTTCAGGCTTCCACTGCGCAGTTACGTAAGCTACAGTGCTCAATACCTAAAACGGGGACATTCAGCTCCCTCATAAGGCTTTCCTATGGTAGCCGGAACATATCTTACGCACCATATAACTGTGATTAAAATGAACTTTCGTGAGTGACACACATCCCGGAGTCTGATCCAGACTTCCAGCCTTGGGAATACCGATGATGCTCTTAACGTTGAGGTGCGTCTGGATCTCAATGGGAGTCTCAGAATGCAACAAGCTTAGTTCCATTATTTGCGGCGATTGCAGCCGATTTTGAACGCATCTTTTGTCAAGTCCATCTGCTCAGGCTGCGGTTACGGTTACATTAAGTTTGACAAGTTCATCTGCTTAAGCTGCGGTTACGGTTGCATTAAGTTTATCAAGTCCATCTGGTCAGGCTGCGGTTACGGTTACATCAAGTTTGTCAAGTCCATCTGTTTAGGTTATTCTGGAAACGGTGTTTTCCTTGATAGGTGGCGTTGTTGGACAATTATCATTGTAACTTGTAGATAACATATATTTTCATTATATAAAACATATATTCGGCCCAGTTATGACTGGACACGACATTTTCCCGACAAACTTCCTAGACATTTCCACGACAAATGGGGCCCTTTGGCACTATGCACGCACGGGGACCAAGACAGAGCGTACCACCAACACATAACTACATTTTTAAGTTTGATATTATGGGAGTGGGTAGATGAAATCTAACTCCCAAATGTACTACCCTATTTGCTGTTGAAGTCTTGAGCACGGATAGCTGAGTGAAGGTCAGAAGAAATGTTGTTGAAGGCACGAATTTGCGGCGTTCGCCATCATCAGTGGTGGTGGGTAGGGCGAGAAAAAGGAGGAAAAGGGGGCGAACACATATCCTACTGCAGGTGCCAAACTGGTCGATCTCACTGTTTGCATTACGCATCGTATTTCTTTAATATTCAGTGTGATTTGCCTACACAGGGTCAAAGCCTGTTGGTCGGACCGCCGCACTGTCCAGGAGGAGCATGGACAGGACTGCCGACCCGGGCGGGCTGCGCGACCGCGGGTCTCCATGTGTCTGCTGCACAGACACGATGGTACTCACCGGCGGTAATGTGCAATCTGGCATAGTGCATACTTTTGCCCACCTCTAGGCAGAATAGTGCGCCCGCGTAGCTCTCCATTCAGAGTCACGTTCAAAATAGTCGAGCTGACCTATTCAACGACACATGGACAGTATATTGCATTTTTTATTTATAAATATAAAAGGCAATTTAAAGATTTCACCCCGGGCTCTGTAGCGCATCTTGATATAGTTTCAAATTGGAGCTGTCGAAACACAAAGTGTGTTTGAACGCATGAAAGAGGGCATTTACACTGGTGCAATTTGTATTGTGTTGGCAGATTGCATGCACGTTAATCGCGAGATTGTGCTTTACGCGAACCTTAGCGTTTGTTTTTTGTCGACGAATGCCTATGCTCATTTCAATACTATAATTTTTGTGGTTTGTATCCGGAGATGCTGAGATCCTTATTTGTGCGTTTCGTGATAAATCTCTTGAAAATCAGCTATTTGTTTTCAGTGTTTGTGACTTTCTGGAGGACATCTGACATGCGTGCCTACACGGAAACGCAGCAATAATTCTGACTTTTCAAAGAAAGCATACATTCCCGCTGGATTACCAGCTGTCGGGGTGGTGCGAGAGAAACCAGAGAAGGGTCTCAGAGAACCTCGCGCGGACCACTCAAATGTCTTTGAGAACCTCTGCTGAAACGCCTCCAAAGGATGTTCGGGACCCAATCCTATATCAAATTTATCCATGATAACCTCTCTGCTACCTTTCTATGGTGTGATTAGGACGCCATGTTAGTTTCATATATTATGGGAGGTTTTCACCAAAACTCCACATCGTCTTCAGTACATGTGCAGCGATTCACGCGGTTGCCACATTTTCAGGACTTCATGCAAATTACAGCCGGTGTGAAAGGACGCCTCCAAAGTAGGCCATGAATGTGTGCACGGATTTTAAACGTCAACTAACCAGGATAAGGTTCCTGAGCCCTGCTACTAGTGGACTGTAGAATAGCGTTAAAAGCTTTGCAAATGGGTGTGCTTTACTCAAGTTACATAAGTAATATTAATAACTGGTTGAAACTGTATCATAGAAACACATGCAGCACGTCTTGCTGCATACTGGTGCAGTGCAGGCTACGCATATATGTTCGATGATTGAGCAGCACCCAGTGTGGGAGTGTTGCCAGACGTAGACCCAATACCAAACATTTGTTAAACGGAAAAAGGTTTACAACACATATTTAAATTCCTAAATGCATCTATAACTAACGAAATAACAGCTTCATGGGGCATCACTTCACAACTTACAAATCCCAAACATGTGCGATATTGTTAGTTTTGCAGGTAGTCTTCGGTTGTGGCGTCATGCACTAAAACACTGTCACACCCTGCGTGAAACACTGTCAAAACATTGCCATTCTTAGAATAAAACCCTATCAAAACACTGCCAATGACCCAGTGGGACAGGACACACCAACCGCAGAGGCGGACAACCTCCTCCTCCCCCCCCCCCCTCCGTCCACGCAGTGGGAGATACCGCCGGCACCGGGACCTGCGGGCCGCCAGCCCTCAGCGCTGACCGCGTGAAATCGGATCGGTGCGGGCCCTCGAGTGGAGGGTGCTTCCGGCGCGGGGGCGGCCCAAGTGCGTGGCTGCTGGGCCGGCTGACACGTGGGCCGTGGAGGCGGGTCTCCGACAGGCGATCGCGCGGCCGATACGCTGCTGCGACACCTTCGATTCCCCAGTGAGCTGACGTTCTTATGGGGCCGACGCAGCTGCTCTGCAGGAGCTTTATGAGTTCCGCGAGCACTGAATCCAGCACGCCGACTCAATCGGCGAAATCAATAAAGCATCCAATCGGTCGGAATGGGCTGAAACGAAGACAAATAGGAGCTGGCCGGCTTTTGGTGCACAACAACACGCTATGTGTCACTGCCAAATAGCAGCTGGCGAGAGTCGAGAGCAAAAGCGTGCTGGGCGTGGCATGCGCTTTCCTCGAAACGGATCGTGGCCGAACATAACTTGTCTTCAGTTTACCCTGGAGAACTTATCCAACGAAAATATGGAGGGGTCATTGAGATATATTTTAAGATGCCCTTCGTTCCCAGCAGCAGTCAGAAGAGTCAGATATTTTCAAAATATATCCCTAGTGATTGCTCGATACTGTCCTTTAAAGCGGGTGTCCGCATTTGAGGCGTATTTCAAAAACAGTCTCTCGTGAAATCTTCGGACCAGTTGCGTCTAATAAAAGCATTGGGTAGTGACACTGCAGCACCGTCAAGACATAACAAGGATATAAATTTGGATTACATTCAAGTCCAAATTACGCTGTCAACGCTTCGCAACAACACCACGATTTTCCCTGTAGTTGTCGCCATATATATCTAATACCAATAGATTGAAAACGGCTTTTGCCCAGAGTGTGCAATCGGCAAAGTGGGGCAATGTGCATCGCATTAAACCGAACCAACATGTATAAACAGGCGGGGTATGGGTTAAGATAACATCTACGACGCTAGTAAATGAAGTGTTGATTTTGGCTGATCAACGCGGGCCTTTCATAAAAGATAACTGTCGGATTGGGATTGGTCGTAACTCGACAACTTCACCTTAGTTTATCAAGTTTGCCTTCGAGTCTACATCATTTTACAGGTGATGCCCTTCTTTCAGTTTGCGCCCGTCTGCTGGCAATTTAACGTAGGTGTTGCCGATCTAGTGGCATTAGACATCTACGGTAGTCGCTATCATCGTCGTCATGACAACCGCCGTGGCACCGCTACCTGTATGAATAAAAGAACGCTTGTGATTAGACCAGCGGGCGGCCAAGAGCCCGTTACCGAAAAACGCATTGGTTAAAGGTTGAATCTGTGCGTCACCATAGACCATGCGACACATCCATTCCCAAAGTCAAAGCGCGCCTCGAAAAGAGTCATTGTGATAAACTCCATAGGTTAAAGGTCAAACCCATGACATAACGTTTCATCGAATTCGCGAAATAAAAGCTTCACATTCGCAATTTTTCCTCTGAACAGAGTCTTCCAAGATGTCGAAGCATTTAACATACAAATATTTAAAAAACTTTGTGTGTTGCAAATATTACAGAATACACACGATGAAAGAGTAAGATAAATGGAACGTGATGCTCCCATAGTGGTGGGCAGGGAGCCCAATGAGATTTCTCCCGCAATAGCGACTACTTCAGATAGAAATCTTGGCTATTCAGAAGGATTTCTAGAAAGCTGATCTTATCGATGTAATCGTACGTGTCTGATTTAACAAGAAATTACAAGTACAAACAAGGGGCATACTCCCCTTAACACGCGCTCGGGTGGGGCACAAGAGGACCCCATGAAGGTGTTTCCGAATAAATTTCGAAGAGCGCGGCGTAGCCGCACATAAATTTACGTAGCTGTAAACAATTGAATAGCAGGTCGTTTCGGTATCAAACATATTTGCATTATGAGGTCACTGACCTACGGCAGGTCAAAATCAACTCATGGACTCAGCGAAGACAATGTCTAGGAAATCAGTAAATCTAATGCAACAACGGAGTGCTCGACGGAGACATACACCTCTGTGATAGATGTGATAATAGTGAAGACAGCACGACGGCCTAATGAACAAATTCCATTGAAGTAGGGTCAAGTTTGAGGAATGACCAAGGCCAAAACCAACCTTTTTTGTTAGGATAGAGCTAGTCATATGGGGTAGCTTCTGGTGCTTATTTCTATTTTTGTAGCAGGAAGCACATTATACATCTTCCATGGACTTATTTAAGGTCAGAATAGGCTACGAATCTGGGATGACCTCTGTCAACTTTTTTGAAATATTCTGCCTAGCGTAATCCTTGTACACTTATTCAAATGCAAAAATCAAGGAAGTTGTGTGAGTTTTGTCACTATAACCTTCGAAATGTCCAACAAGGTCACTGATCTTAGATGAGCAACAGTGTCTTTTTGCTCAGTACAGGTATCTGGATTCACCGGGATTGCATGAGAAGGTCTGGGGGCACTTTATACACTTATCTTGAGTTTGATCTTGTTTAACTTTATTTGACCCGAATATCATGTTCCAGGAACGTAAAATTTGGACACAAGTGATTTCACACAGCCAAACGCACAGTCCATTTGATGTTTCTAGTTTTCTCAGGTTCTGAGATCTCAGCGGGGTCAAAATGGAGGCCGCAGAAAACCTTCCATCCAACAATTCATTTTAATGCCAAGTTCTTCAAAAATCAGAGCAGACAACATTCACTACTCGATGAGGAATGGTAAGGTTTGGGATGAACACTACACAATGATATGGGTGAATAACATGATATGAGATAAGTAAATACAGAGGCATTAGACTGTCTTACGCATGTATTAATGACAATAAGCATGGCAAAAGCTGGACAACATCTTTATCGGTCATTGTTATCAGCAAACCTTCCTCATTACCGGCAAGCAGATTGTGTGACATACTGACTCGCTCATCTGGCATGCTCAAAACGACATGGCGGAGAATCCCCACACATTTTACGGCCGGCGAAAACATTTTAATCAACCAATTAGATTTGGAGAACGCTGGAATATTGATCGCCAGAAAGTGCCTCAGCCGCTGGAGATGGAAGTGTTGTGTTCAAGTTCGTCGGAAGAGCGTGACTACTTCCATCGTGTGTGGAAGGCTGTGGCTGCTACGCCACCGGCTCCTCCACATGCGGTAGACCAATGACGTCCAGTGTGCTGTAGCGCCAGCTAGCGAACGTCAACGTGCATGTCAATGCGTATCATTGGAACTGCACTACACTGTCCGAAGCCAAGCACACGGAATGCAGTTATGAGGCCTGCTGGCATGCGAATCATGCATGACATTTCCGTAGATATTGCCTCCAAGTGACTTTGACTGGACGGATTATTGTAATGTCACTTTACGAGCTACATTTCAACCGAGTTACTTTGTGTTGGTTAATCTCGTGTCTGATGTTTTAGCACCTGCTAAGGCGATTTTACTCTTCGCGAGCTCGAAGTATCTCCGGGGAGTGAGCTTTGCTTTTACTTCTAAGACATTTTGTTTTCCCAGTGACCCAAATATGGCATGCGACGGAGATAAACACGCACCATATGAGATGTGCCTGGTGGATTCCATTGGCACGTTTTACTGAAACATTCATTTAAAATGCCACGAGGAGTTTTGGGACAAATTTTACCGGGGGCTGGCAGTATTCGGCCTGCTATGGCCACTTTGGCAAGACCATGCAACAAGCTCGGCACAAAGTCAGATCTGGGCCTTTCACCATACACGCGCCGTAGGATTGTACTGCGCTGTATCCACCACCAATGGATATTGGTGGTGGATACAGGTGTAGCAGAAGAAAGTACAAGCATAACTAATTAGTCCTCATCTCTTACGGATGCTCGGTGATATTAACAGCCTGACGTTGTTACAACTCTCCTCACAAGCGCAAAACCAACGTGATGGTATGGATCGTCAGCTATTTTCATCAGTGGCATATCTGGGGCCAATGCACCGGAAGCCGATGAGATCATCTCTCATGGTCTCCCTAAAAAGCAAACATTTACACCTGTTACCTGGGGTAGTTCGCGGAGTACGGTTTGTAGGCTCATTTTGAATGTTGCTTGACTCATCCCGTATTACATTTGTTCTTTGCAAGCAGCCCAAGGCCGATTTACTTGAACAATCGTCAAACGATTGTTTCTGCTGCTTCATCCCTAAAATTGGTATGCTATATTTGGCTTCCAACGATATTATGTGGTTCTGCCCTTGGGCACACCCACCTTTGCCTCAGATATATTTGCAACGTCAAAGTGAACGATGATATCGGTTGGTTAGCAAGGAAACCATAGCTATCAGTTTCGGGGGCTGAACTCCAAACAAATGACGGTTGTCGCTCCCAATCCTGGCCATTGGCGCTAATATGGGCAACATATGACCAGGGTGGTCGGCGCGTCCTAAAACCCAAGTAGCTATCTTCATCTTCATGATTGAAGCTTCATCTTCACCTTCAGTGCAAGTTTGTTACTTGTGCATCCAGTATGCATTACCTGCATGCGTTTTGTTACTGGGACTTTTAGACAAGCGCTGCCTTGCATCGGTTAGCACACGTGGAAGGCTAATTGGACAAGCTGCTTATTCTGATCTCTCCTGTGCTCGCGTCTGACAAGTCATGTGTCCCACGTGACCTAAGCATAGTGCCCCATGTTTCCCATGCGACTTAAATACAGTTCGCATCAATATAACCATCCTATATTAACTAACCCCGGTCAAAGGTCTGCCGTGTGAAGTTTGAGAACGGCGGACGGAGAGCCCGGATTGAACGGCCCGTGCTTAAACAGTCTTATATCATGCCTCCAAAACCGGTCCTGGAGTCGTCCATGGACTGTGCAGAAATATCATGTTCCAAAACGTTGCGTAACATTAACGCTTAGGAAAAATCAAAGGGGTAAGAACTGCAACTGTTTTAAAATGCAATGACGAAATGAAAGTTATGGTATCGATTTCGCATCGTGTGAAATAATGCTTAAGATAATGTGGTCTCATGGGCGCCTGTCGATTGCTTTGCTGTTCATGTAGCCTTCTGACGCAATGTGTGCTGTTCGTTTGCATGTTGCACCTTCTGATCACGTATCTTGTCGCTCCTCGTGCCATAGCATGTTGGTGCGAATTTACCGTCAAGCTCCTCACCGTAGCCTTTTTCGAGCACTTTTTCTGTAGACGGTTAGGAAATCTTCCCGGCCTTCTCTAGGTCGCTGAGCTTAACACGAAAACGCAACAGTTTTCTGTACTGAGAGCGTAATGCACTTAGCGGCTCCCAAGGCAAAACATAAACAATCGTCTCGGCCAAATTAGTGCTAACTCGCTGAAAGCCTTTCCGAGTTGCTAACGGTGACAAAAGGCCGACAAGGTGCCGTAAAATGCTCCGTCGCTGCAGGCCAGCAGGGTGCTTCTATCAGTGCGATCAAGCCCCACGCCTATTGTGACCTCAGACCGCCACACAACGCGAGTCCCAAACTCTCCACAACACAGAACCAGTTGGCACTTGCAGCTGGCACATGCACCCCCTCGCTACCAGACTCCGCCATCCACTAACAAATCGTTTCAAGCGAGATTCCTATCGTTCTGAGGATACAGCGGCCGGCGGTGGCGGAATCACCGCAGCGTCCTCGCCACTCTCCGGATCTCCGGCGCCCACGAACCGGTCATCCCGCGTCCAACACGACTGTCAGCACGACTCGATACCGGATGAAGCGACTGTGATCCCGGCTTGGGAACAAGAGAGATCGTGACGCGCTTGACCCTGTCGGAGACGGTCCAATCACATCTTGAATTGTGCTCTTTGTTGAAGTGGAGCCTGTTTCGTGAAGACTAAAACGGTCCGTTTTTGCGGTTCCAAGAACGCCGTCAGCAGTTGACATTTGCGCCAGGCAGGTACGAGTGGGAGAGATGATGGAAAAGCTTAAGCAAAACATTAAAGTCATGGTTGCGTGTAAACTAGCTAACTTCGAGTTAGATTGGGAAGTGAATCACCTACTGAAAGTTGTGCATCGCCACATCGATGTAGGACATTTAGCCACAGTCAAAACAACACTGCTTGGTGATACATGAATTGCCCTAAAACTAAGAGCGCTGACCTGTTTGCTGTTGGAGGGCTGCAGACTGCAATATGAGCTAAAGGTTAGAAGGTCAAAAGAGTTAGGGTCACGGCTGTATGTTTTGGGTATCGGGTGTGCATTATTCGCGTGTGTTGTCTCCTCTCCCTTTTTCCCTTTCCGACTCTATCCACTTGAGATGATGATGATCTCCAACATTTCGGCCCCCCAACTCTTCCGATCTTAGCCCTTCACAAAAGCCTTTATAAAAATGACCCTGATTCTCCAATGCATATACGGTTCATAAAGGAAACATGGCTGGGGATTTCATGTAAAACAAAAACGTGCAGGTGTTGGTCGGTCCAGGAAAGTTGCGTGTACAATCGTGGGGAATGCGAATTCTGCTTTTCGCTGCGTTATAAACGAAATTAGGTGAAAACAGGGTGCTCACTGATGCCCGCACACTAACTTCACTGACTGAGACGAAACCTCCGATGACAGGCTATGATCCATTGCCCTTCGCTGCACTTGCTCAAGACACTGATGGCGCCAGCCACAGCCAAAATCACAGCCAGCTGTCCGCTTGTGGTGTAACCTATCAGTCTCACCCTCCGGCCCAGCGCAGTTCGCGTCTTCGGCACCCGACAGTGGTGTCCGTCAGTGGTGAGCGCACCCGACAGTAGGTGTCCGTCAGTGGTGAGCTTACCCGACAGTGGTGTCCGTCCAGTGGTGAGCGCACCCGACAGTGGTGTCCGTCAGTGGTGAGCATACCCGACAGTGGTGTCTGTCAGTGGTGAGCATACCCCACAGTAGTGTCCGTCAGTGGTGAGCATACCCAACAGTGGTGAGTCCCTGCGATGTCCTTCACCAATGACATCATCACAGCTGCCGACGGAGACGAGACCTCTGCTCTGCCTTATCGATGCGTCGAGATGCTTTCACGTCTTTGACGTCTTTGGCGGCATGGGAACTGGGGAGAGCACGGTCAGTGGCTCCCTATCTTCCGAATTTGTCGCTGGGATTGGCTTTGGTAACTGGAAATAAGGGCACGACAGGACGTGAGTACTTTGTCCGATCTAATATATGAGAACGATACTCATTTATGTCGTCGTAGCGAGATGGGGATAATCAGCGAACGTCTGGAAGAGATTAAACAAAAGTATGGTGATAGGAGTATCAGTAAATGTGTCTCACAGTATCTCAGGGTTTAATTGTTGGACCAAAAAGCCAAACGGCAATTCATAGCTCCAGTCACTTTTACCCAGAAATCTTTGCTATCTGTCACGTGACTGATAAGTCAAAGGCTGCAAAACGTACCTTTAACACAATATTGTTAAGACTTTGAAGTGCCCCTGACTCTCCCGTTTAACAAAAGGAGGACTTCGAAACTAGAACCAAAAGAAAAAGCGCATTCTTGCGTTTCCGAATCATATCATGATTTAACAGACGTCAAGGATACAGGTGTCGATTTGCGTTCTTTTGTGAAGGCTCTGCCCCGTCCCCCGATGTTGAGCTGGGTCGCTCAATGTTGGCTTGCACCCAATATTTTTGCCTGGAATGTTACAAAAACACGGGGAAAGGCTGGCCAGAAGGATGCCATGTACTTGCATGGCATCCTTCGAAGGCGTGTGACATGGTATCCCTTTCAATATACGCAATCTTACGCATGTCAGTTAAGCTTAATTTGTAGGTTGGTCATTAAGTATTAGTATCATGTCATTAGTATTTCATTTTCATTTCATCATTTCAGGTCATTTGTATCATGCCGATGAAGAGCGAGCCCTCAAAAAACTAAACTGGTTTACATAATATGACACTGTAGCTTATATGCTATGACATGTAACCATTCAACGCAGATTTACGCGCACCTCAGGCGCGCAACAATTTTATGAAAGGCATGCATGTCGCTGTTTTACTAAAAGCACAATAATTTTCTACACCGCAGTGACAACATACTCATCCTCGCTGTCATTTTACAGCGTATTTTTGTGTATCAAATGAAGCGGCTTTCGTTTAGCCCCAATCCTACACAAATGTTGGTCAGTGTGAATTTCTAATTATAAGCTGTATAGCACAATTCAGGATTGTCGATATGATGCATTATGATCATTCTGTCAATTACAGTTGTTGATGACATGACATAGCTGAATCGAAAATTGTGATACAAGGTCAAATTTAGACCAAACTTGTCGCACGCTGCTCATGAGTCACGCAAAAATCATAGCTTAGAGAGAGAAGCAGTGTTTTACGCGTGGCGCTGTGCCCGATATTCATGGACAATTACAAAATAGAGTGGGTTGTATAATTTGGCCAACACGTTGCTTGTCGTACAGAGCAGTGCACCCACCAACACTAGAACACCCCTCCCCTCGTGCTAAAACTTCATCTTTGCTTTCACCGCTAGATAAAATCGCAACTTCTGAGCGGATGAACGATGCAATTAAGCAAAAGCATCGGCGGCCGTTAGAGGCGCAAAGGTTAAAGAGGCTGAACTTAAAAACTCCGGAGTATCGGGACGGCCCAAGTTCTTCAAAATAACCCCGTCCCCGTCCCCCACAATGAAAAAATACGTGCGGCCACCCACAGCGGCCATAGAAGAGTACCTTCGGCACCCTAACGCGGCCACTAAGGGCGCGTGATGGCCTAGGGGCGCCTTTACTTTCCGATCAGAAGAGGCACGTGTCTCCAGTGCCCAACTCTAAACCACCCCTGCACAACTAATTTGCTGCCTATATTGAATTTTATACGCCATTGACATAAAACTAAGAATTTAACTTGTTTTTCGACAAAATAAAGTGGGCCTAGAATTACGAAGAACCTAGAAACCGGTTTGGAAGCAAACCAGAGATACATAAAAACAAGATCAATCACTAAGAATTAAATCAGGAAGAACCTAGAAACCGGTTCGGAATGGAACCAGAGATAAATCGAAAAACAGGTTCCATCACTAAATTGCTCTGTGGAAACCTGCAAGAACCAATATGCGGCCCAAAGCGAGTCCGAGAGATCGGGGACAGACAGATATCCGGCTTCCAATAGGGGTCCGACAAGAGCCAATATCATTGTGGAGACCCCTACAAAACCCACGCAAGCACACCGTCTGACCCTCTCCTAATCAGTTCATGACTTAGCGACCTGACATATCTTCAAAATCCTTTCCAAAAACAGTGACAACGGTATCTATGCTGAGAACAAAAAGCTTGTGACGGGGTTTGTAGTCGTGCAATATTCAACTTCTATCAAATCAGTTGTGAAGGCTCTCTACGGTTAATGGTGCACTCAAAGCTTTTGCTAAGCACGTCTTCATAGCGAGCTCTTGCGCTGCCGCCAAAAAACGTTATACGTCTGCTCTATATGCATGCACAAGTAAACCGGCGGTGGCCACTCTGGCCGCACGAGCATCGTATTCGCCGTCGGGCTCAGTGGCGCCGCGTTCCGGCGTCTGTGGGAACTACCCCGAGCCGTCGGCCCGGCACGACGCTCCGCTGTTTGGCGTGCGCGGCGGACCAGTCAGCCAGCGACTACCGCCAGCGGGGAAGGGGTGGAGGCTGCGCGCGGTGCTGAGGCGCTCGGTGGTGCGGTGACCTGGGCCGAGGTGCCCCACACGGCGCAGCATGCCGCCGCTCGGCCTGCTCACAGTCGCGCTTTGGATAGCGCAGCACTCAGGTCAGTTCATGGACTTCGTTAGCGCCCTTTTCGAGTGCTTCTGTGTTGTGTCGCAACGAAGGCAACACAGCGGCGGAAGCATATTTACGATTCGTTTTCCTAAAACGTGCTGTTTTCTGTGGAGCTGCATGTCACGTCTATTTCTCCCATGGTCTGTAATACTAACCTTACCGATATTTCGCTGACATAGGAGCAGTACAACTGAATAGTGTAGCTAATAATATATTTGATTATGTCCTGAGCAGTGATAACAATGCCGATCAAGTGGACATAACAAAACATTTGGGTTCTATTTGGGTAAGACATGGGTACTTGTTTTTAAAGAATGAAATTGCTATGTTTCTGGCATGTGTAGCCTACATCTGTTTCATTCTGTGGAGAGGGAAAGTTTTGATGTTCGGTAAGTCGCTCGGGAAGCAGCTATCGCTTTCATTTTTTGCCTTTATTCGTTATCTTAGGCATATATTGAACTATATGAGTCATGTTTTGCAGTAATATTTCCTAGTTCAAATGGATACCATTACCTCATAGGCAAATGCATGCTTGTCTTTTCCGTTTGTTTTGTCTCAGTCAACTTGAGCGAACTTGTTTTATGCTCACCGAACGTACTTTGCATATTTGGTACGTTTTCTGCCGCTATCAAACGCATCCATCAAACGCAGGGACGTTATTGATAGCACTCATATAAGCGCAATTGATTTGATCCCCATCACGAAATGCGTCGAAACGTTTCCCATTGAAGCGCGCATGTCCTGGAGTGCGCTTGTAAATGTCAGTTCAGAAACGCATCTATTCAATAACCCGACCCTCCACCATTTTGACCGTCGTCATCTGAAACACGCATCTCCGCCGTATTTGACTTTAATGTCAAGCGTCACCGACCGTTTCACCGAACCGCAGTGCTACCGCTGATCTGATCCCGCTCTTTGGGCGTCGCTGGTCGCCGGTGCCGGCACCGAGCCCTGCGCGCCGTCGTGGGCGGCCGGCCCTGCATGCCAGCCAGTTCGGTGCGATGTTTCCGAGCCGTGCGCGCCGTCGTGGCCAGCCGGCCCTGCATGCCAGCCAGTTCGGTGCGATGTTTCCGAGCCGTGCGCGCCGTCGTGGCCAGCCGGCCCTGCATGCCAGCCAGTTCGGTGCGATGTTTCCGAGCCGTGCGCGCCGTCGTGGCCAGCCGGCCCTGCATGCCAGCCAGTTCGGTGCGATGTTTCCGAGCCGTGCGCACCGTCGTGGCCAGCCGGCCCTGCATGCCAGCCAGTTCGGTGCGATGTTTCCGAGCCGTGCGCGCCGTCGTGGGCGGCCGGCCCTGCATGCCAGCCAGTTCGGTGCGATGTTTCCGAGCCCTGCGCGCCGTCGTGGGCGGCCGGCCCTGCATGCCAGCCACTTCGGCGCGATGTTTCCGAGCCATTGCGCGCCGAAATAATCTCCCAGCGCGAGGAGGTGATTAAATGGACGACTCAATGGACGCCGCGTCGGCAGTTACCGCTATCGCCGGAGAAGCCGATCGTCTCACGCCGCCACGCCCTCCCCCCCCCCCCCCCCCCCCCAGCCCACGTCCTGAGGAGGCCAGGTGGGCTCTCGTCGTGACAAGACGGTCGGAGCAGCGTTTGCCTAACGCCGTTTGTCACGCTGAGGAACGGTGACGGCCCAGCGGTGCGACTTCAGTGGCCGTTTGGCCACCGCGCGCACCTGTCGCAGTCCAGAGGGCACTGAGAACTTCCAGCTCAGCTGGACTCTGAGCCTTACTGTCCAACCACTGAACCGCCAGCGTCCGTTTGCATAATGCCACTAGGGGCGGTAACATTTAGCACTAGGGCCATCGCATATTAGCACGCCGCAAGAGTGGTTGTCATATGACATTCGCTTAATAGGCATATTTAGGTCGATTTATCAGGACGATTTAAGAAAGGCACTCACAGAGTGCAAAGCACACGCGTGGCAGACAGAGTCAGCCGTCTCTACGCGAAAGGTCGTCTTTTTCTTCGCGAAGACTCGCCTTTTTAAAGAGATCCCAGATGAATCTGTGCTCCATATGCGGCGGAGGCTCACGCTGCGTGTGGCGGCACCTTGTCTCGCCCCTCGGCTTTTCCAGTCACCAAACTCCAGTCACCAATCGCGAGGTATTGCAGGGGAGGGGACTGCAGCAACAGCTTGGACCGCGATTATTAAAGAAGTGCGGCCCGGATATACGGCGGCGTCGATATCATTTCCCCGGCTGAACGGACCTAAACGTCCAAAAGCACCGGCCGAGCTGAACGACCCGGCCCAATATGACGTAAATTCAGGGCCTCATTTCGCTGGCGCGCGGATGGCCCTCCCGTGGGGGCGGGGCCTCAGGCCAGGACTCCGGGTCGGCACCCGGATCTCACCGTTTGCATATGTGATCCTTCGTGCGGCGCATTCGCGTCACCAGGCCGACCACTCACGCCGTCACCGAGTGTGTTAGGCACTAATACAACCGAGAGGGTTGTGCGTCGGCTCGGACGGGACTTGTGTACATCTTCACGGAAAAGTGACACTTTTCAGCAGCCGACTTAAGATGGTTCCAGCTACGATTTGAATATACTTATGCATATCCCCTTATCATACTTATACATATCCCCTTATTATTTTTATACATATCCACTCATTATACTTATACATATCCCCTTATTACATTTGTATTACGCATATCTCCTTATTACACTTATACATATCCCTTCATATGCTTATGCATATCCCCTTATTATTCTCGCACGTATACCCTTATTATCATGTTATTAATGTACCCATGGTCCGCACAAGTGTTGCTTTGGGTCACTCATACCCTTTTTGCTAAAAAGGCGAGCACTGGATACGGACAATAATTTTACCGGCGGTTTGGACATGCATGCCTAACCTGGACATGGCATGTGTACGTCAGAACAACTGGAAGAGACGTGTGAGCAATCGTCTTTTCCAGGTGTCTTTCCAGCCATCGCACGCTGGGATAATGACCACCTTTTTCACAAGGAATGGCGGCCCCTCCCTCTCCCTCACTGTTCCTATGGATCTGACTGATATCCGCGAACATTTGTACCTTTAGTTCGGACTTATAACATGCATATGCTCTGCGCTCATGTACCGTAAGTCCCAGTAAGTGCATCTGTAGCCTGCACGTATGTACTCCCCCCTCCCCTCCTCCCTCCTCCCTCCCGCGATGGCAACGGGGAAGGGTGCATACAGTCTGTTCCCTCTTTTTTATACATCCGCTCATGTATACTTGGCATACAGTAATGTAACATGACTTAAGTTCACCTAAATTCGCATTTAGCCTGCCCATACGTCCCCCCGATCCACTTAGGCGTGCCACGACTCTAGACAGATAGTAGGTAAATTTGTCCTTTGGTCTGGACAAATTTACCTACGTTCCGGAAGATGCGCATCTGGTCCAGACAGCGCAGCCATAGATTCAAATGATTTAGCCCTTGGTCCGGCCGGTTCAGCCCTCGGTCCGGCTGGTTCAGCCCTCGGTCCGGCCGGTTCAGCCCTCGGTCCGGTCGGTGCAGCCCTCGGTCCGGCCGGCTCAGCCCTCGGTCCGGGCTGTTCAGCCGTCGGTCCGGTCGGTGCAGCCCTCGGTCCGGCCGGTTCGGCCCTCGGTCCGGGCTGTTCAGCCCTCGGTCCGGTCGGTTCAGCCCTCGGTCCGGCCGGTTCAGCCCTCGGTCCGGTCGGTGCAGCCCTCGGTCCGGCCGGTTCAGCCCTCGGTCTGGCCGGTTCAGTCCTCGGTCCGGCCGGTTCTGCCCTCGGCCCGGACGCGTGTCATATGCAGCCGAGGGCCGGACATCTGGCCCGTCGGACCGGATGTCGGCAGACGCGGACCGGATGCCCTCACACGGTCGGGCGGGCCAAATCGGACTGATCAGCGCGTCGCTAATGGCCAAACCAGCCGGTCGCTTCCTCGCGCCGCAACGCCAACGATTAACTGGTCAATTTATTAGCGGCCCGGCCCGGCCGCCGCGGTGTCGCGGCACCGCTCGCGGCGCGGGCGTGACGCTCGGGGTGCTGGCGTGACGCTCGTGACGCGGGCGTGACGCTCGTGACGTGGGCGACTGTCGCGCCGACGCTGTCGCGCGCATCGGGCTGGCCATCGGTCGTTTTTGCGGCGTGTTTTTCGCCTGCTTGGCTGAGGACTGGTCGAGGGCCGGCCTGGCCGGACGGCAAAGATAATGGCGGTGGTGGCGCGAACGACGCCCGCCGGCGGCGGCGCTTCCTCGCGGGGCGGCCAGCAGGCGCCGCGCCTCCCGCGGCGGGTGTCAGGGGTCACGTGCCAGGGATCAGGGACCACGAGCCGGGTGCTAAGAGTCGGAATGCTGAATCAGGAGGCAGGGTTGAGAGGTTTGGTGCTTGGGTAAGGAGTTCAAGTTAAGGAATCGGGAGTCATATATATGTCAGGAGTCATGATTCATGATCTGGGAATTAGGCATTGAGAATTAGGTATTGGACATGAATATACTTATCATGTAGCACGAATGTAGGTAGGCATTGATATAGAACAGTTATATACCGGAAATAATCCCACGTGTCATGAACTTATCATGTAGCATGAATGTAGGTAGGCATTGATATAAAACAGTTATATACCGGACATAGTCCTACGAGTCATGAACCTATAGTCATGGGTCAGGAGCCCTGGGTCAGGAGTGATAATATGCGAGGAAGGGATTGGAAGTCAGGCGGGACGGATTCGAGAGTCGGTTATCGGGCGACAGGAGTCAAAGGTCAGACGTTGCGGTGCAGACTGCAGAGGATCCGATAAAGCGAACTAGCGGGGTCTTGCTGGCACGCTGTGCCGGCTAACCTCAGGGTCGTTCTGACGTCATTAGATTTGGGGTCAGGCGGGCCAAAGGTCAGAGCTGACCGGATATGGGAGGGCTGTGAGGAATGTGAATACCAGAGAATAACGTGGCGTCGTGATGGAACCTGAACGGTGCCAAGAGCCTCTTATCTGTAATGGGCGTATCATTACGCGACTATGTTCTTCGCGCAAGGCGCCGCATGGGTATCCGCTCCATTGTTTGCTTGAAATTTGCACTGATGTTTGCAATTGGCTATAAATCTGATGGTGATAAGCGGTCCCGACTAAAACGTCGATAGCTGACCAGCCAACAGCAGCATAAGGAGAAGTGCATGCATATATGTCGAAAAGCACGGATGGTACTTGAAGCTCATGCATTTTGCATGGCAACGTAGATAATGAACTCTAATTCCCCAAAACGCCCGCCCTCCTCCGACAGGAAGCTGTTTCATATCATTGGTGTCTGAGCAGGGCTGCTATGTACAAGCTGCAAATCGCTGTAACTGGCTCATGCATCCGCGCTGTCCGGAACTGGAGGAACTGGAGGCTAGAACGATCCCACGCTCCTCGATATCTAACGAAGCTCAAAGCAAGCTGTAAGCCCTGTTTCCGGGAATGGCCGGCGGCTACCTGGGACTAACCGCTCCCACGCGTGCTCAGCGCCCCCCCCCCCCCCCCCCCCCCTGGAAACGGCAGGCAGCCCGCGCACTCGACCACAGGGCCGGCCTCTGCACCGACGTGCCGTGTCAGCCGCCTCGGCCTGCTCCAGACAGGTCCTGCGCTGGTGGCCCGGCCACGCGCGCCGCCGCTAACTTTGTTCCGCGTGGCGCGGACGCGTCCGCCGTCACTGTCGCCGCCGGCCCTTTGAGCAAGGCATGCCGCAGGGCCCCGCTGGGACCGCTGCTGGATTTGCCAGACCAACGCGTCTGCCTCGGCGACGGGCGGGTCTGGCCTCCGTGACGTACCCGCGCTGGCGGCGTCGGGGATGGGGGGGGGGGGGGAGCAGTTGGCGGCGGACGTGCCCCACGGCCGGGCTCCGCACCCGGTCCCGCCCCGGCCCGGCACGGCCCGCAGAGACCTATAATCGGATCACGGGCAGTTTGCAATCGGCGCAGACGGAACTAATGCGGCGGAAGCCGTTATGCAAATACGCCGTGGACGTGGTCAGTGGATGGGGTGGAAGGACGGGTCCGAACGCATCAGCGGGGGAAATTTGGCAACAGTGAGACGGCGAGGAGGCGGACGCAGACAGACCGGCTCGGGAGAGAAAGCGGAAAGCAAGTGATGAGGCGAGGCGAGACGGGTTCTGTGTGGAGAAGTGAACACTGCCTTACCAGCTGTAGCTGTATCAATTACTTTCTTGTCCATGTCGGAGGTATTTGTCAGTTCAGCCGTTTCCGGGGTGAGTCTTTCACAGAATAGTTAATCAAGTGACCTATCATTACTTGTGATCATCGCATTACTACATAAAGGCGCTGTGTGTGAGCTTCCTCGCTGAGAACTCCCACCGTTAATGAAGCGGTCATGACTTCTCACAGGCGCGCCCTTGAACACGCCGAGCGAGGCGCTGTGCCTGACTGGGAGCAGCGTGCCAGTCGCACCGGAAAACAAACCGCCATTTCGGTTGGGAAGTCTGTGTGCGCTGGCTCCGTGTGCGCCAACTTAATGTGACGGCGCGGTGCCTCAAACTTACTGCGGGCTTGGTTGCGGGAAGGATTCCGCCTTTATGGGGTTTCGCTGTTCTTTTCTGGAACGGTTTAGAGCAGGCCGTTTTTGCTACTTCATGCGATCAAAATTCTCTTACTTTTCCTCAATGCATTTTGTACCAGTTTTTTCAAAATGTTCAAGTACCTTGTATGCGCAGGGGTGCTTCTAGGGTCCGATATTTGGATAAATATCCATGGAACTTTGACGACCATGCCAAGGTGGCAATCTCCCCAAAATTCTACGCACTGCCTAGCTTCTACAGGGGAGCCTGGTACTTCCGGTGAATATGGCTTGTGCGGCACGTGTATGGCTGTTGTCAATAGCAAAATGAATATGGCGGAGGCATTTCCATTGCTCAAAAAGAAGAGTTTACAAGCAGTGCCCAATGCATTGTGGGTTGCCGACACAGGTATATTTGGGTTTTTTCTCGGTACCTGAATGCGAGGCTGCAGACAAAACCTACACAAGCAAAGGATGTATACGGTGACAAAAGGCGTGTTCAGGTTTGGGGGAAAAGGAGCGCAAAATAACGTGTGACACTGCTGTGCTATGGATAAATAAGGCATGTAAACATCGTGGTTGTAAAGCTGGACAAAGGGAGAAGATCAAGCCAGAGATACCTTTGAGGGTACTTGCCTTGGTACATAAGCGAAATTGGAATGATTTAGAAACGATTAGCATGCGCCCCATGCGCAGCTCTAGAACAAGATGCCTATAAGGATGGGATTACGACGGTTTATATCATGTGAAACATCAATGCCTAAAATGGAATGTTGCAATTGCTGCAATATATTCTTCATGTCTGTGCATTTAACAGTGTGCATTCCACAAAACATGTGTGTATTAAACAAAACGTATGTGCATTCAACAAAACATGCCAGAGGCGAGTCCAGGAACGACAAAAGAGAGGGGCTGCAGCGCACACGGAGACCGGGACGAACACCAACGGGCTATTAGCTGACGGCCGCGGCAATATTCCGCGCTGCTATCACTTGTCCGTACTTCGCTCTTCACAGAGCTGAGTGCGCCCGTGCCACCTGTCTATTCATGGTTATGTGGGGCACTGTACTTCACTGACATCGTGTAGCAACATTGTGGCCGACCATAGTATATACTTATCACAATGCCTCCTTTTTGACACCTGAATGGACTCGTTGGTCTCTGCTTACAATCCAAGGCGCGATCGCATTTGCTCCCCAAACAGCTCACTTACAAATCTGCATTAACAATTTGGTTTGTTCCTCTGTTTGGCCTCTTCTGCACTAACATGTCGTCAATTTTAACTGCTTAAGTTTCTCTGCAATGCGTAGCTATTAAAATAAACACCCAAACGCTTTTTGGTTTATCAAAATCGAGCGAGCAGTTTCCGAGGTGTCACGGGGAGGGGAGAACTTCCTTTCCTGGCCGGGTACGGGTAACGCGAAGCCGGTCCGGAATAATGTGAACCTCTCAGCAAACGAATACCAGCATGGTGCGCCTCTCGCCAACCTCGTGCGCATCGCACGGGCCGGTGCGCGCCGTCTCTGTACCCTTACGAGCCCAGGGGGAGCGCCGTGCAGTGCTTGACGGTCCAGCTCGTGCTGTCGTTCGCTGCCGCCGCCTTGAGCGGCAGCGCAGCGCCGTGACTGGCGGAGCAGAGGGCCGCCTCTGGCGTGAGATGCCGCCATGTCGTCCGCTGCTAACAAGATAAGCGGAACGGGCTGGCTGCGCGGGCCTGGCCGCTCTCACGGGGATGACGGCTGTCACTCGCGGCGTCTGACAGCTGTCGGCGCCCGGCAGGAGCTGTCACGACGCCGGACAAGGCTCCAGGCTCCGCCGCCGGACAGGCAGGCGGACCGCGGACCACGGTGGTCTACTGGGGTTCGGACTGGTCCGTTTGATTCTGCCAGGAAATCGGGGCGCCGGGGGCGCCGCAAATCACGACCGATAGATAAGCCGCGGGTTCTGACACAGTTACTCGTCACCAACCAGATCGTGCGCTGAGGATTAAGGGCAGTGAACACTTTCCGCGCTCAGTGGGCCAAATCTGTTGATCAGCACCTCCAGATAACTCGTAGGATCGGAAGTGACGTTTCTTTGTAGTCATCCTCACTCGATCGAAGCAGGTCTGACTCTGATGCAGTGTTTTGACGGGATTATTTCGCAGTGCATTCGGGTTGCCAGTGGTGCGAACTTCGTACCAATTGTAGTCATTGGCTCAAAGGAGCTTGAAACCATGGCTTCAGCTGCTGCTGTTGGGAATAATGCAAATACACGTGAACAACATGCTTCATCACTCGAAACAGCGTTTATTTCAAGCACGCCGACGAGTTGCTAGCCACGTACGTGGTTCTGCCTTCATATCTGCTGTCTGGCTGTGCCTTTCCTGGCCACTTATCACACGAAATTTATCGCCAAACACCAAAGGCATGATCAGTCATTAGCATATTCTTAAGCAATCCATCATAGGTCCTGAGGTCATGTTTCTAAGCTGTATTTCTCTGTCTAGGCTTTACATTCTCGTCATATAGAGGATGCTTGGTCGCTACGCTTCTCAGTTTGCATGCATGGAAACTACGCTCTCCCACCTCACTTTGAATCCTGTGCAAGGCCATGCAGCGTTCGACATCAACGTTATGTTGCACATCTGAACGCCTGCAGCGGAAATCGGGTCATGGACGGAGCTCGCTGTCTCCTATTCGAGCGTCACACTTCGTGACGACAGCGATGTACCGCCGCCTCGCGAGCACACGTTCGCCGCACCCCCGCGCCGCATCCGCGCTGCAGAGCTGCCTTCTCTCCCATTCCTGAAAGCCATGCTGCAGGGACGAGCAGGCGGCCAGACGCGCGTCTCGCCTCCCGTGGCGTCGCGGGCGAAAAAGACCCCATTCGGATGACAGACGGCCGTCACGTGAGGGGCATGCGGTGGCGAATGTGTGCGACGAAGGCTGCTATAAACAGCTTAAGTCTCGAGTGAGGGCTCCGAGCAAGCAGCCAGACACGGGACAACTAAGTCACTCGGAGGACAACAAAAACGGCTGTGCTAACGGGCCCATGTCGCCACCTTATCTCATCGATCGAAGTCCCGTCGTTCGGCTCGCTCGTTCCGTTTTTCCCACGTTAGAGGAATGGATGCCATCTTTTTATCACGGCTTTTACATGGGATTACAACGCTTCAAACAAACACTTCGCTGCATGGCCACCCAATGATTGCATGGTGCGAAGCGTGTCGGCTTAGCCCGTCCCAACACCATCCGTGCACAGCCCCCCCCCCCCCCCCCCCCTGCTAATCTGCTCAGCCTTAATGTCCCGTCACATAACAATAGCTTTGTACGAGTGCAGCAGCGCCGGGCATAAAGTCGTCGGGCGGGGAGGCAACGCAGACGGTGGAAAAGAGAGGATGCACGAGTGTAGCAGCGCCGGGCACATGAGGTCGTCAGGTGGGAAGACAATGGAGACGGTGGAAAAGGGAAGACGTAAACGTAGCCCAGTCCTCGTGATAACTTAACGCATGATTTTCGAGGATACAGAAACAGGACGCAGCCAGGATTTTCTTAAGGGAGTCAGACAGAGCTCTGAACACTCCTTATGACAGAACGGAAGGCGCTGTTTATGAACCTGAAGTAAGTATTGCGGACCTAAGGTAGGAAAGGGAGGGGAGGGGGGCGGGGGAATCTGGCTGTACATGAACTAACAGAAGCGAACACAAGAACGTGATGCAGTAACCTCGCGATGGTATAATTGTTGTTGGTAAGTATTGCAAAATGACGAATAGTTTTTGAGGTCGAACACGGGGTGAAATACGCAGGGCAAGTTTAATTTGAATTCTTTGGAAAATCTATGGTTCGCAGGACCTGTTGGAAGATCCCACAAACTCCGCGTACTTTTTCAAGTGGGTTGGAAATCACTGACGAAAATCGATGGTGGCTGAAAATGTCACAGGTTAAGAACCGAGTCACGGTTACCGTTTTTACGCCACACATTTTCGTAATGCACATTTCGCGAAATGCATTAGCATCTAACTGAAAGTGCATGAAAATTGGTGCGAACTGAAACGGAGCCACAGTCAAAAATCTCAGACTACCCCAAAAGCCGATCAGAAAAAAACGCGCACTGCGGAGTCCTTTTGTTCCCTCGGAAATGAGTTGATGTTGATTTGGTAATGCGTGATCGCGGATGATCGAGATCACTTGAGTACCTACATCTCTCGCTCGTTTGTGGCTCCGGCGCATCCTGAGCCTATGCGGCAGGAACAGACCGACCGCTAGCCAGTCATGGCGGACGACAGGACCGCTCGGGACAGTCCGGCGCCGCCGACGGAAGCTTGATCGACGGCCGGACGTCGTCACTGTTGACAGGCCATCGTCGGTCTCGACAGAAGGTCATCGTCGGTCTCGACAGAAGGCCATCGTCGGTCCTGACAGTGGGTCGCCGTCGGACCGTCTCCAAGCTGGCGTATGTGCAGCACCCACGACGTGATATTTGCAGGGTTTGCGGTGCGATCCGCGGCGCTACACCTTTCGGGAGGGGTGCTGTGGGGCGATGAGCGGTTGTTCGTGGTAAGGGAGAGTGTGGTCAGGGTGATGTCCAGTGCAGTGCATGGGCTTGGTGTGCAATGACTAGAGTATTTCCTTCACCAGCCGTCTGAATTACACGCGGAAGAAGTTAAGTACACCACAGCTACAACTGTAATGTGACAGTGCTTTAAAGAGAATGTAAAGAGGAGAAAATTCATGTCAGTGCAGAGGGGCGTTTGAGGCCTGGTGTAAAAGCTTTGGTCCAGAAACGTTGCTTTGTTTGTCGTGAAACCCATGTAGCATAGCTCTTCTAGTTTTAAACGGTCCAGATAAATGTTGTACATCAGTGGAATCATACAGTGCATTATACTAATTGCTGTTTCGGGTCTCGCCAAGCCGCTGAAAGTGACTGAAACTGAAATTCGTTGCCGAGCGCTTCGCATTGATCTGATGGGCGCACAGGAGTGGCACAGGGCGGCGTAACTCCAAATCAAAACATTCAGGAGTCAATTGGCTTCATATTGGTACGGGGAAGTCACCCAATAGCAGTGCCTCATCCTCACGACTTTGTTCCGAGCGCACCTCTGCTTTTGCTGACCAGGCTGCGCCCAGTTGGCCGTTTTCTGGGAACCGAACCTTGATCAATGCCACTGCTGCCACGAGGCACTGCATGGAATGGCTGTCCGGAATCATGATAGGAAAAATTCCTGCAAACTTCGGCAACACCGACCCAATGTACTGGTTGATATACATGTGGGACTTCTCTCAATGAAGCCGAGGCCGCTGATGACATGACAATGGTCGAAGCGGTCAGAATATGGCCACTTTTATCCAGCGCGTAGAACATCACGGATTAGTTGGTGAGCAGCACCAACAAAAAGCTGCCCCTCTTAAGCGTTGCAACTTAATTAGAACCTGGTCTTGTTTCGCCGCCGAGTTGGAAGCGGACCACATCATCCGTAAGCGAAAACGCTCACAAACAGGCAGCTTAAAAACAATTCCAGGCGAGAGAAACCCCATCGGCTGGGAGGATTAAGAGCGATGGCCCCACAAAGCTCCGCTGACACCGCGCACCGGTCGGCCATCGGCGGTGCGGTCGCAATTAAACCGAGCGGCGGAGCCTCGTCGGATCCGTCGAGACAGTCCAGAGACGGGGCCGTCCGCCGTAGCGACCCCATCGACACCGACGGGCCAATCCGGGCCGCAGCCGGCGCCGCGTCGGTGGGCCCGGGATCACGGACGGCTCGATCTTGGTGATTTACCGCGTGCGGTGTCCAGTCGCGACGCCGGCGCCCCCTTCGCTGTGGGTTCCGCCGCGTTGTGTCACCCCCGGCTGTGGGTTGGGCCGCGGTGGGGGCTCGCGATCCATTTTACATGAGATGGCCTCCCCCGCGGTCTGATAAATAAGGCGCCCGGCAGATGCGGCTCGCCGCCCCGTTTTAGAAGGCGATGTTTTCGGCGGACGGGGCGCGTTTCCCCATTAGGTGAGATAAATATCGAGATAGCGTCGCTAGCGTCCGGTCGTGGCGGGGTAGACCGTCGTAAACGGGTGTGATACACGGCGGCAGGAAAACAGGAGGAGGGCGTCCTGATGGTACTGTTCTCGCCTGATCTGACAGGAGCTAGGAGCCGTTGTGGTGCTGTTCTCGGCCGGGCTAAATTAGAGAGCACGATCATGATCGTCGTGCCCTCATCTCAGGGGGACTGAAGGAACCAGTCCGTATACTCCAACCCTCACCCTGGGTGGACAGGTGGAACCAGTCCTGAGCAGTCAACACCGGCCACGTGTCCCCACCTTGATCGAACAAGAGAAAATGGTCCTCGTGGTTCTGTCGTTATCCCGACGGGACAAGATAACACTACCATGATGCTCTAGGTTTTCAGCCTGGTTGTGATCCTGTCCTCAGCCTAGCCGGACAAGACGACACGGTCCCGATGGCTCTGTGGTCACACTGGCTGAGCAAGATAACACAATGTTGATCTTCCAGCCTGATCTGAGTTGTCTGACATATCATGCGTCGGTATAAAATATGAAGCGCGACTTAAATATAATGTCAACCAGCACTCGTGGCACCGGAAGCCTACGACGGGACAGGAGTTGATCACTAACATGACTCTAGTCAGACGATACCTGGGGTGCTGACTTTCCCACGAACTCGCGTCTGCTCACTCACATCTGCGAAGATCGCGGCTCGAGGATGAAATGCCATTGTCTAGGTAGACCATGCCTGTTCTTTTATCTCACTAGAAATGCTGTAGCTTCAGCTAAGGCCCCGGCCCGACCAGTCAAGCTGTTGACGAGGTCATGCCTTTGTAATCAGTTGTATGGGCGTGAAGCTGGAGTAACAAGTGGTAGAACTTTCATGAAACTCGCTGTAATATTGTCAGGGGATTGTCTGCAGGATCTGTGAACAGGCTGAATCTTCTTCCACTTCAGCAGTCTTATTACAATTTTACTTCCTATTCAGCTGACGAGAAACTTAAAATACAACCGCGAAAATATTAAAGAACAGAAGGAAATGAAAGAAAAAGAACGAGGAAAGAGGATGTCTGCTCGTGCAAAATTCTGTGTTTAATTAAATGTTCAAGAACAGAAGAAATTGAAAGAAAAAGAACGAGAAACGAGCACGTCTGCTCCTGCACAATTCATCTAGAGCGAAAAGCAGCACTGGTTCTGAAGGCTGTTATGAACACGCGGTTTGCTGACGGCAGATTTGGGCTCGATGGACGGGTGTCGTCGCGGCACGGTACCAACACGACTTAGCGAGCAGAAGACGGACGATTGGTCCGCAGAAATGTGGGTCGATGTGAACACCTGGTCACGTGCTCCGGACGCAGACGAAAGATCGGTCCGCTGCGGGCGTCTTACGGCCTGATGTTAGAGCATGGCAATACAGCAGATAAAGGCATGGAAGCCACCTCACGGTGTATGGAAGGATGTCATCTATGAATCACTAAACGATCTCATGGTTGCCGGACCCTCAAGTGCACCTTTAATAGACCAGGAAGCGGCTCCTGTCATATTTCCTAAAGCCTGTCACGAGTACAGCGCGGTGTGGGTTAAACAGTGAATGTGACATACGGATTGTATAGGCGTATGGGTGAGCACATTGTGAGCAACATCGGTCCAAAACGTTCGCGCTGTCTGCAGTACTTTATTTGCACTGCCTAGCCAACGAAGGCCATGACAAATTAGTCAATACCATCGATTGCAGGGGTCAGTCATTGACGGGTCCAAAGTTAGTCGACTTACACACAACGTCCTTCATAATTTGTGCGACAACGCGAAACATCAATGCATCTGTGCCTCCTTAACGCAAAACAGAGAAATGTTGCATAGCATTGACCTAATATATATATATATATATATATATATATATATATATATGTGTGTGTGTGTGTATATATATATATATATATATATATATATATATATATATATACATATGTATATTTATATATAATTTCCAGTTCACAAAAGTTCGTAAAAGCTCATAAAAGTTTGGTTCATAAAAGTTCATACAAATTGGGTTCATAAAAGGCCGGCTTTTCCTCTCATTTCGAATTGCATGCGGCTTGAAATTTGTGGTCAACAACATTTATGAGCACAGCTGTATTTGTACCAGCAGTTGAAACAATGCCCTCAACTAGGCAGTCATCTTACTGGGCACTCTTGCCGAGAGATACATGGCACGGGATTTTGAATACCAAAGGTGGGTTGGGGACATTGAGCAATGCTTGTGACTCTTCAGAAAGACATCCTCCTTCACCTTGCGCATTTTGAGGAAGCGAGCACAGTTTTGCAACTTGTCAATGTCAATTATCGGCTTGAACGCGGATTTCAATGGCTGGATGGCGGTACTTCAAACAGAACAGCGTTGGTGTGGTAGTCACAAACGTATTAGCTCAATTGGCCATAGCGTTATTAAAGGTCATCTGATCAAAGCATTGCGAGAGAGGCAACATTTCCTTTCTTCTGCGTCTGCTGTGGCTAGAGAGATGCCTTTACACATTTCACCATGTGCCAAGAAGCAGCTTGTTCTTCACATTTGATACGTTATAGCTGAAACACTTGCCGGGATTTCTTCTTCCGTTCGAGGCTAGGTCCAAGGCCTGCCAACCACTCTGTCTTTACTAGTTCCAACGTCACCCGAACTTAAAAAGACTTACAGAGAACACTAAAACAAAAATGGGATTTGCCGCTGTTCTGGAGCGAATCGACGCCATCTGTCGGCGTCCCAGACGGCCGACAGGGTCGAGGACTGGCCGCGTCGTGGACCGGCGCGGCTCGACGGCAGCCGCCGTCGTCGACGGTCGGCCCTCGGTGGTCGGCGGGCTCCAGCGCCGCTCGCGTCCTCCATCTCGCCGCCGAACCCTCCTTCCATTCCATTTGCCGGTGGATGGTCTGCGGGGACCGACCGACGGAATCCATCGCCCATCGCCGTCGCGCTGTCGTCTGGGATAGGCTGTGGCGCACCCGTTTGCCCGCCTCTTTTTGTCCATCACTACAGCCGGCCGGCTGCAGAGTGCCTGTGCTTCCAGCGCGCCAGCTGATGGTCAGGTGGAGGTCGGCTGGAGGTCAGCTGGAGGTCAGCTAGAGGTCAGCTCGAGTGCCCGGCAGGTCTGTCCCCGAGATCAGTCACGAAGTTGGTCCGTTGCCGTGCAGCGGCGGACTCAAGGCCTGCGGCTGTGTTCAGGCCGATCCGCTAAATCAATAAAGCCCTCAATTTGTGGTGATGGCGACGTTCAGTAAGATGAATGACTGTTGTTGAGGTTTTAAGACCAAACAACCCGAACGTGAGCGCTTTTGGGAGCTGCGTGGAGAAATCGTTCCCGGCTTGTTGCAGCTTGTGGGACAATAAAATGACACTTTCTCAACGTTGCTATTAACGGTGCCCAATCGTCATGGCGTCTTTCATCAAGATCGATTCCGCAAACAACTTTTACAGTCGGCGGTCAGGCTGGTTATTACAAAACGAATACGTGTATCGTCCGATATCATTCCCATGGCTGCAACCGAATGGGCTTGCGCAAAAGAGGACGCCTGGGAGACGCCGATGCGAGGTTTTAATGTGGACCGTTGCTCGGTAAGAGCGTTTGGTTTGGTATGGTTTGATTTGGTGGCCGACTAGTGGGTGGAGCCGGTCTTTCCACAATGTATATTGCATTCATAGCAGGAAAGATACAGCAAAACTGTCATTTCAAATACGATGCGGCAGACACTATGTGACTGGATCGGGCACGGATGTGTGGGAGACACGCGATCTCACGGGGCCGCCTGCGAAGTCAGCTTCCACGCCCGGCTCTTTCCAAACCACGCAGAACCGCTCGCCCCGGCGTCCGGACATGTCGGAGCACTGCGACGGCCGGTAGCGGCGGCCCGCTTCGGCCCGTGCGCGGCTGAGAGATGAGGCGGCGCCGCGCGCGTGCGGCGCACGCTCGGCTGCTCGGCGACGGCGACGACGGCGGCGACGACGGCGCGGTCGCGCGGCGACTCTGCCCGGCGGCCGGTCGGACGGCAAAAACAGGACTCAATTTACGACTCACTTGGCAGCGGCTGACATATCGGCCGGGGCGGCTTGGGCCGGCTAGCCGTCGCCGGTGACGAATGTGGCGCGGGTGATGCGTTGGCGACGGGGCGGCGGCCGTGCTCCGCCGCGTCCCGCCGCCGGAGTCTGTCGCCAGGTCGGCTGCTGATCTGCGTTCTCACGCGTCTGAGCCATCACGAGTCTTCATGACGAGCCTGCGGACTGCCGGTCTGCTGGCGCCGGGCCCGCCGCAGACGTGTGTCCTGCTGCCCCTAAGCCTGCGGTGGACGGCTACGCCGCTGGCCTTCAACTGGTCGGCTTGTCGTTCTCCATCGAGGACGGTCTTTGTTGTGATTGTCGCTCTCCTGTGACAGTCGATATCTCATCCCAGTGGACCGCTAAATGCGGCAATGCTCCTCTGACGTCTTGCCACTCAGCCGACGTTTTCGAAGGCGCCTACTTTCCTGTGGTCTGCCAATCACTCGTGACGTCACGTAATGCAGAGTTCTTCCAACCACCTCTGTTCCACGGGTGACGCTGATGTTTGCGGAGCACGCCTTTTGAGAGGCGAATCCGGGGTTCTGTTCGCTTTGGCGAGCCACGCACATTTCCCAACCCACCATGGCATGTGCCTCACCAGTCATACAGGCGTCACTTATTTTTTGCATGCATACAAATTGATGACAAAAGAAAGGTTGTGTGCCGAGAAAGTTTATTTGGTCATTTTCGTACGCCTGCTGCATCGTCGAGCTTTTTTAGACCCGAGGCTTTTCTGGGTCCTGACCAGTTCAAAGTACCTGGCAGCTTTTCACTCCTGTTGAACTTTTTTCGGGCCCTGGTCGCCGCGTCGCTCTTCACGTCATGTGGACGGCCGGCACCTCCGCCGCCGCCGCCCGGTTCCGGTATGCCCCCGCCGCGTCAGCCGCGGCGACGGACGGCGGCCGCGCGTCGGCGCGCCAATTTCCGAGACGCCTGCGGCGGCGCGCGTTTTTCCGGTCGGTCGCGCCCCGCGGATCAGGTGTTGACACGAGGAATCCTCGCTAACGACGCTGTCAGTAATCCGGGCGCCAGCCGGGCGGCAGCGGCGGCCGAGCGCTGCCCCACTCCGGAGCTCGTCAGAGGGAGGACGGGTGAGACGGTGTCAGCTGAGAGGCAGAGGGCATTCGAATAGGATCTAATTATTGGTGTCTTGATTGACGATGACACCGCCAGTAAGACTGGCGGAAGAAATCAAGGACATTGCGCTGGTGGAAGAGGCGTGTTCTGTCGCCGGTTAAGAATGAGACCCCTCAGGCTCCGCATGGGTTGGGCCCTGTGCTGGCTCCCCTGTAAGCCACTGCCTCTCGCCCGCCCTCCCTCCCTTCCTGCCTAACTTCCTCTCCTTCTTGATCTCCCTCTCCCCACGCCTCGCCACTTCTCCGCAGCCTACACGCGCCCCCGACGACATTACGTTATAAGCTGAGTGCTATACGCCGGGCGGTGTGCCGGTGGGTCGGACCGCTTTCAGGAGCGATAGGCTAGCGATTTTGGCTCAGTCCAGCATACGTGACTGCCGTCATGGTACATCGGTTGATACCAATATACCTTTTTAGATAAATCTATTTTGAATGGTTTGTATGGATATCTTCGTGTTCAGAGCACCCGCCAAGCAGAGCTTGTTGTGGGTGTGATTTACCCGTTACCTGCAGTAGGCTGAATCAAGCCATCAAATAATGTTTCTTTTTCCCACACTTTTGCCAGATAAAAGTGTCAAAAGTTTGACGTGGTGCTCAGAGTTACTCGAGAACTGCCTTGGGCAGGTTGGCCCTTGTTGGCCAGTTGCCAGCTAACCTGCCATGTCAATCGGACCAAGCAATATGCCGCTCTAGGATTCCTACGCAATGCCGCTGGCTTTCGAGCCCAACAATTTTCCTTAGAACGTGAGGGCGAAAAATGAAATATTTGATGCTTTCCAGGGATAGCAGCTTGTGTTCGTGTTTACCTTCCACGTGTTCAGCTTCCAGTATGGGGATATTATCTGTATTCCACCGCAGCTTTCATCGCTTCGCTTTTTTCATTTTTGCCTTCCACTCCGTGTGACAATGAGCCTGATATGACTGATTTAACAAGACAGCCAACAATACAGTGAGCTAAGCCTTACATGATAAGCGCCTCATCAGATCAAAAATCATGTAACAGTCTCATCATAAGTCCGTGTACAATTTTGCTATCTTGATATGTTGGCCGGTCATTAACGGCGAAACACGCTCTTCGAGTGGCCTTAGTAAGCTGCAAGCAAATTCCAAGTGTTGTTGGCCTTTGTTCCGCGTTTTTATTACTTTACGCTCGTACATCCGTCCATCCATCCTCTGCCCTCCGTCCTCTGTCTCTGTCCTCCGCCCTCTTCCTCTGTTCCTCGTCCTTCTTCCATTCGTCCGTCCTCATTGCTAGGTGAAACGGTATGCGCCTTAGTTATCATACACCAGCTCTTGATCGATTTGGTGAAGGGCGGCGCTCGAGAACCGCGACAGGTTAGGAAACTGTCGTGCAATCCCAAGTAGAATGTCCATGTTGAGGAGGGACTTGATGTCCAAAGTTGCGAGTTTGAAAATGACAATGACAATCGTACCACAGATATCTGCTGGGAATTCTGATAAGGCTGTAGGAAGAAAAGGCGTCCGATTCCATTTCGGTGTATCTGTGAAATGCAACTGCCCCTATGCTGGTGATGATTTGAGGTTTGAGGCGCGCCAACTGCTTTGTAATACGATGCGCATCAAAATACAACATTTTTCTGATATTCCGCTTAAAAAAACGTGGCTTTGATCTGTGTTGGATGAAAGCCCTTTCGACACTAGATTGCGCTGCAGCTTACATAGAAGTTTCCATCTCCTTGCTGTATGTGATTGCATACGAGGCCGCCATCTTTTTCCTCACGATCAACAAAAGTATTCCTTTATAATGCCTTGCAATTTCGTCCATTATGCATTGCGGAGGAAGGCTGGTGTGTAGATACGTCGTCAAACATGTTCTAAGGAACACAAAAGTAACCTAAGCACAAATTCATTCGGAGAAATGTGTGTGTGGGGGGGGGGGGTTAGTTAAGTAATAGAAGCCCTGCATCAAAACGGCATGAATGTTGGTCCCTCGACCTCTCGCCCTCCCCCTCCCCCGCCTTCCTGTTCCCACGACAGCGTCCTGAATAGCGTCGAAACAGCTGAAAATCGTCCAGGAAGCGAGGCGACAGAAAACGCTGAGCGAGTAGGCTCCCATCAGCCCGGCTTAATCATAAGGGAACAGGCCGGTATCCGTTGTTTGCATAACCATGTGGCATATGACCCTGATCATGAGGATTACCATGCGACATGACTGATCATGAAGCAGGTGCCAGCATTTGAACAGGTAAGATAACTTAACGCGACTGCGTTATGGACAGAGCGACATCGGTGGAACCGAGAAGCCTGAATATTGCTCCGCGATGCATCCGTGGAAAAATTACTCGATCGCGCACCGGGTCCAGTCCTCGCGACTGTTCCACCGCCACGGAGCAAAGGGCACCGCGCCGTTCCTGTGGCCCAGTGGATGGAGAGCCGGATACATCCGGCCTCGAGCGTGGCGGGCCGTCTGGCCTCGCGTCCCAGAGACGGCGCTCTACACGCGGATCGTCAGAGACGGCCAGACAGTTGGAATGTGAGGGCCAAGCTGGTATTGGTAGGTCCTGTCATGGCAGCGCATGGCACGTTGGAGAGTCCTTCGGATAAAGCTGCCTGTTACGACATGAAATTGCCTCACTGGGTAGGTGGGGTCTAGGTGGTCGTGTCACGCCATGCCTCCTGAGGATTTATAGCCCAGGCCGCTCGAGCAAAACACACGGTCATGTTAAAACAAAATACGTCATCCAGTAATCAAGCCTTTTTAGAACAACACGACAAGGGAGTAACTCCTCCGTGTCTCGCATGTTCGTATTTTCCAGACACTCTCCAATGCCTTGCTCGTTGGCGTTGGAGCCAGGAAACCGGGTGGACCATGTCCATTTACCTTGAGTGCTGAATATCGAGCAACACATTGCTAAACGCAACGCTCAGCACTTGTGAGGCATAAAGGAACTGGTTTGGAAAAAGTCGTGATCGTTTCACTTCATGTGAAGTTTTCAAGACGTCGTCACCAATGTATATGGACAATCCAAGCTCGCTAAACATGCTTCCGCTGACTCGTGAGGCGAAAAATCCGCCCTGGTTTTCTTAGATCTGGTGTTGTGTAATGACCAGAGATTCATATAAATTAATGCGTATTGTCAGCTAAAGAGCGGGACAATTCTCGTTTCGTCATCCGCTAAAATGTTGGCGCATCGGCAAGAAGGGTCCAAATCTCATCTGTATTTGTGTTTCTCATTCACCCCCTTAAAAACTAAAATCCACAAAACAGAATAATTGGCCATACCATCCGTGAAAGTTACAATTCAACCCCATAAGAGATGCTCCGCTTTGCCACTGTCGTCGAATTCAGCCTGCGAGTAAAGACAGATGATTGGGCACCGTGCGAGGCTTAAGACCAGACTTCTCATGAATGAGAATGTATTGGTGCACTGCAGCTGTGACCTCGGTATTCAGACGCTTGGTCTCTGAGATTGGACCTCGGAAAATGTGTCACCAGCTGCACGCTTGCAGGCGAATCAACGGGAATCGACGCCGGAAAGTGTCGTGACACTTGTTCTCCACATAAGAATGCCTCAAGCTAGAATGTTTTCATGTTCATATGCCTGCACGCCTCCATGTAAGAAAAATCGAAGTGGGGACATCTTAAATCCCATTTCGTGATATTCCACGCCAGATGAGTACCGGAGGTTGAGTGGAGGCAGAGTTTAAAGCTGCAGTGATTCCAATCACTGAGCCTTGCCCTTTCCTCTGCTATGCCGGGTTGCGCTCGGCCGTCCATGTAAAACTATCGCCAAGGGCGTGGCGTTACCACCATGCCGAAAATCCGGAGCACCATGGTCCGGCTACAAGCTCATCATACCCCTGCCATTTGAACGTTTTCCAGTAGGTCATAAGATCAGCATATCTCGGTTCGACGAGGCAATGTGACGAGCTTTCCGACGATGCTCTTTTGTTATAAAATGCACGCTTAGATTGAACTGAAAGGATCGGAAAGATGGAGCACCTCGTACGCTACGATGACGATGCCAGAATTGAACGTCACTATGAGATCACGAACCATACTCTGTAGTAGTTGCTGTCCTGCTGCCACCTTTCTTGCACCTCTCACTGCACCGCTGGCGTCAGCTCGACCCGGCTATTCCGCTTCAAAAGTACCACTGCCTCAAAACGCGCCGTTCTGGAGAAGACGGGCGTCGCCGCCGCCGTCCCGAGCCCGTCAGGGCCTCTCTCCCCAGCCTCCAGACAGCGAGGTGACGGCGGGGCTGCACGCCGGCAGCTGCGCCTCTCCCCAGCCGCAGACAGCGAGGTGACGGCGAGGCTGCACGCCGGCAGCTGCGCCTCTCCCCAGCCGCAGACAGCGAGGTGACGGCGGGGCTGCACGCCGACAGCTGCGCCTCTCCCCAGCCGCAGACAGCGAGGTGACGGCGGGGCTGCGCGCTGGCAGCTACGCCTCTCCCCAGCCGCAGACAGCGGGGGGACGGCGGGGTTACGCGCTGGCAGCTACGCCTCTCCCCAGCCGCAGACAGCGGGGGGACGGCGGGGTTGCGCGCCGGCAGCTGCGCCTCTCCCCAGCCGCAGACAGTGAGGCGACGGCGGGGCTGCGCGCTGGCAGCTACGCCTCTCCCCAGCCGCAGACAGCGGGGGGACGGCGGGGTTACGCGCTGGCAGCTACGCCTCTCCCCAGCCGCAGACAGCGGGGGGACGGCGGGGTTGCGCGCTGGCAGCTACGCCTCTCCCCAGCCGCAGAACAGCGAGGTGACGGCGGGGCTGCACGCCGACAGCTGCACCTCTCGCCAGCCGCAGACAGCGAGGTGACGGCGGGGCTGCACGCCGGCAGCTGCGCCTCTCCCCAGCCGCAGACAGTGAGGCGACGGCGGGGCTGCGCGCTGGCAGCTACGCCTCTCGCCAGCCGCAGAACAGCGAGGTGACGGCGGGGCTGCACGCCGACAGCTGCACCTCTCGCCAGCCGCAGAACAGCGAGGTGACGGCGGGGCTGCACACCGGCAGCTGCGCCTCTCCCCAGCCGCAGACAGCGAGGTGACGGCGGGGCTGCGCGCTGGCAGCTACGCCTCTCCCCAGCCGCAGACAGCGGGGGGACGGCGGGGTTACGCGCTGGCAGCTGCACCTCTCGCCAGCCGCAGAACAGCGAGGTGACGGCGGGGCTGCACGCCGACAGCTGCACCTCTCGCCAGCCGCGGACCAGCCGGCTGACCCTGCATCCGGCTCGGGTCAGACATCGGCCAATTATCGTAAATAGGCGCGAGATTGGCCCAGGCGCGGCGAAAGAGCACGGCGATCGACGATGAGGTGCCCGCAGCCTTGACAATCAAATTGAGCCTGCTAGAGGATGGAGGGGCGCGTCGGCTGGGGAGCCGCCCGTGTTGCGACTGACGCTGTTGGGAACGCTGGGTGCCACGCGCCTTTGCGATGCACGCCGACTCTTTCGTGTTCAGGGTGCGAGGCGTGCGTCGTTACGCCATTTGAGGAACGCTTACGACTCAGTCACGTGTGCGTCCGGAGGCCAAAGCATCGGTGAGGAATCGAACTTAGACCTGCCACGTCAAAGCCGGATGTTCTCCTGACTTACCTACTTCGCCCCTGCGGCGACGGCAAGTTGCTGCAATAACAGTTACAAACAGGTAACAGTACTGCTATAATACGCATACATGTGCAGTGTATGCAGAGGCTTCATCTCTTGAAACATATGCATGCATTTAAATTGTTGCGTGTAATATATAACGTGACCCAACAGCTACTTGAATCAGACTTTGCGTCTTTCCATGTCTAGCATGCTCTTGAACAGGCAACTGCACTTTGACTGATTTTAATTTCTTTGATTTCGCCACTTGTGAAGGGGGAATAATCGTGGCAATTGTCATGACATATGTGCCGGCCTGCTATGGGCGACAGCATTCACCGGAAGTTATGATACTTTGTACCACACATGCTAGACATGCAATATTTTGGCGTCAAGATGTGCGGGCACCCACTGTTGCACCATCAGCGATGGTACTGGAACTGAGGTCGAGCTGACATTTCCGGCCCTTCGCTTGGGGACCAGAGGTGTTTCCGGCCCGGATTGTGTACATTGCAAACTGGTGCCAGTTACTACCAGCCTGATATTGCCTGTTTTCTAAGACATTTTCGTGCATCTTTAAGCCTTGCATCAGCCGTGAAACCTTTACGTGCTTAAACAAGTTTTTTATGTGTTTGCATCTCTGATGCGTATGCTTCTCGGCATCCCCGTTTGTGCCCTCATAGACTGTGCTTTGCCTGTTGCTGTACCTGGATATCACCCACTGAACCACATACCTCGGCCCTCGACCGATATGGGTGTGTCTGCGCCCGACCCAATACGGTGTGTCTTTCTATGTACCCTGTCCAAAGGGGTACAACCAATCCCTTCCATGGCGGTGCGTCAAGTCACTTCTGTCGCTGTCTTTGAGAGTGCCGGCATACGACGACGGTATACCGGCGCCCACGCAGATAGGCTCGTATCACGTGATCATATCCTCGCGTCCCGCTGATCGACCGCACCCCGCGTGCGCGACCTCAGTCTTGCCGACCCGTGCTGGGGCAGCCGGGCTGACCGCAATCCTGGCCTCGAAGGTCGGACCTGCGCCATGCGACGCCCAACCTCAATGACCTAACTTCAGCCATAGATTGTCATTGTTGCGACATCCCCGGAGCGCATTTCAATTAATACTCGGCGTGTGGAAGTTATTGCCGGTAATTGGAGCGGGCCTGGGCAGCGAGGCGCCGGACCCGCAGCAGATTAGATTATCGGCCACTGAGGTTGTCCCGAGACGCCGGATGGCGCCCGCAGGTGCTGGTCGTGGCCACCGTGACCGGCCCCGGGGCATAGGCCGGGTGCCGCACTGGGACGGGGCTCGAGAGCATGCTCCGGGCAGACTCGGGAGCAGCGGTCGGGTTGGGGATCGGGAGCACTCTCCGGACATTCTGTGGAGCAGCAGCCGCCGAAAGCGCCTCCTGATTGGAGGTGACATTTTGATGACTTGGGCGAGCTCGTCGTCGTCGTCATTGGGGCTTTACGACGCATTCAGCTGCTCAGGCTATATGGCGTCGTCTGCCTCTTTTCCTGGCAGGAAGGGCGGGTACCTCTAGGAATCCAACGCCGTACCTCTTGCTCCCCAGACGCGTAGCTGAACCACTACACTACCGGTATCCACTTGGACGAGCTCTTGGCGCCTCCTGACCTGGAGGGTGCTGCATGCGAGACTTATACCGTCACTACCACGGCCACAACTTCAGGGATTCGTGTTCCACAGATTACAGTCCAAAACGCCTCGGGCTTCCAAGGGCCGTGTTTAACCAAGGCTGGGACATGGGGTACCTGCGGTTTTGCGGTGACAGGTCACGAAGCTTTGAGCGAATCGTTGTGGTGGTGGCATTTTGGTTAGTCTAGTTAACAGCTTGTCTACATTTAAGCTCGAAGTTTCAACTGCCACGTCAGGTTGCCGGTATGATGACGTCACTGGCCGAAGTGTGCACGCTGGAAGTGTGAAAACCACTGCTCGGTGACGCATTTACGACAAGTTATGCGCCATACCGTCTTGTCGGATGGGAAGAAAGGTTCTTTGATGTATTTTCATGCAATGGGTTCTTTGATGTATTTGGATGCAAGTGATTCTTTGATGCACGCTATTAATGAATGTTACAATTACCAGTGGCAGCGTCGCGTCATTCTAGGTCGCGGTCATTACGCCGTCTTGGAAATCGCCGGCGATAATGATGGTACAGCCTTTACGCTGCATTGTTATGATCGCGGGTTTTAAAGGTTGTGATAACAGGTCATAAAAGGGCAAGGTCATTGCAGGTGATCTGACACCATTACATAATATCAGAGTACCTCTTGTGGCTAAATGACAGCCCGCTTTGAATTGAACCAGCTGTCTGAACAAACGAGATGCAACGACGACAGAAGTACCTCTTGTGGCCAAATGACAGCCCGCTTTGAATTGAACCAGTTGTCTGAACAAACGAGATGCAACGACGACAGAAGTATGGTTGCCACTCTACCTGCTCTCATTGGCCAGCCACCAACAATAGCGCAAAAACGACCGGCAAAATTTTGACTCAATGAAAGCACCGTTATGAAGAAAAATTGTGATTCAGCGAACAGAAACTAGTATCAGTATTAGTACTAGTACTAGGCCCCCTTTTGGTCACCTGACACAAATTATCTGCCACGACTGGAACGTGCAGGGACTTACATGCTCGACGAACCGTGACAGAAGCATTATGGAGGAAACCCGACATTTCTGTGAGGTTGTTGTTCAAGCTTCAAGCGTCAAGCATCAAGGATGAATATTTCAAATTCTTCAACCTTTTCAAGCTTCAAGGTTTCCAAGGCTCAGCGTTCGTGTGTAGAACGCTCTTGAAAATGGCCATACTCAACTAAGCTAGTGCAATGTTACCAATCATCCTCCAACTTCTAACCACGAAAGACAACATGAATGTTTTCTTCTCCTTGCTGGCAAACTTCGACATCTTAGCAAAAGTGCAACCACACGCGATCCGCGTGGGGGGGGGGGGGGTCAAACCAAACGTGTCTGCCGCTTGCACTGCTGTGCGGCACTCGGGCCTTAACAGCCGAGGGACGAAAAAGACTATGCCATATGGAGGAAATATCACATCTTTGCATATGAAACTCGCGGGATAACATTTTCAGGGCCTTTGCATTATGTTCCACAGTACTTGGCACGCTGGGACTTCACAGAAGCGCAGACATCTCAGTCTTGAGCAGGTTTTTCGGTGGCCGATGCAGCGCAATTAAGTGCATACCTTCCGCCTGGGCCTCACAGAACATAGTGCCGTCCCGCAGGCGAGAAAGTGACATTTCGCACCCCGGAAAAGAAGAGCGCAAGTGCTGTTGGACCCAGTAGCAGTACTGTGATGTACCAAACTAATTAGAAAAACAACGGGTATTTTCATATCTTATGGAATTTCATACCTTATTGCATAACAATCCTTAACACGATGGTACCATTGCAGTGGGGCGTCCATCATCGTTTGGTATACAACTTTCAGTTATATTCGGCTCTCAGGGTGGCTGCGACGACGACGATGCCTTGATCTTCGTCGTAGTGGCCGTGAGGGCCAAGCCTCTGAAAGGTTCACTTGCGTTATCTGACGCAAACAGAGAGCTGAATTAAATATTGCGTGACCTTATTGCAGAAGTCACGTCCATAAACACGTAACGGCAAAGACTTTGATGAAAGTAGGCGCCGTGTTTGCATCACAATGCGGTCAGCAACCGAACAGCTTTGAACGGTTGGAGTGCTGGCCGCTGATCCGTGCAGTCTGACAAGCAATTGCGTTGTAATTGTGTGAGCAAACGCACAAACTACGGCCATTTTCGCTCTTCCTTTACCTGGTCGTAAGTGTCCTCATCCGCGGTTATCTAAGTCATTTATAACTTACCGGATTCATTCCGAGAGTCATTTGTGCTTGAAATGGCTGCTGCCCTCCCTCCTCGAGTCCCGGGAAGACCCTCCATGTCTCATTGCACGTCATAAAAGCTCACTTACGTTGCTACGAGCATGCTTGCAGGCGTGCAACAAGCGCGCGGGACTGATTAGTGGGGCGTGGCAGCCTGACCACATCCCGGGCCCGGGCCGGCGCCGAGGAACTCTCCCAGCGGCGAGCGCCCCCGACAGCGACCCCGTGACCCGGCGCCGGCGCCGCGTCCTTCCCCACCGTGCGGCGGCCGCCGACTCCGCGGACCCGCGGAGCAGTCCGCGGTGCCACGGACAACGCACGGCGCTCCGGGGTAGCTCCGACGTCTGTCTAGTACATGGAACGCCAGCAATATCCGCAAGCACTCGGTTGCTCGCATACTCCGCATTGTAGGTGAAACGCACGTTCGACCCACGAGACAGGGCAGTGATCTGGTTATATCTCGTCCGGTACTGAGATGGGAGCATGGCGCTTCGCGTACCCATGATGTATAACGAACTCCCCGACCATCTTCGACCTCCCCTGATGGCCTCTTTCCCAAAGCATTTGGAGAGACATTTCGTGGGACATCTGAGGATATGCGGCGGAGCCATGACTGGTGTACGTTTGCGGGTGTTTCGGTGCACTTGTTTTTGGATGACTTTGTCCTAATGACCTATAAGCCGTCCATTTATCTGCTGACGATGAGTTTTTATAGGCTGGAGTTGATTCGGGATTGCCCAAATACACGTCAGTCAATCAATCAGCCAAGGTGTGCGGGGTCCATGCATGTAGAATCAGCATTGTACATGGTATTGGTGGGACTACCCTGTATAACAGGCTGGGCGGGGGCAGACATAGGGCCTGAAGAATGGCGCATGGAACGCGGCTACACTGTCTTTGTCGCTCGTGACTGGTAGAAGCACGTGGTGGTTTTCGCAACGTTTTGTATGGACGTTGCGTACGATGTTTCCAACGCAACGTATGGAAACATCGTACGTTTTCGAAACATCGACCTATTTTTGCGCGTCTCTTCCGTTTTTTAATTATGATATGTATCCACATGTACGTAATAATGTGACAAGGGAAGGAGTCACGCCCTCCGGTGCCCCGCCCTCGAATGCCCCGCCCCTGGTGGCTGTACCCAGTTAGTACAAGCAGGTGGGCAGGCAATACTCGCACACAGACAGGACGAAATGTTTCGCTCAGACAAGCTAAATTCGCGGTGTCATCCTGTCGGGTATTGGTCTGGTCGTGTCAGCATGTCTCCGGCCAGGATCGTGAGCTCGGCATACTTGTGGTAGATGTGCTGGCTGCCTTGCCAGGCCTACGTGATGTGATTTTGCACCACCTATGACGTTTTCGGCCACTTGATTTTATACTGCTGCACAGGCCAACGTAAAATGCTTGGTATTTGAAAAGAACATGCAGCAGACGTTTAATTCGCCGCCAGTGGCAAAATTTTATTGAAAAGGTATGACGTGCTTACCGCGCCTGCGTTACATGCTTATTAGACAGTTATTAAGTGCACAAGAGACATGATATCATCAAACCCACCAATTCCATCGCCGCCGCGAGACACTTTTGCCAACCCCGCCCAATGAACGACTGACAAACTTTCCCGAAACATCACGCCACACGATCGAAAAGCCTGATTCGAACCAAATTAAACCGCTTCCAAAGAATATGGTGGAGCGAGCGGTTGCCCTAATGGACAATCGATGTAGCCTGTTTGATGCGGTGCCTTGGCGAGACTCGGGGAGAGGGAGGGGAAGGGGGTGCGCCGCTCGGCCAGGGCCGGACCGCTGCCGGCAGACGCCCGAGGCCAAGACTATTTCCGGCCGTCAGCCGCCGCTGTCCGGCGCTGCCGCGTTCAGTCCGGCTCTGTCTTTGGCTCTGCCTGGTGCAGACCGATCGCTGGCTGCCTCCATCCGTCTTTGTAAGATGCGCCGGGTTATATGCCCGGTTCCGTCCGGTCCTGTCTGGCCTTGTCCGGCCCTGTCCAGCCCTGCCCAATGTCCGGTCCTGTCCAGCCCTGACCACTATCCGGCCCTGGCCACTGTCCGACCTTGTCCAGTCCTGACCACTATCCGGCCCCGGCCACTGTCCGACTCGGCTCGGGTGTGCGGCCGACGCGTCCCTGTTCTCCAGGGCGGCGTCTCTTCGCAGTCACGCGGTTGGGCACGACAATCGGCGATCACCACCGCCGCAGATGGACGCGGACCGGACAGCAGTGACGTGTGCAGGGAGACACTGGTGATGCGTTCGTCAGACGTAGTCGCCGACAAGCTTAGCACATGCACGAAGTATGTGCGCATCTGTGGCGCACGCGCGGAACTGCACGCATATGCCGCATGCCTTGCAGATGCAGATGCAGATGATGAAGGCAGGACCTGCACCACGACTCCACTCTGCATGTGTCTCGGATGCACATCACATCTGCCAGTTTCGTGCTCATGGCATGTTCTGCGAAAGGGTTCCTGCTTCTGTCCCATGCGTGCGACAGACGAGCTCCACCGATACAGCTGATCTGGATCGCAGGTCGACGGCTTTGCTCCACCTTTGTGTTCGCTCTACAGGTCCTCGCGTCCCGCTGCGCACAGGTGGCGTCTAAAAGCTTCTTCGAGATGATCGAGAGTATCTTCCACACCCGATGACGAAATAGACCCGCGTGTAATTCTCCTCCCTCCTCCCTCCAAACACACATATCCCTGTGGAGCGCGGCGATGACCCAGGCTGCGCAGCCGACGCCTCCCAGCCACCCGGGATGGGGGGGGGGGGATCCCCAGCCGCCTCACGTGCATCCCCAGCCGCTCAGCCGCGTGTTGTTCTCGCCGCACGGGCACCCTCTGCCACTCAGCCGCGTGTTGTTCTCGGCGCAGGGGAACCCCCAGCCGCCTCACGGGCATCCCCAGCCGCTCAGCCGCGTGTTGTTCTCGCCGCACGGGCATCCCGACGCGCCGGGCTTTAATTAAATCGCTGGTGGCACTGGAGCGCGTCGGTCCAGATCGCGGCGTCCGCCAGCCCGATCCGAGCCGACTCCGGGGGTAATTCGACGCGGCCTGTAACTGAGGGTTGGACGCCCGGTTTATTATCCGCCTAATCTCGATATACGAGATAGTGCTAATAATCGCCCTATAACTCGCGCTAAATGGGATGATCAAGAATGTAGCCGGGCGGGGATGTGAGGTCGGGTATTTTCGGCGGCGGCGCGGCGGCTAGTCGCGCCGACCTCGCGGCCAATATCCCGACCGTTTAGCCGACAAATTGGCGCCGACGTGTGCGGCTCGAGCCCGGTGAGCCGGATTACTCGGGGGCAGTGGGGCGGCCCGTGACCGGAATGTGTCTCTGATGTGTGGCACCGCTGAAATGTCCGGCGGACGGGCGGGGAGGATGTGCCGGCCGGATCCGCGGCCCGGTCGGGCCGCGCGAGCGGAGCGGCGCTCACCGCCGCGGCTGAGTCAGGGTGGGCACAATGGTCCGATTGGCATCCTCGGCATTGGTGGCACCGTCCATAGGCAAAGTTTTGGACGCGTGGCGCTCGGCTGATTTGGTCTGGAGACCGCATTATTGGCCAATTGGGTCACTAGGTGCACGGGAGGCGAAGTTCGGTGTGTGACAGCAAATGTTCGATGGGATCAGTTTGGTGCATGTCATTAATATCATCCCATCAACGTCGCACACTCTCACGCTGTGTGTCTAAACTAAAGTAACTAAAGAGTGAAGTATTAACCCCGAGTGCGCCATTTTTATCAATATCTCTCGGACTCACCTTAACTGCTCCCGCTGCCCTTGCTGCCAATCATGCGCAGTTTTACGTGACCAGGGTGAGGACCCCAGCTGGTCCCGGCAAGTTTAGTGGACTGGTTGTCTGGTTTGAGAAACCGTCAAGAAGAGAGCCTACTTGTAATGATGGAACACGGAACACTTTTGCGATTCTCGCGCTGCCTTACTCCTAAATTTCGCGGTAAAGGATTTTGTCTGGGTCACGCCAAAAACCTCGTACACCTCACGCCTCACGCCGCTTATGCCTCAAGCCTGTCGCACGACGAATAACGCCTCACAGCCTCACAGCCTTAGGCCTTATGCCTCACACCGCGCGCCTGACGCCTGACGTCTGACGCCTGACGCCGCAGAGACCCCTGTCTGTGGGTCAGGTGCCACGTAGTCAGATATCAGTTGATCAAGGAGTCCATGATATACAAAATCTGCGCTGTGTATGCCGCAGAGATCTGTTAAAGACATTTGCAACGGTCGAGCACCTGCAATATATATATATATATATATATATATATATATATATATATATATATATATATATATATATATGTGGGTGTGGGTGTGGGTGTGGGTGTGGGTGTGGTGTGGTGTGGTGTGTGTGTGTGTGTGTGTGTGTGTGTGTGTGTGTGTGTGTGTGTGTGTGTGTGTGTGTGTGTGTGCGTGCGTGCGTGCGTGCGTGCGTGCGTGCGTGCGTGTGTGTGTGTGTGTGTGTGTGTGTGTGTGTGTGTGTGTGTGTGTGTGTGTGTGTGTGTGTGTGTGTGTGTGTGTGTGTGTGTGTGTGTGTGTGTGTGTGTGTGTGTGTGTGTGTGTGTGTGTGTGTGTGTGTGTGTGTGTGTGTGTGATGACGCATTTACATTCATGGATCATACATTCATGGATCATACATTCATGGATCATACGTTCATGGATCATACATTCATGGATCATACCTTCATGGATCATACATTCATGGATCATACATTCATGGTTTTATAACGGCGCAGCACGAGTCAGTCAACTCTACCCTTCCGAGACGTTTACTTCCATGACCTTAGGACAAGGGCGAACTCCGTAACAGGTAGTTACATTACAGTGCAGTGGAGAAAGAACGCACCTGTTGTTTAATGGAGCCAGATGCCAGTGGCACCAAAAAAATCGGTGCGTCGAACTGCTCCAGGCTTAAACACCTGCTTAAGCACCATGTTCGCGGCCCGGTATGGTTGAAACACGAAACTTAGTGGAACCCGCATATTAGCTTGGCCGGGCTGCGAAGAGGCATTGCCTTTACTTTGCTTTGCCATTGCATATATACATATATATATATATATATATATATATATAACAATATTTGCGTGGAGCTACCAGTTAATTGCTTCCTGGGCTATACCTGGATATTCATGCACACTGCTTCATGACGCTATATTGCAATCTACACCTGAAACCAATCATCAATTGATTGATGACGAGACAGCGCCCGAACGGATAGAAGGGGGCAGAATCTCTGGCATTTTCACGTATGCTTACGACATTCTGCTGTCGACCAAATGCACTAGATGACGAAATTAAAAAATGTGGAAGTCCACTTGCACAGCATTCTTCAGTCATTGAAGCAAGACATACCCTATGAGTCACCTGGGCTTACGCGGGCCATTAACAGCGCACGCTTGACTGCCCGAATCGTCCACACACAGCACTCACGCTCACCGTGACGACATGACCACCGCGTCTCCACCCGCGACACGTCCTCAGAGCCAGGTCACGACCCCAACGACCGCGAGTGTTGTACCGCCTGGCCCGGTGGGGCCTGCCGGACGCCTGCGGGCGCGGCGGCAGACGGCCCACGCCCACCGCCGCTCCCAGCGGGCCGGCACGCGCCCTTATCGGGGCCGAGGCGTCCAGCTCGGCCACAGTCTGCGGTATCACAGCGGCGCCCGGAAATATATCGCCCGGCTTTACGGCTGTCGGGTGTTTGCAAGCCATTCATTACTGCACGGCGCGCGATAGTGGGCATCTCATTAAAGCCCGAGAGCTCCCGTGTCTTTTGCGGCTTCTGGAAGCCGCGGCCCTCCGACAGGGGTGCTGTTTTTGGTCCGCACTTTCAGCGGCTGGGCGAGCATTTGGTGTGTTTTTGTTGAACCCTTCGCGAAACAAATGTCTTTACAGGTTTTACCCGAATTGTATGTAAGGCAGATGGTCCGGCCGCAAAACTGAGGTAGTGGCGGATAAAAGATTGAGGCTCGGTGCAGGACAGCCCCATTTGCATGAGAAACTTATCTCTGCCCTTTATGTTCAGACATTTGAAAGCACGGCGTCTAAATGTCGTAAACCTTGGACCATGATAGCTTGGCAAAGGGCGTTAGCTGGTTAACCGACAACACCAGCAAACGTTTTTGTCCTTGATGGGTATTTTACTGCCAGTTTGGGTTACACGGCGCGCCAACTGTTTAGGTTAAGTTGTGCCTTTTGTGATAGGCTCCCGGCCGCTCAGGAATCAGTCGCACCATAAAATGGCGTACTGGACGGGTAGCTGCTAAGACAATGGTTTCCCCACAATACTATATATGCAAACCTACAGGCTGAACGACAGAGGCGTGGAGAACGATCTATTTCTTTCAGCGCGCTGGAAATGTATGTCCTCTTCTTACTCCGGTTGCTGGTACAGCGGTTCCACGATTAGCAGATTAACGATCCACGTCCAGCGAAATCATGTTGCCCAAGGCACAGAACCTTTTCAGCCGCTGCCGTCAGGCGTTCGGTACGACACAGGTTCTCCGCGTCTCCAGCGTAGGCTGGCAATCTCACACGCAGCGCTGCCGCCAGCTTCCGCCCCGATGGGCGCCGCCATGTTTGCTGACGTCACCGGCGACCACGCGCTGGCAGCCGGCTGTAATCGGGACATCCCGCGAGCCGGGCCGAGGTGCCCTCATCGGCTATTGATTGCGCCCCAGCTAATTGCTATTCGGCGACCGGGCTGCCTGCAGCGGCGCAGGTCAGGTGGCGGCGCGTGCGGCGCCGCCGGTCACTATGCATCATCTGCCGGCCTGGATCACGGGGCCCCAGTCTGATTGATGCCACGGTCGGGGGGGACGGATCACCGGCGTTCGCCGGCACGCGGCGCCAAATGGAGGGGGGAGGGCGAGGCATCGCCCGCGGCGCCGCCCGGGACCGGAACACGCTGGGAAATGATCGCGAGGCTTCCATTAGTCGCCTGGGTGAATACTGTGAGGGCAGTGAACGGGGCTTGCAAAATGTTGTGTAGAACCACCTAAGGAAGCTCCAGTAGCTTGGGATGCGGAAGCTTACTTGGTCCCATAGTTTTACCCACGTTATTTCAACATGACATGGAGATTGATCCCCGACATTAGGAGAGCACTAATTCCGTGGGTATCCTGGTCACCATGCGAAAACCAATGTGTTGTTTAAAAAAGGTGTGTGCGTTATTTTATGCGGTAAGGAAACGTTACGCATACAAAAGAGAAGATATGATTATATTTTTCTACATAACCCAACATGTGCGTTTCAGCCAAAGTGGTTAAAGTCACGGCTCCAAGCGGTAGGGAAGTGGTCTTATGCACTCAAAATGCAATATCAAGTGAACCATACGAAATTTACGCGCGTTCAAGAATCGACTTCAAGCAAGAAGCTCTTCAACTCATTATTCGACTAGATTTCCTTTCAAAGACGATACGAGTTGAGATATACTATGAAATTAAGGACTTTGCTGCCCAACCAACCAACCACCTTTTCTTAAAACACTCACACTCAAATACAACTCCGTTAATGGCCGGTCGTCGTAAGTGCGACAGAAGCGCCCTCACCGCATAGGAGTTGGCTTCGCCTGGGCTGGTCCGACTTGTCAGACGTCCGCGGCTGGCGTGTCTGTCCGCCACCGCCGCTCGTCAGAGGAGAGGTCTCGCCACTCCACGGACCGCTCGTCAGAGGAGAGGCCTCGCCACTCCACGAACCGTTCGTCAGAGGAGAGGCCACGCCACTCCGCGGGCCGTTCATCAGAGGAGAGGCCTCGCCACTCCACGGACCGCTGGTCAGAGGAGAGGCCGCGCCACTCCACGGATCGCTCGTCAGAGGAGAGGCCTCGCCACTCCACGGATCGCTCGTCAGAGGAGAGGCCTCGCCACTCCGCTGATCGCTCGTCAGAGGAGAGGCCGCGCCACTCCACGGATCGCTCGTCAGGGGAGAGGCCGCACCATCCCGCCACCGCCCATCAGATGAGGGCCCGCGCTACTCCGCGCGCTGCTCCCAGACAAATCTCATTTGGAGCGCGGCCGCCGCCGCACCGCCGGCCGCGGCGAGCCTGGCGCAGCTGCGACGCACGGCGCCGGCCTCGGCATCGAGCCTTTGTTCCCGGCGGCGGCGCCAGGAATCCTAGCGTTATCCAGCAGCAGTCAGCGTCCGGGCCGGTTAACAAGCTGGGACCGATCGACATGTGTTTCGAGGCGCTGCAGGCGTAAGTGCCAACGGAGGTAGCACTGCTGCAGGCGTAGGTGCCCGCGGAGATAGCGTTGCTGCAGGCGTAGATGTCGGTAGAGGTGGCGCTGCTGCAGGCGTAGGTGCCCCGCGGAGATAGCGCCGCGACTCAGCTGGGCCTCCGCGGCCACTACGCGGGCGCCACCTGCTCTCGACGCACCAGCCAACGCGGCCAGTCGTTGCATGAATACAGGGATGAGGCGGGCAGGAAGTGCGTGCATAAGCAGGCGACCGAGCGCGCCTCTTGGCCTGCGAATGCCTCGCCTGGGACTCATGCCGAGAGTGGGGCCGCGGTCGCCCGCCGCCGCCCTAGTTATTAGGCCGGATGGGCGCTACAAAGGAGCTGCCCGCGCTGACGCAGGGCAGTGGGCAGCCCCGGGCCCGCCTGCCGCGCAGCTTCCCGATCCCCCGCCGCCCCCGGCCCACGCCCAGATTTGGGCCGGGGCCGCGCCGACGGCAGGGAACACGAGCGGCGTTGCGGGGATTATGTTGTTTGATTTGCCTGGTGGTATTGAGGCGTGAGGCGTACTCATGTGTGGTATGCAGGGTTGTGTTTTGGGCCGCCTTTCTTTGTTCAAGCGCATTAAGTGCGTTCATGTGATAGATGCAGTTTATCTGGCAACGATGACACGTATTGGACTACAACGTTGATGGACGAGGCGGAGTGAGATTGAGTCATTTATCAGGCGTAGATAGACCTTGTTTGAAGCTTTTCAGCACAGACGGTTGCATTCTCGGTAGGGCTGGAAGACAATTACTTCCGAGCGAAGTGCACTGAAAGTCATGGCGCGGTTTCAGCGCGACTCTCGAAGCGCAGCGAACCCACTCCAACCACGGATGTTAATGGCGCGTAACTCGGCGCCCTTCGTCATTCAAAACGACAAACGAATTTTACCAGAATCAGATGAGCAAACATAGCAACGTATTGAGGTACGTTTGAGCTTATCGAGCAAATATAGCAACTTATCTAGGGTTATGTTAAAAAGATAACCAACCCACACCGAATGATGACCTTTTCTGTGTTGCTTGCTGTATGCACCAAACCACTGCTCCTGTCAGGAAGCCTTGGGATACTTGTACCAAATGCATCGAACGCTGCTGTCATTATGCCTCCTTTTTCAGTGTTGTGCCAGCAGCAGCGATTCCGGGTGCGACCGTCCAACGTCAGCGTGGTGGAGGGAGACAGCGCCATCTTGCGCTGCGAGGTGCACCATCAGGTCGGCCAGCTGCAGTGGGCCAAGGACGGGTTCGCCCTCGGTGAGGACACGTGCGATGGTCACGCAACCGACCGGACGACGCTAGGGCCTGGTGTCTGGTTCTAGCTTCTGTGATTAGGTAGAAAAACGAATATTCTGGGGCCAACTTCGCGACCAGCTTCGCAAATAAAACAGGATCGTATCGGTTGAGTCTAAGCAATATGTTTAAGTACAGCGGGGTTCATCTCAGTTGGGCGATTTGCTAGAATTACTGAAGCGTATCCACAATTCTGGTTCACGTCCGTCATATGTTGGTGTTCAGCAAGTGCAAGGTAAGCAGGATTCGTATTGCCTGGAATGATGTCAGGCGCAGCATTAACCAGTCGTTGCGGCATGCTCGTCAGAAACGCGTCTGCAGTTAAATCTAAAGGTAAAGTGCACGCTCTGCACTTGCGATCGTGCATGCTGCTTTACTGGTACTTGGTCCTTGGTCTAGACCAGAGCTAATGAGGAAGTGCATGGCATCTCCAATGCCTCGCCACCGGCCTCAGCGGCCGGGTCGCAGTCAAAGGCTACCTCGTCAGCTTTTTCGGTTTCACCAAATTCGGTGGAGGGTAAAGTAAGGGGCTGGGGAGTGGGGTGAGGTGGGGTGGAGTTAGCAGCACCGTGAAACGCGCAACCACTGTGCTAAACGCAACCGATATGAGCTATGTTAAAGTTGTTTTGTATCGTTGTCGTCCCAGGTCGGGTCGAACAGGTCGAATTGCGCCTTTGCCGTCATTGCGTAGCTTTCCATCCGTCCGAAGATTAGGCATGGTCCGCCTTAGACCTGGCCGTCCCTCACTGTCAAGAGGTGATGAAGGGTTATCTGAGGTTAATCAAACGCCTTCCATGACCTTGGCCATGTATCTCATTGCACCTGGAACCGTTTTTGCATGGCGAAGATGTTTCTAGAACATTGCAAATACTGAGCACTCACACCTCTTGGGACTGTCTTAAAGGCCTGAGCTGACGAAAACGCGCCTTTGTATAACCCTTATCTCTTGCATGTGCATCTTACAATCATCCGCGTTCTTGATTTGTATGCACATTACGTCAAGTGGACACAATAGATCTGCGGTCCAATTTACGCCCACTCTACTTTTTTTAATACAATGCGATAATGTCCTCAGATGCCCTTTACGCAGTCCATAGCACTGATGAGGTGAAGCATTGACCGCTTCATGCGAACAGAACTATCGGTGTGGAGGATTCTTACGCACATTTACTAGGAGTGAGTCGCGTGCTGTTGATTTTCCACATTTTTAAAATGTGCCGGCTTTCTAAAACTAGCATAAACCAGTAGCATGACACGGCAGAATTCTGAAATATGAAAAGTGGTGTGCAAAACTCGTGAAACTCAGGTAGTGAAATGTTTTCAATGCAATGTGCCCTCATACTTCGGGAGATGGCTCCGGAAATCTGGAAGGCTTGCACCAACACCCCGAATTCTGGTAAGCTTCAAACAATATACCGCGTGTGCCCGGAAACATTGGGGGCTAGCGGGTGCCTCGGGATTGACCTCTGGACGGGTGGCATCGGGAGCGCAAACAGTAGACTCCCGTCGCGGGCTGCGCTGTATTTGTGGAGGAGACAGCGCTGGGCCCGCGGCGACCGACCCAAATCGACGGGTCAACACGGCCTGGACAACAGAGTCGGCGGCGGAGTGCCTCCAGGGTCAGAGTCAACGCAGAGAGACCTGGAGGGCAGCTGACGTGGTCAGAGCGCAGTCAACACGACGCCGATCGGATGTCTGGCCCGGGGAGACTTCGACGGGCCGACCTGAACCGCCACGGCGAGTGGCGCGGAGTCGGGTCATGCTCTGCGGAGAGGGGCGAATTTTATTCATTTACAACATTTGCTTGGCGTAGAACATTCCCCGACAAATTAACGTGCAACATTTACAAAGCGGTAACCTAATTGTCCATGCTCAGTTTTGCGTCGATATGAAATTGCCCGATTATATGCACCGGGATGAGAACTGATAGTTTGACCATTTTTACATCAAAGGGGGCTCAAACAGAGAAATTTGCTGGGGACTCGCCCAATCAGTTAGCATGCTTCTGGACCTTTTCCTTGAGATAAATTTGCTCTTTTTATTTTGTTGATGTTTTCTTTTACATATAGGTTTTCCTATTTTCTTGTATCAGTGAAGTTGAGCTTCGTTATATTTGCTACAACTTTGACCTGTATTGTCCAAAATGTTTACAATTCCGGCTCATGTTATTGGTGGTTACGATCCATTTCCACTGTGCATTGAGAGCACACTGGCTCTGGACAAAACGTGCAAGGTGAGTTGCTCCTAACAAAAGTCACATAGGAATAGGAACATAGGAATAGGAACTCACATCCGCCCTACATTCCTCATTCTCGCTTTATTCTGTATCCTCACGACGCCCTGTTTGTCTTGCATGCAACAGCAATGAGCGGGTTAAAGTCCCGCCTGGATGGGCTTCGTCCGAGCGCAGAGCACATACCTTGTGTAGGGGTCCCCGTAAAGGCGCGGTTTTGGTGGATGGGGACACCCAGGCCCCAACTGCATGCAGTTTGCTCCACTATCATCCCCCTTCTTCATCCCATAGCCCTGATATAGTATTATACTGCCCAAAAGGACGCTTATCCAAATATGAAAATAAGAACTAAGATGATACGCAAATTTTGTATCAGTGAACCTCCGCCTGTTGAAGTGCTGATGAGCAGTATACCTTCCGCCGCATGTGCCAAAGCTGTTGGCATCGGTCGCCAACTTGTGAATTATCAGCTGATGATTGACCACGCCTGAGCAGCGGCTGGCAGTTCCCGCATCTGTTGTTATCCCGCTCGTCCCAGCACACTAGGCGTCGCGTTATTGGTATGCGCAGTCCACGTTCACTCACGGTTGAACAATGACTTAACATACCATTACCATAATCGCATATAAGCAAAATTATATTTTCCATCTGTTTTGCCATGATCAGTCGTGAACGCCCCCGCGAAATTGTTCGCCGGCTGCACCAATGGAGGAAAAGAAGGCATTCTAAGAGAAATGAGAGAAACACGCCGACAGGTCCCACTAGAAAAACATGAACAATGCTGGATTTGAATATTCTGATGTATATTGGGAACCCACTGCGCACGTTGTTTTATCTCCACACTTTGGCTGTCAAGGGCCACATCATGCAGCTGCCACACCTGGAATGCTGCTAATAGATGATACCGTTCATCTTCCAATGTCATCAACACCAACAACACACCAGATGTGACGCACAATATCAAAAGACCCTATCATGAACATGAACATCATCAAAAGCATCTTCACGGCACTGAAATGTTACGTCTGCATTAGCACAGTTGGTGGAGCATTCAGACATAACTTCCAAATGTCCGTGGTTTTATTCCCTGATGTAAGATTCACATTTTCAGCGCCTGTCAGATGAAAATATCATCTAACTGCAGCCCAGCAGCACAATGCGGTGCTTCACAGGCGGAATATGGAGATCAAACGACACAAACACTAACTATGTTTTCGCCCGTCGGGGTTGATGGCCCTGACGGTCCCGATGCAGCCGCTCAGTCGGTTTACCTGGGGCGGGCAGCGCTGGTTCCGCAGTTCCTATTAAACTTCTACGTGAGTCCTCCACACACTTGACGTCACGGCACACAAGGCACGAGGTGGTGGAACCCATTGCCAACGAGGACATCCCCCCCCCCCCCCCCCCACCGGTCCGCTGAACTGGTTCAAACCACGCACGTCTCTCACTGAAGCTGTTTTAGCATGACGCGAACAAAAGAACTATGACTTATTGAGTCATTTTACTCTTCGGATACAAAGTCTCAGCTGCGCACACATAACCAACTTACGCGCCAGGAGAGTGTCACTAATTGGATTCAAGCCACGCTGAATAACGATTTTAGGAGAGTATCCTCAGAATCACAATCAGATTACTTTTACCGAATTGTTGGATTCTAGAACGGGGAATCAATGGCGAGGGCGGTATAAATTGTTTTAAACGACTCCACGCAGCTGTCAACCGACGTTGAAATGCGCAAAACTGTCTGGGTAACATGACCTGACGTGTAGCACATCGCTCCACACGTGAAAAGAGGCTAGAAAGGGGCTTTATTGCAATGAATTTAGTGTATTGTTGCAACATTATTGATGTAATGTCAGGCTTTGGTGCTGCACAAATCGACTCAAGTGGCAAGGGAATGTCTCTGATGAGGGTCAACCTGCATTGAATAGCGGCGTCAAGCGTAAACGTGAGCTTAAAGATCAGTCAGATTTCAAATTCAGGTCCAAATCAGTCAGTCACTTTACGAGTCTTTTGTGATTCTGGAAACGGGACCCACTGGCACTGCCTGGTGTATTGTTTTTGTTGTTCACAGGGCTGCTGTTTCGTATTCAGTTGGGGAGAGGGGTGAGGTCCTAGGCCCCTCTCATAACTTCTAGGACAAAATAAGCCAAATCCGGGGAAACCCCGTCACTGGTTGCATTTTAGGGTAGTTTTGATTATTTTCCCTCTGAGTCCCCGTCGATTTCGGCGACTCCAACTTATGTTGTAGGCCTACACCATTGCCCACTTTGAAGTAGTTCTTATCGGACAGAACTCAGCCTCCGCAGTTTCATATGGTCGCTAAACGTATTACTGATTTGATGAATGTAGCTCATCGGACTTTTAAAGTCGGTATCGCTAGCTCGTCTTTTCAGAATACCACGTTTGAGACTCTAGATAACATTGGTGCCTTTTGTGCTAATTCGTATACCAGAAGCTGATCCGTCGCGCTGGTACCACCGCTTGGCCCGCCCGACGGTTAACTGTCCTCTCATCAGTCTTGGGCTGTTGCGATACTATGCCTGATGAGTGGTTGCATTCAGCAGCCTCAGTAGATTATCCGCGCAGTACGCTGACCTCATTAGCTTAGCTATGATAGGGTACGAAACTGCGCGATTCCTGACTCTGGAGGTTCTTGGCAAATCACCAGGAGAGTCCACAGCTGTTCCCTGTCGTGCAGACAGCTGGCGTCGTTCTGCGCCACTATCGGCGCGCCTGCGGCTATGCTGGCTGGTACGCCTGGCTGCATGGGGGACAGCAGCTCCTCACCATCTCCAGCCATGCAAACTAGCTGGCTCCCTTCGTCACCGGCTCAGCAACAATTGCTCCGATTCGTAGATACTGGGCCATCTTTCAAGCATTTCCTATCCCTTCATATGCCGACTTGTTCTCGTTGATGAATGATTGACATTTACTTTCTCTCAATGACTAATCTTGTTTCAGGTTACTCACGCTCATTGCCTGGGTACTCAAGATACCGCATGCTGGGCGACCCGGGGTCAGGAGTGCATGACCTCGAGGTCACCAACGTGAGCCTGGACGACGACGGCCGGTTCCAGTGTCAGGTCTCCCCAAACAGGGGGCAGGCGGCCATCAGAGCTGACGCGTTCCTCACCGTACTCGGTAAGCGCCGACAGACACGTGCAATTTGATTACCTCGTTTTGAGACTCTATCCCTTTGTTCTCTGTGTCTGCCTCGTGCATCGGCACCATCAGTGGCGGCGCATTGTGGGGTGGCGGGCTGTCCCCAGTGTCCTTAGACAGAGCCGCGCCCAACACCTCTCAATTAGATTTATGTACGGACGTAATCGAGAGGTGTCATATCACGGTATCGAGTGAAGTGTTACCCAAAAATGTCAAGCGGTGTGTGCAATGTTGCATGCTATCTTGTTATGATGTTTTGTGGAAAACCTTCGACGCATTGCAAACGATAACAAGAGACATGGCAATAGTACTGGCTGTTAGAGTTGACAAAAGTCGTTGAGCAGCATCGAGTTCCTTCGAAATATTATACATAACTATGTTACTATTAGGGATATCACCAATTTGCATAACGAAGGACGTTTTGTCATCAGCTTGACTAACGCATTGGGACCAGTGGTCAGCGACATCTCAACGTCGCACGTCAATTGTAGCAAGAGGTGACCAAACACCTGCATAGTAGGCGAGGCTGGAACTCATAACACAGCACTTCGCTGTGAGCAAGCGGTCCAAACAACTGAAGACACGGTGGCGATATATTCGGGTGATGAGTACAGTTTCACCAATGTCGTAAGTGCATTATGAGGCGGTCAGGGGTCCATCAAAATCGACCCATGTGAATCTATCAGTAATGGTGGGGCTCATCCGAACTAGTTTGCACCCGTGCCAATTTAGGACACGCCAAAGCTGACACCCACGGGGGCTAAACGATTTAAGGACTCGAATGGCAGCTGCTGTTATTTGTAGTGTGGTATCGCGAGGCATCTGAGGGCTTCAGCACCCGCTCAGACCCCTGTCATGTCAGTTATTGCGCCAAGTTTGGCACGCTCAGCGATATTTTTAGTTGTCCGTGACGTATAGCCAGGAAGGCTCATGGAACGCGCGGTAAGTGAGCATATAAACATGCCATGTTTAGGTCATCTGTTGCCGTCGGAAGCCGCTTGACTGGTTCCTGCAAACCGGCCGACAAAATAGTAACAATGGATGGCTCCAAGCTCTGGGTTATCTGATTCGAAGTCCGGAGCGTTTCAGATTAAATGAGCTATGCCGGTTTGACACCAAATAATGTCATTCGCGTTGTCAGGACATCTGCGCGCTGAAGGGATGAGGCGCTTACAGCTGCCACCCTTAACATGGTCATGATCTGGAGGGTCACTGGTTGTTGCAAGGTGCAGACCGTTCGAAAAGTCGAATTTCATTAGCGGAAAACCGCGGTCTGTTTTTGTATGGCCGGCTTGGCCTTAATTCAAGGCAAATGGTGAAAGTACGTATTGACGTCTTTCTTGGCTGTCGTGAACGATGCAAGCTTAAGTTTCCACCGTCCTGCAGCCGTAAATGAAAAAAGATCGGTGATTCGTGGATTAATGATTTATCAAAGAAGTGTGCTAACTTGAATGTACTGATCAATGCAAGACATATAGCACCACACAGTGGCTAGAACTAGTTGAAAGTCGTCATGTCTATGCGAAATAAGCTGTCATAATTATGCCATTCCATTGAAGCCAACCGGTCCGAATCCTCCACTCCAGCTTGTAGCAGCGAAGAAACCATGTGCGCACACTTATGGGAGGAATTATAAACGTCTCTGACTTAACATATGCTCCCTGGCCTTTGCGATTAATGTACGGCGGTGTCCTGTCATTTTCAAGTCGGACAGACTCCTCCCATGCCCATGCCACAGGCAGATGCTCGATGTCTGGCGCTGTGGAGCCGCGCGTGAGTCCGCTCCAGACCCGACACCGATGCGTTCGCCAACTTCCGTACCTTGCGCGGGGGCGTCCGACCACACCCCACCCTGGGCGGGCCCTCAAAGCACCCCTGCACTGTACAGTGGGCGTCAAACCGCCCCAAAACCCACGCATAGTGGTAGGGGGGGGGGGCACTGCCGCCGCCGCCGGTACCTGGGGCCTCCGTCGCTGCCAGCTTCCGGGCCGCCGCGCTCACCGGCGCCGCGGCCTCTTCAAAGGATTACGGCGGGAGGTCCTTGTGGATCGATGCGCTTACTATGCGGTTTCGAAAGACGGGAGCCTTCCAGGAACGGGACTGGGAGAGAAGGGCGGGCAATGCGAAGGCTGAGGCGTCTGACGATGAATATGTGCCCCTCGCTTAGCTCAATCTTGCTGTTCGTTGCAATTAATTTATCACCTTTACTACGGGTATAGCCGTGTCACCATTGTACAGTTTTCGCACGCAATTAATTTCTCGCCTTTGATACGGTTATAGCCGTGTCACTATTGTGTAATTTTCTCACGCCATTGGGAGAGGCGAAATTGACATAAAATGACAAGGAAGTCCGAGAACAATCGTTTCGTCTTTTCCTGTTTTCCGTCTTTTAAGTTGCCATCTTCTGTTACTGGCACTGGTAACCTTTAAGATTGACAATTTGATTGCTATCAGGATGTTCTAAACCGGTTGAGGCGGATGCAGCCTCAGTGTATCTATCAATAGCGATAGATGATATATATATATATATATATATATATATATATATATGTATATATATGTATATATATGTATATATATACATAAATATATATATATGTGCGTGTATGTATAATGGAAACCTCAACAATCCGCTTGGGATTGCATGGATTCGATTCCCGGTTGGCGAGCCTCTTTCTTTCCACCCGTCACCGCCGGCAACTCGTGCCTGATTTCAGTGAGACCATCAACCGTCCAAATTCGCTCGTTGGCCCCGGCTTCAAGCTCAGGCCTGTACGAGGTCGCCAAAGGCAGCCAGCTGACGTTGAAATGCGACGTCATTGGGGCTCGCCCGGCAGCGGAAGTCCATTGGCAGCGAAACGGTGTCGTCATGAATCTAGGTGGGCGTACTTTTCAGCGCACGGACGCTCAGCACTTCAGATTTCTCGTATGTATTTGGTGTAACTTTCCGGAACAAGACAACATCTACTGGCAATGGTAAACACCATCATGTACGCTTGTGGTATCCCTGTATCCCCGTGGCGAACACGACTGTTCTTCGCCTGGAGGCATTCCTCGCGTAGCAGAGTTGTCCAACGCTCACAGGACAAGAGGACTCGTTCTCCGGCTGGGGCAGTCCCCGCCGTAACGACACGACCTCGGTGGTGACACTGCAGGCCCACTGCTGCCGATGATGGCGCCGGCTACTCGTGCGTGGCCAAACACCCGGCCATCCGACCGGCCGAGCAGCGCCAGCTCAACTCGACAGTGCGGCTCTCCGTCCTCTGTGAGTGTTATGACATCTGTCAGGCCTCGATTATCCGTCCTCTGTGAGTGTTATGACATCTGTCAGACCTCGGGATGCGTCATGTGGCGCGACCACGCGGCCGTCGATTCCATGGTGCTATCTTAACGCGTGTGCTGACTTAATTCCCGTCAAGTTATTGTGGTCTCGCACTTACAATTTCTTCGAGTGAGCAGTTTCCCTACGCAGTGGTAGTTTGGCCAACTGACGACATATTTTTTAGTTATTTGTGTATCGTATGGTGATATCCTCTTGATTTGGATCGTGTGGCTTTCCTTTTGTACCTCATTTCTCCTTACTGTGCAATATTTTTGTAAGTTTCTGGCCGTAACATGAGCCCTTTGAGATGCGAATATGCTTAAGCGGTAGCCATATCACGATAGTGGTGCGGATACTAGAACATGACGATGCACTGCCGAGATGAGGAGAAAAATAGTAAATACGCCGACTTTCGCCCCGCGCATTTTTGGGGCTCCTGTTTAAAACTACGATTTTCGGCCCATCTTTATAAACAAACAGTTGGAAAAAGTGGAGCAGTAGGTGCAATTGTACTAGGCAATGGCTGTAGGCGGTAATCGTAACTCACAGTGCGTAACAACCCAATACAGTAGTTACAAAGTGCACATCGTGTGCTAGGCGTATGCCTCATCTACAGCAGTGACACTCATTTGTACAGCGTCTTTATTGCTGCGCTTGAACTAAAGTTGTGTCTCTGCTGCCCTCCTCGGCAGACCCTCCGGGACTCCCTGAGATCAGCGGCTTCACGGACGGCGAGGTGGTCAGAATCGGCGAGCAAAAAATGCTGACCTGCATCTCCCGGGGCGGCAACCCACCGGCCGAGCTGGTCTGGCTCAAGAACGGTCGGCCCATCAGCGCGGAATACCGCCTAACTTCCGATGGGGCCGTCTCCAAGCACACCCTGAGAGCAAGCCTCGCCGACCTGAACGCGACCTATCGATGTGAAGCGTCATCCAAGATTCACCCGGAGGTCATGGAAGCCGAGATCAAGCTAAACGTTCAGTGTAAGGGATATTCCCGTTGATTTGATTTCTTTTTAATCGCTTGGCTAGCCAAGAGCCAACAATGTACGACACTCCACTGCAGGCTCATAAGCCTGCCCATGTTACTACTTCTGTTACTACATTCGCAAGCGTGATATTACATCTATTTCACATCATGCTTAAGTTCACCAACCACGACCGGTTTTGTTTACACCCGACGAAACAATCAAGCTGTTGCCACGTCTATGACCTGGTTCTGAGTGTTGTAAATACGTTTTCAGTCGGCCCTGAAACGGTCACGGTAACAGGTACGCGGGAGGCCCAAGGTGGAGATACGGTGCACATGAACTGTGTCACCTCCGGCAGTAATCCGCCTTCAAACATTACTTGGACCATCAATGGAAGGACCATGACCGAATGTAAGTAATGCCGCAGTGGAAAGCAATGTCGAATCACTAAACACCATTGCATGCGTGTACTATATGCATAGGCTCATCGCGGCCACGAGACTGCCATCGAAACGTCACAGCTTGAATGAGGAGTAAATTGTACAACGAAGCCGATTCCGTGGGACGCTAGTGCGCCGCGATTTAGGTGCTTAATGCAGGCATAAAAATGTGTTTTCAGCTTCTGGAGAATGTTTGACAAGGACATGATGTGCTCGCGACGGCTTCGTGATCGTACGTCGTTCCCAGAGCTCTCGGGATGTGTTTGAAGACCCTGGGGGCGGCTGGGTAACCAGTTCCAACATCTCTACCACCATCCCTCCCGGCATGGAGGAGAACATGATGGTCGCCTGCTACGCTCTCAATCCATCTCTGGGACACAGCAAAGTGGGGTCGACAAGGATTACCGTCCTCCGTAAGTTTATATGAGCACCCAGTCGCAATTCATGCTGAGTGGAAGGCCTTGAGGTTTGAGCCTTTGAGAAAAGTGTTTTTACATTTTAAATTTTTTCCTTGAAGTTTATTATGGTAATTATTCATTGTTTTTTATGGAAAACTGATTTTAGTTGAGCTGTGGTGAATTTTGCCCAGACGTAGAATGGCTAAAACCCTCGCACACTTCATTCCAGATCCTCCGAAGCCGCCGAGCATCCTGGGATACGAGCCAGGCACGTACCTGCGGGCTGGGGAGCGGGTGTCGCTCTCGTGCGTCTCCCAGGGCGGCAACCCGCCGGCCACCCTGACCTGGTACAGCGGCGACGTCGAGACGGCCTCCGACACCGAGGTCGAGGACAACGTGGCCCGGAGCGTTATCACTTTCGAGGTGGACCACAAGGACAACGGCAGGGTGTACAAGTGCGACAGCCAGAACTCGGAGATGGGGGACGTGATGTCGGACAGCGTTACTCTTGGAGTTTATTGTGAGTGCACTACAATGGAGCTAACATGGGCCGTGCCCCGATCATAGTCGTGTTTCTAGTTCAATTTTGGCATTCAATCCGAGAGTTTTCTTGGGATTTTGGGCAAGTTTGGAAATGTGGAAGTTTGGAAGTGCACTATGTATAAATCCTAACGAAAACGTCACAATCTAAGAAACTTTTTGGGCAGGTGACGAACATTCCTTTATGCCAATGAATAACGCTATCAAAGTAGAAATTCAAATCCAAACATTTCACCACACACAACTTCTTGACGCCCTTTAATCTGTTGCGCCTGTCAGTTCCACCGAGCAGCCTGAAGCTGGAGGTTCGTCCGGAGCGTCTGAGGGCGGGCAGTCAGGCGATCCTGACCTGTGAGTCACGACCCTCCTACCCGGCCGCTGATCTCACCTGGTGGCGGTACAATGCCCAGGTCACCGATGGAGTCACGGCGCTAGAAACGTTCCCGAGTGGCGATCACGGCGGGTGAGTTTCCGAAGATGGACGGAAATACGCTGTCAGCTGGGGAACAAACTGACGCGCCAAATACGACAATCATCGTTGTTACCACTGCTTTGTGTTCAAAAGTTTGTATTTGCCTTAGGAAACACCGTACCTTGGCGTACATTTATTCGTTGTTTTTCTTAGGAAATACACTCAAGGAAGCCTTGGATGAGGAGGCTGATGGATGTGCAACGTGCAATGCAATGGTAATGGGTGTGCTGATGGCTATACAAAACTGTGCAGTGGTGTTTTCCATTTCTCACGGAAGTTTCTTGTTGTTACAGTTTCTCCAGTCGTCTTCAGATGCGCAAGAACCTGACCTCATCGGATGATTTGGTTACATACACTTGCCGCTCCAGCATACAAGAGCTCCCCGGAAGGCTGCAAGACAACGTCACGCTCCGCGTTGCACGTGAGCATGGTCGATGCTGTAGTGTACGTCATCGTAGGACTGTGAATTCGTTAACCCCTGGTTTCTTTTAAGCATCTGCGTGACTCGTTCGGGTAATAAGTTGTCCTTAGTAAGTTTGGGTGGCTCTGGCACGACGGACGGGAGACATACACTTTGCACGCGCGCCGTATGCTGCCACGGGGTAAAAACAGATGACCTGGTCCAGAATCACACGGTATGCGTGATATGCTGGCACTTGGTAAAAGCAGGTCCCGGTCCAGGGTTACACTTGGTAGACACAGATGTCCCGGTTCAGAGTCACACGGTACGCTGGCTGTAAGATCTAACTTGGTTGATTTATTGGGCTGATATCGCAAAGGAAGAGCTGCGTTTGGTGGTTTCCAGTGATTTACCTATGCGATTGTTAGCGCTTACCGTCCATTTTTTTCGTTCCACAGACCCTCCTCAGTTTGCCAAGAACATTTACAAGGAAGATGCCAAGCTTGGTTCTTCTGTAGTAGTGAATCTAACTGCCAGAGCCGACCCCGGTGACATCATGTACCAGTGGTACCGAGAGCCACCAGTAGATGGCACCGGTTTTCTCTCGGGTGGTCCTCTATTAGAAATACCTGAGGCAAGGAAATCGGACTCCGGCTGGTACCGTCTGCAAGCCACAAATATAGAAGGCAACTCAAGCGTCCGGCTTCAAATCAACGTACAGTGTAAGTATCCATATCTAGGATTTATAATTTCCTGAAATATTTCGTTTTTGTGCTAGTCTGCTGTGCTTTTGATAGCTATGCATTTATAACGCTAATACTTCACTTTAATGTATCTAAACGTGGACATGTGCACTGCTTGTAATTGCAGCCTTTGTCATATATACGCCTTACTCCTCTTCATTTCAAAAACTGCATTCTTGCATAGCCAGGTGCGGCACAGTTTATTGTAATTTACCCCTGGTATACTAGTCCTCGTGCCGCTCCGGTTCCCAGCCTCATGGAAACAACGGGAACGCTTTGAACAGAAGCCGGTAGGGTAAGCTGTGAAAATTGTGTCTAGTTTGGTCCTTGCCTCCACGAGTTTAACGACGCTGTCTAGGGGTACAGCCGAGCCAGAAAAGGTATTTTTAGTGAAAAAGGAGGAAGTGCGTATCGATACAATCTGAGGGGACAGAGCTCCGATGTGGGAAATTTGTGGGATAATCGTTCTGCCCCCAAGGGTTACACCCATGCTTGCCTTCCCGCCGGGTTTCTTAACCCCGCGTAAGTTTAAATCAGGCTGAGGAAATCCAAACCAACTCAACCCTAATGGTATCCTGTAAGATGCGGGCTACCGACTGAATACCTGTATGGCCGGATAATCTGCTCTGTATGGCGCCAATGATATATAAGTCATAATATTGAGTTAGTATTTGAGTCGTTGTCTTCGCGTTTGCAGATCCTCCAGAAATCACCTTTATCTCCACCATCGTGATGGTGCCTTCTGGAGGTGAAGCAGTCCTGACATGTTCAGCCGACGGCAACCCCTTCACGTCAGATATGATAACCTGGCAGCGGAACCACTTCAACTTTAGCTCCAGCAGGGTCAACATCGCCAACGTCAACGGCTCCTCCATCCTCACGCTGTATAACGTCACGAAAGAGGACATTGGAGAGTTCCAGTGTCGGGCACACAATATAATTGGGGAGACCACGGCAACGACAAGACTACTTGTAGAGCGTAAGCAGCCATTGCTAGCTCTCTAATTCTGTTTAAAAAGTATTCAAAATGAGGACAAGCTATTTGCGTCTGCGTGTTTTTCAGCGACTGCTGGACGTTCCTTAATGATGCTGAGAATAAAGGCTGGACAGACTCCGTTAAACAGCGCAGGAACGATTTGAATAATGTGTCTACAATCCCTGACTCAAGGCTCTTACATATGATCGCTGCTTTTTTATATACTCGTATTTTGCGTGCGCTTTAGTTATTTACCGTGTTGTTGAACTGCTCCAGATGAGCCAGAACTAGTTCGGGATCCACGGCTCACCAAATCCGCCGCCCCACTGAACGGCACGGCCCAGATCATTTGCCGGGCGCGGGGAGCTCCCAACGTGACGTTCCAGTGGAGCAAACTCGGAAAACCTATCGACGAAACAGTGGCCGCCAACAAATACCAGCTTCTCTACACACAGGTGGGTGTGTAGCCTTATTTGAAGTCATCGTGTCGAAAGAGGTAAGCTTTTTTCCTTTAACAAGGCACTTCGCGCGTTTTCCCGTACCCTTGTGTGGAACGCCGGCGACTACAGAGGCCCTGCTAGCGCTTAAGCCATGACGTAACTGGGGTTGGAACGGGGCCTCCCACGTGGGAGCCAAAGGCGCTAGGAAGCCAAAGGCCCTAACCACTTAGCCATTACGCCCTGCAGAGAGGTAAACTTGACCGTTTGGTGCGGACACTGGGAAGCTGTGGTCAGGTCGGATAGGTTTATGGGTGTGCTATCACACCTTTGTCCCTCATCCGCGGAATCTAAGGATACAAATTCCTCTGCAGTAGGTGGACTTGTTGACCTAGATGTCGGTGCTCGCGATCAAGGACGGCTGAAAAGGGGTAAGTGGATGGATGGAAGTTATTCTTAACAACATATGTCATGCAAGGCGTCACGGCGTGGGTAACACCAAGATATTTCCTAGTTCAGGTTGTAACATGTGTCCACAGCTTGACCTGGTGACCTGGCAGTCGGTGCTCAAGATCAAGGACGTGCAGGCCTCGGACTATGCCACGTACGGGTGTGTGGCTCACAATGAGCTCAGCTCCAGACGTCAGGAGCTGGTGCTGGGCCGTCCCAGCTCCCCTGACCCGCCGACGGGGCTGAAGGTGGTCAACGTGTCCCACGACACTGCCACACTCTCCTGGTCGCCAGGCTTCAACGGAGGACTGTCGCAGGTGAGAGACAATATTTTGACAGGGTGCCAACGGCACCAGTCAAGCTATAATCATGCTGAACTACTTGCCTAGGTGTCACATGCTTGGCGTGATGCCAAAACGGAAAAGAAATATTTGCACACGGATGGCTTATTTACTGTCAGTGACAACACTCATTACGTTGTGACCTTTGTCGCAAGCAGTCCATCACAGGCAACAGACAGGTTTTGGCAAAAATGCTTTGCTCATGCACTTTCCCCTCAGTTGTTTCCCCTGCAGCCCAAAGCCGAATTACTCGATTCGATGTTTTGATTATCGACCGAGTGGAACGGCAACGTGCCCGAGACGTGGCACCTCCTCTTCCCACTGCAGATGTATCGAGTCCGCCATCACGACACATCCAGTGGAGTGGGCCCGAGGTACGACGACGTACAGCCGGAGAACGTCACCCTTCTTATCGTGAGGGGTCTCCGTCCCAGCACGGAGTACAGCTTCGCCGTCATGGCCTACAACACGCTCGGCCAGAGTGTTTACGGCGGCGTCACCACAGCCAAGACTCCAGGTCAATGTCCGCTGCGATAGTAACCATGACACCGTGGTGACTGGCACAAATCGGCCTGATGGACGATCGTGTGACATGCTGCCACCAACCGATTCAAACCTGTCTCTGAAGCCTGAGGGTGGAGGTGATGGTGTTCCTGTTGGATGCCATTACACCAGAAGCTTCAGCATTTTCGACCAAGTCTCGTGGTTCCCTTTAAAGCTCTGATATGCATTGATCACTGCTATTTGCAACTGTGTGCATTTTTATGACCGTTTGTGAGACTATGCACAAAAATGGCCAGGCTGGTTTGGAAAAAAACTTGATATAACCATCGAAATATTCTGTGCTGCAGAGTGTAACCTGATACCCTCAGAATATAACGTGCACAGCAATGCATATGGCTGGTGCTTGCTTAGAGCTGGCGGGCTGCGGCTTACCACTGCTGGGAGTAGCTGCTGCTACCTGGTTTGACAAACCCCCAAACTAACGCACTCCTTGGAACTAACTGACCGAAGTTAAGTGCTCTGCATGTCTATAATGGCTATTAAGGTGATGGCACGTCTAACACGCACGCCCGGTAGCCCACCCAGGCCCCCCTCCAGTAAGCTACGTCACTGATCGGGATGACTCCACTAAGACGACCTTCCCCCGGCTCACCATCATCATTGTCACGGTGGTCGGAGCCTTCCTGCTGCTTTTCAACATTGTCTTCATCAGCTGCTACTGCAGACGTCGCCAAAAGAGCCACAAGACCGGTGAGTGTTTTTGTTGTGACCTCGTTGTAACCCCTCAGATGACCCCGATGCCGCCGAAGTGATGCTGTTTGAAGAGGGTCACCTGCCCTGGATTGTCATCATCGTCGTATCCTCTGTTGGAGCGCTGCTGCTTCTTCTGAACGTCGTGCTTGTCGTGTTCTTTATACGACGACGAATGCGGAGAGGAAAGCCGAAAGTGATGGAATCGACATGTGAGTGTCAAACAAGTCATTATAGTGGTGGAGGTCATTGCGCAGCGTTAGCACGCTCCCGGATGGCTGGCTGAATGCTACGCGCCCGCGGAGGGGAGGATTTGACACCTCGGGTATTAACGTGTAAGGAAACCAGAAACCTTTAAATTCAGCGGGCTCGTAACACTATATGAGCTAATTTGTGTGGGCTTTGTAAGGCTCTGGGTTGTGCTTATCAGGTCAAGTACCGTCATACGAGATTAATTTAGAGTCAGTGTCATAGGTGCATTCAAACTTTTTCACGCAATCAATTTTAGTCCCGATAGCCTTCGACAGGAAGAGGTCACAAATGGTCCTTCCAGGTCAGTTAAATCATCTGACCTCTGAACAGCCAAGACCGGAAGCATCTTTCGAAATTAGTTTGATCTTTATTTTTTTAAATTAACTTAAAAACTACACCAGGTACTGTTCTTCACTTCCAGGTACTCCTCACCAGGGCTCTTCTAGGCAAAATGTTGATCAATGTTTTTTGAGGCGGTTGATCTCCCTCTATCTTCATGAAGCCAACAAAGCACGTTTCATGTAACGTCTTCTTGACAAAAGCTTTCGGAATGGGCGCAGTTAAAACCCCCATAAATCAAAATTTCTGGGAAAAGGTTGCCTGGTTTTGACCTCAATCTTATCTTCATACCTAACCCAAGGTCAACCAAGTTAGTTATAATCTCACTCCCAATTGAAAGTTTTCTTAGAACCTATTTCAAAACTGCATGACTTCGTACAGTTTCAGCAATGGGCTCTAAGAAGGGTTCTCTGTTCTAAGGTTCTCTGTTCTGGCATTTCTTTAAAAGGTGTCGCAAGCGATGTTTTTGCCGGTAACCATGACCTGGTATTGGCCTGTTGCAGGTCAAAACACACGCACACACGCACATACACACGCACTCACGCACGCACGCACGCACGCACGCACGCACGCACGCACGCACGCACGCACGCACGCATGCACGCACGCACGCACGCACGCACGGATACACACACACACACATATATATATATATATATATATATATATATATAATTGTTTTCACAACTTCTGCTATTAAACCCCTTGCAGCATAGTTCGGCGTGACTGCATCGCGACGTTCGGAGGGTAATCTGGAAACCCACACGGGACAGCTTGGCTCACTGCCCAGGTTCATGTTAGGCAGCTGAAAACCTGTTAAAAGCTCATTGTAAATGATATTCTATGGATCATTCAAGTACTGACACTTACAGTCAGTGCAGTTTCTGTTATCAGATGCGGTTGTGTAATCACGAGCAAAGCCATTAATTCTCGGAACACGCGCAACAAATCAAACCACATCATGTATCAATTGTATTAACCTTTGACAATTAGGGCATTCTTTACTTCAAGTGAACATGTTTCATGTAGTATAAACGACTTAATAGCAATGTAAATCAAAATCTCAGCCGCCAAAATGACTTCAGTACACAAACTTCACGAGGTCGTTCGATGCATTTTGAAAATTCCTTTCACCACCAACTCTGCACAGGTAAAAAATGTGCCCTTCATCAGTATTTCATTGGTGTGGCGTGTACATGTGACGCACATATTTATAATTCTCGCCCAGTCTGTTTACATAATTCTTTTATTTATCGGGTCTCATAAAACGTGATTTGCATTCAGGCACCAAAAAAAATTCGTTTTCCTTTGAGTATGCGCTGTAAAGATATGTGTTGTATGTTTGATTTTGTATTCAATGATGCCAAACTAGATGACGATGCATTCACTTAGTCGTCCAAGGTGCAGGTAGGTCACATGTGCCTAGAATTTGTTGGTTGGGTCATCCAACATTGTTTTTCAGGGTTCCGACTGTTTGCCATTTCTCGCTTGGCTTAGGTTGTCATTTTTGGATGGCAAAGGCCGGTGGGGCCGGGCGCAAGCGTCCAGCCGGGAGGATTAACCAAAACATGTTTTTACAGCGGCCAGCGAGGCGAGCACCAAGTCCGAGACACTTCACATGTACGGCAACGAGACTGTCAGCTCGATGTCGGTGAAGAGCGGCGAGAGCTACACCCGCGAGGACAGCTTGGAGGACTACGAGGTATGTGCCTTTCACGAGCTGTTCCGGAAGTGAGCGGTATCGTTAAGTCACGTGATTGACGGATTGCAGCAGACCTTCTGGCTTGAAGTGCATATTTTGCAGCTCTTTGTTTACCTTGCCATTTGTATAGGCCAAAATCCTTCCCATTTCTTTCGGCATCAGCCGAAGTATTTGACCACAAGTACACATTCACCCTCGATATACTTTCTTGATGCACTTCGCTAGAATGCAATTGCATGCACAGTGCAAGTACAGGCATGGCGCCGGCGCTCGACCAGCTACGGTGGTTAGAAGCGGTGTGTGAGTCGACATGTGTCGGTATTCGACCAATGCAAAGTCACGGTTGCCCTGGTGTAATGCTAATGCATGCAGGTGACACGAACTCCAGCAACCACCAAACCTCACCCGGTACCCGTGCATCCGGCTAGTGCTGATATGGCGCCGCTGTGGGCTCTTTGTGCGACGAATTTCTCTCTTTTCACTGCACGCACTTACTGATTACTACTGATTACTACTGATTGCTACTCCTGGACGCATGCACCGATGGGACCATTGGTTCGTGGTCTAAGCCGCGACCCTCTCTGCCAGGTCTTGCCGGCTCGACTCGCCCCTAACCGCGGTGCTCCCTAACTGTGGTGCTCCCCAAGCGCCGTGCTTCCCTAGCCGCGGCGCTCCCCTTGCCGCGATACTCTCCCAAGTTTGGTGCTCCCTTAAGCACGATGCTCCCTTACCACGGTGCTGCCTTAACCGCGATGCGCCGCTCCCACGGTGCTCCCCTAACCGCGGTGCTCCCGCTCGCGCCCAGACGGACCTTCAGCGGCGCTGCAGCGGTCCGGTGCGGGGCGGCGGCGCGGTCCGGTCCGGCCCGGTCCGCTCGGCGTCCGGTCCGGTGCGCAGTGAGTGCCGTCGACTCCGCTCGCCCTCCGCCGCCGGATACGACAGCGACCATCTCGCCGAAGCGGTCAGGAGGAACTCTTACACCTACGCCGGAGGTGAGGCGCCCTCCGCGCGAATTGGTGCATGCCTGGGGTCATCGTAAGTGTGGGTAGCTGGGTCTCAGACATCGGGAGGGGAGGAGCAGTTGGGCTTGAGGTTATAGTTCTGGCAGGGAGCATTCATGTTGTCAATAGCATCGGGGCAGCGGACGCCAATGCCGGCAAAATCGGACTGCACGTGTCTCCTGTCCTCTAGAAGAAACACACACGGCTGGAATGTGACCACTGATCCAAGAAGGATCCACTTTAGGCGTCGTCTTCTTTCTCAATTCTGTGTCTCTACCTCGCAAAAAAGAGAGAATGAATCCTGCCGCCACACTAAATTGCAAACGTCATCTTAACATACTCCGCGTTAGGTTGCATTCTTGCAACGGCAATCGTCGCCCAGAACGTGTAAAACGTAAGATGCCTGCGAGAGACCTTTGGTGTTTGCCCCAGGCTCGTCCGCTGAGCCAGCGAGCGGCCAGCACACGGGCTACTCAGCCCAGCCGGCGCGCAGTCCTCCGTTCCGAGTCGTTCAGGTTGGCAGCGCCACGCCCGACCTGGTCTCCTCTAGTGACGTGGCCCGGCCGGGCGGTCGCAGCGCGCCCGACGCCGCCGGTCACGCGGCCAGCGCGGCTGAGCGCTGCGTCTACACGCCTCCGCTGCAGCGACGCGCCTACACTCCGCAGCCAGGCCGGGGCGGCCGCCGGCCGGAGGCGGACGACGAGTACGTGCCGCCAGCGGAGCTGTGCATCTACACGCTGCCCGCCAGACCGCGGTCGGCGGCCATCAAGCAGCTGCAGACGTTCGGACGGCGCGCCAGTCCGCCGCCGCCGCCGCCGTCGGTGGCTGTGACCGGGGCTCAGACGGGACACCTGGTGTAGGCGGCGCCACCGTGGTCGTTGACGGACAAAGGGACTGCTGGCGTGGGTGGAGGCAATGCGGTAGCTGTGGCACGGTGAGGCGTTGGGGTATGTTGTATCATCGGCGACGCCGTCACCCCCGCGGCCCAGCGACGACGCCCGGTGTAGATGGCGCCAAATCGCCTCTGTGGCCAAGCGACGACACCCGGTGTAGGTGGCGCCAAATCACGTCTGTGGCCAAGCGACGACGCCCGGTGTGGGAGGCGCCACCTCCGACGCAGCGCCGCGGAACAAGGCTGTGATGCGAAGACCAGGTGGATGGGCAGTGACGTGGGGATGGCGCTTGAACGCGCGCCGAGTGGTGAACAGTCAGTCCGCGAGAAATGATGAAGAGTCAGCCCGCGCGGAGTAATGAGGAGTCAGTCCGCACCAGCGGTGCGGAGTCGGTCCACGCAGGGAAGCGCCAAACGGGACCACGCAGAAGGACAGGGCACCAGCGCAGGGATGTCAGTACGGTCTGCGTGCGTGGCTGCATTGGTGACAAGTCACCCGAGGTGTCGCGCCCGGGCTGTCCGCCGTACTGGTGCGTCTGGCGTGCGTCTGGCGTACTGGTGGTGGACGTTTAGAGTCTCGGTGGGACGGTTGTGAGTTGTGATGCTTTATATGCGCGATGAAGCTCATGCTGTATGGTGAGAGGCTCCTAAGAACGTGCTGAAAACTACAGTGAAAGTATGTCCTGATAACAAATGCTAGAATCAATGTATGACTATGTTGTGTGAACGATAAAGCGTCTTACTCTTCGCATTCATCATCATATTGTCATGAGACCGAATACCTGAGCGCGCGCGAGTGAGAGCTCGGAGCTCTTGAAAAATTACGAGCACTTCCGTTGGGGCACCCTCGTGAAAGCCCGCCTTAAATTACACGTCACCCCGGACGAGCTTTTGCTTGATTCTTGCAGCCACACTAACGTAGACTCCCTCCGTCACCTGTCAGCGAACCTTTTTAAAGTACGAGATGTCCTCGCGATTGCGTTGCAAGTGTGACTGTAGCGAGGAGACATACTACTTTCTGTCCGTCGGAGCATTGCGCCAAGCGTATTGCGAGTGCGTACACGGAACGCATTGTCTTTGCGAGTCAGGCGCGCTGTAACTTTTGTGTTGCGCCAGGCCACCACCGCTGCCTGTCCCACGCAACTGTTTTGTGTTCCACCAGGCCACCACCGCTGCCTGCCCACGCAGAAGATTCAGCTTCGGCATGCATATATGGCAATGCCCCGGAGGCGAAATGGTGATTGCAATGGGTGTCGGTCTGCACCGACTGTCAGCGCCTTTGCGGAATGAATTTCAACAAAGGGCAAGTGTGTCGCCGGTGCGCGTGTTCCTCATTAACACTAAGGCTGCACCACGGAAAGCTGATCCGTCCTGCGCCAAAAATAAAGGAAATAGCACCGTGCTGTCTGGCGCGTAGCTCATCCGCCTGCTTTGTTCAGACCTGTTCAACGTGTCCTGTTCCTGAGAGCTCTGTTTCGCCTATAATAACTGCTCGAAATGTCGCCGTTGCCTGAGCACGATGAATTACACCGACATGACGGTCAGGATTATGTCCTAATGGTGATGCTGTCTGGGGAACACAGGTCCAGTCGAGCACGACATTCAGTTGTGCATCATTGTGTTATGTACGTGCGTTGCATGCGGTTTGCCCGTTGTGACCCATTCTTGGACGGTTTTGCACGATGTCGGGAGTTGTAATCGGAAACAGTGGTCCGGATATTTGGATGAAGCCCATGTTTGGATGAAGCCCATCTCCAAACTGCCCATGTCCATCAAACTTGTGAGTCGCGGAAGTGCTAGTCATACGAAAGTTATTGCTGTGGTAGATGATGTAACGGAATTGTGCCAAATGCGCATGATTGGTTACATATAAATGAATAAACAGATATAGGCGTTTTAGTTTTGTTGTTTGAATATGAAAAAGGAGTTGAAATGAGCACAGTGGTTCTTGGTATCCTGTGACCATTTGATATTTATACACTTAACTACCGCACTGGCAGAACTCCCCACAACTTGAAACGGACGAGAAAGGTCACGTGCCCACCCATCTGGTATCTCGGGGCAGAATACAGAGCAGAAAAGGAGTGTAATTTGTTTGATAACTTAGTTGAGATAGTTGGATCTCGGGACTAATCAGAACTCTTAAGCACCCGCACTATGAGTGGCACATCATTGTAACTGACATCAAACGAAAGGCCGCGCCATTTTGCACTTCTAAATTATGGCATGGTGTTAACAATAATGAAGGAGGACAAAACCGTCAGGTCTTGTCAAATCAGGGTTGGATAAATTAATTGACCATGGTCCGTCTCTTCCGTCGAAAGGAAAAATCACATCTAACCCAGTTGGCTAAAAACTTGTGAGATAAGCCTCACATGACCCGCGCTGATTTCCTGGCTTAGCAAGACTAACCCTGACTGGCCATAGTCAAAACAGTCGATGAATGACATCAACACAATTAAAAACACGAAGGGAAACCTCGAATTACTACATGCAGAGACACAGAATTAGCGTACAAGCCTTCACTGATGACGCCACATCTCAGTGACCTCACCTGATATGCAAATATCATTTCTTTCAGAGCTTGTTTACTAAATCATCAGTCAGCCTTTAGCAAGTTGGGCCATGGTTGGGAAGTGAGTTCTCGAGTCCATGGTCTGCGATAGGTTTACTTTTAGTCACCAGGCAGTGGCGGTCAATGTATAATGTGTGACCCTTGTCGTCGAACAAATTCACGCACCAATTAGGCGAGGAAGCCTTCCTCCTCTATAGTGTATTGTTACAAATACTCAACAGTAGAAAAATCGCACCAAGCTTACTACAGAGAGCACTTGGTGCATGACGGCATTCCCGGAATTCACGCGACACGAACAAGCCCACATCATCAGATAAGTACAGTTCAGGAGCGGGTGACTAGAGGGGCTAGCAACACACCAGATCGGCAACAGCACCTACTTGATGCTGAAGTTTTCTTATCGTGAGCAAAGCACAGATCTTACCACTTCCTGCTTCTTTCTTTGGGTTACCCAGGCGAGAGAACTAAAGGCACGTGAAACTGAGGGTCCACTGGAATTTGTCCGTTTGCACGATATTCACCCCTAGCAAAAACGCACTTTCAACCATGTGCTTGTTTGTTCGATGACTTCATACTTTCATTAAGGACATCATAACACTACAAGTTGAATAAATCAGCAGCATTGTCGTCCATTTAATGAGCTTAAGTCCCTCGGCTAGTTAAAGTTCCTCTTCTAGTTATGACACGGCTCTTTTGAGCCTGCCTAGTACTGGATAATCCTGACCCAGTGCTTCCCAGGAAGACAGGTTTCGAGTTACGTCAGGTCATATCCGACCTGTGTTCCAATACTTCAATACTTGACTTGTTCGCGAAGCACACCGGTTCCCCAGAACGCTCTTCCCTAATATACAATAAGTGAGCCGGATCAGTCCACCACGGCGTCACCAGTGTCCGGCGGCACTGCCCGCCGGTCGGGGCCGTCCGCCCGCGCGCGTCCGTGTATCACAGCCGAGAGCAGATCACGTGGTGTGGCGGCTACACCAGGTGACCGCGGTGCTCGAGCGTCGCCTCCGGTATGGACGGCGGCGGCGGGCTGGCCAGCCGGCCGAAGCTGGAGAGCGGCTTGGTCGACGGCGGCCGCTGGTGGGGTAGCGTCGAGTAGTGGCGCGTCTCTGGGTAGTAGGTGGACTGCAGACTGAGCTGCGGCACCGAGCCCTTCACACCGCTGGGGCCGCTCGAGTCATAGGAAGGGGTACTGGCCTTGAGGCGGTGGGTATGGGACACTCGGGGTAAGAGGGTAGTGTACAGGGGTTACTGGCTGATGCTGAGTGAGATGCCAGAACCTGGAATACAACAGACCATCAAAGTAACCTATACAACAACATAAAGCCGCATTGGGAATCGACTAAACAGTAGTGAACAGTAAACTAGACAAGTACTAAACAGTAGTCACAACCAGCACAAAGTTGTCGACCGGCTTGGTATGCTTAATTTTTTCCGACCGTCTTTCATGCGCATTTCATTATCGCATTTGGCTTAAGTAAGCAGCCTGGGTGTTACCGTCGGCGCACGTTATGTTGGATGTGATCAGGGTGCAGCCAATGACCAATGCTAAGGGCCACGCAGCAGAAATATCGCCACTAAAGGCCTTACTCAGCGGGTGGGCGCGCACGCAAGGCCTGGCCGAGACACTCACTGGTTTTGTGTGGCGTCCACGTACTGCTCCGCGGCGGGCACATCTCGCACCGTTGGCGTCAGGTAGTGCTCTCCGGGGTCGGCACACTGCGTCGTCCGAGGCACGTACAGCTCTCCGGCCGGCGGCGAGCCACGAGCGGGTGACAGGCGCTTTCCCCGAGCCGGGGCGCTCCGGTGAGTCAGAGACAAGTACTCGTTCAGGTCCGGGGTGCCCCGGCGGGTCGGCGGGAGGAACCCAACCCGGAGTGGTGTCTGTGACACGAACTCGTCCCGAGCCGGGGTGGTTCGAGAGGTCGATGGCATGTACTCGTCCGGGGCCGGGACGGTCCGCGAGGTCGGTGGCACGTACTCATCCTGGACCGGGGTGGTCCAGGAGGACGGTGACACGTACTCGTCCCGAGCCGGGGCGTTCCGCGAGGTCGGTGACACGTACTCGTCCCGGGCCGGGGCGGTCCGGGTCGGTGACAGGCTCTGGTCGTTCGCCAGGTGCCGTTGCTTCGGCGCCGCGTACTCGTCGCCAGCCGGTGCAGGCTGAAGAGTCGGCGAGACGTAGATTCCCAGGTCCATTGACGGCCTGGGCGGTGCGGCTGCACGCGAGCAGTACTCGGCTGGAGGTTCGATGAGCGCCGCGCCCAGGTACGGGTCGAAGCTGTGACGGCCGCCGCTGACCTGATGACCGGAGCTGAGTTAGCCTGAGTGGCTGAAGAGTACAAGAGTCACCAGGAAAAACGTAAGCGCGCGTGTGAGACAGGATTGCGAATGAAATTAGACGTCACGCAATGAACTTACTAGCCATGGCTTATAAATTACTCACAATAAAATATGCCGGCTGACCACACTTAACGCAAGCTAGGGTGTGGAATCAATCCGAACACCGAAGGTTTTGGCCAGATAACTTGTGAACGGCGTGGCGTAGCCGCCAAAATTTTGGGTTCTGTAAGGAATGGAATAGCAAATCTTTTGGCAGAAACATAAGATGTACCTCGGAAGGTCGCTGACCTAAGGCAGGTCAAATCCAGGCGGTGGTTGTCAAAGAAAACAATTCCACTTAGGATTACAAATTTTATTAGCCTTCGGTCAGGTACGAAGATCAGACTGAAGCTGAACCCAGTCTACTATTTTACTGGAGAACTTGGTTTATGGAATAGTTTCCGATGCTTCTTTTGAATTTCTCAATAACAGGGACTGCAACGGAGTCTTTCACGAACTTATCAAACGTCAGAGTAGGTCACTGACCTACAACAACCCAGAGTAACCCATCACTTTATGGGAATGCCGCCTCTCGCAATCCTGAACGCTGATTTTAATTCAAAAATAGAAAAACCCTTGTAGGTTTTTGTCAGCAAAACCTTATTAAGGTCAAACCACGTCACGTACCCAACAAAAACATCAGATCAATAACCCTTTGCTTAGAACAGGAATCTAGGTTCAAGACGGTAAAATGAGGAGGTCTGGGGGACTTAAGGCAGCGCTCTTGAGTTGGACCTTGTTTGGGCTTACTTACACCAAGGTCCTGACCTATGGATCTCAAATTTGATCATAAGTGGATTAACCTGCAGATCAATCCACCTTGCAAGCTTGGCGTGCCTAATTCTTCGAGTTTTTTGTATCGGGAGGTCAAATTGACCCGCATCCGAGCGAAGGGTATTCAAAAAGGGCACCCGGGCGCGTGATAATCAACCATAATCAAAATAATCAAATGCAAACAAATCCCTTGGCACGTACTGCACAGTCGTTCAGACTGTCAAGGCTGTCCTCTCGGGTGTAGCTCCTACAGCTCTTCACCGACATTGAGCTCGCAGTGCCGTACATGTGAAGTGTCTCCGACTTGGTGCTCGTTTCGTTGGAGGCTGAAATACACATGCGTTTAATTAATAGAGTGGAAGGCGTTACGGTTTCTCAACTTTCCTAAACCGCATAACTCTTTCTAGAAAGGGTCGACACGGGAGGTCATCTTCTAGATAATTTTCCAGCGTCAATCATCGGAGGGGGGTATAATGCCGGGGTTTACGGACGGACACGTCGTCTCAAATTATTTTGCGCTGCGATTTCTCTCATAGATCGAAGCTGGTTACGATGCCGGCCAATAGCCGCGTAACATCCCACCCCACGGCTCGACACCAGACCGCTACGCGCGTGGTTTCCCAGTACAGGCATCGACAAATTTATAATATTCCTAAAGAAAATCGATCTACGCAAACCAAAGGCAATGTTAGCAGAGCGACCGATGACAGCATGCCAAACACTCACAAGCGATGGGCATCAGTTTCATCTTCGCCAGTCGCTTTCGTCGTTGCACAAAGATGACAACTAGGACGACATTTAAAAGCAACAGAAGCCCTCCTAAAGATGAGACGACGATGATGATGATCCACGGCATCTGCTCCTCCGCAGAAGTTAGCCTCTCAGCGGTGTCAACGTCCCCTGCGGCAACATAACGAGGTCACGACAAAACTACTCACCGGCTTTCTGCTTTTTGTGGCGGCACCGGCGGTAGCAGCTGATGAAGACGATGTTGAGGAGCAGCAGGAAGGCTCCGACCATCGTGACAATGATGATGGTGAGCCGGGGGAAGGTCGCCTTAGTGAGGTCGTCCCGGTCAGTGACGTAGCCGACTGGAGGGGAACCTGAGTGGGTCACCGGGCATGCGTGTCAGACAAGCGCACTGGGGCTACTGAAGCGGTTGAATTAGGACGTTAGTAGATGCTAGAACTGCTGCTACGTCATTTCATGCAATGCTACGCGTTTTGGGCCGCTACCAGTTCCATCATCACACCGCATCATGAGAGCACGCCGTTTCACTCCGTTCACGCGTGGTTTAATCCGTTCTGGCTGTGTTCACGCGTGGGTTTAATCCGTTCTGGCTGTGTTCACGCGTGGGTTTAATCCGTTCTGGCTGTGTTCACGCGTGGGTTTAATCCGTTCTGGCTGTGTTCACGCGTGGATTTAATCCGTTCTGGCTGTGCTGTTAAAGCACTGTCACCCTTGGGACCCACAGCTTACCTAGTGTCCTGCGTTCGGCGGCCAGCGAGTACGTGCAATGTCACCCTTGGGTCTCACAGCTCACCTAGTGTCCTACGTTCGGCGGCCAGCGAGTACGTGCACTGTCACCCTTGGGTCCCACAGCTCACCTAGTGTCCTGCGTTCGGCGGCCAGCGAGTACGTGCAATGTCACCCTTGGGTCTCACAGCTCACCTAGTGTCCTGCGTTCGGCGGCCAGCGAGTACGTGCACTGTCACCCTTGGGTCCCACAGCTTACCTAGTGTCCTGCGTTCGGCGGCCAGCGAGTACGTGCACTGTCACCCTTGGGTCCCACAGCTTACCTAGTGTCCTGCGTTCGGCGGCCAGCGAGTACGTGCTCTCCCCGCGTCTGTTATATCCCTTGACTGCAAAGATGTACGCAGTATCGGAGGCCAGTCCCTCGACCCTGAAGTGGGTAGCGTTGGACGGCTGGACTTGGGCGTAGCTGAACTTGGTTTTGTCAGACACCGCTGAGTAGCGTATCCTGAAGGTCTGGACAGCACAGCTCGTGAGTCAGATGACGAGGGTGCCGCTCATGTCGTACTGTACGAACGCAGTCAGTGGGGAACGTCTAAGCTTCATGCTCGTTATCAGCAGGGACAGCCTTGAGGTCCTGTTTTTTCGACATTATGAGCTAGTAGCTCTCACGTTAACACTAGCCAGCATTTATTATAACAGGAAGTGCTGCTCAAACGACGTAATCAAGCAGTTGGTTGTGATGACAAAGTTTTTCCAACATAACAGACTGATTGATAACGTAACGTGATCTAACCAATGGCTCCTGCCATACTGAAAATTAACTATCGTCATTACTCGAATACATTTCCGTTCAGGACATGCATGCGGTCAATTCATACGAAGCCCAAAATTTACAATGTCAAACATATCGCTGACAGCCAGCAACCACCATCAATGCATCAATCTATGAAGACATAAAACTACGAACCTGCATCTAGCAAAAAGCATCGAAAAGTTACGATTTGACCAAATTCTTTCTAGGCCAACGTGCCTTCGTAGGTCTAAATGGGTGTTTCGTTTTCATTCTGACCTGCGGCAAGCCTCCGTCAAAGCCGGGGTACCAGGAGAGAGTGACCGCGTCATGGGACACGTTGACCGCCTTCAGTCCCATCGGCGGGTCAGGGGAGCTGGGACGGCCTAGCACCAGCTCCTGGCGTCTGGAGCTGAGCTCATTATGAGCCACGCACTCGTAGGTGGCGTAGTCCGAGGCCTGCACGTCCTTGATCTTGAGCACCGATTGCCAGGTCACGAGGTCAAGCTGTGGGCACATGTTGCAATCTGAACTAGAATGTCTTGGTGCTTACCCACGCCGTGACGCCTTGCATGACATCTGTTGCTAAGAATAACTTCCATCCTAATCAGATACACATTGCATAAATTTACCCCTTTTCAAGATGGCAACCATACCTCAATCAAACCCAACAATACACCTCACCTGAGTGTACTCCAGCTGGTATTTGTTGTCTTCTTGATCACCAATATCCACGCCCAGTTTAGACCAGCGGAACGTGACATTCGGGGCCCCTCGTGCTTGGCACGTGATGTGAGCATTTCCTCCGATCTCGGCAGCTGTCTTTGTAAACTGTCTTTTTCTAATAAATTCGGGCTCGTCTGAAGTTAACGCGCGTAGATTAGACACATGCAACACAATTTCACATTGCAGAGATGGTTAATACTGTTTCACGCATGTAACTACTGTTGTGTTTGCACACGCGTTGCGCCGTTCACTTCAAAACCTGTCGCTTATTAAATCAGCATCAAGCTTACCGACAATATCGCGCATTGACCAATTAGCTTAGTTCAAAAGAAAATCAAGGCCAGACATAGCAAAACAAAAACGAAAGCAAAATATAACCGAATGATACCAAACCAAAACAAGCCAGAAAGATATGGAAATGCGTTCCTTAGCCATAGTTATCATCACAGAAAAACACGCATCAATGCGAACCACTCACAACCTCGTCTCACTTACGTTTGACCACTAGTCTGGCTGCGGCTGCAGCTTCTCCGATTCCATTGTTAATGCGACAATGAAATTCTCCAATATCCTCCCTGGTGACATTGCGTATGGTGAGATAGGAGGTGCCGTTCCTGGAGAAAATGGTGACCCTGCTGGAGTTGAAGTTGAAGAGGTCGCGGTGCCAGGTGATCATGGCGTCAGTGAAGGGGTTGGCGTCGACTCTGCAGACCACGGTTCCTTCCTCTCCCGAGGACACGATGGACACGTTGGAGATGGACACTATTTCTGGTGGATCTGCAATGCAGAATTTTACTCTTAGCCGGCGTTCAATAGCATGCTACACTTAGCGCCTATTTAGACAAGCATTCTGACAAACCAAAAACCATAAGAAGTACCATTTCTTAAGAAACACTGGTCTGCTGTCCATATGCATCTAAAAAGGAGTCACTCCAAAATGTATTAACACCACAAAAGCGAGACACAGAATTAAGCAAATCTTGTTTTTGCAAGCGCGTAAAATGTACGAAAAATGCATTGCACCTATAGGTAAAGAAAGGAGCATAGGATAAAGTGACCCAAACATAAGGTGACGTAACGTAACAAAACGTAGCAACGCCGATAAAAAATGTATAAAGTATGCATTTTGATTAATAAAGTTGCGGCCCCCGAAGATCACTGACTGCAAATCATCCACTTTCAGAAAATATTGAATACGGTAGAGCATCGTGACCTTGCTTCTGATCATGCTGTACAGGACAGGTCGTTGCGAGTTGACGAGCGTTTATCGACACCACACAATATGCTTGGATAATCTGGTTTGGTTTAGGGTCCTTTTAGCCAGTAACGACTATTTGAATGCTGTGGGATTAAGGAGCGAGGTAATCAGTGGGGCATCACTCCGGCCATCGGGGGGGGCTCCGATGACGCACCTTACCGAGCATAGGAGCCTTCCTTCGAGGTATGCGTGGGCTCTAGGCCGGGGCTCCTGCCCGCCAGAGCGACGCTGAATCCCACTGACAGCTGATGGGCACAGCTTGTCCCGGGGTGGAGAGGATTGAGAACGAAGCGATGAAGGAATACAACAGGGCGGATTAATCAACGTTGCCATTCTAGACAGCGTGCCTCTTTGGGATACTGCGCCCGAACGTGCTACTCACGCAGAGTAGCGCGTTAGTCGAGTATCGAGATACTCACAGTCGGCTGTTCAATCCCACGCATCAGTTTTGTACTTACACTGGACGTTCAGGCCGACTCGAATGCTGGAGTTGCCCTCTGGGCTCAGTGCAGTCAGCTGATACCAGCCAGCGTCTTCCTTCGACGCTCCTGATATATTGAGAAAAGGCCCCTCAAAGACGATCCTTGCGTCATCTATTGATGACTCCCGATACCAGTGGTACGTGATGTTGCCGGGATTGGCGCTGGCTGTCAGGTTTAGGAGGCGCGACCCGCCGAGCCTAATATCCTCCACAAGCTGGGTCTGGGCAAATACCGGTGGATCTGAAAACAAACGTTCATGTTTTGATTGCAACGTCCATACCTTGAAGCTGACATGCCAATAATTACAGCGTCTTCATATCGTTCTTGATGACTCCCACAAGAGAGCGGAGTAAAAATAGATCAAGCAATCATTTCAACACCCTCAAGCATAGCCTCAACCATAGCCGACAGCGTGCTGGCAGACGTGGAGCGCAGAACTGCAAACTATTTGACGCGCAGGTCAGCTCGCTCCACTCACATGTGACGTTCAGCATGGTGTCCAGCTTCAGTCCGCCTGGCAGCTCGGACATCTGCGACCGGCACACGTACACGGCCCCATCGTGTGTCCAGGTGAGGTTCAGGCGCAGCTGAAGTCGGCTCGAGTACCTGCCAGCGCGAGCACAGCCGGGCTGACGGACGGGCGGCACGGTAAGGCGTGCACGGTCGGCTGGAATGTCCACCATCCGCGCCGGCATTCGTTGAAGAGGAAGGTGCCGCTCATGACGGCATCTAGAAATAAAACTCAAAGGAATGAAAAAATTAGAAACAGGTAGGTGCATACTCGAATGTCATCAAAATTTATGGGAGAAGTAATTAACGAATCTCAAAATCCCAAGCAAGGTTACACCGGAGGAAGTCCTAAAGCCCACGATTGTAACGTTTGTTTCGTCCCCATAGAACAATAGAAGTCAATGCGTACATGGCATCAATATAAACGTGCTGGCACATTCCAATGAACATACCCTCCCTGACTTCCAGCCGGGAACGTTTCTAGCGCCGTGACTCCATCGGTGACCTGGGCGTTGTCCCGCCACCAGGTGAGATCAGCGGCCGGGTAGGAGGGCCGGGACTCACAGGTCAGGATCGCCTGACTGCCCGCCCGCAAACGCTCCGGACGAACCTCCAGCTTCAGGCTGCTCGGCGGAACTGGTGGCGAAGGGAAATAGGGACATGTGCACGACACGTGAAGAACTAGGCATACGAACAAGGTAGGAACCAATGTGTAAATAATATGGTCGCATCGCGTACATAGATGGTACAATATACTGATTGTGTAAAACGGTAAAGAAGACAAAGGTAATTTGATTATGAAATTTGATGCAGTATAGAAATGATTCCAACATAGTCCGACAACGACAATATCCGCAGATGTAGAACAGTGCTTATGATCTTTGGTGATACGATATGTCTAACAAGCCAGCAGGAACAAAGCATGAAAACGATGCACCTGGCATCTGGGTGTCCATTCGAACCAACTGTTCAGTGCTCACAATAGACGCTGAGGGAGACTGTAGCCGTTTGTACGCCGCTGCCTGCCGAGTTTTGGCTGTCGCACTTGTACACCCTGCCGTTGTCCTTGTGGTCCACCTCGAACGTGATGACGCTCCGGGCCACGTTGTCCTCGACCTCGGTGTCGGAGGCCATCTCGACGTCGCCGCTGTACCAGGTCAGGGTGGCCGGCGGGTTGCCGCCCTGGGAGACGCACGAGAGCGACACCCGCTCCCCAGCCTGCAGGTACGTGCCTGGCTCGTAGCCCAAGATGCTCGGCGGCTTCGGAGGATCTGGAATAAGATAATCGCAATGCTTAGGAAACCAGTATGAAGTAAGCAGCACTAGCAAAACGAAGTAACGTATAGGCGAAATATCGCTCGGTTGGTTTTGTCAACAACACCTAGGTCGGATAGATAAAATGCATGTTTGTTAGATTTATGTCAGTTTCTGTAGAGATCATGAGTTTATCTCATCTTGAAAGAGCTACGTGCGTATCGTGCTATGTGACATAAGCACGACACAACGCTTAATACATTTGAACGCATTTGAGCACACAGCCATCTAACCCTGAGGTCACACAATCTGCACCGAGCCACTGTCTGACTTGCACGCACCGCATTTCCTTCATCTCCAATGTTGCGAGAGACTGAGGGCATTCCAAACGAACTTCGATGTCTTTTCTAGGAACTAAGAACGTACACACATGACAAAGCGACCAGCATGTCATTGTCTAGCGCATTATGACGGAGAACGCGCCATACTTGTGCGTATCTCACCCAGAGTCTCTCGGCCACCTACAGATGTTTCCGAACCCGCGAACGATCCCCACCAGAAAGTCAGGTCAGACTCACACAGCACCGTCACCGTGGCGGAAGCCGCCTTGGTGAGTGAGAGCGCCGGGTTGACAGCGTAGCAGGAGACCACCATGTCCTCGGCCAAGCCGGCCGGCACCGCGGCCGTCACCTTTGAGCTGGACACCCAGCCCAGCTCGGGGAAGTGCTCGATGCTCTGCGTGGTCTGCAACAGGCGACAGGTGGCGCTGGAGTCCGCGCTACCTCACCAACGACATCTCGAGCCGGTGGTATCGAGTTGTGCCGGACGTCGTCAGTCCGTAACACACAACAGATTTCGCTCGACGGCGTATTTCACCAGACAGCAGAATTTACCATACAGCAGATCTCACCAGACATTGAAATTTAGCCGACGTGGGCCATGGGCCAGATGGTAGATGCTGAATGGTTACAAACGGGTACCTCCCAGGATATCCTCATGGTCCAGGGTGGAGGATAAAGACATAGGCTTTGGCTCATAAAACATGTAAAAGTAGCACGCATTGAAAGGCGGTTGCGCTTAAACAAACTCACATTCATCATAGTCCTTCCGTTGATGACCCACGTGATGTTGGACGGCGGATTGCTGCTGGATGTGACACAGGTCATGTGTACTGTGTCGCCGCTTTTGACCTCACGCGTGCCTGACACTGTGACCTTCTCCGGACCGACTGCAAATGTCACACAGCTTCGATCAATAAAAGGTGACACTTCTGGCCGGGACATGATTTCAGGCTACTTTCCACAGGATTGTCCGTTGTACATGCTGTATATGCCTTTGCAGGAGATGTTGATTAGCATTCCATAACCGTGACAACTTTCTCTTGCAGTGATTGCCCCCCCCCCCGTACTTGTATGATCACAAAAAGTCAAGCATACCAGACCTTATACCCATAATCGGTGCGCCAATGATTGCTTTATAAGAAATCGTCACTTACACTGCACGTTCATTTGGGCTAGCGCCACCATGGGTTCAGGGTGAACCAGAGATGATGCCTCGCACCGATAGATGGCATTCAGATCTTCCACGGTTACGCTGAATGTGAACTGTGCAAGGGCGCGGCGGTTCATTTTCCGATATTTGAAGGTGATAAGTCGGTCGTTCTTGAGCCAGACCAGCTCGGCCGGTGGGTTGCCGCCCCGGGAGATGCAGGTCAGTGTCTTCTGTTCGCCGATTCTGACCACCTCGCCCTCCGTGTAGCCGCTGATCTCAGGGACTCCCGGAGGGTCTGCGAAGGATGGGACACCGTGAGTCCTTTTAAAAGACACGTACCAGAGCATTAGCAACACCAATCCATTACAGGCGGATTACTGAGCGGCGAAAGCACTGTAGCGTTGCAGAATTATAATTATCGAATTTGCGGTTATTTCGAACTAAGTTATCGGTGTGCAGTTTCTGGCGCAGGATTTCAGTTCCTATCGATCAAGTTTAAAATAACAAGACAATACAAAGCGCTCCAAATACTGCGCAAGCTTGTATCATGTCCGTCTCAGTTTCTGGCAAAATGTCTTCAGGCTACTAAAAACCGGTACGTTGTAGTTGCTTTTCAACGTTTCGAGAACCGCGAACTGCTGCATGATATGGTGTTAATAGTATCACACTGCCGCGCCATTCAAGCATTCTTTTAAGCAGCATTACCAGCAGCTGTACACTCACAGAGGACGGAAAGTCGCACGGTGGAGTTGAGCTGACGCTGCTCGGCCGGTCGGATGGCTGGGTGTTTGGCCACGCACGAGTAGCCGGCACCATCATCGGCAGCAGTGGGCCGCAGTGTCACCACCGAGGTCGTGTCGTTACGGCGGGGGCTGCCCCAGCCGGAGAACGAGTCCTCTTGTTCTGGTAAGAATGATATCCGCAGTTATAACGGGGGTGCATCACAGAAGAGAGGGACTGGGCTGCTGACTTTATAGCCATGACGGGCGTGCCCCATTGCGTTGTAGTTCAGACACAGAACTATTTGTTTCCACAACAACGATCACATGCATCACAGTAAAGAGCATTACGTCTGAAAACAAGCCAACATGTCCAAAACAGCACAAGAAAGATAGTCTCGAACGTTCGAACAGTCTAACACAAGGTGGAGAGAATCCTGGACCAAAGGTATGACACAGAAGCGGTGTTGTATGGTAAGTGGTTCGTGGCCTGTGATACAGTGCAAGCGCCACAATCAACACAGCAACTTATCTATTTCAACGATTATGTTTTGGACAGCCCAAATGAAACCAATGTTCAACCGGTATCCCAGTGACATTGAAAAATATAACCAACCTGACCAGTCTCATTCCATTCTTAGCATAAGCAATACAATCGCGTTTATCAGAAGCATTTTCAACGCGGAGCGTCTTGCGTAATCACATCAACGCACAGCCGCGCTCTTACGTGGGTGAATGTCAACGCCGTTCCGCTGCCATTGGACGCTAGCTGCCGGCCTGGCGCCGATGACGTCACATTTCAACATCAGCTGACTGCCCTCCCTGACCTCATATAGCCCCGGCTTGGAAGAACGTGCAGTCGAGCTGGTTCTGACAGACTTCGGCTTCACTGAAAATGGGATCGTTCATTCAGCTCTATTTGCTAGGCATGCACAAAGATCACGCATCTAAAATATGCCGACGGGCAAACAGAGAAAACTATGCCACGTACATGGATGTCTTCTTCATAGTCTGACACTGCAGAATGCGATGCAGGGGTCGCATGTCTGCAAGTTTGAAATATTTGCAAAATAGTGGGCAACACGTACATATTGCAAACTGTTCGCAGCACTTCTCAACGGCAAGCTGATCACAACAAGAAACACCGGCGCAGCAGCAGCCTGCGAGTAAGTGTAACGGACCGACTCCAGGCAGCGCACAACCGCGGCTCCCGGTCCCTGGCGGCGGCGGACTTTTCGCTCCGGCACAATTCATCATGCAGGCGGCAGATTGATTCGTGGCCGGTGGTCGGTGGACCGCTCCGGCCAGGCCGGCCGGCGGTCGGTGGACCACTCCGGCCAGGCCGGCCGGCGGTCGAGGCAGACCGCACAGCGGCAAGATGGATGGACCGGGCAGCCAAGCCGCGCGGCCTCCGCTTAATCCGCCGGCGCCTGACAGGAAATCCTGGCCGGACCGGGAACGGTCGACAAACGGGAAAGGAGAAACGGCACGGAGCGGAACGGAACGGAGAGAGAGGGTGGGACGCTCAGTTCGTTTTTTGGGCTGGCAAAGCCAATTGGGTGGCACGGATTCAAGATTTTAACTCGAAGCTGGCCTCATTTTGTTTCGTTTCTCAGGCGTTATGGTTTCCTTACAGCTAATGAGTGGCAATAATGGCTAGGATAATTTTTCACAGCACCTTAGTACAATAAATGTCAAATAGAACGGTCGTACATCACTCCACATATCCAAAAGACGTGAGAACGATTAGTCTCGTGATATATTAATGACAAAATGCACGCGGTGTTCCAGGTAAGGCGGCCAGCGGGATCATTACTGGTGTGAAACTTGCGCGATTTTACGAGATCCACGTGTGCCAAGCGCTGAAGGGATATTAAATTATCTCTCCGGGCGGTAGCCAGCCTCTCGCGGCGTGCGACGAGTCCGTAGTCGCGAGAGCCTCAGCGTGCCGGGCGCGCGCTGCTGCGCCCGGCACACTGGTGGCCGTCCGGTACGCGCCGGCACATGAACGTCAGACGCCGGCATTGGACCAACGGCGGGCGCTGCACTGGGAGCGTGATACTTGCTCAAGCCTGGCACCGACACCGTACCGGCACCAGCCGATAGAGATGGATCCAACGCCGTACCGGCACCAGCCGGAGGGATGGATCCGACACCGTACCGACACCAGCCGAGAGGGATGGGTCCAGCACCGTACCGGCGGCAGCCGACAGAGATAGATCCGACACCGTACCGGCACCAGCCGAGAGGGATGGGTCCGACACCGTGCCGGCATCAGCCGAGGGGATGACTTCGACACCGTACCGGCACCAGCCGACAGGGATGGGTCCGACACTGTACCGGCACCAGTCGACAGGAATGAGTCAGACACTGTACCGGCGCCAGTCCCAGCCGAGAGGGATGGGTCCGACACCGTACCGGCACCAATCGACAGGGATGGGTCCGACACCGCACCGGCACCAGCCGAGGGGATGGGTCCGACATCGTACCGGCACCAATAGACAGGAATGGGTCCGAAGCTATAGTGGCGAGAAGATCTAGCTGTTACTCCGGCACGTGTACCGGGACTCAATGCATTCACCGCACCCCAAGACGATCCAATGCGCACAGCTCAGTGTTACAACGCCTTCAGCAACGGCCGTGCGTGATAAATCCGACGGACGTTGGGTGCGCTTGTCTTACCCCTTCATTGTCGCGTCTTACACATCTATCCGCGATTATGACTTGCATTCTTAAGTCATTCGGTTACCAGTCTCATCTCAGTCATAATAAGGACTGCCCAACTGCATGCATGATGTATCGCAAAACACGGTCCGTGGTCGAGACTAGCATTCAAGGCGTTAAGCTGACTGAAAGCTTTTGCTGTCCGTTAATGCGACGATTCGAGCTGACGTCTCCCAGAAACGAATAAGCCGATAGCCGTATCTGTATTGACGTTGAACGCGGTATGACCATTGAGAAGGCGAAATTCATCTGACGTCTCTGTGACTCATACACATCTGAATGACTTCAGAAAAGACGGCACTTGAAAGCCTGCAGAAGTTCGCGTGCGTCTAGCTCAGAAACGAGCGGATTTGAAGCCCCAAAAAGGTTACAACTTTGAATTAAGGAAATTATCTTCAATATGGCTGTATCAGCTTGCAACGCCATACAAATGTGGAACAGTCCCTTTAATTATCTGCTGGTGCCGCGACACCGAAATATTGCATACAAAGTGCCCGTTAGCCTGCAATCCCTCCATTACCTTAGTCCGACCACTGCTGTGCGCCTAACACGCCCTGTAGCCACCGGTAGTAGCGGACCAGCCGTGCAAAGAGCAGGGTAAGCCAGCGGCCTGGTCGGCAGGGGGTCGCACTGCAGCGGCACTCGCCGCCCTTACCGAGTACCGTCCGCTGGCGCTTACCGAGTACCGTCCGCCGGCGCCTACCGAGTACCGTCTGCTGGCGCTTACCGAGTACCGTCCGCCGGCGCTTACCGAATACCGTCTGCTGGCGCTTACCGAGTACCGTCCGCCGGCGCTTACCGAGTACCGTCCGCCGGCGCTTACCGAGTACCGTCCGCCGGCGCTTACCGAGTACCGTCCGCCGGCGCTTACCAAGTATGATCTGCCGGCTCTTACCGAGTACGGTGAGGAGAGCATCAGCCCTGATGGCCGCCTGCCCCTTGTTTGGAGAGACTTGACACTGGAACCGGCCGTCGTCGTCCAGGCGCACGTCAGTGACCTCAAGGTCATGCACTCCTGACCCCGGGTCGCCCACCATCCGGTATCGCGAGTATCCAGGCAGCAGGCGGGAGTATCCTGAAAGTACACAATATGTATGGGACCTGGCGCTGCAATCATGACCGACGGACAATCATCACAGCATGCTTCATGAGCTTGCACCCTCTAGATGCCATCGAGTGTTGACGCTAATTTTGGCATTCATATTTATTTTCAATGCACTCTTGGCTTCAAGGGCAAATATTCTACAGAAATAAAATAATTGAACAGGAAATGGTCGCTACTTCGCTAGCTTAGCGGCCGATGAGTGCATTACGAACGGACTGCAATATGACTCCACGCCCGTACAACATGCATCACGGTAGTATATTACTTTCGTTCGTATTGGGTTACACAGCTGTTCTGGCAGGGGAAAAGCCTGTTTTTAAACCTTATTCAACCAGGGGCATGCATCATCGGCGGTAATTACGACCGTGCGGCCTCCGGTAGCAGTCGGGAGCTGCCGCCCAAGCTCAGGGCGGCAACCATTACGCTAATCCATAACGGGTGAACACAATCCGCAGCGTGGACAAACTCGTAATTTACCCCCGCAAAGCGCGCCACGGTAGATCCGTGTTATTGAGCCGAGATCGCTGTGCGCTGACAACGGCACCCCAGCGAGCACGCTTCTTGGTGCGCCCTCAAAGCTGCGCTCGTAATCGCGTGTTGGAATGCATTTATGCTGCGGCACCACCCCATTCCCCGCTCCCTTCCCCCGGTTCTCAATGCGGGCACGGAGGCGCCTCCCCTACGGAGCCGCGACACAAGGAACCGGGCGATAACGGCCATTCGCCATGTTCGTGCGGCTGTCTGCCATGGTGCCGGCTGCGCAGTGGCGCACAGCTCAGCTGCCCCGCAACGCGCCACGTGGTGCACATCACCACCACAATGGCTGTGTGTTGGTTAAATGACGTCAAAGGAGCGATGTGCGAAACAGGCTCCTTATAGACTCGCCGCAGGCAGTGCATAGGAACAGGGGGGGGGGGGGGGAGAAATTTGGGGCTACCATTCCTTGGAAGCTCAATCGCCTCTGCCACGACGGCCTTAGTAAGCGCGAATGCAATCGCAGTGTACTATCATCAAAATTAAGACAACAAATACGGCTTGCGTTTCAGCAGCGTAATCTCTGGTGTCATCTGAATGTCATCTAATCTAAAGTGATCAACTCGAAAAAGACAAGGCAAAAACGGTGCGCGGAAACACAATGTTGTTACAACACGTTTTAGCGCAGCGCAATGGCCATAGCCGGTGCGACATCTGCAGTCAGTATGGACCCGGCGCCGCCCGGACGGGTTTCACAGAAGGCCGGATGTGAGCCGGGGAGATCGTGGCGTGCCCGATCGGACCAACCGTGTGAGCCCCGGATCAGGGCCTGTCTACCCGCCCGAGACGGCGCCGTGTCTGCTAAGCCTCCGTGTCAGTCGCCGGGCCACGTGCTGGTCATCCACGAGGTCAGAGGTCAGGGCCGACGGCGCGGGGCGGCACCGGCCGACCGCGCGCGATTGCTGTGAGGTCCTCACCGAGGGCGAACCCGTCCTTGGCCCACTGCAGCTGGCCGACCTGATGGTGCACCTCGCAGCGCAAGATGGCGCTGTCTCCCTCCACTACGCTGACGTTGGACGGTCGCACCCGGAACCGCTGCTGCTGGCACAACACTGAAACAAACGGAAACATAAGGGAAGCACTGCAGTTCAATACGCAATGCAATATGGAAACATAAGGGAAGCACCGCAGTTCAATACGCAATGCAATACGGAAACATAAGGGAAGCACCGCAGTCTGGCAATGCCTTGCCCTACTTGTTTTGGTAACAAGTTTGGATCTATTTGACTAAACCTGTCGAGCCAGACAATCTGTGTAGTTCTTTCGTGAAATGGCTGCTTGCAAGATACCTGCACCGAAAATATGCACACTTTACGAATGCAGTGATTGTTTGGACTATCGTCCTCGCCTGGCGTGTAAGCATGCGATTCCAAATTCCAATTCCGTTCGAATCCCAGCGATTCCAAGGAAGAATTTGGGCTGTAATGCATACCTGCCTGAATGTTCCAACAACGTATCGTCGTTCTGAGAACTCTATAACACCTGACGATGGCTGGAGAATTAACTGGCCGAAACCTTGTTTTCATACTAACCAGACTAGGACGATGGTGCGAACAGTTATCTTCGCGATACTTATACCTCGCCTGAATCTTTCCGTAAAATAATGTATGCATCAATCGCTATTGCCTCGCCGCCATCCTTCCGTAACAAATGTATACATCAATCGCTAATGCCTCGCCTTCATCTTTCCGTAAAACTGTATACATTAATCCCTATATCGATGTGATCCGATGAGGATGTGCAAAAAACCTCAGTGAAATGCCAGCGGAGACGTGTATTTACAACCTCAACGAGACACTTCAGGCAAGGCACAATCTGGCAAGACGCAATCATGAATTCGCCATCCAGAAATCTCTGCTTCTCTCAGAGGTGTCACCTTAACACTTACACAACCTCAACCGGAACACTTACACACCTCACACGTTTACTCGTCACGGTGCACAGTCCTGGCGTAGCAGAGTTGCTCGTTGCACCTGACAGTTCCATAGTGAGAACAGCGCAGGCCATCGCGGGGTAAGTAGGCGCATTTTGCTCGGTTTCCACCACTGTTCTCATGAGGTATCTACGAAAGCCAATGGCGTGGAAGCACGTCCCGCCCAGCGTTCATTCACGTTTGTCAGCTATAGTTTGTCACGGAGTAGGGAGTGCAGCATGGGTGGCAAAGCAACCAGCAGCCCAGCGCCGCCAGCGTGGGAACACACTGAAGAAAGCTTTCAGACAGTTGAATCAGCAACCGGGGCCCGAAATGTTTCAGCAGTATAGATTGCTGGTGGTTGGTACCCATGGCTGAAGCTTTCAGCACTTTTGTTGAGCAGCCCCTCACGACCAATGTTTCTGAACATGAGCATGAAGATTGTGGTGAATGCCGCCGCATACGAAAAGCCGCACACGAAAAGTAGGGTGCCTTGAAATCACATTATCCCTTCGTTGTCTTCCGGAAGCTGCACATTTGGTGGGATCATCTCGCACAAAGTCCAGCTTGTGTTCTGAAATAGGTGTCGATCTGTGCGCTCCAGCGGCTGTCGCTGACCGACTCCTGGTCTGCCCCGCGACTGCACCCGTCCGTCCGACCTTCGCCTCTTGCTGCGCCACCTGGGACGACAGGAGGCGCCATCTGCAAGTCTAATCAGATCGATCCCCCCGCCGTCACCGGCGCCGCATCCGTAGGCGCCCTTTATTGGCGGCCAACAGCTGATCCTCAGGCGTGACTCGGCTCAGCCCGGCCCGGCCCGGCCCGGCCCAGCCCGGCCCGGCCCCGCCCGGCTTCCCCGGCTGCCGCTCGCCAGACGCAGATGACGGACGCGCATTGTTACGGCGCCGAGCTTGTCATTATCAGATCTTCCGGGCGGCCGGCTGGGAATGGGTCTGACACGACCGGTCCCCATCGGGCTCGTCTCCCGGCGGCCGCGACGCCGGCTGGAGACGACGCAGACGGCAACCGGCCCGAGCGCGCGGTCGGGGTCGTCACAGGCAGAAGCTCGAGTCAGTGTGTCCGAAGAGATCGACGGGGGCGTTCGGGTCTGAAGCAAACCACGGAAGCGTTCAGGGGTGGTCAGAAGAAGGTCCTGGACTGTTCCCGACAAACGTCAGGGGTGTTCCATGGGAGTGCTTGAAAACGTGCAAAAATAAGCAAGGTGCGAACTAAAATTCGTGCATTGCGATGTGTCCAAAAGGCCACCGTCTAAGTGAGGCTTGCTGGATGTTTCTGTGTTAAAGAGTATGTTCCAAATTCTATGATATTAAAGAAAGCATCAGCTATAATGAAACAAACTCACTCATAACTATTGGTATATTTTTAAGTGAAAAAGACTGCTGCAGACAACACAAATTCTCTGTTTAGCTAATATGTTGCTCAGTACGTAATTGCCTGATAACCTTATCGTACCTTGAACAACATTGATTGAGAGCCAATTGCCGGTCGTTATATTTGGAAATCGCGTTCAAGGGCGCCAGACATGAGCGATTCGATAACTATTTTTCTATTGGCTTTGATCGCCGCATGACTAATCAAAAGGCAGGTTTTGAATGGCGTTATTATGGCGCCATGAATGCCTGGGCAACTTTGAATTAGCTTTCCCGAAATAGTTTGCACATTTTCCCGGGCGTACAGTTCGGCAATCAGAGGGGTTTAGGTCTTCAGAACGGCATGGCTGTGAATCGCACCAAATGGTCTTCAATGTGGCTATTTCAGTTCATAAACCCACACAAACGTGAAACATTTCCTTTAAGCTTATGTCGCCACGTGATCATTGCTGCGGGGTGGCGGTCCCGTACGGAAAACGTAGCAGCTCTCGTTCCGACATGAACGTTTAGCACTGCCATCAGAGCTCCATGTGTGGGTGGCGCCCGGCTCACTCCGCCACTCCCACCGCGCCCACCCCGGCCCAGAGCCGCGGGCCAACCAGATTACCACTGACGTCTCTGGCCTGAGGCAACAGTCTCTGATTCATCCCCGGCTCAGGGTCATCGGGTCCTTCGCCTCGACGACAGAGGTCGCCATATTGAACTTGGCCGTGCCATGAATCAGATTTCGGCTCGGTTATTATGCTAGCGAAAACGGTGTTTGGAAAGTGTGACGAATCAGAAAAAATGGGGTGCACCGGACGAGGAACGCTGAACAAATAACAAGTTGGAGGTGTAGCCTGATTTGTGGAATGTGTGCGTCCGTGACTGTATACAATGTATGCCGCAGGGACGAGGGACGAATGCTCATGAGTGAATAATGATAAGGCAATGCTGTGTGAGAGGAGAGATGAACGGAGAGAGAGAGAGGGAGAGAGGATAGAGCGAGAGAGAGAGATAAGAGATAGAGAAGAACGGATGGAGGAGATCGAGGACAGAAGAGCGATAGAGAAGGGGAGAGAGAAGGAGAGAGAGGAGAGATCGCGAGACGAGAGAAGGAGAGGAATAGAAGAGAGAAGGAGAAGCTGAGAGAGAGAGAGAGGAGAGTATAGCAGAGAGAGAGGAGAGGAGAGCGTGAGAGGAGAGCCTTAGTAGAGAGAGAGAGCGCGATAGAGATATAGAGGAGAGAGAGGGGAGAGAGCTAGGGATATGAGAAGAGAGAGCGTCGAGGAGAGAGGATCGAGAGAGTGGCTAGAGAGAGATCTGATCGAGGGGAGGAGAGAGCAGAGCGAGAAGAGAGAGAGGAGAGCGCGAGAGAGGCGGAGTGAGAGGAGAGAGAGAGACGGGAAGAGCGAGGAGAGAGAGAGCGAGGAGAGGAGAGGGGAGCGAGGCGAGAGAGAGAGAGAGAGGGAGCAGAGAGAGAAGAGATCGAGAGGAGGAGAGGAGACGGGCAGAGATAGAGAGAGAGAGAGAGGAGAGAGCGTGTCGAGAGAGAGAGAGAGAGAGAGAGGGAGAGGGGGGGGAGAGAGCCTGAGCAGATTTTGAGAAGGAGAGAGAGAGAGAGAGAGAGAGAGAGGAGACGAGGAGAGAGCGAGAGAGAGAGAGCGAGAGAGAGAGAGACTAGGGGTATCGCTATATCATATGATCTCTTTCTCTCTCTCTCTCTCTCTTCTCTCTCCTCTCTCTCTCTCTCTCTCTCTCTCTCTCTCTCTCTCTCCTCTCTCCTCTCTCTCTCTCTCTCTCTCTCTCTCTCTCTCTCTCTCTCTCTCTCCTCTCTCTCTCTCTCTCTCTCTCTCTCTCTCTCTCTCTCTCTCTCTCTCTCTCTCTCTCTCTCTCTAGAAATATTGGACATTACTATTCGGAATCTAACAATAAGTTAAGAATGAACATATGTACTTGAGGGATTTGAGTGGTTGGAGGGACTGGACGGTCTCAACGTTTATACAATACCCTAGATTATGTAACAGAATACGACTAGTGGTGGATTATGTGCGAACAAATCCATCGTGAAATCCACCTGTACACGCTCACATGATATGCTCTATTCATTTTCCTATGTCTGCATTGTTTTTCCATCCTCTTCCTCCAGAAGTGCTTGCTTGTTTGCTTCAGTTCAGGCATAAACCCAAATACATTTTAACTACTACATTACTATTTGGTGTCCGATTATGTCTTGCCGTTATTCGTATAAATATAGCATTAGTGCTTCATCTTGCCAGTCACTTGACCCTTTCCGACACTCCAAAAATATACGACATGAATTATTGATACGATCCCACTTCCGAGCACCCAAAAGTGATAACGCTGACACAAGCTGCCACGTTCGCCCAGTAATCAAGTCCAAAGTCAAGATGGGCATGGGAGGCGCCGTGGGGCGCCTAGCTTCCAACCTTTCCAGCTGGGCCCACTGAATCCATGGTAAATTAGGAGGCGGCCCTCAGCGCAGGCTGAATAACATTATGAAACCAAAAACTCCACTCGATTTCAATGACAATGCATGCCGAAAATTAAATTAATCTCGGAGTGAAAACGGAGAAGGTTGAATATTTTCAGAAAGGTATTCTGCGTCTTGGATTCTGGCCTAGGTAAGAGACGCAGCAGCGCTATTGGCACACTGTTGTTGTTTAAAAGTTTCATAATTACGTTTAACTAATTATCTGTTGCCAAAAACGAAGTTCGGCCATGCCAAGCAACTTCAAATGAGATAAGTGAAAACACTAACGCGGCATGCGGTAAACCATTCGCCCCAGGGCTGCACGGGAGGATCCCCATACTTGAAAACGCTTCGCGTAAGCCTGCTACAACCTACTTGGACGGCGCACACTACAACGTCGGATTGAGCGCTTGCTGGCTTTGTTCCAGAGAAACAGCACGACACCGACCATAAAGACGGCTAACAACGCAACGTCGGCCTGCGCTCCTCTCTCCCCGTAAAGTTCGCTGTGCGCCTATAGATTTCAGCTCGCAGCGCAGCCCCGGCGAGGAGCGGGAGCCCAGCCGGGCCTGCAGAGGCGAACCGGGAGTCTTCCTCTCCGCCGGCCCACTGGGGCCTCGGCGGACCCCGATGAGGACCGGAAGCTCTGCCGACAGCACGGCCTGAAGACGGGAGCCGGAAGCCTCCCTCTCCGCCGGCCCACTGGGACCTCGGCGGACCCCGATGAGGACCGGGAGCTCTGCCGACAGCACGGCCTGAAGACGGGAGCCGGAAGCTTCCCTCTCCACCGGCCCACTGGAGCCCCAGCAGACCCGTTAAGGATCGAGAGATTCGCCTGCAGCAGGACCTGAAGAGGCGAACCGCGAGGCTCCTTCTCCGCCGGCACCCTGGGGCCTCGGTGGACCCCGGCGAGGACCGGGGGATTCGCCTGCAGCAGGACCTGAAGAGGCGAACCGCGAGCCTCCCTCTCCACCGCCCCACCGGTCTCGGCGGGCCCAGCGAGGACCGAGAACGCCGCCGACAGTAGACGCGTCGACAGTTGCCGACTTCCCGCGCCCGCCATTACCCATGCTAATGGCGTGGAGCCGCTCGGTGAGCAGGGCCTGCCAGCTGCCGCCGCCCCGGCCCCAGCCCGGCATGACCAGCGCGGCACTGGGCATGGCCTGTGTGCACAGTGCATGTGTACCGGCACCGGGTGTGCAGAGGGTGTGCAGGCGCGAAGGAGCCCACGGCCATGCAGCAGGTGAGGAGGAACGGGCCTCTCCGACATGCGGACGAGCCGTCACTCTCGCAGGTGGAGGAGCTAGAGCTGAAAGGGCGGTGCGTGGGCGCGTCCAGATTTGGCTGGTGATGGAAAACTCCAGATGCAGTGAACGCAACGTGACTGGAAATAGCCGTGCGACAAAAAGAGCTGGCTGTCGGACAATTTCATGCAATTTGCTTGCTGTATCCTGTAGTAGTAGAGAGGCATGCGTGCAAGCAGACGCGACCTTAGACACGCATTAGCGCAGAACGAGCTTACAATGCAGTATGCTATTGACGGCATTCAATGCTTTATCGGCTCAATATCTGGAAAATGTAGTCCATCTTTATAAGACCAATCGTACCTACAGCTGGCGGCATAGCAACCAGAGACGTTATACAATCTCTAACGCGCGAAAACGCCCGCATCGAATATATGATCGGCTAAAGCATCCTTTGCATATCAACGCTTGCTTGCCGTATGCTATCAGCCACGAAAGTACATCCACAAATGAGACAGCTACAATGGATCAAAATCTCACCACGCATGGAGATAAATCCACTGGAACTGGACACACATCAGTTAGATATTAACCCAAGCTCTTAAAGGGCAGCAAATCGAAACGCACACCGCATTTCGAAGCGTCATTCCCTGACGAAGAAGAAGGCCGTATCAGCACAACGGGGACAACTTTTGCCCGACAGAGCCATCAGCGTCATCATTCCGCCCGAGGGACGGCTCTGTTTTACTTTCGAAAGTTGAAACGATGTTTTGTTTGTCTTTCGAATCAAAATCAGCGACGGAGCTCAGTTTCTTCTCGCCCTGGCAGTGAAGACCGCAGGTTTCGGGCGGTTCTTACAAACGCATTAGCTGGCCACGCACAAAGCATAATAGCATTGCGTGTACAGGAGCACGGAGATATTGTATTTCGCATTTTTTTCTTAAACAAACTTCCGTCTCCCGAGGGAGAATTTGGCGGGTTTTAGTGGTAGAATGTGCAGCAGCTTATGACAACGAGCATTGAAATAAAGAGTTCTGAATATCGCGTAAAGTGGCGTGCCCGTCACATATTTCGACGAAATTTGGTAAACACGGCCAACTGGTGGTAACTTCTCTACTGGGGAAAAACCATGCTCTTATCCATCCAAACTTATTACCAATCACTCCTTCAAAATACGGGCATATGCATAGGAAGATCTTAGAAATCAGGGAATATTTACAATTTTGAGGCGAATTTTCCATGCACAACCACGCAGTCAAAGTCCAACAGTCAAAGGCGAGGGCAAGGTTTCTTACCCGCCTTTTCCTACACCAATGAAACACCCAAGCTTGGATCTCAACGGACGACGCTTTGCACTGTCATTTCGCCGCCACTGATGACCTCCCGGGGCGCACTGGTGGTTAGAGTTAGACATATGGTACATATAGCGAAGACAAACTTATCATTTCATCCCGCGGACACCCAGCTTCGATACGCGAAAAATGTTAAGTGCGCATCTATTTGACGAACTGTCAGCCACCGTCCGTCCAAATCACAGCTCAGATCACCTGGCAAATGCATTTCCTTTCAGATCCGTGCAACTGCGAATAAAGCTCCCTCAGTCATTCACCAACGACGCCCTCCACCTAGAAACGCATAAAACGTAGCCATTTCCCATGCCCGAGAAGGTCAGTATGATTGCGGAACATTTGCGAGACCATAAACTGGCTCCAAGCCGGCGTAATAAATAGTACCATCACTCGAGGGGACCACTTTTTGTTCCATTACGGGTCAGCACGCGGCACCAGGTCGGTGCTAATTGGCCTCGCATGAGACCGGCGGCGTGAGATCGCCCCGAGCGGGGGCCCCGCGCCCCTGCACCGGCGTCGCCGGCAGGGGTGGGAACGGACCGGGCCGCCACAGGAAACATCGCCTGGCCACCGGTCCGTGACCCGGGCTGAGTCACGCCCGGCCTGCTGATGTCGTCCCCTGGCACGACACGGCCGGCGGCGGGGCCCTGCGCTGGGGCGGCGGGCTAAGCTATGTCCGGCGCCCGACAGTCTAGAGGTAAAGAGGCCGTCGGGAGAAGAGGCGTTCTCGACGCGGCTCCCGGTAAAAACGCGAACAGGCGAAGTCGTAGGGCTGCGATGAAAGCGAGTCAAAGGCAAGGTTTATTATGATCTGCATACGAACCCAGAAAGAGACGCGATACGTCCATTTCGAGCCATCGTAAGAAATTTGGTCTTCAGGGCATTGGCTGCGTTCAGAATCCATTGGATGGGGAGCAGGCATAGAAAGCTACTAGGCTTTTTTCTTCTGCGCATTACCATTAACAGACACAATAAAGGGCAGCAACGGTATGTAGAAAATTATTAGTTATGTTAAATATTTTGAGTAGCAAAGAGCACCAATAAGCAGGCAACAGACCATCAACGAATACAGTCATCAGCCATCAACGCAGCCATCAGCAGACGAATAGCAGTGGGTAGCCCACGAATTTCTGCTAAATTGGTGGCCCCAGGTGGTGGGTTTATTTACCGGGAGATACAACATTCACGCGGGGCCGATTTGGCCACCCGCCCGTGATGTCTCATATCTTATCGCCAAATCGCTCCAGCACGAGAAATGCAACTTGCTGTCACTCATTTTGACATATCCTGCCGAAATGTTGCCCCCCCCCCCCCCCCCCAACCCTTCATTGCCAAGAGGCTCTTTCTGGCATCATCTGTGGCAGGCACGTCGGGGTACGCCTAGTGCCGTCGAGATCACGGCGTTGTTCCTAGTAGGGGCATTCACAAAATACCTCCCACCAATCGAAGCCAATGTTTTATAGAATTAGTTTTCATGTCATATGTCATGCAAACATCTAATGTCATCCGAAAACGCAACCGCCATGGGCTTAGGGAGAGAATATGCAAGAAGAATGACGCTGATTTTGAACAAAATTTGACATTTTATACCAACCCCTCAAGGCATTCTTCGCTGCGATGAAGAATAGATGCATCGACAGCAGGAGTGGTACCTGGTGCCAAAATGTGTGTGTAGGAGAGAGGTATGGGAGCGGCAGTCGTTTGACTCGTTCACGATCGATTTGTCTCACAATGCTTTACCAAACGTGAGCTTTCCCCGCTCATTTCGGCCATACATCTGCTATTGATCCCAGGGTATGAGTAGATACATGTAACACAAAATGGAGGGGATGATCACACGCTACTCGAAATTGCAATGTCATGCTCAATACGCAGTTGGCTATTCCCACATACTCGGAGCTCCGCATCCACCATCGCTTCAAAAATGGCTTACACTTGAGCATTTAAAACCAACACAGTCCATCATCGAAAATCAAACTGTACCAGAAGTTTGAACTAGATTCAACAAAGTGTTCACTTCTAAACCCTTCATGTTCCCCTCCCCAATGCACCACCGATGATTTTCCCAAATTTGTTTTTTCCAAACCCGAATTGGGAAGTTGCTTCAGGTCACCAAGATCCGTTTGAGACCATGAAAACTGGCCCGCGCGCTCTCGAGACAGCAGTGGAAGCCGCCCTCACATGCATTCCAGCAAAATTAGCCGCTTGCAAATAGGTTCAAAGCCCACGGATGACAAATACCGGCGCGTGCGTCTGTCATTCCTAAGAAGCCAACGCCCTCGCAAGAGCGCTGCCGGGCGGCCACCGCTGCGAGTGACACATAAAGTAATGCAGGACCACCTGCAACGCCCACCGCGGTGCTATACTTGCACTGCAGATTACTACGCTGCAGCCGATGAGTTAGCGGCCCACGTCCACAGCGCGCGGCACAGCATGCGGGGACGCGGGGAGGGCGTGTCCGACCCCCGCAGTCCGCAGAGGCGGGGCGACGCCGGATGACGCTGGGCAGCTGACGTCATTCACCAGGGCGAGCCCGGCGGGAGGACAACGCCTCGTAGATCACCCGGGGTGGCGCCGGACCAAGAGCGGGGGCACGCTGCGCACTAACGCGCGCGCTTCCAGACTGCAAGAGTGCGAATAGATGGGCCTTTAGGGGGGCAGAGCGCCCCGCCATGCATACGTCATACGGTTCGGGTTTGGCTAAGATATAAATGTCGGCCAGACTCTTACGCCTTGGTTGTTGCATGCCAAATCATCGTTCCATGTGGCGGTTGATCAATCTCAAGCTAACGTAAGTTTACGATTACATCGTCCATTTTAATCTACGTAGCGTGCGCCACACACATGCAATATAACTCGTACGGATGTGCGGCGCGTGAATATCCTTAGCAGACTCGCACTTCCTTCCCAGCGGAACGAGCGGGCTCAAGAGCCGAGCACGCAGCTCAGCCGAAGGGTCTGCCCTTCCGGCGAGCCCTCGTGACCTCTCACACCTAGATGTCATCCGGGCGGCGGCTGAGTGGGCCGGCAGTCCGGCTTCCTGGCATCCCGGGCCTGGCGGTGTAAATATGATCCTGATGAGCTCTGATGCGCTTCTAACGACGCCGAAAAGGGTTGTCATTGCTTTCACCGGCAGCCCAGTGAGGTCACGCACGGCAGCAGCCGGCCGCTAAAACGGCCTATCGCTGCACTCGGTGGCAGACCGACCGCCACCAGGCCTAGCGCTACACTCGGTGTCAAACCCGCCGCCTCCAGGCCTAGCGCTACACTCGGTGTCAAACCCGCCGCCATCAGGCCTAGCGCTACACTCGGTGTCAGATCCGCCGGCACCAGGCCTAGCGCTACACTCGGTGTCAGACCCGCCGCCATCAGGCCTAGTGCTACACTTGGTGTCAGACCGGCCGCCACCAGACCTAGCGCTACACTCGGTGTCAAACCCGCCGCCACCAGGCCTAGTGCCACACTCGGTGTCAGACCGGCCGCCACCAGGCCTAGCGCTGCCCTCAGTGTCAGACCCGCCGCCACCAGGCCTAGCGCTACACTCGGTGGCAGACCCGCCGCCACCAAGCCTAGTGCTACACTCGGTGTCAGACCGGCTGCCGCCAGGCCTAGCGCTACACTCGGTGTCAGACCCACCGCCGCCGGGCCTAACGCTACACTCGGTGTCAGACCCGCCGCCACTAGGCTTCCAACGCGATGCTTTCACTAATTTTGTACAATCCACCGAAAATAACGGGTTAACTTTGCGGTATGCTATTGGGGATAGCTTAATCGGAAGCAGTGGGTTGTGCTCTGCCCGCGTTACTGAATATTTAAAGAGAAATTTATGCCGCTGTTTCGTACAGTACGAGTTGCCAAATTACACGAATTCCTGTTTGGGCGCCGGCTGAACGCCTCCTGAATCAGACGGGCGTCGACTGAGCCCATGAGAAGCGGCGTGTCGGCTGCTGCCCCTCGCCCGCGGGTGCTCCGATCATGATGGCCTGTTATGTTGAGACAAATGTTGGGCCTGGGGGCGAGCCGACAGCAACGGACATTTTGCGCTGTAGCTATGGTTATATGCGCGCATGTAGGACACGGTCGTGTTCTGTAAAATACGCAGTCATGCTGTCGGTTTTCAGAGTCGCACCCAAAAGTATATCTTACATAACTAAAAGAGCTTGGAAACAAAGGAACGATCACAATATGCGGGGCTACACCCTGATGCTGAAAAAGTCGACGTTTATTCTGCCAGAAGACAGTGGTGAAGCGACGCTATCACGCGATCAATGGAGTATTTTGTGCTCATATGCTCCGTTTCAAGGCGGTGCTCATGGTCACTAGCCGTATCCTTCCATCTCCTGGTGCAATGAAGGTCGGTTATTTGCAACCCAAGAGCTTGGAATGCCGAAAAACGGGAGCTTAGAGGCCCTCTTGCTGATACCAAGGACAGTCCCAGCCGGAAGACCAGCATCTCGAATTACCCTGTCGATCGAAGAGCAGCCCGAACGAGCAGCGAAGGACTGCCACCATCGGGGCCCATAAATCGCTGGCGAGATGGAGCCTCCTGACGGCATCCACAGGCGTTATCGACGCCGGCGGCTTAGCTGTGCTGTACCGCAAAGGCTGGTCTTTGCGAATGGGTGGCTGCCTCGGCCGCCTGCAGCTGTGTATTCTTGGGACGAGAACACCCGCAATGGAACAGGCCCTCTAATTAGCATTAAGCTTGGCCGAATAACGGAAGATTTGGAAATGTTTTAACAATGTAGAGGAAACCGTATTTACTGAGTTTCACTGCGGCAAATGGGCGAACATAGCACCATCATTTGGACGTGGTTGAGAAACAGCAGAAAGACCTTAGCAGCACGCGGCGGATCAACTCTAGCAAACGCGGCTCTATTCAACAAGTCAGAGCACCGGGGACAATACACAACAGACGGCAACATCGGGCTGCTTTCGGTCCGGGAGCAAACTCAACATTGTTCCAGCGCAGAATTACTAAACAACACTCAGCGCTGGGCACGGCTCCCAGGGAGAGGCCAGCCAAACAAACAGCGCATCTGCAGCAGTGCACTCGCGAATAACTGAGTTATTCCAATCCCCACTATCCCCTTTGTCAGCCATCGAGGACGTCGCATGCCTATTGGCTTGGTTGCCTCCAACCCCGTCATCCCAGGTGATCAAATCTCGAGTGAAAAATGACGGCCGGCGAGCAGGCGCAGGGGCACAACTGTGCTGACAAACGCGGCGTCACGGCGCCAACAAATGTGCCGCTTGCCCTCGGGAAATGACGCGTTCCAAAATGGCAGACAAAAAATACAGGAAAAATGCAGCCCCGAGTGCGAGAGCCACTAATCTTCCCCACTGCTTGTCGTCGCGTGGAGTACATTGTCAGGCGAGTTTGCGGGTGCGGTGGACAAGGCGCACAAATGGCATGGTTAACATCAACGGCGATGTGACGCATTAAGCAGTCAGCTAGTACTTATATCTTATTGCGCATCATTGCTTGAATACTGAGTATTTAATGTTTGTGTGCTTTACAATGTGCTGATATCTACGTGCAGTTTGTGGTCGTGATGTATAGATTACTACGCATGTTTTGTGCGTGTATAATCGCATCTGAACGTTTAGTATGCTATCATCGCGCTGGTAATAGAGTGTAGAGTGAACATTCTGTACCACCAGGATCGCGATGATAGTGCCTCATTATCACTGTAATATACCGCACTGAGAATGAAGGCGGTACACTCTTAAGCATAGCCAGCTGTATATTTCGTAAGCATCAAATATAAGTAATGGAAGTATGCGTACTGTAAAGTCATGTTCGAGTGAAATATGTAGACGCTTTCGCCCTCCCACTCCTGATTTCTTTAGCGTGTTGTATTTTGGATGGGGTTTTCTATCCAGTGGCAATGATTTTAAGGCCTAGGTATGGGTACATTGGCATGGGCGTCTTAAAAATACAGACTTACAAATACAGACTTAGTGCGGTATATTACAGTGATAATGAGGCACTATCATCGCGAGCCTGGTGGTACAGAATGTTCACTGCACAATCTATTACCAGCGCGATGATAGCATAGCGGACAAATACAGACTACACTTAAAAATACAGACTTAGCAGCAAGATTTTAGATGAGAGCAAAGACCAAAAACGGTCAGAAAAACTTCGTCCCTGAAAACTACACAGAGCTTGGCACAGTCAACGGTCTTTGCTTAGATGTGGGAGCTGAGATTGAGCTCACAACATCGGCTTAGCACCTGATATTGAATCCAATCAAATGGGACGCAAAAGCTCATCAAAGTTTCACTGCGGCAGACAGATGGTAAATTCAATGTTATACCCTGCCGTGGTATGGCTACAAGAGAACTACACAGCAATTGGCGTGAATAGGGAATGTTCATGTTTGGGTTTCCCTGGTGGACGGTTTGACAAGCGTGTGCGGCTTCTCTCTACATCTGCGGATATGCCAGCAGCTGTGTTGCCCAAATTGTCACGCGTGCTACATCTGCAGGTTTTGAGCATATTTTATCGCGCCATTTTTCTGCATTCTAGAATTTTATCTGCATTCCGTTTTGTTTTGAATGCTCCTCTTGACGTGGGAGACTCCCCGACTGCTGTCGACGAAGTGGCAAAATGATTTCCCTTTTCATGAGTAACGCGTGACTGTGTTACGAGAGTAACTCGAGCGGCTCTTAGTACCTGAAGTGGCCCTGATTGCTCATATCCGCAGCATTGACTCTAACCCCTAATATGTCGCTTGAGATCGTCACACAATGACTCTGATCGAAGATATCACATCGGACAAAAAGTGACCTTCAAACTGTAAGTCGAGACCCTGGATGAGAAGACACCCGGCCGACGTCCACCTGCCCAGTGTGGGCCGGGCCGGTCCGCTACAGCCATTTCGCGTCGTGTCGTCCCATACGGCCGGCCCCATGTCGCCCCATGCGGCCCGTCCCATGTCGCCCCATATGGCCGGTTCGCCACGAGTAGGCCGCGCCACTTGTTGCCTCACGTCGAGGGCCTCTTCAATCGCACACCGGAGTAACGAAGCGGCGCCGAGTGCTCTGCTTCCCGGCCACGCCACGCGCGCTGCCTGCGGAATACGCGCGCGATGTCTGGCCCGGTTAGCCCTGCACACGGAGGATGCTCGCATTTTACCCGGCCAGCGGGAAAGAGTCGGGCAGAGCGTGTTCAGCCTGCACGAGCCAAGGCTCGATGTGTTCAGCTTGCAGGATGTCTGGCTGAAAACGGGTGCCCGCCCTGATCGATCGACGGACGGGGATCCGTGCCTGGTGACCCGAGCCCGGATCGCAGCACACGAGTCCGCAGTCTGTCAGACAGACATGAGCTCGCGTTCACTGTGTAACCTCTCATAAATGGAATGTTTGTCATGTCAAGTACAACTTAAAATGGGTGTACTTTGACTACCTCCTCCACTCATTTATTGGAGCCACTCGCACTGTTGGAAGCCCAAATTTTACGCACAGAAAACTGATGCTGACCGGCACTGATTATCGTTTCCCGGCGGCCGCGGCGCGTGGCGGCCGCTCTCGGCATCCGCTCTCACCGCCTCTCTCATTATCGCAGCTCGCGCGATAACATCAGATCCGGCTGGACACCTGGCCAGGACGGCTTTTTAGAGCTGCCGCTACCGCTCAGACGGCCCAAAAGACGGCGGCCTTTTTGCCGATTCCGCGGCGGCCCGCGGCGGCGGCCAGTCAACACAATAGCGGACCAGTTTTTCGGCCCGCGCCCGCGGCTGTGGAGCGAACTGCGAGACACGGTCCCAGTGCTGTACGAGGCTATCTCATTAAGCCAGAAATCAGCCGCCGGGGGGCGTGAGAGCAACTTTCCTTCGCTCGTAGAGAACACAGCTTGGGCTAAAACACAGCCAGCGTCCCGAAACACACAAATGTGTGTGCATGGCACACATCAATTCTCCGCGCACATGAGCTTCGCTAACCCTCCGTGGGAGTTTCGCTGCCGGCGGCCCGCCCCTGTCCGCCCCGCAGTCGGCGGCGTGAGACTCCACGCCAGCTCCCGACTCGCCTGAGATCGCTGTGCGTTCTCAGCCGCGCTGTTGCACGCTTGCATGCGGCTGGGCGGTTCGGCACGGCGCAGGCCGGTCGGGCAGCGTCGCTGGGGCCGCGTGCGGTGGCAGAGGTCGCCGGGGTGCCGGCCGGCCGCCGCTGATGGGAGTGTTCCCGGGGGGCGCGCCACGACAGCGCTGCGGCGGCGCCGCGCTAATGAACACCAGTGCCTCTTATGGTAATTTAAACAGCTCGGCTAACGCCGCTGACGAGTCGTTACCGAGCCGGAAGTCGGCCGCTGGTTGGCGGCGCCCCTGCAATTTGCAACATCTCACCGGCCCCGGCGTCCGGCCCTGCGGCGGGCCGGCCGGACTGCGGGCGGACGGCCCCCGCCAGGCGCGGACAGGGGTGGGCAGGGGCCGACGAAAGCAGCGCGCCGCTCACCCTGCCCGGTACGGCTTGCGCTTATTTGGCCTAGGTGAGTGCGTTAGGTCCGCGAGAATCATATGTTACGGAGTCGCAGTGTGGACGGGCTTGTCGGTTGCACCGAGCGCCACGGCCCGCGTAGTCTCAACATTGGAGACAGATAGCTGCAAACGTTCAATCGTGCTGAAAACACTTGACATCCCTGTCCAATACCCTGTCAAGCCCGAACTCGTTTCCTTTTAATGAGAGGGAATTCTTCCCGTCATCTCATTAAGTTAAGCCACCGCGGCATTCAGCGGTCATTATAATTTCTTACTTGGTCACTCACTTCTCCGCCACTTGTCATACAGCCTTGGTACATCAAGCTGTCTGTTCACCGAGACAATCACAATTTGCTAGACAGAGCGCATTGAGCTGAGAGCTACATCAACTAAATGCATAAAAAATGCATTTATTGCGTGCCATTTCAGTATGGCCATGACCTCGCGCCAATAAATCACACCAATTAGACAACGGACTGGCGGCGCCCCGCCGCCCTGCCGCCCGGCCTCTCTACCACCGAATGCTGCACGCACCCCTGGATGAACCCAATTCGATAGTAGATATAGCCGGGATATCTAGCCATCTCGCTGGAGGCATCCACGTGGCTGATTTGATAGTCACGTGGGGCGGGGCGCAGAAACGATGATCCCGCCGTAGACGACTAGCAATCGCCGCGCCGCCAGCGACGGTCCCCGAGGCCGGCAGGCCGACGAAGCAGGCTCGGCAGACCTGCGCCGCCCAGCCAGGTGGGGCCGAGGCGACTCAGCCTCGCCGGCGGCCAAACGGGCTCGAGCCGCGAGGCAAGGACCGGGTGCGCAGCGCTGGCCTGGGAAGCGGTCAGACCGGGTGCGCAGCGCTGGCCTGGGAGGCGGTCAGACCGGGTGCGCAGCGCAAGGCTGGGAGGCGATCGGAGCTGGTGAGCGGCACAGGGCCTGATGATCGGAGCTGGTGAGCGGCACAGGACCTGATGATCGGAGCTGGTGAGCGGCACTGGGCCTGATGATCGGAGCTGATAAGCATAAATCCATTCATTTTGCCTATTTCCGGCCCTATTGCTCAGCGATGTCCTTAGCAGAGTATACCCATGACATCCGCAATGAAGGCCATTTTCGAATCACATGCACATTGCATGGGCCTGTCCGATCTGGCCGCGTTAGTTTTAAGGTCTTGCTGCAGCGCATGCAACTCGTTATTCGCAGTGCACAAGACCGACAACACTTCAGGTTCTTAGCTGGTTTGGAACACAAATTCAATGTATTTGAGCGTTTCCTTGGTTGATATTGTTTTCACGACCTCAAGAGGTGATGCTGGCCAATGCACGCGGCTACTTCGGTTCCTCGGTATAGCCACGCCAGTGACCGATATGACCGCTGATGCCATTCCAACCGCCTGGTCCCTTGGTGCCGACTAAAACCACCGTTTTGCTCGAGCATCATTCGGGTAACGAATGACGGCGATTTAGCAGGGATTTGTTTTGGTAGGGAACGCCTGCTACGCCATTTTCGGCGTGGCAACCCATACATCGAACGAATCAAGGGCGACGCGGTGGAAAGCGTGCGTGGTGGTCTTATATAGACAGCATGAAAATGACGCAGAGGTTCTGCAGGCCCGGGTAGTTGAGCGAAACCGTTTTTGGTAAGATAGATTGGTCGTGTTAATAACGCGCGTTTATCAAGTCACTCACTGCTGGTGACAGCTGCATCAGTTTCTGCGACAGAGTTTGAATCTTTCTGCTGCGAGGTGTTGAATATTTTCTGTTTAAACCACCTCTTTATCTGGTATATTCTAAGTTGTGCGATGACGTACATAAATACTAACAATACAGAACCATCCTGAACTTAGGGCTTTCGTTGGCTGCCTTGAAACAGAGTGCGACAGCGCAATACGCCGAAAAAAAAATAATCGCATGACAACAGATGCCGTCGGAAAATCAGGAGCCACTGGAGGGACGCCGCGGTCCTCGGCACCAGAGGTCAGGCGCATGACCTCAGGCCCTTGTGTAGTTGGGTCCAGGCGACCGCCCGCTGCCATAGACTTCAGCCAAACTTGGAAACGACCGCGGCAGGCTGATTGCCCTGATGAAGGACGGAGGCGAGCAGGCGGAGGGATGAGGAAACAACGCATCTGTTTTGATAAAGATTATCATCTTCGGACGCAGCTTGCGTGAGAACCTTGAGAGCGAAGCTGAGAACTTAAAGGCTGAGTTCTCGGGGCCCAGATCCATGGACCCAACGGCAATGGTTGTGAGATCCTGATTGCAGAATTTCTTCTTCGTCTGACTCTGAGGGAGGCATGAAAGCGTGGAAGGCACGGAAAGTGTGAAGTTCATATTTCATAAAACACTGAAAAAGGTAAAGAATTGTAATTTTTGGCGGCTCAAGCAGTAAAAAAGCTAGTCTGATTACAACAAAAATTCACCAAGCGGCGCAATAAGGTCGATGTACCCGAGGTACACAAGCATGGGACATGTGGGACACGAGAGTTACGATTCATATGCTCATAAGATAAAAACAAAACAGCAACACAGCTGTTGGCTTTTTTGAAACCACACTCAGGACATTTTTGCGTCTTTCACTTGGATTACAAAAAAATGTTAGCCATTCGACGCACCGTAGTCCATATACGAAAGGGAAACGGGTATGGAGCACGTGGGTTATGCACATTATGACCCACAGGCACGGGTGTAACCACTCAGGGAGCAGGATGACAACCTCTCCAATTTTTCACCAATCATATGTTGTCTTCCTTATTTTTCCCATGCAACGTACTTCTTCCCATTTTCCCACTCAGAAGCCGAGTTTTCAGGTAGGGTTTTTCCCCAAGATTATACTTTGGCCTCCCAGTCTTGATTTGTCTTCCATCTCAGACATCCATGTCCACTGATAAACGGTCCAAAAATGTGCAAAAGATAAACAGTTTTTTTAGCTTGTCAGCACCCACCAATGGTCAATTTTGAGCTTAAGTGACCGGATCACAACGTTCAGTACCCTCATGCCCATATGCGTTTGACTTCGGTGAGAAGACTAAGCCAGGTCAAAAGATGTAGGTTTCATAAGTATAGCACGAACGGATAATTTTTCAGTGTGACAGCCTTGCCCCTTGGGGGCGTTATCATTTTCTGTTGAGCGTGTCAACATTTACTTATCTCCTTTTTACGTGGGCTCGCCAGCTGGTTTCATCACATCTTGAGCGACCTCTTTCACGATCGCAGCAATTCAATGCAATGAACGAAGCAGAGCAAAATTCCGCAGAGCCTCCACAAGCGTGATGAGCACATATTAAAGACATTCTTGCCCTGATCTTTGGAATCATCTAAGTTAACCGAGTTCCCACTGACGTCATTTGAAACCTACCTGATTACGGCGGATGTTGAGTCCCTCGAAAGAGGTCATTGAACACCTACCCAGTGGCTGAAGTCAATCTAAATTGGAAGTCCCCATAGCTACAGTGAATTCCCCGGTCACCTTTACCCCGAACCTCACGGCACTCCCCGTCAAACTTTGCCGACATTGACCTGACCACTTTTGAGCCGGCGCTCACAGCGACGACGGCGACCAGCAGCTCTAGCCAGGCTATTTAGCAGAAGACGCTGGAAATGGATTAGCAACAGCAGTGCAGTTTGTCCTAAATCTTATGAGGCCAAAGTTCAACTAGTGTTACCGAAGGCAAGGGAGAAATAGCGTGGCCTTAGCGACAGCCTCGAACGGTCAACTTGTCGGTCGTCGTAGGCGTACCCAACCAGCGGGAACTAAGGCTGGCCATCGACAAGGGCTTGGCGAACATGATTGGATTACTCTGTCCTTGCCGTCCTCAGTGAACCAACTGCGCGCGCACAGATTGTCCCAATTAGGCCATTGCGGTCACATCTGTTCGATTATGTGCGAGCTTTGTGCGCACCTCCCAACAGCGGATTAGTCCAGGATTATTGCTCTCAGATAAGTTCTCATTATCCAAAATAAGACCTATTAATTGAGCTCATGAAGCAGGTTTTCTTCTTTCAGTTGTACTAGAACAGACGGAAAATTGTGATTTCAAAAGAACACTTTCCTATTAACAAATCACATATCCAGCACCTAACAAATCAAACATATGCATTTTGTGCTAGACCGTGACATTATGGACTGGAGAGCTGTCATGATGAGACCAAGAATTTTTGGCATTCTCGTTCTACTGGGCCCGTGTCAAGATTAGAACTATGCATGATTATTACGGCGTAAAATCGAAATATCCGGTAAGAAGACGAATACCCGATTCGGGGGGTAATATGTCGAAACCTACCCAGCGGGTTCAGAAACAAGTTTTGTGGGTGCAGACCCCTTTCAATAACCGACCATACTTGCAATGCTAAATACCTACCGCTCAATTTCATAACACACTGACATGACATACTGTGTTGAAAGTTCTTGTTGTGTTAAATATCCTTGATTTACTAGTAAGTACTGGTTCAACGACGATGTAATGCTGATATTTTGACGGAAAAGCAACTCAAGTAGGTATTGAGAATGAGCACAGCCGGAAATTTTGAGCACCGTCAAAATGATTGATTTTTAGCAATACCAAGTCATTTAGCCGGTACCTCTTTGCATAATAAAGGCCGTCGATCAACGCATGAGTCTTCAAGGAACAAGAGCTAAAATCAGGAGCTGAAGGCCTGTCCCTTCTCAAGTCGTGAAACAATGGCATTCTTCGATGAACATTGTCTACTCGTCAGGACGCTAATGTATAAGAAAAGGTTAAATTCTCGCGCAATCTCTTTTTGTAGCCCGAATGGTGAAGAATAAATGTGCAGTGTGCATTTACGAGCCGCGGGCGTGTTGAAACGTACGTTACGTGCTCTCCTGTGAGAGCGTAAAATTATTCCCATCGGATCGCTCCGGGGAACGTCGTTTAATTCGTGGGCCACACAGGCTTCACCACAGCGGCGACTACACTGCTGGACACCCGCTTTCAAATGACGTCATCAGTGCTCTACCCGATTCTAGCCCCGCCAGCCGCCGCCCTGGACTCCCGCGAGGCAGCGGGGTCATATTGAGTTACGCTCACCGCGCGTCGCTCAGCGAGGGGGCTGCGCGTCGCCCTTGCCGCACCATCTGTTCACCTCCTGCGCCCAGGGGCGGCGAGCTGCCGAGCGACAAGTGGTGGCGGCAGGGTGCGGTGTGGACATACTCGCGCAGTGAATGCCCAGTGTACGGTCATTGGCTTTAGACGGTCAGACTACATCTGAACTTCCCATTTGTCAGATAGGTCAAGCAAATATATTTGAGTTCACCACAGACATGGTCATAGTGTGGGGGGGGCGTCCCTTCCTAAGACTTGCGTTTTTTCATGTTTTCACCAGAAGGTGGCTTTTAACAGAAAGTTAAAAGCGGGGCAACGCGTTCTCACTGAAATCCATCATTCAGTCAACCATTAAACCGTCTCTTAGGGAAACCATCTCTGAAGAAAATCCTAGCCGCGCCCGTAGTGTTCATTGAATCGCAATACAGGCCTGCAATTCCTGTCACTGGCGAGCCTGAGTCTACGGCTCAGGCTGTGTCAGTCGGAATCCGTGTCAGTCAATATCGTTCAGCGACAAATTCTACGCGTCGTTGAGTTCCGACAGTTCCGAAAAGTCTGGAACGCTGCATGTTTCGGGCCACCGCTTGTCGGGAGCTGCAGGCCTTCAACATTTACATTCAGAGCCGGCCAGAGCAGTGCCTCCAACGCCAGGGCAGATCACGTGAACAGCTGCGGGACGTTTCAAAAGACTGCGTGACGTACAGATCTGTTGTTGACCGTCCCGCACGTTGATATGCTCTCAGAGAGAAAATCGCGACGCAGAAGCCTTGTAGCTTACTTTCGGCGCGACAAAGCCCCGCACCGTTGCAACACAATGCATGACGGACTAATCCCACACGCGACTGCTCCGCAGAAGTCGCCGTCTCCCGGTGTGGACCCCACAGCGAGGGGGCCGACCGCCGCGGCCCGCTGGAGCCTGGAGACCGCCGGTGTCAGCGGGGACGCCGCCGGCCGCTCGTCACACCCGGGGCACGTCCGCCGTCGGCCGACGCGGCCCGGTCGAACTCGACCGGCGCCCGGCGCGACGCCGCCGGCCGCAGAACGAGGGGCGACGCGCGGCGGGGCGGCGACTGACAAACGCGACGCTGGCCGCGGCCGAGGCGGGGTGACGGGCGCGACCGACATCGACCGTGCAGCTGTCGCGGCAGGGTTAGTTTGGTCCGTGAGCTTACGCCTCTGTGTCAGTGCGTGCTTCGGACGGAGGCACGTGATGACGAGCCGCTGCTGTGGCGGCGGTGGACATGCCGGCAGGCCGCATCGGCCATTCTAGCACGACATGGCACGGTGACATCACCGCACACCCCTCTGCCGAGTCGGCTGCCCGCGCCGGCAGTCCAATGCGGCACGTGACAGCATCCAACAGCGACTGTGTCGGGCTAGTAATGCCATTAGACTGGAGCGAATCCATGATAATTCCTGACCCATTTCAGCAAGCACGCTACGTCCGCCTCAACAGGGTGGCCCTGTGGTTTCCTGATCCGGCTAACCGGCGGCGAGCGGGCGACGAAATCCTCAAGTTTCACGCCTCAAACGCAGCCGTATCGCGGCGGCGTCCAGGCGGCGTGGGCGTGATGATGAAGGCGTTGTGGTGAGCGACCGGTCAGAGGTCCCAGCCCACAAGATCGATGGAGACCGCTTCCGGGCGCGGGCACAGCCAAAACGGGCCACTTGGTGTGCAGCGAGTTGAGAGGGCGTGAGAACACCGTGATCTTAATTGAGCTCGTTGTTTTCGTGGGTTCACGCAGTGATGTGTAATTAGGCACCTTTTTATTTCATTCCCGTGTATATTTCCAGCTTGTTTCGTTTGGCTGAATTAGGGTGCATGCCGTGCATGGGCACACAATGCTACATTATATATTTAAACTGCATTTTCTTACGGACATTCAGTTTGACATTACTTCACTTGTGTTCTCAGTTGACCAATTTAAGAAGCATTTGTGCCTGCCCATCATTGCGTTATAAAACAAGAGCAGTGTTGAATACAACTGGTTTTCTGAATGCAATTAAAGCCACAAATATATGCGTGCTTGTTTATAAACAAAAGCACAGTGCTCTAAATGCCTTGACGATTCCATTGTTTTAGAATAGTCGAAGTTCAAAGCATGGCGCTCATTAGTATATCTGCATAAAACTGTGAACGCGTAGGACATTTTGCTAACCACCGTGTACATAATTGGCGGAGACCACTTAAGACCAAGGGCAGCGGCAGCACAATGGGCGGCCCTGCCTTCTGACGCCTCACGTGCAGCCTTGCAGCTAATTGTTGTGGCCAGCTTGCCATGCACGATACCGGCTGAGAGTGCACAGCAGCTGCTTTGACTTCTGTACAGTGTGGAACTCAGGCCCGGTACAGCAAACCGAGCAATTTAGTTTGTTCACATATATATGGGTTGTCCTCAATGTTTGCTTGCCTACATTGTCAAATAACCGTATGAGGCGATTAAGTAAGTAAGCTCCATTCCATTTGAAACGGGCAGAAAAGAAGATCAGGGGCAGACCATCTGCATGTAACTCATGTAGTACAGCGCCAGTCGTTGCTTTTTTGGAGGAGGGGTTGGGACACACGATGCACCCAAAAGACTCGCAGCTTGCACGTGCAACATAGACCTTAGCCACAAAAACGCGACCATACAAGAGACGCCACCGTACAACAATGGCCAGCTTACAGCAAAGGTCGCCCTACGGTCGTCTAGCCCTAATTTACGAGGGATCAGCACCGGCCGGAAACGGTAGAGGCGGTCTGGTCCAGGTCATTTGCCACAGGGTTGTCCAGCATCGCCCAGTGAAGTAACGGTAGAGGCGGTCTGGTCCAGGTCATTTGCCGCAGGGATGTCCAGCATCGCCCAGTGAAGAAACAACCACGCGTTCCGTAGCGGGCAACACTCGCTCCGTCTGACACAAGCTGGCTGGTGGTGAGCACGGGCACTAAGCGATGTTTTTCTTAGATTGCCACGCAACTTGCTAAGTGCTCTATACTTGAGTTTTTCAACATGTCGCAGCATTGTAGCGAGGTCGTTAATGAGCGGAAAAATAGGGCAGTAAAATGAGACGGCGTTCACATTGTTACGGACCAATTAACTCACAAAGTATGACAGCAAAAATTATATCGAGGCGAAGCATGCTGTAGGATTGCGTTGTGAGTTCAGATAGCGAAATTTTGGTTTGAAGCGGGAACAAACGCACGCACGCACGCACGCACGCACACACACACGCACGCACACACACACACACACACGCCCGCACAACACACACACACACACACACACACACACACACACACACACACACACACACACACACACACACACACACACACACACACACACACACACACACACACACACACACACACACACACACACACACACACACACACACACACACACACACACACACACACACACACACACACACACACACATACACACACACACACACACACACACACACACACACACACACACACACACACACACACACACACACACACACACACACACACACACACACACACACACACACACACACACACACACACACACACACACACACACACACACACACACACACACACACACACTCATTCAACGGAAGCGTATGGTGAAGTACCTTTTCTAATACGGGAATCCTGCAGTCCCTATGCGTGGTGCTATATAAACTATTCGTGCCCGAAATGTGAGTGAAAACAAGCCGCGTTCCTTTCATTCTTTCCTGATCTAGTCGAAGCGCTCAACGGCTAAGCAGGGGTGGTGCTGACCTCGGCTGCGCGGGTGCCCAGCGCCCATTCTCCAGCGCTGAGTGGTCTGTCGCTCGCAGAGTGACCACTCGCCTGCCCCTTCCCCCTCCCCCGCCTGTCTCTTCCCCCTCCCCCGCCCCTGACGACCCGCATCAAGAGTCTGCCGATTGAGTTAGACCGGCGGCGGCCTGAACCCCGTGCCGGGCCCCGCTGTGACCCCGGGTCGTCAGAGATGGCCCCAGGCGTCCACTCAGGCCTTAGTTCGGAGCGCACCCCTGAGGCGCGAACGTGACTGCAGCAGCCGCCAGCCAATCAGCGCCAGCCAGCGGCGGGCGGCGAGCTGGTGTTCAGACCTCCAGCCTCGGGCCGGGATGCTGAGGACCCAACGGTCACGTTCGCAGTCATTCTTGTCAACATCATCCAACGCGCTACAGCTGTGGCAGCGGGCTGCCTCTCAAATTGCCTTCCCCCGACAGCTCGCCAATTCTACGACGTGATTTGGCATGCAGCAAAGTCCGCGCGACAACTTTCGCCTGCCTTGGCATTGAACTGAACCCGGTGCGCTCGCCCTGTTGACTCGGTTGCCAAATAACCGGAACTTCGTCCCAATCTCGGACCCGGATATTGGGCATAGAAGCAAAATGGGAGGACGCGACTGTCAAGCTCGCCTCGCTGTTCTATCCTTCTGGTTGTGACAGAAAAGGGTCAGCCTTATCACGTCCCCTGGTCCGCCGTTTCCGAGCCGAGCGGTGCTTTGACACGATTAAGTCACTGAGGGCGTGCTGCAAAAGTGATTTCTTAATCCTAAGATTGACGCGAGCCTCTCAATTAATCATTTGATGGCACGGCGACGGGTTGTGTAGCTTACTGTGCCGTGATAGCGATCATTACTTAAGATATCCATGGCTAAATAACCGTGGACGTCTTGTTTGTGGAAGACGCGATCGAGCCAACAAAATACGTCACTTAAACACATCTCAATGCTTGTGATAACATGTCAGGTGCGACAACACCAACATGCGTTGCTTAAATGCAGTATACAGGTAAAGCGTTGCAAAACAATCAGACTCAGTGTTAAGGCACGGGTTCCCTGGCAAACGAAGCGCTTTTGTGAGGAGCAATGAACACATCATACAATAAGAGGTCGAAAAACCGTGCGATCTGGGATTAAGACGAAACTTGTATCAAGCTTAGGTGTAGGTCAAGCCAACACCTGACCTCATACCAAGCACATTTTTGGCTGCAATATGCCCGTTTCCCTCATGTATGCAAATTTGATGTTTCCTAATTGCTTGCAGCTGTATAAATGCAGATGACCAACGACTTGAGCATGGCATATCAGATAGCTCTTTCACAGAGACCCGGTATTGCAACGATTTCCTTACTCACGTATGTCTGTATTCACACCATGCCGCATCCACTGCACGCGGCATATTTGTGAGCCGTGCTTATATAATGCATTTGGCTCCTACTTCCTAGTGCCCTCAAATATCCGGTAAACATAAGTTAATTTCTCCATGATGCAATGTTTAGCGGGTAAATCATGAACAGAAGACAACTATGTAACGCAAACCGTTCACAGCACATACGCATTTCCCGATAGCTTTGGCCAGTCCGGTGATAACACAGCCTGCCGCCAGTGAGCGGTAACGGCCTGTGCCCGTCACCTGCCAGGTCCCAGCGTCAGGTCCCCAGAGCCAGGTCCCGGCCTCAGTTCTCGGCACCAAATCCCAGCTTCGGGCCCCGGCGTCAGGTCCTGGCGCCAGATCCTAGCCCCAGATCCCGGCGCCGGCTCCAGAGGCAGGTCCCTGCGTCAGGTCCCGGCACCAAGCTCCGGCGCCAGGTCCCAGCTTCAGGTCTCAACACCAGGCCCCGGCGCCAGGTCCTAGCTCCAGATCCCGGGGCCAGGTTCCGGCCTCAGTTCCCGGCACCAAATCCCGGCTTCGGGCCCGGCGTCAGGTCCTGGCGCCAGGCCCTAGTTCCAGATCCCGGCGCCGGGCCCCAGAGTCAGGTCCCTGCGTCAGGTCCCGGCGCCAGGGCGCCGGCAGCCCCGGTGGCCGTGTGGCCGCCGCCCGCTGCGGCGCCCGGCGGGTGAGCGGTGTGGCGCTGTCGCCGACCCCCATTACCTCGCCGGTACAGCGGCCGTCCGCCAGATAAGCGCTGGGACAGCAGCGAGGGAAAAAACCGTGTCGTCCCAACCGTTACGCGCGGGTGCCATCCCTCAGCAACGCGTCCGCCCCACGTCCGCACGCCGGCTAAACACTCGCCGCACGACGACCGGCGCGGCGTCCCGCTCCGCGGTCACGACAATGAATCCTCGGCGGCAGACAGCTGGGACCGACACGGCAGTCTGCTCATTACGCGCAGTGCGACCGACGTGCAGCCTCGTCATTTGACCCCTCCCCTCCCCACCCCCCTAATGACGGCCGTTCGACGGTCCCGACTAGCGACGCGGAGCGCTAGCGCTGTCCCGGCGGGGGACGCCAGCCGCCGCCGGCTGGGGGTTGAGCGGGCCCGCCTGGGAGGCGGCCGCCGGCGGTCCGCGAAGACTGATGTCGCAGCTGCCGGCGAAGGGCCACCGCCCGCGGCACGCTCCTCGTAATTGTCCGGCTGGACAGAGCGCGGGCACGTGCGGCGTGTGCTGTTCGCGATAAGCGGCGGCGTGGAAGACCGCAGCTCGGGAGGTGGTTGTCAACAACAGCGCCAGCGCCGCGTGCTGGCTGTACGCGCATGACAGTCCGAGTAGAAATAGACTATCATCCGTTCTTCCTCACGAGAGGCATGCTGTCCTGTCTGCCCAGTGTGGTCACAAGCATATACTGCGTTCACAAATGCATGACCCCATTACATCCCTGCAAACGACACCGCAAGCAACAGAGCGCGATTCGACGGCCCCAGTGCTCAGTATTTACGATGCAATTTTGATAGCAACTCATTTCACAACAGTGTAGGAAGCTGTTCACAGAAGGTCACTAGCATGATTCAACAAGCCGTTTGACAAACAGAAGTGCTGGGCATGTATTCGCACCAGTCTAACTAAGAATGAATAATGCATAAGGCAGACATCTTCGCACATGTGCTGCATATCAGTTTTTGACACAGAGCTTTAGACGCCAGCGCGCCGGCGTCGCAGCGCGGCAGGAATAAGTAAGCCGTTACAGTGCTGGTGTTTTTTTTTTAACTAAGTCGAGTGTATAAGAACATCTCCAAAAACACCCCCAATGTATGGGATGCTATTGGAATCTTGTGATGCCTTAGTTAATCATATTATCATCTTAATATGATGTTCCTGGTTATGCTCACTGCAGTACTTTTCTAAGTCCGTGGGATAGGGGCACTATTTGCAGTACTACATCACCACTGTAAATGCTGCATATGATAAAAAGATATTGTCTTCGGTTAATGGGCTGTTGAATCTGAGAGCAGCAAGTTAGAGTCCTTACTGAGAGGACCGGGAGTAAGCGCGGAGGTTTGACCATGCACTGGGTCTCGGTGCTCTCCGCGTCTCGGTTTGTCCCAAATATACATTAGGATCTCCTATCCCATCTTGGTAACTTCCCTTTGCAGCCATGTACTTATCGTAATTCGCACGTTATGAAAGCTGTAATAGTGCAACACGGGTACTCTTTTCACTCTACCATTATGAGACAAGCGCCTAGTTTGGTGGCAAATCTCAAATGGGGGCAAACTAGGAGAAGCAGGAGTGAAACCAGTACTGGCAGGGACATAAAAAGCCGGTAAATTTTCATGCGTGAGCGTTTTGTTTCGCCATCATGTGCGCAATAGCATTTAACACCTGCGAATTCGGCCACATGGAGCTTTCTCATATAGTACCTAAAAAAGGCTATGAATAACTTTGTGATGGCGAAACAAATACGCTTCCGTACTCGAATATATCAGCTATTTTGATAGGCCTGATAACAAACGATGAGTATTGGCCTTGTTTATCCCAGTTTTCGTGTACTGAAAGGTCCATCTCCAGTGGTGCTAACTACGAATTACAACATCGACAGTTACAAATTGCATTTAAATTGCATTACAATGTCGTGTTGCTAAAAGAAATCGCTTACCTGACACAGGAGCCAAGCACATCAGCAGAGAGGCGATTTGAAGCCTCGTCTTGCTTTCCGACATGCCAGGCCAGCGTTTCATCCTCTTGTGTTGGTGCGAAGCAGGCTTGCACGGCGCTTCGCCAATCCCCACCACGTCACGTGCTGTCCGGTTCGCCGCCCTCCCCACCGGTGGCTGCGCGGGCTACTGAATACAAGACGGCCGTGGCTGAATGGCGATGCGGCGCTCCGGCCGCGTTAGTTGTCATTCTTGGCCGCTAAGTGGCAGCACTGGCGCTCATGCCGCTGAAGTCGCTGCACATCGCGCGCCATGCAAATCAAAACATTGGATCAAGGCTTGTAAGGCGTATGGACTTTCCTCACGTAATATCTACGCTAATATGTCATGGTGAAGGGTATGCAAAGACCCAGCAAAACGGCGGGATTTGCGCTTACTTAGTCCTAACATACCCCGCTGCCCCGCAGGTGGCAGGAGTTTATCAGTAGGCCTGCAGGTGGCGGATTTTGATAGCTACGTAGGTGTATCAATACAAGAAGGATACTGAATGCCAAACCATGACAGGTACTTATGTAACGGGATCGTAATGCTCATTAACACAATTTATTCAGCTTGATGACGGCACGGAAAGTCTGGCTTCTTTTCGTTTGTGTTGCTACCTGGGTGAAGTGTATTATTCTCCCTTGCAGTGCTTTTCTTACATGTCCGAGGCACATCAAAGCTCATAAAATTTTAAAAGTGCTTAATCGAAACTTCATGCTATGATACAACTATATATTGAACTAAAGATATGTGCTTGCGTGGCTTGTACCACTGACTTCGTTCGCTGACCACTTCAAAAGTGAGGCCGGAGAAGTCCTTGAAAAACAGCTTTGAGCCCCCAGCCATGCCTGTTGGCCCTAGCTCTGACAACACAATGACGAAAACGCATTTGCTTACGAAGTGGAAAAAAACGCCGATGACATATGGTACCGTTCAGGGCGATTATGTATTCAAGATATGAATGCCTCTTAGTCCTTCTGCGCCGGCGCACTAGAAATCCGCAGACAATGCGGCGAACGCGGCGGCAGGCACTCGGCTCCTTTTTACGCCTCCGCTCGCGGCGGAATGATGAGAAAGGGGGATTTAAACGGCATGCCGCTGCAGATGGACAGCGGAGATACGAAGGAGAGAAGAACGCTGCAAGGAGATAACCGCAAACAAAAACTGGCCCCACGCGGAGGAAAACGTCGCCGAATGTGGCTGTCGCCAGCGCCGCAGCGGGACCACCCGAAGGTCGGCTGGTGGGGACGTCGTGGCGGTCACGCGACAGGCGGGAGTCGCGTGACGGGCGGGTCTTCACGCCGCGATCTCACATCCGGCAGCGGTCTAGCGGCAGAGCCAGAGGGGTCGGTGCTCAGTTCTGAAGAACGCCTGCCCAACGAATGCATTTCGTGTCGGTGTGTAAGGTACAGTAAGGAACCATGCGAACAACCACCACCGCCGCATCAGTTCCCTATGTGAATTTTGAGAGCATCTGGTTGTCACCCTCAACCATAAACCTCATACACACTATCAAGCTGAATAGCAAGTGAATACCCCTCGCCACGTGCATTGATATACATGTAAATAAGCAACGCAAGCAATCATCGTGTTTTCACTTATGGAATTTTAGGAGTCCTGGATAAGTAGCAAAACAAATTTGCATTTGGTTTTCTGTGGCGATTGAGTAATCGCACGGCGGTGGTCTACGTCAGCGTACAGGCTTCGCAGGCGTCTACCCAATGATAAGGTCTGTCTCCATGATTGCATGGGACAATCGCAGGAAGCATACTTTCTGATGTTATGTTGTGAAGGTCATAATGCATTCTGACGATCGCTACATTCTTGGTTGAACCGCACGTAAACGTGGATGCATTTAGTTCTGAATATGTAAGAAATTTAAACTTCATTTTGTGGGCTGAAAGTTTTTCAAAAGCCACATGAGCTTCTGCAGCGATGGGGCCATGTTTATGAATATTGTTGATATTTGCTGTAACACTGCAGTATTGCATCCTGTAACTGCTGATCGCACCGCTAGGGTGATCAGTGGTTACAGGATACGGGTTTTGCAGCAAGTAATGCAATTATTTAGAATTTGCACTGCTAATGTTTTATAGATATTTAAATGAACCTGTTCAATCAGCCACCGCATTTTTTAAAAAATCAAGATGACCGTAGTCTGACATTTTTCGATTGACGCATGAAGCGTAAATTTTCCAACCATAAAAACGCTGAAAGATCGGGCTCCTGGTTCGGAAACGTGTCCACATATCGGTGGCCAGATGAAGCAACGACATGAGACTTACTCTGACGCCTGATGATACTGACAGGGCAGAGACGGAAGATATTCGGTTCCAAACGACCATTAAAATCCACAAAACTGCTTGTGAAAACCATAAAAAGCCTACAGGTCTTATTGCCCTTCGCTCTGCGGGTCATCGGGCCGAATATGGACACATCTGATTCAAGCTCAGCAACTGATGGCTGGCCGCGCACAAGATGACCGAGGACCAGAACAACAGCAAGCAGTGTTTCACCTCAGTGCGACCAAACGACAGAGGTTAAATATGATTCGCACTTGCTATCTCCCAGGAATCCAAGCAGCACGAGTTTGGTGGCAGCCTGGAGGACGCTGTTACCGCTTCACCACAAAGCAAGAACGGTAGGCTCGTGCACACATGTCTGTGTGGGGCCGGAGAATGGCTGATTACCCTGCAAACGTGAATGATTCTACGGGCGGCCCCCTATAAATTTGCGCTGCGAATGCGTGATGTGCCGCGATGACAGCTGCTGTTCATGGCTTCGAGGGAACACGATACTGGTGGGATCTGGTGGAACTGAACGTTCGTTTATATATGTGGTTACTTGATAGCGTCCTTGGACTGGAACTGCACTCTTTCCAGAGAAGGCCACATGTGATGTGTTTGCCTTTGCCGTCAAAATCCCGTGAAACGAGCAGCTGGCACAAAGTACATGACCAATAATCGTCCGGGAGATCCTTCCACCGACAAAAGAAGGAAAGACGTTCGTAACAGCGTAGTGCTTCTGACAAGATATGCGTGCGTGCGCATGCGTGGATCGCATTGGAACCTCTTATATTGATGCCGCCTTTCAGTGGCTTTTCAAGGAAGTGCTGTTCATATCGTTAACGGCTCATCGGAAAAATCGTGTCATACGGCAATTTACAGATCACGATGGACTGGGCACATCAGGCATCCAATGCTCTCCTCATCATCCATGACTAGATAGCATCTTTTTGTTGCCAGCTTCCCCTCCAATGTCCAGATCACAGGAGAAATCTTAGATGAATAACGATAATGTGGATCCGATTTCACATAATCAAATTACTTTGCCAGACAA
>NW_023596136.1:22597714-22660214 GCF_011947565.3 Pollicipes pollicipes | reverse complement strand
GGTTTTCGGCGCTGGAACCTTTCCTTTCAGCAAGGAACCAAAAACACCCTGCTGGTAGGTAGCACTTCTCGAACCGAAGACCAGCCGTCGGCTATCCTAGCACGAGACATTTACCGCTGAGTTGCGCCGTCCCCACCAGCCAATAGTAGTCAAGCATGCACCAGCAGCCACGCGCTATTTCAGCGTGCGACACAGCACCGACGCGTGTTTGTAACGGGGGCAAGTTCACCGCAGGCCGGTGCCGCGGTCACTTCCCTCCATCGATCCGGCACTCACGTCATACTCATCCATACTGTCCTCGCGAGTATAGCTCTCGCCGCTCTTCACCGACATCGAGCTGACGGTCTCGTTGCCGTACATGTGGAGTGTCTCTGACTTGGTGCTCGCCTCGCTGGCCGCTGGAAACGGAGGCAATTGGATCAGGGCCGGGGTTATGGCCGTGACGTCAAAGAGGCTTACCGTGTGCGCCGAAAACGTCGGACGTAATAGCTTTAGCCCGTTCAACGTAATGGAGCAGCCCGTTGGCTGAAGGGCTATGACGTCATTTTCCTACAAATAGGCTGACATTTCTCAGCTATGCAATCTGTGCGTTACGCATCATGCATTATGGGCCGTAAAGTATATGTGCTGCAAACAGCATGCACTTGTTCTGTCCAGGATACTTACAGGCTGACTCCACCACTTTCTGATTCGCCCTCTGCATTCGTCGCCGTATAAAGAACACGACAAGCACGACGTTCAGAAGAAGAAGCAGCCCGCCCACGGAAGAGACGACGATGATGACGATCCACGGAAGCTGACCCTCTTCAAACACCACCAGCTCAGCGGTGTCAGGGTCATCTGAGGGGTCACAACGAGGTCACGACAAAATCACTCACCAGCCTTCTTCTTCTTGTGGCGGCGCCGACGGTAGCAGCTGATGAAGACGATGTTGAGGAGCAGCAGTAAGGCTCCGACCACCGTGACAATGATGATGGTGAGCCGGGGGAAGGTCGTCTTAGTGAGGTCGTCCCGGTCAGTGACGTAGCCGACCGGGGGAGTGCCTGGACGAGTTATCGGGCGTGCGTGTTAAGACACCTCCACCCTGGTCCTCGAGTGGGATCATGCAATAAAAAGACCATCACCACCTCCATTACCATTAGCGACGACGTAACCTTCACCGCTAGCGTCAATGTTCACCGTATTAGTGAATCCCGGTCTTTCTCTTGACACATACCCGAAATAGGCACAGCATGTTAACATTTGCACAGCTGGCAATGTTCTATCAATGGCAAAAAGTAACGCATTTCTTTGTCAGTGTCATGCATGCGCCAACACGTCGTCATCGCACACAGATGGCCTTTAAGAGATGAGTGATAGGCAAAGCGTAAATATCAGAATATACGAAAGAGAAACGGGTTAAATGTAAATACTTGGCATGCTGAAAGACATAGCAGTTAATAAGAATAGCAGCAGCTAAATTGAGCGTCTAGTAAAAGGCGAACTGAAATATATTTGGAGCCTTACAGAACGATATTTAAGTAGTGCAGTCAGTTCAGAATGCAAGCAGTTTAGTAGAACAGATCGTCTTCCAGATACAGAGCTTGACGAAGGTCAGATCGAAACAAAACATGGTTCACAGCCCCCACCCCTGTAGTAAATGTCAGGTACAGACACTGATAGTGTGTATGCACAAAGGTAAGTAATTTCCTGGCGAAGCCGGCCGGCGTCTGGCGGCAGCTTACCCGAGGTTTTCAGCCGGATCTCGTCCCTGGAGAAGCCGCTGTCGCCCAGCTTGTTGTAGGCCATGACGGACACACTGTACTGGCTGCTCGGCTGGAGGCCTGCCACCGTGAAGACGGAGATATTCGCCGGCTGGACGTCCTTGTAATGGAACTCGTCTCCGCCGTTTGCCTCTGAGTACCGGATCCTGTACATCTGAAGGGAAGGACGCACACGCTGTCTGCCACCGGTAAAAAGCGCGGCACCCAGTAGCCCGTCGCGGGTGCCAACAAAGTTATCGCTGATCGTGGTTTACGATCGTTGGCAAATCACGTAAGGTGATTGCTCACCACTTGCTTGCTGTTACGAGCAAATTCCACCTGGCTTTGTCGTTCTCAAAATTTACTTCCGGTGAAACACAGACCACATAGCTATTTCCATAGCTATTATTTATTATTGTGCTGTGCACAAAAAGGATGTGGATTGTAATCTAACCTGCAGGAGCCCTCCGTCGAAGCCTGGAGACCAGGAGAGTGTGGCCGTGTCGTGGGACACGTTGACCACCTTCAGCCCCGTCGGCGGGTCAGGGGAGCTGGGACGGCCCAGCACCAGCTCCTGGCGTCTGGAGCTGAGCTCATTGTGAGCCACACACTCGTAGGTGGCGTAGTCCGAGACCTGCACGTCCTTGATCTTGAGCACCGACTGCCAGGTCACCAGATCAACCTGTCCGAGGGAGCACGGCCTCTGAATAGCCATTCGCTAACGTAAGAAGAGTCGCTCGGAACATATTTCACACCGGGTTTTCCTTCCATTGGATATGCGAAATTTTGGAGAGCGTCGCCGGTTGGAACAGACGTCATTACGACCCAGCCCACAGGCTCAGCCCGGTCCAGCCCGGTCGTCGCGTCCTTAAGAATCTTACATCTTCGCAACCACTGGTTGCAGGCTCATTTTTCGGCAACACGATGCCTAATTTGTTGAATGTTGTTCTGCATCAATTGATGGGTATTTCCAGCAAGCTTTCTGATAACGCGAGTTTTCTCTGCAGCATTGCAATACTACTACGATTTTGCTTCCCCGATCAGGTAAACATGGAAGGCGTTCATTTTTCTAATTGCGAAAAGCTGGAGAGCACGGGCAGAAACTGGTTCCTGCTCTCGTCGTTTCAGCGTCGCTGCGAACGAAACCGAGGTATGCTGACGGAGGGAAAAACTTGTAATCGCTGGAACAAAAGTGTAAGTTGCCGTTGGCAGATGGGCACACCCTCTTGTGCGCAAAAATGGATCCTCCTGCCTCTGAACGGTTTAAGGGATTTATTAAAGTCCCAGCATGCAACGAAATATTTATGGAAGACGAATTTGCCAACGCTATGATGAAAACGGTTTGCATCGGTCTCCGAATGTGTCTGAGTTTACTGGCTTAGTTATTGTTACTATTATATATATATATATTATATATGTATATATATATATATATATATATATATATAATATGCGCTAGCGAGAGAGAACTGCAGATCTATCTCGATCTCTCTATTCTCTATCTCTCTCTCTCTCTCTCTCTCTCTCTATCTCCTCTCTCCTCGCTCTCTCTTCCTCTCTCTCTATCTCTCCTCTTCTATCGCTCTCTCTCTCTCTCTCTCTCTCTCTCTCTTCTCTCTCTCTCTTCTCTCTATCTCCTCTCTCTCTCTCTCTCTCTCTCTCTCTCTTCTCTTCTCTCTCTCTCTCTCTCTCTCTCTCTCTCTATATATATATATATATATATATATATATATATATATATAAAGACAGCATCATCGGCATAACAAATAACAGCTTCCATATCTGTTTTCCCCTGTTTGTATCCCGCCGCACAAAACATCTCACAAATGCATCTCAAGGCGGAGAATGCTGCTGTTGATCGCGAGTGCACGGGCTCACCTGCGCATATGTCAGCTGGTACTTGGAGTAGATCGTGCCGTCTATGAGCACGCCGCCCTTTGACCACTCGAAGGTAACGTTTGGCACGCCGCTCGCGCGACACGCCAGGTACGCGTCAGCGCTGACTTCCGCCGCCGCCTTGGTGAACTGAGGCCTGGGGTCGATCTCTGGCGCGTCTGCCGCACATCAACACGGCCATTTGTCATCTGTCCGCGGTTGCCCGAGAAACAGCAAATAGTTCGCAGGCGCCGTCGCCAGCGAAGCGACGCAGGCTCCCAGTTACGTTCGGCGGCGAGTGACTGGGGTAGCGGGGAGTTGCACAGCGAAGTTAAATGAACACGGTCTACTGAGGGCATGCCTGCGTCAATAAAATGCACGAAACGTACCACGTTTGGATAACACACTGCATCTACATGCGGGTAGATGCGGCCTGAAAAAGGTGACGAAGTATTCACTTAAAGCGTTGAACGCCCGTGTCACCCACGCTGGCGGGGAACAGCCGCCTGTCGTCATGAGAGGTGGCTGGTCGGCGCATTGAGTGGTACTCACGCTTCACCAGTAGCCTGGCCGTGGCGGTGACCTTTCCAACGCCGTTGTCGACCCGGCACAGGAACTCGCCAATGTCCTCCCTCGTGGCGTTGCGCACGGTCAGGTATGACGAGCCGTTGCCGTAGAACATGGTGACCCTGCTGTCGCTAAAGTCGAAGTCGTCCCGGTGCCAGGTGATCATGTCAGCCGTCGTGGGGTTGGCGTCCGCCACACACTCAAGGACGCCGTCCTCCCCGGGCGACACCATCGATACCGTGGAGACCGAGCTGATCTCTGGCGGATCTGCGAGACAGAGCGGGCAGATGTCAACGAACCACTACAACCTGGGTGACATGAGTGTGGCCGACAAACTAGAGATGAAGTGCAGGCAATCGGGACAACTTCATCTTTTAGTAATATGTTTAGGACGACACTCACTGGCGTCTGGCTGTTCTAACGCGAGCGATGTCATTTTTACTAGAGGCGAAACGGCCGACGGCCTTGACCTCGACCGCAACCAAGTGAGCAGCCAGTGAATGCGTTTGAAAGCTAGTCTTTTTACCTGCGACGTGGCGCTCAGTTTAACTTTAATGTAGTATTTGTGAGTTAAGCAAAACACGTTCTGACATGCTGAGGTTAGCATTTTTATGCGGACAATGATCGACCTACAATATACCAGGACATGCTGGCCAAATGACGTTGGTGTGCAAACATTGGTTATATGGCCAAGCTCAATGTTTGCTTAAAAACGTAGTTAGCCAGCATATCCCGGTATACTGAAACTCGGTTATTATCAGCCGAAGAATTTTGAACTCATAAGTCCTAGAAATCAAGACCCTAAGGCCTGTCTTGCTTACATCAGCGATATATACTTCAAAAGTTTTTAATGTGGCAATCGAAGGTAACCACGATCTATGACACCAATTTCGTCGCGACTTACACTGCACGTTGACGTGGACACGAACTTTCGTTTTTCCCTGGGCGTTTGTAGCCTGCAAGTGATACCATCCGGCATCCAATCTGGTCACCGCCGACAGATTCAGCAGTGGTCCGTTGGGTAGCACTCTGGTGCCATCTGTCGGTGACCTTCTGGACCAGCGGTATGCAACATCGCCGGGATTGGCGCGGGCTGTCAGGTTTAGCACGCGAGATGTGCCGACCCGAATGTCTTCCGTGTAGAGTTTTTTGCTGAACACTGGCGGGTCTGTAAGGAGGGGGGGAGGGGGAACACGTGTCACGACTGCCATCAATGGCTGCTCTTGCGGATCAACGCTGGTAAATCCCATGGGCAGGAATTTGTACGATTTTGCGTCATAAAGACAAGCCATTCGACCGCATGATTTGATATCTTAATAAGTGGCCTTATTAGCCCCAATCTTGACGGGAATGTATAACTGCCTCTCACTCAGCACATTACGTTATTCATCCAGCGCATCAGCCTGACAGCCGCAGCACTTCTCAAGCACATGCCTTCCATTTGATATGCTGCTTGCAATTCAACTGACATTACGAGACTGCATCTGTATTACAGGATGCTGCAGAACACGGCATCAAGCCTAGAACAAAATTCTCACGGCAGAGTCTAACACTAGGAAGGGGCTGCGACCTCCCGACAATGTCGCGGGGCGCATGGTTAATGCAGGAGGCTCCATCCCATCCGAAGAGGTACGCGGAGCTCACATGCCACGTGGAGAGTGATATGGTTCTGCACGGCGCCTCTGAGCACAGACACGTCGGCGCTGCAGGTGAGCACGGCACCGTCGTCGGCCCACGTCAAGTTCCGTCGCAGCTGCAGCCGACTGGACGACCTGCGCCGGCAGACGCCACACGCGTTAGGAGAGCTGAATCCAAAAAGAGCGGGCTTTCGTATTCAGCCAATAGCAAACTGTTGGAAATTTTGTCCTTCACCACTCTATGAAGCTGTTTTTAAGGTAGGTTTTCATGTTTTTTTTCAACGTTGTTTCTTTTTTGCTAAGTGGAGGAGGTACATTGCCAGCCTCATATCGCTTTTTATGAAGCGAATGAGATTAAGCGAGCGAAAGCCCGCACATTTTTTGCTTGTGATGTTTTCTCGCCTTATACAAAGTGTTGCCTTCATCAATTAGTTGCAGAACGTGTTGCAGAGTCAGTTACTCCAGCAAGTACATAAACATAACTTATGCAACCTAAACACATGACCTAACATCCTCGTACATACCCGCCATTACTTCCAGCCGGGAACGTTTCTAGCGCCGTGACTCCATCGGTGACCTGGGCGTTGTCCCGCCACCAGGTGAGATCAGCGGCTGGGTAGGAGGGTCGGGACTCACAGGTCAGGATCGCCTGACTGCCCGCCCTCAGACGCTCCGGACGAACCTCCAGCTTCAGGCTGCTCGGCGGAACTGTTGGCGAAGACATAGCACCCGATGAAGAGCTGCTTCCGTAATAGTACGGTTCGCTCGCACAGAACAGTGGCATCATTCGTTTTCTTTCAAAGCATGCTAGGCACCGAAACTCCGAAAATCGACGACGGGTCATTCGCTTTTGTCATATCCTGCCGCGTTATCCCTATATTTCGCAACGCAGGCTACCCGGCGCCGAGGTCAGAGACACTCACAGTAGACGCGGAGAGTGACGTTCGCTGTCTGCCGTATGGCGGCGGCCGAGTTCTGGCTGTCGCACTTGTACACCCTGCCGTTGTCCTTGTGGTCCACCTCGAACGTGATGACGCCCCGGGCCACGTTGTCCTCGACGGTGGTCGGCGACGGCCGCTCGACGTCGCCGCTGTACCAGGTCAGGGTGGCCGGCGGGTTGCCGCCCTGGGAGACGCACGAGAGCGACACCCGCTCCCCAGCCCGCAGGTACGTGCCCGGCTCGTAGCCCAGGATGCTCGGCGGCTTCGGAGGATCTGGAATGGCAAAAGCAATGGTTGGTGACATCAGTGGCGTTGATATCGTAACTACCTGGCGGGTCGTGGCAACAGAAGAAACAACTGTAAGCACTTACAATTGTTTAGTTGTAAGCACTTTTTCAAAGGCCCGAGCTGGGCTTGATTTACGTTGATCCTGACGTGTTTTCATTGACGGCCAGCCGTCGACAGACTTCAGACTTACGGAGCACGATGACTCTCGTCGATTCGACTTTGGTTAGGCCCAGCGCCGGGTTGAGTGCGTAACAGGCGACCATCATGTTCTCCTCCATGCCGGGAGGGATGATTGTGGAGATGTTGGAGCTGGTCACCCAGCCGCCGGCGGGGGCTGCGGCCTTCCTCTGAGTGGTCTGAAGAAATCGGAATCAATTTACAAGAAGCATTCTCAATGTATGCCACGATCAAGCGATTGTCGTGTTACAGAACGCATGAGCAGATTAATTAACCTGATTGAGCGCCCATGACCATCACTTCATTGAGATAGGCAAATGCATGACCCGATTGAGCCACATTCTGCTTCTCTTGCAGCACAACTACCCCAGCTCAGTTACTGACAATGAATGTGATGGTGGGGTCACGCGATCGTGATCTTTCAACTCACGTTGATCATAGTCCGTCCGTTGATGACCCAGGTGATGTTGGCCGGGGGGTTGCTGCTGGAGGTCACACAGGTCATCCTCACGCTCTCGCCTCCTTTCGCCTCCTTCGTGCCTCTGATTGTGACGGTCTCCGGCCCGACTGAAGAGAAAGATCGTGTACGACTTTGATCGCGGGCCAGAAAACCCACATTTTACCAAGTCGGACGCTTGTTTGTTCATTGCTGCAAGTGTATCTACTCAAAGGACACCAAAGGTACAGGTGCCCGCAGCATTCAGTGGAAGACTTGACAGAACCATCCATCGTTCCAGTGTTATTCCGTGGCAATGCGTCCGGCATGATCATGACACTAATCCGTGCCACGGAAAGGATGTGCGCGTGCCCGTAGATTCGAAACAACGCGGTTTCCTCAACGCTAGCCTGCTGAGGTTGTTGGAAGAGCTTTTTCAAAGTGAGACGTTTGCTAAAGCGACCGTTGTGATAATTTGAACTCTCTCGGCGGATGATGACCACAACCGTGGTTTTGTCGTGTATTGACACTACTGGACGACTTTTACCATAGATACACGCATGAATGAGCTGCTGCACAGTCTTACAGGGTAATCTGGTCCGACGGAAACATTAAGTCCCTGTCAGATGTCAGCAGCAATGACAGTTCTCGGAACAAGTACTGCACGATGGTTTGTCTCCAAATCTGCACAAATACTGCAGGATGATTAGCATGCGTGACAGATGTTTTCAGTCATTTCCAGTCCGTAAACGCCGCGAAAGGAAAGTGTGAGTGCAAAAGTAGTGTTCTCCGCGATTTTAGATTGCCCTGGCGGAATGATACCGAATACGTGACATCTGTCCATAGTGACATCTGCCCATAGTAGCATCTGCCCATCACTTGCATTGATGGACCCAAACGGCAGGCCGGTGCCCGCGATGAGCTGTCGTGACCACCGTTTGATTCACATTGACCCAAGCGACCGTATTCACGCTGACCAGCTTTGGTGACCTCTGACCAATCCTCACTGCGGCCCAATGACCGCCGCTCAGCAAGTCAGTCACCAGCCCTGACGCTGTTCACTGCTCTCGCTACCCCGCTGCCGGCGTCGTCGTTCGGTACTCACACTGCACGGCGGTGCGCACGGAGGCGGCGGTGACCTCGGTCTGCACCGGGGACGTGGCCTGACACCGGTACACGGCGCCCAGGTCCGAGACGGCGGCGCGGAACCTGTGCTCGGCCAGCGCCTGGCCCGGCATCGAGCGGTACTTGGAGCTGACCGGCTGACCGTTCTTGAGCCAGACCAGCTGCGCCGGCGGGTTGCCGCCCCGGGAGATGCAGGTCAGTGTCTTCTGCTCGCCGATTCTGACCACCTCGCCCTCCGTGTAGCCGCTGATCTCAGGGAGTCCCGGAGGGTCTGCCGAAGAGACGCGGCGTTCTTGAATCATGGATGCAAAATACGCTGCGCTGGGTCTCATTAGCCCCTCTATGGCAAAAAGCTGGGCCCCTTGTTTCAAGAAAGTGCAAGAACGTTTTTGAATACGTGCCTCTTGTTCACAGAATGTTATTTTCCTGAGCACCGAACACTGATAACAAAAGATCACGGAGTAAAATAACAGATCTTGCTCTGTTATTTTACTCCGTAACGACAGAGCTTGCTTTGTCGCGTAACGTCACAGCTAATCGGATGCAAGCATGATAAAGACGCTATTTCACTGGTAAACACAAACAGTGCACTCACAGAGGACGGAGAGCCGCACGGTAGAGTTGAGCTGGCGCTGCTCGGCCGGTCGGATGGCCGGGTGTTTGGCCACGCACGAGTAGCCGGCACCATCATCAGCAGCAGTGGGCCGCAGAGTCACCACCGAGGTCGTGTCGTTACGGCGGGGACTGCCCCAGCCGGCGAACGAGTCCTCTTGCCCTGTGACCGCGAAACATCTGTGTGACCGGTCGTGCCCCGCATAGCGGGCGGAGCAAGTGTCCGTTTCAAGAACGGCGCCCTGGCTTGCCCTGGTGCTGCTGCTGGTGAGTCGTGATTACGGTGGGGCTTGCTTCCAGTCAGAAGCGTTTCGCTATGCTGTTGTTAAGGTCGACTAAATGCCACCGCGACTATTTTAGCAACAGAGAGTGGCACGTTCATAGCGACCGCAAACTTTGTCAAAGACAGCCCGCAGCGTTCCACACAAATCACTAGGGTTGCCGGAGAACTTATCAAAAACTGGACGATTCGTTGAGTTGACCTCCATTTTTACCGGAAGCTTTTCAGAGGTTTCCCAGAAATGTGACGACATCTAGCACTTACTAATGTCGATATCAATGCCGTTTCGCTGCCACTGAATATTGGCGGCCGGTCTGGCGCCGGTGACGTCACATTTTAACGTCAGCTGACTACCCTCGTTGACCTCATACAAGCCGGGCCTTGGAGATCGGCCGGTGGAGCTTGCAGTCACCGACGTCGGCTTTACTGAAAGAGATGCGGCTCTTGTTATTGCAATGGCGTCGCCCCTCAATGCCCTGTGCAATAGAACTAGCCCCAAACAATCTGACAAGTCCAGGCGGTAGTGGCAGCAACGCAGGGTGAACAGTCATCAGACTATTCTGCAGAACTTTACGAAGTAGAAGTGCTCACTGATGAATGTAACTGGCGAAGTAAACACTCCAACATAGCTAAATGCGAGAGCGAGATCGATACACACTTGCAAAGTTCTGGAAAGCAGCATAAAAGAAGCACTGCAACCATTGCGTACAATTCCACTCCAGCTCACGAACGCGCGAGTTCACCCAACATCGCCTCAGCAAGCCCATGCGCCCCATCTCCAGGCACAGCAGGGCACGCCGCCGCCACCCCAGCACGCCGCCGTCAAGATAGCCTCGACAAATGAACGCAGGCCGGTCCATCAGCACCTGCAAGCGGCGTCTGTGCCACCCCGAGCGGTGCTCTTCCTGCGGCCCGGGCGCCGCGCCTAGCGTCGGATGCGGCCCCCTGGTGCTGCCGCGCCGATAAAGCGCCCTGCGCGGCATCTGCGCGACGACACCGGACGGCCGGATAGAATCACGCGCGGCGGAGATGGATGGGGGGCGCCTGGCCGGCGCCTAACGGCGCGATCCGTCACCAACGGAGCCGCCGGCCCGTCGCACGTGCTCGCAACCGTGGGCCTTGTCGCTAGGCCCTCAGGCCTCACGGGTCTCCCACGCGCTTTGCGGGCCGGACTGCTGACTTGAAGTGTCGGCTCACCGACTTTACACGGCTTGGCCCACAAACTTGGTGGGCCGGCCCGTGGGCTTCACGGATCTGGTTACAGCCCCTTCGGATCGACCGATTGATAGACTTCGTGGGCAGTCCCGCGGGCGTCACGGGCCAGCCCGCGGGCTTCCAGGACCGGCCCATGACCGCGCTCTCAGATAGCTCCGCACTCTGAGAAGTACCAGCCTGGGGCGGCCGTGCGTGGATACGACCGTTTTCCCGACAGCAGCTGTCGGTCGGAGCGGGACGGGCCGATATCTGACATAACCATGCAAGGACCTCGGCTCCTGTTTCTTCGGCATACTGAGTTCCGAGTTGAGCTGGGCTATCGACTTGAATGCGCCAAGAGGTGCTGGTTAAACGTCGGTGCAGAGCAAACATCGGTTACGCTCGCAACACTTGGCCCTTCAAGCTGGACTTATGATCGCTCGTGACCATAAGTGATCATATGACCACTCGTCACCAGTCAGCCCCTCCTGGCATATTGGAGGTCGATGACTCAAGAACTCTGAGCTCAGCCGACCGATATTACCAGCTCCGCCTTCGGCGCGTCCGAGCTGTACAGGAAAATTACAGGGGAATTGATGGCGGGGAAGCCGGCTGCCAAAGCACGCCTTCGACTAGCGGAGTGAGGCTGTAAATAATGCCCCAGTGGCAGGGTTGGGGGGCCGCTGTCGAACCTTGGTCGACGAGCCCGGTTCAGACAAAACAATCAAGTCACTGCTGGCTAGGCACAGTTCGATAGCTTATGGTGCAGAACAAAAACGGTAAAAAGGTTAAAATGACGTGACAGCCAAATGCACTTCACTCGATACATTGGCTGGTTATTTGTGCCAGTGAGAGCGACAAGCAACAAACATTAAAAAATATGCAGCGTAGTGCACTGTTACTGACATGGCCTTTATGAAATCCTGTACAAATATATGGTGTTATTGGTCTTCCTTTGTTTCACCGGAGCTACAACAAATCGCTCGCCCATTCGTGCTACAATTTTATGATCAAGATCACACTGACTTCCGCACTCGACTGAAAGCAGCTTTCACCACCGGCCGAGATAAAACAGACAATTTTTATGATGAACATTTTACCTGGTAGCTGTGATGAGGTCCTGATGCCCTGATGACCAGGTAAGGACGACTTACCGAGTACGGTGAGGAGAGCGTCAGCTCTGATGGCCGCCTGCCCCCTGTTCGGTGAGACCTGACACTGGAACCGGCCGTCGTCGTCCAGGCTCACGTTGGTGACCTCGAGGTCATGCACTCCTGAGCCCGGGTCGCCCAGCATGCGGTATTTAGGATACCCGGGAAGCGAGCGCGAATAGCCTGCAAGCCAGGAGAGAGCGTCACACAATGGCACTACTGAGAAACCGCTTGCATTATGCAAACAGCTCCAACTAACCGGACCGCAGCCGCTCCGCCGCGCATAACGAGCCACCTTCACGCCAGACCAACACCAGCGCTAGGCTCAAGAGCTCGGCGTCGCCAACACGCACACAACCGGGCGCAATCTCCTCGTGGGGCGTGCCGGCCTGGACCGTCGAACGGCTTCTTTACAGCGCCGCCTCAGATTGCTGTTCGTCTTACGCGTAAACAAGCCGGCCGGAACTGCTCGCAAACTTCGCACGTCTGATCGCAAAACGCGCAACGCCAACACAATATCCTCGCAGAGTCCACAAACAACGGCGCCGTTGCAAGACACGCGCCAAACTGGGCGTCGGAGGCGCGAACGCTTGGTGTGCCACGAGTGTCCGGACGGGCGCGAGGACCAGGCTCGCTCGGAAGGAAGGCTTCAGCATTATCGCCTGAAGCCCGCCAACCCTGACCTGTTTCGCTGCGACGTCTTATGGATTAGCCCGACAGGGTTGTCTGGCAATGTCGCGCAAGACCTCGAACCAGCATCGCTTTGACCACGCCGACCCGGGGCACAGCCAAAAGGTGGGGATGTGCTGGGGTGGGGGCTTAAGGGGCGTCAGCAAACCCTCCCTTCCTTTGGGATCGAGTGCAGTTTTTCACCACGTCATTTTCGAAAAAAGTTCGACAACCTTCTCATTCGGAAAACTTGCTTTGCTTTACATCTGATTCATCACCATGGATAGTGCAATGTCGTGCCCGATAGCAGTAATCTAGTGGCACCAAGGTCAGCGGATGGCCGAGTGAATAAGTCCGAGACACAGCTGAACCAAAAATTTTCCGAGTCACGGCAAACTAACATTGGCAGTCTATCGATACGCTAGCACGCTGCCTTTTATAGTGTCTGTGGTGTGTTGCTGTGTGAGCGCAATGCGTAGGTACTGTGAATAAGGCTTGGACCTGAACTGAACAGAATCCTTGCCCCTCCCCCGCCCCCCCCCCCCCCCCCCCCCCCCCCCCCCCCCCCCCCCCCCCCCCCCCAACACCATCCCTCACCGTCATCAGCCACATCCCCGTCGTCCCGCACGGTTTTCAGACCGGCTGGTGACGGCACGGGTGGTGTCGACGGGTGATGACGGCTGGTGACGGACGGGTGGTGTCGACGCCGACGAGCGGAGAGCGGCGTCGACAGCCGGCCGATCAGACCGCGCCGCGCCGGCTCGGCGCCGTCCAATTTTCCTAATGATTTTCCAGATCGAGGCGCTAATTGTCGCGCGGGGATGACGCCGCGATGGTAGCGATAGGGCGATCGGGGCCGGCGAGCGGCCGCATTCCGCAGCCCGTTCGGAGCTGGCGCGCGGCACGCACGCTGGCGGTCAGCCGCCAATTGGGATAGGCGTATGATTTCTCTGTGATGTTCTGTTCCGCCAGCTTGTGAATGAAGTGATGGCTTGTCTCGTTTAGTTGAAAACGTTGTTAGGAGATGTTGAGGTTTTATGGGCGTTGCGAATGCGATGAAAACTACAGCAGGTTCGAACACTTGGAACCTTGAAAGTATCTGTAAGCATAATGGAAATATGAAAGTATGAAAGTATCTACGGTTTTTCGTCAGAAAGTTGAAACTCAGTTGCAGACAAAGTCGCATTTTTAATGGTATGGATGACAAAAATAAGCATGATGCTGGTTTTCAATACTGACTGCACAGCACCTCGTTTTCGCGATAGCACATTGAATATGTCGGCCAGAGTTCTTCCCGTTCAGTAAGGCGTCTCGGAATCGAGGCTGACACGTGAATGGGTTCTCTGTCAGCTGCGACCCACGGCGTTACCAAAATCCATCTCGCGTCACCGCGTCGCCGGTGCCGGTTGATAAGGTCACAAGGTCGCAGCACACCGCGACCCGACCCCGCATGCTGATAGAGAAGTTCAGGTGGCCTTTCGGCGAAGCGGGCATTTCCTGAGGTCTGCGGGGCGAAGGCTTCAGCAGACACGCCGCCATTCCCGAGCGTTCGCGGACGGCATGCCGGCGCAGGCGACCATTCCTGGACATCGGCCGAGTTTGGCAGCGCGCGTGCCGACATTTGGCAGCGCCACAAAGCCCGAGCCGGACGCGCGCCGCTCGTGGCCGCCGCGGCTTCCGTCCCGCTCGGCCGGGGGTCGACGTGTGCCCGCCTGTCCTCGCGCGACAGCGGCGCGGGCAGCCAGCGGTCGTGTCCGCCCGGCGTGTCCGCGTGTCCACATACTTGCGCGTGATGGTGACAGGACACGCTGGTATCCCTTTTGTTGAGGTGTGTCATTCGAGGGTAGAGAGTGTTTGATGTGGGGCTAGTATTTTGTGATTAGTCCGCCTGTCACAAGCCTTTCTAAAAGTGGGGCTTTGGTGTGAGGTAAAAAAGTGTTTGCTTTATCTAAATGATCGGGGCCAATAAAAATGAGACGTAAGTGCAATTTCATGGCTTCTTTTCAAATTCAAACAAAAACAGACACAGCTCCCAATAATGAAAGTACGTGATGAATACGCAACAGCTACAGTAGAAACCTTCTTTCAAAGGGGTCACTGACATAAGAGAAATGCTTACCCAAGGCGAACCCGTCCTTGGCCCACTGCAGCTGGCCGACCTGATGGTGCACCTCACAGCGCAAGATGGCGCTGTCTCCCTCCACCACGCTGACGTTGGACGGTCGCACCCGGAACCGCTGCTGCTGGCACAACACTGAAACAAACGGGAATGATGCGGTGAATATGACGAATGATGCCATCAATGTATCACATGTGGCTGCCCTGGGGTGCACTGTGAGGCGTAAGTCATCACTTCAGGGCGGATTCTACATTGACATTATTTTGTTACGGTGGCATGTTCGAAATACCTGTCTAATTGCCCTAAAATCTAGTGGAAACGGGGACGAATATGCTTTTTCGTTGTCATGGAGAGGGCCTAGCACGGTCACTCATCAGTGAATTCGACAGTGCCATCATCATCATTATTAACCAATGGCTGGCACTACCATCACGATAACATATGTGACCTTCTTATCTGATGAAGATTGCGGCAATCGTTTTCGTGAAGCAATCATGAAGGTTCTAAAATGATATCTATAACCTGTTAATATCACGGATGCATTTTTTTAACCGGCGCTTTATTTGTGACATCCATATTATTTTATTACGCTCTGTAATACGGCACTGTACGTACACGAGTTTAAAACATTGTAAAACACCGCACAGTGATATATATATATATATATATATATATATATATATATATATATATATATATAACCCTCCCGCTCGCTCATCGCGCTGCCTGCCGCCTTGGCCACCCCACAGTAACGGCCTCTCTTGTCACAGCCCCTCTGCAGGGTGTTAACAGACTCCCTGCCGGCCGAAGTTATCTGATGTTCCACTCGGGTTGTTCACAATGCCGGGCGACCCCGCGGCCAGTTCCCGGCCCCACGCCGACCTGTCCACGAGACCGCGTCCTATGCCGGGGCAGGAGCCGCGACAGCGAGCGGGAGGCCGGGCGCGAGGGTGGGTGTGTTGCGGAGGTCCTCGCGAGTGACAACACGGTACGTCGGTGTCGTGCGTGAGCACTCTTGCATTCATAGACAAGCAAGCGTCACCCCATAAATATAGAGTGTCTTGATATAGCTGGCACAACCATGATCTGGCCGTCATTTGCCACAAGGTCCTCTGTCCAGACGGCCTCTCAGAGCTGCCAAACCTACCCGATATAATGGTGGCGACCTTCGCTTCAGATGCAGCCTATTACCTGTGATGCATTGTCGGAGTGGGCGCGCACCTGCCGCCGCGTCTGGTCGCTCGCACGCGCTAATGACCGGCCTGGACGTGTCACCGCGACGCTCCTGGGCAGGAGACACGGCTCAGCAGGCCTACCGGCGCCGGCCCGCCCGGATGTACCCCCACCGCCACCTCATCCCTCCCCGTTCCAGAAATATGGCCGCACCGAATGTCGCGCGAGACAATAAAGAGCGAATGTATAAATTCGCGTCGATTTATTGTCAGGTTTTAGAAATCGGAGCGTTGGTGACGGCTCGCGGCTGACGGAAGGGCGCGCGGAAGACGGTCGCGTCGGAGGGGGTTAGACGGCGGCAGCTGGGCCGTCACCCGAGGTCGACGGAAGCCCCGCGCCGGCCGCCGCGGTCACCGCAGCCGCTCGCCGAGTTCGTTGGCCATTTCCAATTACGGCGAACGGACGGAGTGGCCAAGGACGGCGTCCCGGCCTATTGTTCTGCCACCCCCTCACAAACGATCTCCTACGCGGCCGCGTGCGAAAATAGGCGTGAAAGGAAACAGGTTCGGTGGCGAATCCAGACCATTAAAGGCTTCTCCTTCCGCCTGATCCGCGGCAGACTGTAACCGCCTCCGGATACAGCGCAGCTGGCACAGGCCCAAGCTATCTAGAGGGTTTTGTCGCCATCCAACTCCTGCCTTTACAGTCGGCAAGTCTTGTATTTTATGTTCTCACTTTGTAGCGCTTTCACACATCCCTAGCTCACAAAAGGCGCAATAAATTGATGAAATGGTGTGACATTTCCTGGTCTGCATGTGCCACAGCACTAGGACAATGTGAAACGAGGTCAGCAAAGTCATGCTGGCATTGAAGGAGTAGCCACAGTTCCATGGCAAACCAGCACCCATCCACCACAGCTTGACCTATGGCAGCTTCACTGGGACGGCTACACGGGCAATCAAATTGATCCAGGGTTTGGCGGGGCCCATAACTTCCAATTTGTGACGATCAAATTCGGAGACAGATGACTAGATTACCGACGGATGGCGCCTGCTGCCGCATACGACAGTTCCAGGGCGATCGTTAGGGGATGAGCCCAATCACACTTCTCCCATCGGCGAGCGTGGGAACAGGTGTCGGCGCGGGTGAGACGCCGTATTTTACCCCCCAATAAACGGCGGCCTTCTCTGAGCTCGAGCTGATCGTCCCATTCACGCGGCGGCGTCCATTCCAGGCGTGCCAGCCTAGGCGGCGGCGCCAACGATCGCCTCGTAACCGGGCCAGGCACGCCGCCCCCGGCCGCCCGCACCGCGGGTCAAGATCACGCTAAGGTCGGCGCTCCGGCGACCGCCGCGCCGCTGACCAGTTCGAGGAATGCCGGCGCACTGGGCCGCCGCGGCGCCCCGCCTCGCCCGCGCGACCCCGGGCTCGCGGCCGCCGCTGGCGGAGCGGCAAACTCGAACGGCCCGGCCCCCGCGACCGGTGCTGCGACAACTCCGAACAATGCGTCAAAGACGGGGCAAACTCGGCCAGGCCCCCCGACGCACGGCGATTTGGCTTATTCGCCTGGGACGGGCTGGAGACCGCGAAGGCCACTTGAAATCAATGCGGACTGCGTTCACGCTGTGCGTCGTCGTGCTGGCGGCGCGCGGAACAGCCACGGCAGCAAGGCATCGCCGCGGCTTCGCGATGCACTACCGACCGCGTGATGACGCACGGCGCTCGTGATGACGTGATGACAATGGCGCTCAGCTGGATCTGGCGGCGGCCGCTCCGACGGCAGGCTGTCTGACGGTCTGGCCGTGTGCGGCGGGCCACGCCGGTCCCCGTCCGAGCCGCTCCTCGCTCAGATCAGCGGCCCACCCAACGGTCCCGAGTTACGAGGCGCCCTAAATCGGCTTTGTACGACAGCCACCTGCGGAGGCCCGCTGCAAGCTGCAGCCACCTGGCCGAGCATGAATGGACCCGGCCGTGGCGCTGAAGTCACGCCGCCGCCGCCGCCGGCAGACGCCGCCGCACCTTCCGGAAACGGCGGCCCCGCCGCGCTAAATCACCGGCCGACCCGGTGCCGTTATCTATGCAAATGCCATTCATGCAGTTATTGTCGCGGAGGCTGGAAGGCGGCACGGTAGCGGGCGGCGGAGGGCAGCAGAAGGCCGAGGAGATGCGCCAGGAGACGAGGGAGGACGCGAGGAGATGGCCGCGGGGCAGCGGGGGAGGTTTAGGAGAGGGTTGGATGGGTGTGGCGGGGAAGTTTAGAGCGGCTACGAAGCGAAAAGGTAATTTCAAACAGAAAGCATTATTTGCCATAAACACAATAGCTATTAGCATCTCAAACGTCTAAGCAATTTACCTCGGCGCAATACCAAGGTAGCAACAGATGACAATCGAAGAAATGAACCAACCATTTGCACGACTGCAGCGAACATTGGCATTTCTGTGTTTCATTCCACGACGAACTACGTACCTTGCCTTGCCCGCATACCTTCTACCTTCAAACCTGACAGGTCACGCGCACGTGAACGTCACATCCCTCCCCTTCCCCGACATGTCCCAAGTAGCCGTGGGATCCGTCTTCCGACGCAGACGGGAGACTCCCTCGTCCCCGTGGACCCATGGGGCCCCCCTTCTGGCTCCACACCGAGGCGCGCAGTCGAGCGGTGCGTGTTATCCGGCGATGATCACAGCTGCCCGAGGACGGCCGGGCATCGATCGGCCACGGGACCGGCCATCCAGCTGGCCACCGCTGGACGGCCGGGTCGGGGGCGAGCGTGCTGGATGCGTGTCGTGACGGTCGCTGATATAGATCGGGCCATGGAGCGATGGGCCGTGCCGCTAGACCCCCCCCCCCCCCCTCCCCGGTGACCGGCCCGCCAGGCCGGCCACCGAGTCCAAACGCGCGGCGAATGACCCCGCACATGATCCCGTTGAATCTCCGGTGTAAAACGGCATCTGCATACTAATCAAACGCAATCACGACCGGATTCGCCGGGCGAATTTTACTGCTTTCAATTAGAGCCGGCGTATAATTCGACTGGGCCGACGCGGCGGCCTACCGGCTGCGCCCGGGTCCGCGGCGGCGGCGGCGGCGGCGGCGGCGGTGGCGGCGGCGCGCGGGGGCGGGCGGACCGCTTCCGGCGTCGCGTCCCGGCGGGATGAGCCGGGCCGACGGGAGCGGTCGCCTGACACCCGATCGGTACCCGTCCGCTGCCGGCAGCCGCGGCACGCCTCGCCGCCTGGCCGGCACGCGGGGAGTGCCGTCCACCTGTGACCGGGAGCGGCCCGCCGGCGGCGCTGGGCACGGCGTGGCGCCGTGCACACTCCTCCTACGAGCTCGCGGAATGAGGAGCCAGGAGAAGACGGCACAGGTGTGCACAACACTGGACACGGCTGGGAATGTGATGACTGTCGCTCTGCTTGACCACGATGGGTGTGTTTACATGTTGGGTGAATTCAGTCGGAAAAGCTTGTCTGTGCTTCAGCAATGCTTTTTGACGTCATGAACCGAAAGGCTGGCATCCGTCTTAAAGTCCAACCCACCTTTTCAGGAAGGTCAGGGCATGTTACACCCCCCCCCCTTCTTTTGTTTCCCGTCATTCACTAGGCAAGGACACGGCACAAATTCATACCAAAGGGAGTGGGTAAATGGCTCAGCATTTACCGATTCCATGTCATTTCACAAACTGTTTTGAGTCTGCCTTCGGACAGAATGCTGACAGGATATAATTTCCAGCCAAAGTGTCTGATACGGCATGCAAAAAATGACGTCTTTTGAACATTTTGAGCTTTCTACCATTGGGCTTAATAGGGCTGTAATTCAAACGCATTTTGATGTGCTGCTCTCATCTGCATTTTGCTTATGACTGATAATATTAACTCGGTTGTGGTTATACGCCGCAACACAACTGCCCATTAGCTCGGTTGGTTGAACTCAAGTCGGCTCAAGTCGGCTCTTCGCGAATTGCCCACCTCCTTTCGCGGTTTCCCCAGCCCAGACAGATACTGCACCCCAGGGGCCCGGCCGGAACTGTATAAGCCTGCCGGAACAATCAGGCCCGACACAACTTCATAATGCCGGTTAGTGTTTACTAATCATCATAAAAGCAGCGGCCGGACGAGCCAACAGCCTGGTGATTATGGTTAACTATAGCAGTAATCCCGGCGCTCTGAATGGACCGAACAGGCTGCCGTCAGTGCCGCATGACTAGGTTTGAATAGACAAGGAGCTGCCTGAATGCCAAGTGGACCGCTTACGTCTGCCGAACGCGTTACACGTGATGCGTCCAATACAGTGAGTGCAGTGGAAAGGTACTCAAATGTTTTCTGTGCGTTGGGTCTTGGAGTGCTACACTTGTGAATGAAGTCATCCGCTAGATATCACACCTCTGAACGTGGATACCAGCATATATATCACACGAGTATCCGCCCTTCATATCAGCTTAACATATGTATATATACAGACCCTGAAATACACACACACACACACACACACACACACACACACACACACACACACACACACACACACACCCACACACACACACACACACCACACACACACACACACACACACACAACACACACACACCACACACACACACCACACCCACACACACACACACACACACACCCACACACACACACACACACACACACACACACATATATATATATATAGATATAGATATAGATAGATATATATATATATATATTATATATATATATATATATATATATATATATATATATATATTTGTGGGGGGGGTGCACTATGGCATGCACACAAGACGGTGTATGTAGGACTGATAATGCTCCGCATCATGGGAGCTTCTAACTCCTCGCTCACAAAGAAACTGCCGTGGTGGCCACCTATACTTACTGCGTGCGGCTGGCGCAACTGCATGGCAACACTCTCTCTGCATCAAGTGTTGCAACAGGAGGTCTGCAAACAATGGGCGATGCAGAATGGAGATGCATAAGGGCATTCGCCTGCATAAATTTTGTGTTATTTCCAAATATATTTTGCAAGCTGTCAGAGGTACTTAGCACATGAGGGTATCTCATTCAGCAGTCGGTGTCCTGAGCTGTTTTTACGTTAAAGTAGCTTTTCAAAGATCAGCCGTATGCTACGTCATCAGTCGCATGCTGTATCGTCATGAATTAACGGCATGATATGGCTTGTATGAGAACAAAGACCCACATTCAGTGAATATCAAGATTCCACTGCACAGACCAAGAATGGCTTATTTAAATAAACCACTTCCAGACAAGATAAATTATTCGGCAGCTGGCTGTTCCCACGTGACACAAACAGCCCAAGAAAAGTAAGAGACGCGCCCACTTAAGCAACGCATAACTTTTTTGCCCGTGGTAGCTGATTTCTTCACGCAGCTTACGAATGAGAAGGCTCGCTGGGCTCGAAGTCATATCTGCGCGCCGTCTTCTCCATGAGTTTGATTACCTGCAGCCGGTTAAGCGTGTTGGTTATTTTCTAGATGGCTGGCACGATCAAAAGCTGCATGCGCCGATCCAGGCACTTCGCGCCCTATCACGATTTCCCGGTAGCGTTTGCGCGTCGGTAGTATTTTGAGCTGAGGAAATTCACACCTACGATATTCATGTTGTCACGCTTCGCACTGCATAAATACATCGCCACGCCCAAGTTTATCACGACATTTCTGCTCATTGCCTATGCCTAACATCACACGAAACATGTACCTAGTCGTACCAGCAATGAAAACGGGCGGTCGCCGTTCAGAAAATGCAACTGGGCTCGCATCGATCGGGCGCTTTAGCCGAATGAAGAGGAGGTGATTCGCGGCAGCGACATCCAGCGCCGAAGTGGGTCTTTACCGGCACGCTTCGTTAGCATTTACGAGCAATGCGGCCTTTCCAAAATGTGACATCAGACGCGATACCTTCCGAATGGTTGGCGCTCCTGGCGTCGGAGCACGCCCGCATTGGCGCAGGCAGCTGAGAAGAGCACTAGCCCGCAGTGATTTTACCAGCTGGAATCGATTTCACTCTAAACTAACTTCTGAAACGGCTATCACTGAGGAGATTGGCACCATGATAAGCAAAACCACAGCTGAGGTGTTCGCGAATGACACAGACACGAACAGATGCATCACATACCGCTGGTCCACCAGCGGACGCCGTTTGTCACGGGCAAACATGTTCGGCACGCCCGCAGCCGTCCCCTGCTCCTCCTCTCTCAGCCGCGCTCTCACGCTCTGGTCCCGGCGGCCGCGCCAGCGCCGCGGCCGGGGGCGACACCCCAGCGTCCCGCAGCGCGCTACGTCGCAGGCAATTGCCGTACATTTTCAGGCCCATCAAGCCCGCTGCACGCAAAGCGTAATCGCTACGACCGCAGGCTTAAAGACGCCACTTCTCTGCCAATTAGGCGCCGGAGCCGGTCGGGCCGGCCGACCGCGGCGGTCAGGGGTCATCACCGTGGGAGGGGGGCGCTTTTTGCGCCCCGCGCCCGGCCAGCCGCCACCGCAGCGGCTACCGCAGCGGCCTAATCGATGTCAAACGTCTGCGAGTCGGCGGCTCGTGACAAAGCGAGGCGTCCCGCGACCCGTGGGGCGGCGGGGGGCGGCGGCGGCGGCCGAGCAGGGGCGCCCGGCATCCTTCCATCGACCGCGCCCGGGACGGGGCCGGCTCGCTGCAGCACTCGGACCCGGCTGTCCGACGGCTGGGGCCCGCCCTCAACCCCAGCAAGGGTGGCCAAGCGTCAAGGGGAGCCGCCCACTCCGTGCCAGTCCGCCGAGCCGCGGTCACCTTCCCCAACCAACCCACGGGGGGGGGGGGGGTATCAGAGGCGAAGAGACGCGACGGAGCGCCCAGCGGCAGGACGCTGCCCGGCGCCGTTCGGCGAATGTTAAAGTCCCGTTATGAGGCTGGACCTCTCCCCCCCCCCCCGCCGACGTGGGATGCGGCTTTCTGCTGCATCCTGCGTCGGCGGGGGACTGGCCGGGGCGTGGGACGTCCAGACAGTGGGCCGCCCGCCTCTCCCCGTGGATGCGGTGACCGCTCTCATCGGGGGCGGCAGGTCACCACCGGGTCGCCGTGCTCTCATGGCAAGTCACTGTGTTCTGGGAGGAAGTCACCGCGCAAGCGCTGACAGCAGGCCGCTCTGCACTGTCATCAGGTCACCACGACGTCAGTGTTTTCCAACGGCGGGTCATAGCTCTTAGAGAGGTCACCACGCATGCGCTGACGGCAGGCCGCAGTGCGCGGACGACAGGCCACCTGGCAATACCATCGGGTCACCACTCAGGAACGATAGGTCACCATTCAGTAACGCGGGCCTCTTCGCACTGATGACGCGTCGCTACGCACAGACGACCGCTAACTCCAGCATGCAGCGAAGTTTATTTTGTTGTTTTTCTGACGGAGCGTTGCCGGTTATATGTTTGACCTCACGGTCGAGTACGTGAGTACGTACGAGTCGAGTACGAGTCGAGTCGAGTACACATTGCCTGCCCCTGGTGACTGCGCTCTCTAAGAAAGCTCCGCATCAAACAAGAGGACAAACATCGCTGAGAGCGGAGGAAATTAAGAAGGCTCTTCAGCTGTTCACTGGAGCCTGGAAACGGCTCCACATTTCCGCCCGAGTCGCCGCGCCTCCCCAAGGGGGAGGGAACGGCGGGGCGCGCCGCGAGACGTCACTGGCTCTGCAGGCTTAATGAGACGGCGCCCACGCTCCAGTCGGTAATTAATTGGTTAGCAACACTGCACCACTGCAGGGGCGGGCGGTGTGCCGCGACCGGCTGACATCCCGCCTGTCGCGCCGTCGACCGCCGCGGGACACGGGACGGCCGGGGGAAATGGTAAGTAGGAGGGCGGGGAGGCGACGCAGATCCGACCAGGTGGCCCTGCAGCCTGCACGGGCGCCGTGTTTGGAGTCGGGCTATACACCGAGCCGTGCCAGCCGGCGGCAGACCTGCCTCGGACCGTCACGGTCTGCCAGCTAACGGGTCAGACGACAGGGGGTGAGGGGGGGCACTCGACAGGTCACAGCAGCCACGGCGTCGCTGCACGGACCTGACGGCCCGCGCGGCTTGACCTAGCCTGACCTGCATACATGGTGTTACACTCTCAACGCCAGCCTTGTATCGGCCGGCGAGGGTGCGATGTTTTATGGGGCTGTATCGAACGTCGTATCGAACCGTTGACATGTTTGGCAGGACATTTGCCCGATTAAGTTGTGCTACCTATAATTGTCATATTGAAAAGCAATATAGTACGCGCGTGTAATGCCTGAGACATAAAGTCAGCAATGCAAGCTGCCCGGCTCCCATACATCTGCTGACAAGTTCGTTTTTTTAATGCGTGAATGTTTTTCTTGTTCTTCGTATATGACGCTAAACGGGTGCAGGCTGTGTGGCACGCCATGCATTGAGTCGCTATTCCCCTCTGGCTCTAACTCGATACTTACTGAAACCGGATGATGCGATCAAACAAGCAGCGGCCGCCATCAATCAGACAATAGTCATATCACAGTAAGTCACACAGGGACTGCCTGGATAACATGCCCATGCCCTTGGCTTAGTTTATCACACATTCCATTTTAGCCCTGAGCTGATATGGGTCTGTGAGGACCATTACACGTAATCCGGAACTGATATATGTGCCTCGGTCTATCAAACCCATAACCATGAGTACATCTCACCGTAAAATCTCCGGACTCTATTCCGACGGCCACATCTGCGAAAGTGAAATATTTGCCATTCATTAAAAGAGTCTCCCTTTCAGGGATTCGGCATGTAATAATAGCGAGTTTGGACGAGCCCAGTTACGGCAGATAAAGTAACGTGGCCGTTCACACTTTACACAACGATCTTCAGAGGCTTTCCTCTCTGATTCTCATACAGAGCTCGCGGCGAAATACGAGTAGACTTTTAATCAGCTCTCTAAGACTTTTAGCAAATGTAAGGATCAAGCCATTCATGTAGTCGTCAGACAAATGGTGTGCAACGAATTGCGCGGTTCGAGTCCGGGATTGGCTATCAAACTATACTGAAAGACAAAATGTCAAGTAAGAAAATGTGCGGTCTTGTCGCGGTGCATTCGACTGCAGTTAGGAGCTGCTTTATAACCGTGTAACGTCCCGGCAAGCTGCTGGCAAAGGCAGCTGAAATGCAAGCCGTGACATCTTGCGGAGTTTTGACGATCGACATCAAACGACCTGATAGCACCAGAGGAATGGTCTGGTGTTCCTTGAAATAATATTAGACAAAACCACGTTGATGACACGTTGACTTTAGCAACCAACATATGCGGTGGGAATGAGGAAACCAGGGCAGCCAAGGCTGAGTGCCTGATGCGATTGGTTCGTTCATCAGATCTCAGTCTGCCACCCCAGACCGCCCTCTCCCTTGGGACAACTCACGTGCCGTGGAGAGTGTGGTTCGCTTTATTCTACGACTTCTGTGAGAGGGAAAAGCAGCACTATTCCGGGTTGACCGCCTCTTTGTGAGTCAGAAGCCTGGCCTGCTGCGGCTGAAGTGTAAGGTGATCTCCTGCCTAGAGCGATCAACGAAGTGCACGTAGCAACGGATAATGATGATCATAGGGGCCACCAAAGCTGCGATGACTCTCTGTTAGCATCGTTTTTACAACACTGCATGCCCTAGAACCCAAATGATGATCATTATTCACAGTGATTTTAGCCGCATTCCAAGTACAAGGCTTACTTACACACCGGGTCATGATCGCACTGCTCGGAAGTCACCTCGGTACATGCGTGAAGTCCTAGGTGGGGCCTGTTCGCACATCACTCTTCAAGCTGAGGCGAGCGACATGTTTGCAACAATCAGCAGTATTGTAATGACATGATTATGTGAATGCCTATGGACCGCCATTCCATACTAATGGATACCATGTGATGTTTCCAGCATGCAGTCTGGCATGCTGGACCAGTAGCTGGCAATGCCTGCTGATGCAATGCGATACTTACCCATGGCAATGCCTGCTAGGAAGAATAACAACACATACCAGCACAATTCACCAAAAACACCAGCACAATTCACCAAGAGCACTCTCATTCAACATCAGACACCAATGACATCGGTGGCTCCTCCTCCCCGCACCAATCAGCGCCCCCTCTCTTCCTCACACTTTCCAAGATTTACAAATTGCCCTTTGGCATGCACGTTCAAAGAGCGGCTTGCAAACGATGCGGCATTAACTCAAGACATCGCGATCGAATTTGACGGCGTGGCGGTACAAAGAGGTCAATTACATCGGCGACTGATTTGTCCCTCGCTCTCACGCAAGCGGACGATCGGCGGCCCGCACATCGCTCCGCTTCATGTGGGCCAACGGGCGCCTGCCGGCCTCCGCCCCGCCAGCCCACGTTGCATGCGGCACGGGGAGAATTCGGCGGCGCTGGCGGGCGGCGCACCGGCGTGACCTGCAGGCGGGACCGTTACACGCCGCCTGGCCCATCACCCCATACCGGGCGGTCGCGCCGCCCTCCTCGACACCGACAGCCGTGTAGCCGCCTACCCGTCCCGCGCGGCTTGGTCGCTACGGGGCGTGGGGCGCGCGCAGACCTGGTCACCCGGGGTCGGCACTCTGTCTGACCTCCGCTGACCTTGGCTGACCCTGGGCGACCTCTTGACGCCGCGGACGGCGCGACGCGGCGGCGGCGGACAGAAATAGCCGCAGGGGATGAAGAAGCCATTGAAGGACCGTCCACGCCTGCACTTAATGACTGCCAGTCGATGGCTTAGTGATAGAAAACCGTTAATAGCGTCATTCGTTGAGATCAATCAAGACAAAATAAAATTGATGCACCCACTCACCGGACGTCTACAGTCATCATTACACGCAGTGTGTTCTCTGCTGTAACCGCATTTGTAAACACGAAAAAGTTAATGAGCGGGACGCATATCCGCGTGGAAACTGATGATTTGCAATCTCTTGAAAAGCAAGATTTCTTCTTCGCAAAACCCATACCCCACATTGGAATTCTGGTTACGCCTCAGCCTTTTTGGCGCAAAGACCAGCCGAGAGCACCAGTGTGCCACCCCAATGAGTCATCTCGAGTTTGCACGTGCACTTTTAGGCCGACACGCTCATGCTAAGCTGTATGCATGGGGGCACCCACACAGACATGGTGGCTGGGGTCACCTGACCGTGTGCAGCCGCCTGCGGGGGCCATGGGTGCCCGTATGGCTCGCATCTGACCGAGGTTATGCAGACTGGGCGGGGTCACCCGACCAGCTGCCCGATCCGCGCCAGCCGTGGGGGCCGGGCAGACCAACGGGGTCTGTGCGAACGGGTGACCGGGGAGGGGGGAGGGGGGAATCCGTTGGGAGGATGTGTTAAGGCTTACGCGGCGGATGCCCGTGTCGTCTGGGGTAGGGCGGGGTTTTCATGGTAGTCTTAGGCCGGAGGGATTCAAGTACGCGCAAGTCAGGTAGTGCGCTTCGTGCGTCGCCGGCAGTCACGTAAGCCTCACACAACTTTCTCGCTAACTTACGCACTGCATGGCAATGCACATTTGGGTACTTCCAGCCTGCCATATTGAATACTTGAGCCGAAGGCGACCCTTGGCCTCTTGCGCCTTAGCAGAAGTTAGCTCACGGTAGCGGACGAACACAGCGAGGGCGGAGCCTCCACCGACGAAACGGGATTCTTACGGAGCGGCGCGGTCAACTCTATTCGAGACGGCCCGTCTGACCGCTGCCATAATCATCATCAATTAACTAGCCGGCTCATTAATCAGGCCTGGGCTGTCGCGAGGTGCTCCTTCGCATCTGCCTCGGCGGCCTGAGCCGGTCGGTACACACCATCCATCAATCGCATCCCGCCATAAAACGGCTGCTTTTTAGCTCATCCGCCGGGCAATGATCACTAACGAGGCCGGGAACAATGGGCCGTGTTTTTGTCTCGCGCCCCTCAGGGTCAGGGAACCGTCCGAGCCTCGGAAGCCCTCTGATATGATCGCCCGCTCCATGGCTCGGCAGGACAAGATGTAAATGACCTCGTGTATGAGCTGGGCCGGACAGGCCGGGCGGGGCTCCGTGGAGATCGGCTATCTGTTTCCGGTGCCTTCACGCGCGCAGAAGTCATCAGCCTCTCGCAGGCGCCGAACCGTGTGAACAGTCTGCCAAACCCTAAGGCGTCTGCTGATTCCCGTTCTTTGCACAGGAGAGGACGAGCAAGAAAAATGATGCGAACTGTCCCAAAATAAACACATAAACTACACGCATGTGACATTACCCCGTCGCTTCGCTATTACGGTAATATTGCTTGTACGTATTGCACGGTTAACGGTCCCATGCACCGTCCACCGCCATGTCTCGCGCTGAATATCGCCACAGGAACATCACGCGCCGCCAGGCATTTTTCGTATACTTTATCTTTTATAACAGTTGGAGCCCCCTGCTGCTCACAGAATTATTCAAGACATGCAGAGCAACTACCGCAAAACAGCTGCAAAATGAGAACGTTCCCGAGAGCGTTCCGTTCCCAGTGTCTTGGGACCATCGGTCGGCAAGGCCAGCAAATGTCGCATTTGGACGGCTGCGATGTCCATTATCATAGCCAGGATCCGCCGTGACCAAGTTGTAGCAATGGACACAGGATTCTTACGTGGTTTCGGACATTTTTCTGGTTGCATGGATTATTCGTGTCCTGCAGATTCCAAAGACAATGGACTTTTGTAATAAAAGCGCAGGCCTTTCAAAACCATCGAAAAATAGCCAGTCGCAGCTAGTTGTGGCTTGCACCAGCGCTCAATGAAGCACTGGATGCTGATAATCTTTTCGCACTGCTATTAGCTTGACATTGCCCTACACCAGTCCTCCCTCGGCAAAACAATACCCTACGGCAGCCCTGCCCCGGCTCAACAGTTACCTACGGCAGCCCTTACTCGGCTAAACAATACCCTACGGCAGCCTTTCCTCGGCTCAACAATGCCCTACGGCAGCCCTTACTCGGCTCAACAATGCCCTACGGCAGCCTTTCCTCGGCTCAACAATGCCCTACGGCAGCCCTTCCTCGGCCCAGCAATGCCCCACGGCGGCGCTTCCTCAGCCCGACGGTGCCCACCGACAGCCCTGCCTGACGTTCCGTTGCGCGCTTGCATGCCGGTTGGCCGTTGGCGGTGACCAAGTGGCGGCGCGGCTGGCCGTCGGTGACCCCTCGTGACCGGCGCCGCTGCCGAGGTCACGGGGTCGCCGGCGGGTCAGCGGTGGCTGGGAGCGTTCCCGGTCGGCGGCCGCGGCCCGCCGCGGTCGCCCGCTGCTAATGAACAGCAGTCCATTTTGCGGCGGTTGACACATGATTGCGCGCAGTTTGTCGGCGGCTGCGGGACGCGGTGTGAACTCGGCTTCCGCCCGGCGGTGGAGCGGCGTGGCCGGCGACCTTAACACGCTGCCCGGGCCAACACGGTCACGTCCGGCGCTAATGCGTGCACGTAGCACGCGGCGTTCGCAGGTTGCGGCGAGATTGAAACGTATCATGGTGTGTTTGACATGAGCTGCAACCCGATCGGCACGGGCTGATGGTTTTTGGAATTGTTTCTGGGAAATCCTGCTCTTTTGTCCCGCCTGTGTGAAATTTGTCGCACGTTGGGGCATGCAATGTGGCTTCCTGACAGCGTAGTTTGCAAAAATTCCTGCACGACGAATGTTCATTCATCCATCGGGGCAGTGAATGAACCACATCATATTTGGGGATTCTGTTCGTTGCCATTTCACTAAAAGTGCGTCGAACTGAGTGTTACATTTAGGATCGTGTTTGCCTCGCTGCACCCGAAGAAATTTTTATTTCATTTTTTTACTTATCGCATTTTGTTCAGCTGAGCAAATGCTATCTTCGCATAACGCCAGAATGCTGAAAGTCAAGATGTCGGGAATGGTTTTTGCTCGCCAGCCCTCCCCTCCCGTTAGGGAAGTGGCGATGATCAAATATTAGAGCGGCGCTATAGTTCAGAAACGAAACGGAACAAATACGATAAGAGGTGGAGCACTGGTGAGTTTATACTGTCCATAACCTGGGCCATGTGGTTCAAATACTGAAATAATCAAGCAATTACAAAAAAAACACAATGGGACCAACATAAACAATCCTACACGCGTATCTTCCACATTCCACCCACGTCAGACTTATGAGCAGAACAAGATTGCGTTCTCTCTGATGAATTTTCCAGCTCGGAAAGCATTCAAGCCGAGGCCTCGGACAAATGAGTTGTCTCCATCAGCCGGGGCGGAGCTCGCTGTGCGGCGTCATGCCTTCGAGCACCCGGCGCCAGCCGGTCGACAAATTCCCCGACAAATGAACCACAATTTTCATGTCGTCTTATCCCAGCTTATCTGTCACTTGACTGTTAAACAGGCTATTTCGGAACAATGAATCCGTACGATACAGATGCGCGGCAGTTGGGACGTAATGCCAGACATTACTCTCCAGTCCCGTTCCTCTCCAGAATGCAGCGGGTCTGTCGCATTTGGGACCGGACGTCTGGTCATTACTGGCCACATGCTCGACTAGATGTTCAGCAGAGCGCTGTTTATCCAACATTGCGGTTGGCCCATAGCGGTGGGGAATTGGATGAAATAAAAGGTCAGTGCATCCATCGCAAATGAAGTGATGATGATTCGGGTGGTTTCCCAGGTCCATAGCATCAGTCTGCATCATCTTTATTCTGACAGCAAGTCTGTGCTACCCGCGGCTTATGATTCTGTTTTCAGCCCTTGGTCCTTTCAGTACCCACCCACAAACCCTTCCAGCTCACGGCAGGTCAGCGCGCCGTTAAGGTCAGCGCACAGCGGCGGCGCCGTGGACTGGCCCACAGCTCGACGCGGAGCGCCTCTGTGCGGCGCGCTCTGCGGCGGTGGCGGCGCGGTGGCGCGCAGGCAGGACCGGCACGTCTGCGCCACGCCGGCCCCGGGCGTGCCCACCGGCCACGGCCAGCCGCTGCAGAGAGGTGCAGCGAGTCAGGCCGGACCGGCCGCGCGGCGCCGCCCGGCCGCCGCCGGTCCACCGGGCTCAAACCGGTGCCCAGGTCATTACCTAGCGCGGTCGAGGCCCGCCGAGTCGGTAATGAGCAAGAAGTTGTTGGCTAATAAGCAATTTGTTAGGACCAGTCCAGCGGCTGTTGTGTAAGCGAGGCCGTTGTGGACCAAGTCATTGACCACGGGATGGGCGGCTGGTGCGCGTCGAATTTGGAAACGCGTTCAATTTTGGGTATCGCGGCACGGTGCTTCTTCGGCTTGATGCGTTTTTACACGGATAATGTTTTCGTCTAAGGTCGTGGCCTTAAATTCACCGTGCATTTAATTTGTGAATGGCTCAACGAAGCCGTCCTGATATGAGTAACTTTACAGCATGCGTATGCATGACATCGACGGGGATTTACCTGAGCTACTAAGGTGCGTCTGTCCCTGAACACCTGGCCTGACAGACCATCGCATCGCGCGCAGTTGCTCCTTGACCTGTGCTGGGATACCGTACCTTAGCATCCGAGTGCGCGAGGTACCTGGTACAGCAGTGGTGCTGCGGAGAAGCACCGAGTCAAGACGTACCTGAAAAAATGGATCCAGTGTTACTTTTTGTCTCCAAATTCACAATAGCGGCTTATTTTTGAGGACAGCGTAATACGGTGCATCCCTGCAGCAGCCGTAAACCCCAAATAACTTGCGAGATATGGACTAATAAACCACGTATTCCTTTATGGCGCCCTTGCAAGCAGATGGAAATCATTTATCGCTGATAGAAAAATAGCCTAGCGTGGAAAGTGTAGCTTTAGCCTTTTCTTATCAAGGCTCGACACCTCCAATTGAAGTGGGAATTTGTTGACGCAACGGTCCAATAAATCCAAATCCCTCCGTATTTGACTGATCGATCAGCTTAGTCTGACTCCAAACGTCGTCTCCAGAAATGGATCACAAATGAGATGGAAATGTTAAAAGGGTGGGATTGTTTTCGGGACTTGGTCGAGCTGAACTGAAATTTTGTCGAAGAAGAATGGTTTGATTGAGCTGGTTGTCTTTTTATTAGGTTGGAGCGATCGTACCAATAAGCGAGGAGACTTGTTTGAAACGTTGCAACGCTCTGAAGCCGCAAGCCGCCCGGCTCCTTCTCTCTGAGCCCCGGACTTAGAATCTGCCTGCCATGTTGCATGTGCGATAAACACGCAAATGCTTTTAACCCAATTTCGCTGGAGTTTCTGCACTTTCCAAGGAACACTTGATTGGTCACACAAATGCCTCAGCAGTTCCCAGTGGGCCCTTCACCACTAACGGAGGGCTTCTGATTGGCCCAGGGTCCTTGGCATACTCGGATCTCTGGCTAACCCAGGGTTTAAGTCCTCTTCAGCGCTGTCTAAGCGGTGTCAAGTCCTCTGACCATCTCAGGGCTCCTGATCGTGCCGAAGCCAGTAGCAATCCTAGCAACCTCTGGCTGTTTTACAGCCCTATTCATCACAGAGCCCCTGGCCGATACGGGCCCTATGAAAACCACAAGTTCAAAAACATTTAGCAAGAAAGGAATGCAAAGTACAAAATATTAACAAAAACACCAAGACCCAGGGTGTCCTTTCAACGACACGACCAAAGAAATCGCATTCAATGCCTCCCCAGAACTCAAAGGGTGCAGGGCCTCTCACTCTGTTTAATTTGGCAAACTTAGTATGTTTGGTTACTCGTTTCTGAGCTATGTCGTCCCCATTTTCTCTCGTCACGTTTAAGTTGCAGCGACATTGACAAGCTCCTTCCGTCGTTTCGTTCAACAGTTTACATCGCTGGTGTTGGGACACTAAAGCCCGCACCCAGGGGGCCATTTGTTAGGATCTCCTCTTCGATTTACCGCTTAAGCCTCGTCTCTGAATGTGTACCACGCCCCAGCTATTTGCCCTGAGCCGATGCACTGAAAGCTTTCTCAATACCGCTTTCATGTGGCATCTTTCAAATTCATTTTATCACGCTCCTTCCACAGACTGCAATGCTGAATCACGCGCTCGGGCAAGTGTGTGTTGCCACCGAATGCGGCTGGCAACGACATATAAAAAGAGAATCCACAGACCTTGCGGTGTCAGATACGGAACAGCTCTTCGCCCACGCGCGTAGAGCCGTCACGAACTTCGCGCGTCAGCACGGTCACCCCACGTCTCCGCGACCCAGTGTTTCTCCTCGTCCCCGTGTGTCTCCTCGCCGCGTAAGTCTCCTCGTCCCATGTTTCCTCGTCCCGTGCGTCTCTTCGTCCCCGTTTTTTCCCGTCCCGCGTGTCTTCTTGTCCTGGGTGTCTCCTTGCCCATGTCTCCTCGTCCCGCGCGTCTCTTCGTCCCCGTTTGTCTCCCGCCCCGTGTGCCTCCTTGTCCTGGGTGCCTCCTCGTCCCAAGTCCCGCCACCGCTCGTGCGTGGGCGTGAGGCCCCCACCGCCCCCGGTGCCGGAGGAGCCAGCCGGCCGGAAGCGGTCCCATTGTCCCCGGGGGCGGGTCGCGGCCTGAGTCAGCCGGGCCGGCGCGGTCGCACGCTCTGCCGAGCGCGTCATCGCCGGCCAGGCGCCGCCGCCGTGTCCGCACCTCGACGCTTGTCAGCACGCAGCTTTTTAGCGCCGGCTGCAGCGCCTAGCGCCGGACCGCGCAGAGAGGAGGGAGCGGGGCGCGACCGGGGCCGCTCTTTCCAGCCGGCGCGGCTGACAGAAGCGATGGCTGAGGACACCGAGGTCTTGGTTCAGCAAATGGCCACTCCTGAGGCTTAGGAGATTACGGACGTGTCAACTGACCGCACCAAATCTGTATCTGCAGACAGCGATCGGATCGGCGAGCACACTCCTGTCATCTCCTGTCCTCCTTCTGTCCTGTCCTGCGGTTTATTTTCGCCGCCTTCAGCTTTATCATGCCACTTCTGTTTGCTCCCGGGAACGCCGCAGCTAGCTGCTGGCTGCTGGCAGATTGCGCCTCCGCAGGCGGCGTGACTGCGGTCTCCCTCTCCGAGAACCGAGCGCGCTCGCCGGAGTCTCGCCGCGCCGGCGCCGGGCGTAATTTGAACAGCTTGAGACTACGAGCGAGCTGCCGGCGGCGGCGGCGGCAGCGGCCCACGAGAGGGTCGTTAAATTGAGAGCCGTTTTTGCGTTCGGCTCGGGCGGCGATCGCTCGCAGCGCGCTGCTCAGACCAGCGTCGCGCTCGACGGCACTTCGTCGGCCTCGACGACCAACGTAGAAATGCTACGCCGTCGCCGAACGCGTCGATCGATGTAAGGTCGACGGCGTGGGCGACACTGAGTGCCGCGGATCGCCGTGCGTTTGGACAACAGTGATCGCGCACAGGCGCGTTCTGTCAACACGAGCGTTCAACACGACAATATGCGATTGCCATTTGCGTCTGAACGTGCGTCAGCTTATTCGACAAACACACTTGCATGCAAACATGCAGCCGTTTGTTGTCGAATGCGTTGGCGGAGTGCCTGTATCGCGCGCGCAACTGGCGACGCGTTTCTGATGGCGTTAAATCTGGGCTTGTATCCCGAGCGACACAAACATATACCACAAGCGTGGTAACAGTTTGCCGGCAGCTGCGACTTCCCAGTCGCCGAAGCTCTTTTTACTGGCGTGGCTTATTTCTTGTTTACGACGACCGTGCTGGCCGGGGCCGCATTCAATACCCATATCGGGCGCGACAGCGGCGCCAAAGCCGATACATTCCGGCGCTGAGACCCTGGTTGATTCGGAAATAAACAGGCGTGGATAAATGGCGGCTGCAGTAGGCGTGCCGACCGAGCGCCGGCTCCACGCGAGAGATTCATCATGGGCGCGTGGCGTGTCCGGGCTCCATCCGCGAACGGTGCGCCGGCCCGGGCGACTCAAACGTCGCATATTGCTCTCACTATCCCCGCAAATAGTCGCTGGTCGCCTCCGCCGCCTGTCGGCCGTCTGATGACTGTGTTGTGAGCGCGTCAGCCCCAGACTTCGGCCCGTAAACAGGGGGTCTGGGGAGCGTCGCCCCCGGCGCACTTGTTCCCCTCCCCTAGCGGTCGTGCCCGCACCCTGACCCCAGTGGCAGATTGAGTTACCGGGGGAGGGTTCCCTGACTGGCAGCCAGTAGTTTGGCGCCGTAATGCCTCCTCCCCCTCCCCACCCACGACCCTGTCGGCGCTGCGCGATGAAGGGGAGGGAGAGAAGGCGTGGCTCATCGGAAAAGTTGCCAGCAGATGTCTCTGTCGGCGTTGCACATCGTCATTAGGCCATCGCGGCGATGGAGTGTCTCACTGAAGAGTCGGCGGATATGACACAGACTGCCCTCGCGGTCAGGGTCTGACTCAGCCGCAATTGGCGGTCCAATTACGTGCGCTATTCAGATTCCACCCTTCTGAGGGTGCGGAAAATGTCGCTTCCTGTCCAGTGTTGCGGCCGTTGTAACGTCTTCCCGAAGGCCACGTGCAGCGGACGCCGCTGTCGCCGGGCGGCGGGGTCGGGCGCCGGACGACGGCAACCGACCGTCATGCGCCCGTCCCCCAGCTATGTGCTCATCCCCCAGTCATGTGCCCCTCCCCGACCCGTGACAAGTGCCGCAAACAACTGGCAGCCCCTCGGCGGGAGAGAGCGGACCCCTGCCCCCCCCCCCCCCTCTCTCGTCCGCGAGACGACACCCGAGAGCACCGTGACGGGGATGCATCACCCGCCACAGGGACGCAGTGTCGCTGGGACGGCCGCCCGACAGCGGAACGCCGGCGCGCGGCGCAGGCGCGCCATTTTCAGTGACGTGGCCGCTGCTTCTTTGCTCCTCGAGCCGCGCGCGTTCTTTCCACCGTAAACTGCGCTCCTTGACGCATGCCGTGCCAGACGATCTCTAGATGTCGGTGACGTTATGATTGCGTGCGAATTCATTGCGCAGTGCGTCATGTGCAAATATATTAAAACGGACAAAATTAGGGTGGATGTGGGCCGGCTAACGGATAAATTTTCCTCCTTGCCCGTGGCCTTTATCGAAAAGACTTAGGAATTGTTGCAATTAATGCAGTACCACCTTAAAGAGTGCACATATATGCCGATCTTCGTTGCACGATAGGATTAGGAAGCGTACACAGATCTGCCTCAAGAAGCGTATTTTTTAACCAGTGTTCCCTGGAGGAATGCTTACAGTAGGGAACGTTTAGCTTGTGTATGGGGGTGGGAGGGGACATTTAGTGTCCATACGTAAGCACGTAGGTAACGTATACGCCAATGCTGACAACCATGAATACTCGAGCATGGGTGTCTATCTGCTCTTCGGAGGGCAAAACCACTTGAATGCTCTCCAAGCTATCACCAATCCAATATGCCTTCCAAAGCATCCCAGCGAAGGAATTGCCAACAACGCCGGGTTATCGCAAGCCCCAGCCTGTGGAAGGTGTCGTAGCATCGAGCACCGATGTATCAAGGCACCGATGTCATTGAGGAGACAGCCTCTACCACAAAGGCCAGTCACATAAAGTTACCTGGGGAGCATCCTAGTAACTGCTTCGCTTCCTTTGACAAGCGTGGTTTGCGGCATGTTTATCACCTGGTGTCGCGCGCCTTAAGTGCTGTCGTTACCACCTGGTGCTGTCCCACACGCGGGGCGGGTAAATATACCCTCCCTCGCCGGGACACCGGCTCCCCCCCCTCCCCCAACCCCCCAAGCGAATCGACGTTGTCGACTCCTCCCCGCTCGCACCGCGTCGAGGAGACACGCGTCGGCGTTGTGACGTCGCGGCCGCACAGCACAAGAACCGGCGCGTCACAGGTCCCGTCGGGGCCGCTCCGTTCGCAGCGCCGTCACACGCCTAATCCATTACACACCGCCGGCGGCACGGCCGCTTCGGCTCCCCGACCGTGAATCACCGCGGGCCGCCGTCTGCGCCGGCCGGACGGGGCGGGGCGTCCGCCGGCGCGCTGCGGCGACAGACCAGGCATCGCAGAAGACTACCGTCGGCGCCTGTGTTTATCGTTACGGGCCGGCGCCGGTAAACAGCGTCAGCGGTATGCGGAGCTGCAGGCCGTCGGCAGCGACGAAGCGGGAGCTTGTTTCCAGCCCCGGGGGAGGCGCTGGGCGGGCGCCAGACTCCAGACTCGGCTGCGCCCAGGTGTGGCCGGTTATCGACCGGCTGGCGAGACCCGCGTGCGTCTCCGGCGGCTTCCTGAGACGACCTGCACGTGAAGCTAGGGGGAGCGGTGATGATCTGTGCGTGGCACCGGTGTCGATCTGTAGGGACACCGGCGCCGATCCGTGGGAACACCGGCGTCGATCTGTGACTGACACCGGCAGTGGTTTGAGAGCGTGGGAGTGAGAGCTTTGGAAGCCGTGCTGTGAGGGGACATTGGTTCTTACTTTTAAGTGATGCCGTGGTAAATCTCTGGGTCTCATCCGTGGAAGCTGAGGGTGACGTCAGTGTTGATGTGCGGGTGACAACATTATTGTCAGGTGGGTAACTGACAGCAGTGGCAGCCTGTGGGTGACACCGACAACTAATTGAAATTTTGTGGGTGTGGCAAGATTACAAATGGGGATGATCCTTGCAGGATCCTGGTGACTTTATGTATCCTCATCACCAAAAACATAGGCATGTTTCTGATTGAGAACTGCGGACGCCAACGACGCCAGCACGTGGATTCCATACTGGTCAACCGCCACCCGCCGCCGGGGTATTACAACGGCGTGCTCGGCGGGAGGGAGGGGGGGGGGGGCGGTGTTTTCAGGGATGGTTCACTGGTAAACGTCCACCTCCCGCTGGCACCTCCTGCCGACGATCCCAAACAACCTTATCCCCAGATCGAACCACGAACTGTGAGCTGGCCCCGGTGACTCCAGCGTACCCCGCTGAGATGCCGGGTGACCTGTCTGATGTCTCGCTGGTCTCTTCATCTGGAGTTCTACAGTATTGAGTAAGGTGTACTGAAGCAGCTGCGGTTTATTTAGCTCACGCATAAGAGACATCTCTGGCATTCCTGGAGGTCAGGACTCGTCCCAACAGTGCTGGTTGCCGGTGATGGGTCACGATACATCGTAACCCAATCCAGGTATTTCTTGTCACATTTCTTCGCTGGGTTATTACGGAGCTGAGTAAGGTAACACTTCCCATGAGTGCGTCCCTCGACGTTTTATATTATTGACGGTTTTTAGCGAGATTCGAATACGTTTAATACTTTAATCATCCAATTTGTTACGGTGTAATTTAACGATAGCATCGATTCAGTTCGACAGGTTAATAGTTCAGATCGCTCAGGCGCAAATATTTGGAATGATTCAATTACGTCCACCAGAGGCGGCCACCGGCCAACGCTACTGAACGATGTTAATAACTCGTTTTAAAGTAGGGCGCTTTTTGCAGCGTCACCTACATTTCACAGGGGGTCGGGGCGGGGGGGGGGGGGCATCGCCTGCTGGATTCAATTACATTAGCCTGCGTTTCATGCGCTATCAAAGGTTACGGCACAGACACTCAAGTGCAGGTGTTAACCACGTCCCACACACCGAAGCGCAGTGGCAGACGAAGCCCTTTGCTGCCGACCCCAGGATGAGCTGACTCTGGATGAAGATCACGCAGGATGTCCTGACTTTGGATAAAGATAACCAGGTCGGATGTCGAGTCCTGTTAAGTCAGCACCCAAGACGAAACCTTCCGGCATCTATCTGCCCTACAATGTTCCCAGAGTGCTGAGAACATTGTAGGGTCTTATGTTCCCAGCTCCTTCCTATACAATACAATGCTCCCAGCTCCTTCCCCCGCCCAGACAAGTATTTATCCAACGACGGGCGCGGCGACCTTCAACTTCATTCATGTCTTAATTTTCGGCATCTTTGTCGTTTTTACCTTTGCGTAGGAGAATAACGCGCCCCAGTGCATAGACATGACGTTTTCATGTTTTTTTTGCCCGCAAATAATGCTCGCAAAAGTTTTTCAATTCATCCAACTACGTAAGAAAAAATAGGCAGTCCCCTATTGCATTTATTGCCTCCGAACTTGCCAGAAGTACGAGTAGGATTCCAGTATTTTTCTATGACACAGGCTCCCAGCGGGGAGAGGGGTGGCGGCTTATTACCAGCGAATCAGCAGTCAATAATTACGAGCGCTTTGACAGGGGGGAATGCGGGGCACCCATAATTCATTCCGGGCGTTTTCTGTGGGGCCGGGGCGGTCTCGGCTTTCCACCCCAGCCCGCGGGCCAGTTCAATCAGCTCTAGTCATCTTCCAGCTTGTAATTCTGCGTTTTCGGGGAAAAACAAGAGGCCACACATCTTGCCGGTCGCAGGGCGCGCGCGCGGCGTTCCCGTCCGTGCATTCCAGCGATGAGATTCGACAGATGGCCGCCGGTGGCGTGGAGAGCGACTATCGAGAGCGGAACGGGCGCAGCTATGACCAGGCAGACCTCGGATACGACCGGCTGGAAGACCGCAGACGCTTTATCAGACGGCCGAGCGGCGAAAAATCCGCAGAATGGCAGCAGTGGGCTGTTCAGGGCCTCGGCTCTGTCACGAAAATGAGGAAAAATCGCAGAAACAGGTCCGTTTGCTCGCGAGTGCTCGGTGAAATAAAATCCTGTAATAACCACTTCACACTTATTTGTTTTAAGACGGTAGAGCTTAAACACATCGGAGGTATTTGACCTCGAAACAGAGAAGGAGCTCTCTCTAGATTGTAGATGGCGGCTTGACTGCTCAGGCATACACTTGCCATATTTCTGGTTGATAAGTCGGCAACAGGCGTGCTATAAATGCAAGCTCGGCATCTGAATGCGTTAAGCCACGCTGCATTTTCATGCTTGGCTATAGCCTATGTCGCGGCATTTGGGCTCAACTGCTTTCATACAAGAACACCATGCTTTACGACGACGGTACGTGCTTCCATTACAGCTATTTGAAGTGAAAATTGCAGCTTAAAACTTAAGAATCTAGGAGCTCCACTTACTAAGCTGTATGCATTAGCGATATGAGATATCATCTTCGCGATAAAGGTAGGACAACACAATCATAGTTACAATCACGATCTCACAACCACGTAAATGGGGAAATATAGCTATCTCAGTCGCGCTGGTGGATGTGCCAAATGGTGACCTGACTGCCGGTGAACGAACGTCACCGAGTTCACTGCTACTTCCGCCGTGCACCGTTTTCTAGGTGCGGTCTGACCCTCCCGTGGTCTCGCGGGGAGGGTAGCGTGGCCATGGCAACCCGTGTGCACTTCTCACCCCAAACCAAACCCAGGCATGAGCGGGAGGCAAGCGCAGATGTCGCCAGATCTGCCCGAGCCTGGTGCCCGGCCGTGACATGCGGGGTACAGCTGCCATTGGGGCCCACGGACTCTAACTCGATTTTGTTGGAAACCCAGTTCGTGCTGGTAAACTAGAGGCAACTTTACGGGTTGCGACATGGAGTAATGGTTGTGACAAGTTCAGCCGCGGCAAACCAGCTACGACCAGCCCAGCGCCACGGGCACATCGGCGGGCGGGTCGGGTCCGCTCAAGGTGGGCGTAAGAACTCTCAACACAAGGAACTAGTGCTGGCAGAATTGCGCGATGTGGCCGAAGACAAGGGAGGGGCAAAGGAGTCATTTATATCAATAGTGAAAATATTGCTCCAATGGATTTTGGGACACAGTCGGCTATATTTGTGCTATCAACGGCAACATAGATGGAAATGGATGCTCAGTATTGAAAAAGTACCATCGAAATTTATTGAGGAGTGTGGGCTCACTGATACCATTGAAAATGCAGCCGTCTATACAATGTTGTCGTCTATAATGCAAGTGAATGCGACCCATTCTGGCATAATCGCCGTATGCATACACTCATGGTCATTAAGGCATCTCATCAACTTTATGTCTATGAATATGCCAGACATGGCCTTAACTAAACCATTTATTTCATTATACGAATTGCAGGCATTTTATACTTCCGCATTTCACAATCTGATTATACAAAATCACACCCAGATTCCCTTCAGATGCCTTCGAAGCGACTGTGTATCTGTTGGAACTACAGACATAAGTGAATGTAAATACGCAATGCTTACATCAAATCAGAGCCCCATTGTCGCCACAACTGGCAACAAGTTGAAAAACAGACACATACCCATCCAAAGGACGTCTGGTGCAAAAGGTGGCAGACACTGCTGTTGAACTCATCTGGGGCCGCCCTTTGCTCACATTCAAAAGGTGCAGAATTTCATCGAAGTCTACATCGACCACAACAGTTGCGCCACAACGTCAACTGCAACGTCCCAACACCGGCAACTCCGCGGTCCAATGCGTGCGAGTCGTATGGCGGTCCCGCAACTGAGGGCTGGCATGCATTTGACTTTGATCCCTCCTGCTGGCAACTTTGTCTGTATCCCGTTTCCGTTCGGCCTGGCAACGCTTAGTGATCGCTGCAGCTATATGCAACGAGAAATGCACAGCCATTATCCTGAAATACCGAGCGCCGAAATGCGACAGTCTCAGCTAACCACCGGGCAAACGTGACATTGACCTACACAGTGTGAGCTTGCCACTCCCACCCCCACCCCAACTCCCACCCCCACCCCATCCCGCCATCTTCCCAGCACCCTTGATTGGTGGCGTCCGTCAGGGGCTGCAAGACCACTTAGCATCAGCGGAGCGCGGGTGTCCGGTCTCAAAGGAGGCTGGCGCACCACCCCTGCACCAGGGCAGATGAATTGCAAATCATGCCCCGACGCCGCCGCTGCCACGACAGTCCACTTCCGCCGCCACCAGGGGGCAGCCCACGCCGGTGACTGATCCGCTGCTAATGATTTTCTGCCACTCTCGGCCCCTGACAGAACACGGGCCCATGGCGCGCGGTAAATACGCCGCTGCGGTCTGCACGGAACGTGTTTACGACGGCGGGATGAGCGGGCTCCTGTTGCGAGGCATCCGCGTGGGGCTCACATGCCGTGCCCGCGCAGCCTGGCAATCGATTTATCGATACTAAACGATAGATCGATGGATAACTGTCGGTAACAAACCGACATATAATATCAATATTCGGCGAGAGGACCTGGCATAAGGTCTGCCATCCGTGTCAGAAGACAGAGTACCTTTCCAGATGGTGATGCAACTAGTAATTTGATGCGACATTGATATGGCAAATTAATACAGGAATGCACATACGGTCTATCGATTACGCTTACACACTCGGTCGAGAATTAACAGAATCCCTTAAAAGGTTATTTGAGCGCTATATGGTCAAAGACACCACCAAAACTGAGCTTAAACTGCAACTTAGGCGGACTTGACCCGCCGCATATTAAACGCCGAGAGGTTGGTTCCAAACCCGAAAGGTGGCGCTGAGAACGATTTCAGAGGCGGCCCACAAAAGCTACACCCCGGCTAGCCACAACATAACACACGTCACCCCTTCGTTATAAGCAGCAGCCAGTTTTGGCAACGGCATCCGACCCGCGGCGTTCCCAGGGAGCTGGCCCGCAAGGTACTAGAGCCTGGCGGGTCAGTCTACTCCGCCGGCGGCGAACTCCGCCCTTGGCGTTGCAGTCCCGCGCTGAACCAAAACACCACTTCTCGTTTGCGAACTGACTCCCACACGGATCACTTGTTACGACACATGGAGGTCACGCCGCCTTTACTCCCACCGTCCGCGCGGTCGGGCAAACATCTCAATGCCGCCCAAACAACACGCATGCGTCAATCAACCCCCATACGAGACCACCAATCATGTAAATATTTGGAGCACGTGCTGACAACTGCTCGCTAACGCCGGAAGGGTGTGGTGGATTGGCGTAGATGCTTGGATGTTGCACACTGAAATGTGCTCAGCCGATTGGATGCATATTTAGGCTGAATAACGGCACTGCCATTCATCTTCCCTTGCATTGAACAGGGCGCCAATAGGCAATAAAGACGTCATGCATTTGCGAACAGAACGTGTTAGTGGCCGCTTGTCAGCCGATGAAATGCCATTCATCACGATGCAAAAACAGTTTGCAAGGGCTACTGCAATTTGGCTGCCAAGTTGAGAGAGGCAGAAACATGGTGTTTGTTTCCGGCAAAATGGGGCCACCACTTATTTGAGTGTGCATCAAAGGACGGTGCAGTGACTCGATGCGTCCTCTCCGCGACGCGTCCTCTCCGCGATGCGTCCTCTCTACGACGCGTCCTCTCCGCGACGCGTTCTCTCCACGGCGCGTCATGTAGGACTTTGGTCGCAGACACGTCAAATTGATACGGGACTCCAGTTGAGCAGATGGGAAATACGTGGTCTGACAGAACGCGTCATGCCTTCTCCAACGTTTGCGATCATTTTCATGTGAATCTCGCATTCATATGCGACCAGTGGAGATAAGGGCATCATGACGCGGATGACCGCTGGTTGCCAGCGTAAAAAATCAGCAAAACAATAATGATTATGGGCATATATATATATATATATATATATATATATATATATATGTATATATATTTCGCGCATACACTCCAGCTCAGTTGGGCTATAGCAGAGACCTAGGAAATCCGGTTGTGGTCCTGCCTAAAAATATCCCTGCACTTCGTGGATTAATGCGGCACATATACCTTCCATAATTAACTCAGCAAAGTCGCATGCTTCACTGCCCCAGATAAAACCTCCGCGCCAATTTATCTTGATCACAGCCGGCCTTGACTCCCCGACCAAATAGTCCGGCTGGCGACGCCAACCTCCGTTGAAGCCGTCGCGGCGTCGGGTTCCGGCGCTTACGTGTGGCTTTGTTTACCGGGGTCGACGGCGCGCGACGTGACACGCATACCCGGCCGCCGTCCTCCTGCCGACCAAGATTCACCGCCGTCGCCCGTCGCCGCCGCCGCCCCCGCTGACCCGATAAGACCGCCCGCGGGCGAAATTGGCCGGCCGCCGACCGAGCGGTGGCGTGCAGAGTCGCCTCGCTGCCCGGCGCTAACGAAGCGGCCAGAGACCGGCGTGCGGCGGCGGCGGCGGCGCCGAAACAATCGTGAGCGCGCTGGGCCAAGCTCCCGAAGCGAACTGTACTGAGCTCCAAACGCGTACTGTACTGAGCTCCAAAGGCGTGCTGTACTGAGTTCCCAATGCGTGCTGTACTGAGCTCGAGGCGTGCGGTACTGAGCTCCAAAGGCGTGCTGTGCTGAGCTCACAAGGCGTGCGGTACTGGGCTCCCAAGGCGTGCTGTGCTGAGCTCGAGGCGTGCGGTACTGAGCTCGAGGCGTGCTGCACTGAGCTCCCGAGCTCCTGCGCAGGCCATCTCGCCACCGCCTGACCTGACCAACTATCTCACGAAGGGCATTTGTGACTGCCGGGACTGGTCTGCAGCGGGCGGTGGCTGGGGTGGCTTCTGTTGGTCTGACCCCGAAACACAGAGCGCCGCGCACAGGTCGTCAGTAAACACTGCACCGAGGGAGCAACAACCGGACAGGGATACATATCCTTATTGAAAACCTTAGCTGCACCATTGTGTCAGGCACAGCGAACATTGTTGACAACGTTTCAGCCTTGGCATGAACCTCGCGTGCAGAAATAGTGTGGCATGCTGCCGCAACCCAGGGTTCATATCAATACTTTTAACCAAACTGATTGCCTGTTAAACGCAAGAAACTCTAGCAAGTGTTTCATTCTTTATCTGCCACTAACAAGAGATTACATCCTGCCGTCACGACGTGTATTGCTGGCATTCTGAAGGAATCACTAAAGCCGGGATTACGCCACCAGACATGGCGTCTGCGGGGCTCCGGCATGACGGGCTGGCATTTGAACGAGATGGCCTCCTATATGACCGAGCCCGTGTGCGATTATCCACACAAACTGGCTTAACGGCCGATCACGGAGGGGACGTATCGCACCCCGCCACCGGCGCTATCTGCCAACGTTGGTCGCTGAGTGCTGCCATTACCCCGGTACGGTCTACGCGAGCAAAACAGCCCCGGGCGCCTTATCCACCCTCTTTGATAACCTCTTGGCACCGGTGGGCCAAACAACCATTCAGGGCATTGAGAGGCTTGGCAAATATTCCGGCACGACAGCAAACTTAACAGGCATCTGAGTGGAAGTTGCATAGTTTACAGTTGGTGCAACTGCTGTTCTATGTTTTCTGACGCCTGGAATGTAGCTCTGCAGATAGGCGTCCGCTTCTATCATCTCAACTACCATTGGGTCCTGTTATCATCACCTACATCACCATCACCACCCGTGCGTATCGCCGCTGCCAGCCTCCATTCCCAGGATATCTTTGCTACCCTCCCCTCCCTGGCCGCACCTCTACCGCTGTTCTCCGCGGGCGCGCCTCTGCCGGCCTCCTCGCTGAGCCCGCCCCAGCCGGCCTCCTCTCGGGGAACGTCTCTGTCGGCCTCCTCTCGGGGCGCCTCTGTCCCCTCCTCCGCTGAGCCCGCCTCTGCCAGCCTCCTCTCGCAGGGTGGGTGGGGGCAGGGGACGCTTCTGCCGGGCTTCTCACAGAGCCTGCCCCTGCCGGCCTCCCCCGCTGAGCCCACCTCTGCCAGCGTCCTCCCGCGTGGTGGGTGGGGGCGGGGGGCGCCTCTGCCGGCCTCCTCACTGAGCCTGCCCCTGCCGGCCTCCTCCGCTGAGCTCGCCTCTGCCAGCCTCCTCTCGGGGCGCGCCCCCGCTGTCCCCTGGCCGGGCGGCGGCCGGGCGCCGGTCGGCCGGGTAATCGCTGCCGCACCGCCTCCGGCTGATGGCCCGGCCGTAATGACGACAGGCTCGGCGTGGGGTCGCCCTGGTTGAGGCGGGGCCAGACCGCTTGTCCCGGCCGCCGGCACCGAGGGGCACGATGACCGGCGCCCCGCCGAACGGGCTGGGGCGGCGCAGGGGCGAAGCCCGGCCGCGGACCTCTGTGGGGGTGCTCGGGGGGGGGGGGGGTGCTGGGGGGAGGGGGGGGGGGGGTCGCGCTGAGACTGGGCAATCGGAGGTGTTCGGTCCTGAAGAATTTCGTCGATTGCTTTGAAACATTCCGAAGCTGGTGCACTAAATAAGCATTTTTCCATTGATGTAGACTACAAAAGCAGCCGTGGTGGCGCCGCTCTACAGGGGTTGGGAAAGACCCCACAAAAGGGAATCCATCTTTGCAGTCTACGTTTCCATGTCTTAGTGTCATTGCCGTGGTACGGTTGTGTTGATGCTGGTGCTGTGTAAAGATCTTCTCTTATCCTAATGCCTTTCTTACACCATAGACTTGCAATTGAAAGTGAAACCACATTTTGTCGCCAGTCGTCAGCAGTAGTAATCATCGGCCGCATGAGCATGGGCCGCGCTCCTGAATGCGCCTCACAGTCCAATCACCGGCCGTCACTAGCATCTCATCTCGTCCCAGCACGTCACCACCCAGTGCTGGCATGCGAGCGAAAAGCTGCCTGAATGGACCGAACATGCCATTGGCCCGTCCCGCGGGGATATGGTCGACATCCGGCTGTCACTTTCACGGCCCCCCACCGCCGCGATCGTACGTGCCCAGCGCCCGCCTGTCCGAGACAGCGGCGTCATCCGGTCTTCAACCTCACAGCCGCCCGCGCCGCCAGGCCATTACCTGTCCGCACCGGCTGGCTGGGAGCGCGCCCGCGGCCGCACCGGCGGGCGCGTCGCCGGGCGCGCTGAGCAAGGCGTCGGGGCCGCGGGCGAGGTGGGGACGGCGATGCACGAGGTGGTGCGTAGCGATGGAGGATGAGTCGGATCAGTGATGTGCAGAGACAGACAATGTGAACGTGGCACGATGGCACACACGGAGAAAATGACGAAAACGAAGAAAATGGCGAAAATACGAGTCATCAAAATAGAAGCTCATCATGAGAATATTATGAAACCGTATGCCAATAAAGCTGGGGTAAATGGGAAAAATATAAGAAATCAAATACAGCCTTTTAATAAGGATGCCATCATAATACTTTTGGCAAAACTAGCGTAAATTAAGATAATAAAAGCAACCAAACACAAACTCGTAGTGAAAAAAATACGAGCTGGGTGAGCTGGGTGATTAGTACAGGAAGAAACTGTTAGCTAAGAGGTAAACTATCAACAAAGTAGAATTTAAAAAAGAACTTTCATGGGAATATTACGACTCTGAATGCTTGAGGAATTCCTCATTCTTGACCAAAGGACCCAAACTCAATATCGCTCAACGAACTCAGACTGGATGGCACCCTGCCGCCTGCCGACACCGTTCTCGCGACCGGCCGCCAGCGGTGTGAAAGCCTTTCTGGTGTCGCCAGATTAGCGGCGGCCAGGCCACCCGGCGCTCGGTGCCCTTTATCCTGGCAGGCGCGTTGTTCGCCAGACGTGGATGGCCAGGCCGGTCTCATTATGCGCCATTGTAAGCGTCGCAAAGAACTGTCGGGGTTCACACCTCCAGAGGTAATGCGCCGTAACCCCCACCGCCGGCGCCGCCCCACCCGACCTGCGACCCTCGCCCGCCGCGACCCCCCAAAGTGCCGCCTGTCACGGACAGCCGCGGGACCAGCGCTCGATCCAATCTGCTTACCCGACCATTGTCTCCTTACAAATGACGGCGAGCGTCCATCCTTTGGTGGCCGATACAGCGCCGTAAAAACAAGGTGACAAAAACCGGTGATTTATGTCGGCCGGCGGAAGGCGTTCGGTCGGCGCGACGGACGTGGATCCAGGCGCGGCGAGCAGGCCGGTGGGGATGACACGAGTAGCCAGGAGACGCGCATTTTTAGAGGCCATCGCTAGACGCGAATCACGACGTGTAATGAGTTTACGAGCCGCCGCCGGCTTTATGGGCTGAGAAAATGCGAGTTTGCTATCGATCACGTCAGGTCAAGTCACGCCGCCTTCCTGATCGGTTTCTACCGGACGCGGATCGGCTTCTGCCCGTCGCAGGTTAGCTTCTACCGGTTGATACCCGTCTCTACCGTTCGCTGATCGGTTCTACCGAGATGCGGCGGGTGCGGTCAGCAGGTCACAGCCGAGCCGTCTGATTGGTTCGTCGCGGCCGTGACCCGCCGTGGGACGTGGTGGGTTATTATGGGTCCCGGGAGACGCAGCCTAAGCGGAACACGCAGCGTGACCCAAAGTTCCGCGGACACGGAATGTGACCGAAGTGGGGAGCATATTGATTGGTCTACTTTTGGCACCACGGTTTCGAAAGGCTCGGCTACAGCGTCTTTGACCAGCACGTCCGTTGAGCGAATGGTGCATGCTCACAGTGAATGAGAAGGTGTCCCCAGTGACCGGTGGGTAATACACCGTACTTGACCAGCAATTACAATACGCGTCGGAAACGAATAATTGTAGGCCCTTTGGCAAGCCTTCGTGAGAGCGAGAAAAAGAAGCCCCCAGGCCACTCAATTATCGCCAAAATACCCCCATTCACAACGTTTTTCTCAACTCATGAATGTTCAAGACAAAACCTTTCCCCTACATGTGTAGCATGTTATTTGAGGTGAAAAGGCAAACGAATACGTGGGTGCGTGTAGGCCCATTGACGGCGAATATAAATGTGGTGAGCATTTCCCCACGAGAACCAGCGTACAAAAACAGCGCAAGCACTAACCTCCAGACATCGTCACCAAAGCCCCCTTATGAAAGCTAACACTTAGAGATATGGCGCAGTACCCGGGATCAGGATTATTTCAAGCAACTGACGTATGTCGCTGGCTGTGGTTAACCATGTGTACGTTTGGTGAGATGACAACTTCGCCTCAAATAAAGCCGATTTCTTGGGTCTATTCTGAGTTCTGAACCACAATAACTTTGGGAACGGCGTGCGTGTCACACTCTCACTTGTGAGAACACTATAACACCCCCCCCCCCCCCTTTTCGTAAGAACACTATCCCACTCCAACTGGTCGTGAGAACACTATCAGGAAAATTTTGTCTCTACATGGTGACGGAGTGCGTCGCGTAGAAACTTTTGCGGTGACTGTAATATAGTTAGCTGGAAAGAATAGACACTACACGGGGGGTCAGCAGTTTTTGGTCCATTTCTGTCTTGTTGTGAACAAGGGCGCTCTAGTTTATTTGCAACCGGTTGCTTTTGCTGAGCATATTGTGCTTTTCTCCTTTACTTGCAAAAGTGTTTCCAATAAAATGGACATTGTCCAACGTCAGATATATATATATATATATATATATATATATATATATATATATATATATATATATGTATATATACATATATATGTATCTGACGTTGGACAATTAATTGCTTCAGTGTCTTTTTATCAACAGAACTAGATTTCCTGCAACTACAAAATCTAAGAAAAATGACAAGGGCAGCGTACTTTCGTGAATAAATAGTTAAAGAAATTGTGATTGGGTACGAAAAACAATTTGCAATTAGATTTTCTAACGAGCAGAACAATCCGATTCCAAAACCATCATGTTCCCAAAAAAAATCCGGACACCTGTGATAGGTTGGCTTTTATTGTTAATATTCAGCTATAACGATATGGACTTAAATGCTGACATAATGAAAGTACCAATGTGTGCACTAGCCTCCCATCCGACTCATGAAAGTCCGAAACTGAAAGCAGCCAGGACAGTGTGAACGGAAGGCTCTCTGGGGAGAGAATTGTGCGATACCAGTTAAAAGAGCATGGAACAATGCTCTCCACATGTAAATCAACATATGCGTTTTGGGAAGCCCAACCACTTTGCCCCCGACAAAACACGGCGTTTCCAGCATGTAGCAAATGAGTGTTACTTTCAGTGAAGCACGCCCACGGCATACGAACCGTCTTCGAGAAATTTATCCAGAGATCGCTAGCTTTCCACCTATAGTCATATACAGCAAAATACACTGCTTCACAAATGCATTTATCATTAAAACTGCTAAGAATACAGGGGTATGCATTGGACATGGAAACCGGGGTAGCATCCCACCTTAGCGAACAGCAAGCAGCTTGCTGAATGCAAGTTGTCTTCTTTGTTAAATGCACACTGCAAGCAATATCTGCATCAATTCAGCACGCCTCTCCGCGCCGTAGACAGTGCCGTGCACTGCACTTCGCATGCTGACGAGACAAGGAAGGGGTCGAATTCCAACCAGCGGGGCGCAGGCTGGACAACTTGAGAACCACTCCACCTCCAATGGGGCGATCCGGGTCGCGATAGGCCTGCTGGCCGATAAGATCGCGGCCGGCCAGACCGCACGCAGCCCGTCGTAAACAACAGCCCGCCTACCTGCACCGAGCGCCGTCCAGAGGACGAAGACGAGCTGGGCCGAACCACGCATCGTCCATACGCGGCGGGGCCCCTCTCCGAGCTCCGTCGGCGACTCCTCTCCGAACTCCGCCTCGGCGCTCCGCTCGGACGGTGGACCACGCTCCCACGCCCGGCAGCGGCTGCGGCACTCGGACGCCCTCGCGGACCCCACGCGACCACCGTAGCGGACCGACTGCCGGCCGCGGCGAGGAGCCCTCGCGGAGGCGCCGGCCGCCGGCCGCCTGCCATGGTTCGGGCGACGCCGACAGGTGGCAGGAGTGTCGGCGAAGGCGCGCACGCTTGGCGGGCCGACGCAATTACGCGTTGGAGAGACTATTCATAATTGCTGTGATATGAACGGTTTCCGAGCGACGCCCGGTATTTTTCGGGATGAAAGCGTATCATGTAGTGGCTTTTCGGCTGCGCTGGTTAGGGATGAGAAGAACGCCGGCTGCGATCAACACATAACGGATTTGATACAGATGCGGATGAATTCGTAATTGGTTGGTTCTTTCTTGGCGGAGTGGTATTTCAATGTTTTTGGCATCGAGCGCTATGCGCTTGTCCGGTGAACGGTCCAGGCAGTTGGCGAGGAAACTCCTGCGCTCCGAACACTGTTTCGAACGCGGTGGATCGGAAGAGTGCCAAGTGTGTGCTAGGTGTATGAGTACAAACACGTGGAAAATGTGTAACATAAACAAGCTGCTCTACGCGCCAGTTTTCAGAAAACGATCGAAAGTTTTAGTTTTCAGAAAACGATCGAAAGTTTTAGTTTTCAGAAAACGATCGAAAGTTTTAGTTTTCAGAAAACGATCGAAGGTTTCAGTTTTCAGAAAACGATCGAAAGTTTTAGTTTTCAGAAAACGATCGAAAGTTTTAGTTTTCAGAAAGCGGTTCAAAGTTTTAGTTTTCAGAAAACGATCAAAAATTTTAGAGTGTACATTCTTGTGCTTGCTCTCAAAGCAGTGCATATCATCCACAAATGTATCTGCACTTCCGCCCCTCCCCTCCCTCTCCATCACTATCAAGCTCTCTTCTCAGCGTTTTTTTTTAATATCTGATGGGCTTTGATTCCCAGCTCTTTCCACAAAGAGATCATGTCCTAGGATTCTTCTGCGGTCAGGACCTATGGCATGTGCTCTGTCAGTACAGGGTCTATGTCACGCATCTCCTTGCTTGCCCGAGCCCACGTATTGTGCCCTGTTTCCGATCAGGGCCTCGACAGAACCCATGTCCAATGTTCCGTTCCCATGTCATGGCCACGCTCTGCGCCGTCCTCTTACGGGTTCATGTCCTGCGCTGTCGTTTTCACCAGCCAGACCTTATGTCCCGGGCTCCGTCCTAGTGTCACGGTTCATACCACCTCATGTCAGGACCCATGTCCCCAGCTCCGTACCTTATCACGGCTCCTTACCCCGCATGTTAGGGGCCATGTCCCCAGCTCCGTCCCTTATCACGGCTCCTTACCCCGCATGTTAGGGGCCATGTCCCCAGCTCCGTCCCTTATCACGGCTCCTTACCCCGCATGTTAGGGGCCATGTCCCCGGCTCCGTCCCTTATCACGGCTCCTTACCCCGCATGTTAGGGGCCATGTCCCCAGCTCCGTCCCTTATCACGGCTCCTTACCCCGTATGTTAGGGGCCATGTCCCCAGCTCCGTCCCTTATCACGGCTCCTTACCCCGCATGTTAGGGGCCATGTCCCCGGCTCCGTCCCTTATCACGGCTCCTTACCCCGCATGTCAGGGGCCATGTCCCCGGCTCCGTCCCTTATCACGGCTCCTTACCCCGCATGTCAGGACCCATGTCTCCAGCTCCGTCTCCTACCACGGCTCCTTACCCCGCATGTCAGGACCCATGTCCCCAGCTTCGTCTCCTATCACGGCTCCTTACCCCGCATGTTAGGGCCCATGTCACGGGCTCCGCCCCAGGTCACGGCTTCAGACCACCCCACGTCAGGGCCCATGTTACGGGCCCCGTCCCCATACCACGACTCCATGTCGCCCCATAACAGGGACCCAGGGCCCATGTCGAGGGTTTCCCCATGGTGGCGGCCGGCGCGATCTTCCGGCCGACAGCCGGAGACAATGTGAGCCACCTGCGCTGGCGGCCATTCCGCCGGATGTCGGCTTGGGCGGACGCGCCGACAGAGTCGATACCCCGCGCTTGTGGAGCCGAGTGATGTGCGCGCGGCCCGGCAGCGGCCCGATATCCCATCGGCCTGAACCCGAGATACTCGCAAAGGGCCGATCCCAGATCCCCGGGCGCGACGTGATATTTCAAGTCGGGGCTATGTTACTTTGGAACGAGACGGTGTGCTCGGGGTGATCGGCAAGCAGTAGGACTGCAGCGAGATTGCGTTCATAAACTGCGGGTGGGTTGTAGTGCAACTATAGAGCGGCACTGATTGGCGGCGTGATCGCGACCAGAGATCCAGCTGAGCCTGCTGGGGAGCTCATGGCGGCCGAGATCAGCTCTCAGCCCAGCTGGCAGTGGTGACTGGCCTGCTGATGACGTCGCCGTCGCATGCAAACGTGCGCTGGCATGACGGCACGAGATGGTGCTGCTGTTGGTGCTCGTCTGCGCCGGTCCGTGCGCTGCTGAACGGAGACGGGTACGGCGGTGGTACCCTTGTCGTCCGCTTTCCAGTCAGCATTCTCCCGGCATTTGTGGTTCTCAGACGTAATGACTGAAGGTGGTGACTTTTGACCCCCAGCAGCCATCATCCCAAACACTAATGTCAGGGGAACCTTGGGCCAGAGCGTTGGCCGTGTGCTTGAGGGTGGGGAGCGGATAAAAGGCTCGACTTGGCTCGTCGGTGTTTATAATTGACAAAATTAGAAACTTGAATGCTCTTAGCATGAAGGAGTGACAACATTTTTACAAGATTCATCGCGAACTTTCAAATAACAGGTTGGTGAAACACTTATAACAGGTAAGCGCTGTGCTCCTTCAAATGGGAAAGTCGCGTTCCACATAAATGAAGCATTCTGTAGCTAAATTTAACGGCGATTATTCTTGAAATGCATGACGAGTGAGACATAATTTCAGGTACTGACTCTGACAGGGCGCCTACAACACTTAACGTCTTCTGCTGCCTTCATCATCAAAAATTCATGGCATCCTCTGTGGCTGAATTGAGATGCTTCAACAGATCGATACACCTAATACTGAGACCGGCAAAATCCCCGAAAGATCCCCCTAAAACAAATGTCCCGGAGTCTGCAGACTTATGGCAGTGCTGATCAGAATGTCATTTTGATCACAGATCAATGCCCACGCTGTCACTGCGGCCAGGGTCATGGCGTTCAGAGAAACACAGGCATGACGTCAGAGACTCTGACGTCACCTCCGGGGCGGCCAGGACGTCATCCCTAATGTTCCGGTCGCCGACGTGGGTCTGTGTATTGCCGGCGGCATCAGCAGGAGGTCAGACCGATCATCATTCCGTACACAACGGGAGAGAGAGAGGGAGAGAGAGAGAGAGAGGGATGAGAGAGAGATGCGGACGAGAGAAGAGAGGGGAGGAGAGAGAGAGGGGAAGGCGAGAGAGCGCGGGAGATAGAGAGGCGAGGCAGAGGGAGATGAGGAGAGGACGAGGGAGAGGAGAGGGAGGAGAGAGAGCGAGGGAGAGCAGAGAGAGAGAGAGAGGAGAGAGGAGAGGGGAGAGGAGAGAGAACAAGCAAGAAAAAGGAAAGACCGAAGACAGGAAGTGGACAGAAGTTTGGTAGTGGATGGAAGCGGTACGGAGAAGTGTTGCAGATGGGAGCATGTAAACAAGGAACAAAATTATGGGAGGGAACAACACAAATTACGACGAAGAAAATGATCGTAAGCACGGTCTTCTTTGAAAAAGAACTGGACAAACGGAAAGCATGGAAGGAAAATGAAGACAATTATATGAAAAAGCGAAACGTAGATAGGTAAAGCATGATACGCTTTGTTTTGGTAAGAAACCTTACACATACGGTCTACAGAAGTGACAAAACATAGAATGTATCCTGGGCTTCTTGTCTTTTGCAGTTTAAAACACCCAAAACTTTTTTAAACTGTTGACTTTGTTTCTTTCTTTTTGTGCTCTCTCTTTTGTACGGAAAGCATGTACGTTATCAAGCTGATGAAGACGTTATGTTATCAAGCTGATGAAGACAAAAGCTCGATCTAGCCGAATGAGCTTTTGACCTTGTCACTGTCTGTAATTTCTGGGTAGAATATCACTTGTCTAAGCAGGCACGATAAAACCAATTATTTTTAATATTCTACTGCCTTGCACTGAAAAACAAGCGATGTACATTGGTAGGTTAATAGATAAGTTCATTTAAAAATAAGGCGTATATTTAAGATGTACAACTGTTTTGTTTGCCGTGAGGCTCTTTTTACCACTGTTGTGTTGCAAATAAGGTGTGCTGATAATACTTGTTTTATGGCACTTTTGTGTATCTACCTGCTTTTATTCGGATATTTTTCAACATATATTTTACTAAAAAAATAATGTTCGAGGCCGTGAAGCCCATACATGGGGCTGTATTCAAAGGTTAGCTTTCTAGCCTTCACTTATTGGAATGGTCTTACATTCAAAATATAACATTCAAGTCATTTCCATGACGCAGACCTGGAAGTATTTTCCCCGGCATCTGGTATTCCACAACAAACAAAACATTGTTGTTGAGTCCAAATTGCCTCGACGAAAGTCACGACTCTGCTGTGGCGGAGCCAAACGCTGTTTCCAGATATGGTGAGGCATTGTGGCACATCCGAAAACCTGTGGCTGCACTGCAGTGAGCGGCACACTGGCTAGACACTCCCCGACCCCCCCCCCCCCCCCCCTCCCTCACACCGGAGCCGTACCAGCCCGTCGTGTTGCACACCAGCTGGGCAGCACGCGCGCCGTGCAGCATCAGAGAAGGGGGGAGGGTGTTACGCCCGAGGGGGGAGGGGGGGGGGAGTATTCACACCGTGAAGTCTGCGCCCGCGAGTACAACGCGCGTGGCCAGCGCTGCGGCCGTGCAGCCGCCGGCGGTGCTGTCGGCGGCGGCTGCATGTCGGTCTGCCCTCGTGTTCATCCCACCCAGGCGGGCGCGGGCCGACCGCAGACCGGCCGCCGGCTGGACCAACATTGGTATTCACCGCGGCCGCCCGGGACCGCCCGCATCATTACAGCGCGCGAAGCTGCTCGCCATGTCCATCTACAGACGGTCCATGGCGAGGGGAAAGAGGGGGGGGGGAGGGATAGGGGCTTGAGTCGGGACACGGGAGTGCGGCGCGTCAACCAAAAGAGGCGAGCCTGTATCCGGTGGTGAGGCAGTGGCGAACCCGCCATGCGCTGTGTTCTCCCGGGTGCTGTACCGCTCCTGACACTGCTCGTTGTGTTCTCTCAGGTGCTGCCCCGCTCCTGACACTGCTCGCTGTCTTCTATCGGGTGCTGTCCCGCTCCTGACACTGCTCGCTATGTTTTCTCGGGTGCTGTCCCGCTCCTGACACTGCTCTCTGTGTTCTCTCGGGTGCTGTTCTGTTCCTGACACTGCTCGTCGTCCCGCGAGATGCTCACATCTGGCCAGCGTCTTATCGGCGGCAGTCGTGTCCACCGGACCCCTCTCGGTCGGCGGCGGGCGGTATTGTTTGGCCGGCGTGCGTCTGCCAAGTCTTGAGACAGGCAGAGATCGCGGCTCGACGCGTCCGGTAGCCGGGCGTGGTGTGGTGACGGTGGAGCTTGCATTGTGTGGTGACGGTGGAGTCAGACGTTCTGTGGTGACGGTGGAGTCGGACGTGGTATGATGATAATGAAGTCGGACGTGATGTGGTGACGGTGGAGTCGGGCGTGGCGTGGCGACGGTGGAGTCGAGCGTGGTGTTCTGACGTTGAATACTGACGTGGTTTGGTGTGACGCCGACGATGGAGCTGGTTGTGACGCAGTGACGGCGGTGCTGGGTGTGCCACAATGACGGTGAAGTCGGGGGCGATCCTGAGCGTCTGCGAAGCCTGCGGCCGGCCTAGGGTCGCTCCTCATCACAGCCGCTGACAAATGGAGTTGTAATTGCCGGATGATCTCGAGCAGCGGCTGCTGCATTACAAGAAGGAGGATATCTGGGTCGCAGGACGCTTCGTGATTTATTTGTAACAAGTTATCTTCATTTCTTGGAAGAATTATTTGGTTGAAAGAGAAGAAGAATCCGTGTTGGCTGAAGCATTAAATGCGATTTTCCAGGAAGCCGCAGGATTCCATATCTTCCGGGGAGGGGACGAAGACAAGGCAAAGAAGAATGGCTTAAAATGGTCAATGATGAAGTGTAGTGCTTTGAGCCCGATACTGGGTGCCCCTGCGATTAGCTTAAGCAGAAGTTTAGAACGTGATACGCCATCACACTCCGCGGAATCACAACTAACCAAGAGCAAAGTGTGTCCAAGGATAGAGTAGTACACCATCAAGGACCTAAATGAGAGAATGAACTCAGCAGGCCATGCGCAAGCAGAACTCAACGAACACCCTCTTTGAATTATGTCTGTACCATGCACGTTACCGTCATTGCCTTAGCTAAGTCTGGGCAGCCCCGACAAGAAAGGATGATATGAAGTTTCTGCGCAGTAGTTTCAAGAGGTTGCCAGGAAAGGAAGAGTTAAGTCATCACGCAGTCGTCAACCTTAGGCCGCCAAGAAAGTCAGGCCACAGTTACATGGACCATCAAGACAAAACTGAAGTCACACAGCAGTCGCCATCCGACACCGCCACGAGAGGAAGAGTGAAGCCACGCTGGTACATCACCCAGAGGCAGCCACGAGAGGAACAGTGAAGCTACGCTGGTACATCACCCGGGGGCCGCCAAGAGGTACCGCTACCACGAGAGGAAGAGTGAAACCACGCTGGTACATCACCCAGGGGCCGCCACGAGAGGAAGAGTGAAGCCGCACTGCAGTCATCACTCGGGGCCGCCGTGCGAGCTGATAAATCGCGGGCAGTGGCGCGAGCCGTCATTACAGAGGGCAGGACCGCGGCCGGCGCCGTGACAAATCGGTAAAGGCACAGGCCAGCTCCGCTCCGGCGGCCGCGCCGCCCGGCGACGACTGCGGGTGTCCACGCGGTCGCGGGGGCCGTCGCCGAGGCGGCGGGTCGTCGACCTGAGGCGCGCCGCCGGCGCCTGACCGTGACCCGAGATCGAGGAGGCGATGAGCGGGACCCGACGACGCGCGCACGGGACACTGGTGTCGCGAGTGGGGGAAGGGGAGGGGGTGATGACCCAGCCGACTTTAGGTGGCGATTTGGGTGTTTGTTGTTCTTGTTATTGGGACTGGATGGGCATCCTATCAGCGAAATTGAGATGTGACTCTAAAAAGATGGCATTGATGCACCAATTACATTATGGTGAAGCAAATTTAAGTCCATCATGAAGGGAACCATGCTCACTAGTCAAAATGAAGTCCATGGTTGCCAACGTCGAACGGCAATACATGAAACGCAGCGCATGTCTTGCGTTTATTTTCTCGTGGATGACGCGTACCAACTGAATAGCTGCCTCTGGGTCGTGAACTTGCGACTTGAACTAGCGTCTCAAGTTCAGACCCACGGGGAAGAAGGGGGGGGGGTAGCGGGACGTCAACTTCCTCAAAGTTTGGCATTTTCCAGCCCACTGCTCTATCGAAAGGAAGCTGAAGCCCTGCAGAAAAGCGCTACTGCCCTGGGAGTAACCTCATCAGCCGGTACCGCATGCTCTCAGCATACTTTGTCTTCCGACGAAGCCAAACGGAATGATGGATAGTGGTGTCACCGCAACGCGCTCAGGTTCTCGAGTTCACCACGCGACAGTGCACTTTTGCCGGTTCTAATCTTTCAACGCAAGCCGCTGAGAAATGAAGTAGTACTGCATTCCCTGGGAACGCCGGCTTCACAGATGGTTTGGACCGCGGAAAGCCGTGTAACCACAGCCTGACATGACTGGAGGTTTGCTGCTACTACTACACTACTACTACTACTACTACTACTACAACTACATGAGATCAGGTGCGAGTCAGGCTGTTCCAAGAAGCATCGCTGGAGCTCAACTGATTACTGCGATCAACGCCGAATATATAGGGCATATGCGTTCATAAATGTTAATGGTCGTACAAGAACGCGACAACTTTCATTGTGCATGGATCTATTGCCCCGTCTGTACATTGACGGACACCGCATATGGAAGCGCCAATGTTTTCAGAGGTACGCTATTCAGCCCACGTGTTTTGGTGCCGAGGGACGGACACGGATAGCTTGGCCAAGTTTACTTCATACTGCGTGCACCAACGTCGTGAAGCACCAGCCGGCCCCAGAAATGTCGGCTGACGTGACCAAGCGCAGTCAGGATCCGGAACGCTCGCTGCAAAGCCGACCGTCAGCACCACAACGCACCTAATGTCGAGCAAAACATCTGTCCCACTCATGCAAGCTCGTCGCATGACGCCACAACCGCGAACAAGGGACCTTGCGAACCTGAAAAAACGCCCCTGCTCACATGGAGTTTTACCGCCGGTGTGAGTGACCTTGGTCCCCGACCGATCGCTGACGGGTGCAGGCGGGGGACGGCGGGCGCGACCTTCCCACCCTGTCGCCAGTCACACTGGGCGGCCATAAGTGGAGTGACTCCGCCGCCCCGACCCACCGCCGTCCGGAGCGTCACCCGAGCTCCGAGCCAGTGGTGGCCTGCGAGATCGCCCGATCTCGGGAGAAATCTGGGGCTGGTGCTGGGTCGATGAGTCCGGAGGGCGGCGCAGATTGCGGGATATCTGGCCACGGCGAGATCACCCGATAAGTTTTGTGGTCTGGAGAATAGGTCACCAATATCCGCGGCAGGCACGCGCTCTAATCCCATTAAATCTCGCGCATGAATCGAGGCGCTCCTTGGAGCTCGAAATGGGTAAGCCAATTAATAGCCGGGCCAATGGAAGTGGAGCCGCGTTTCTGAGGCATACAATCTAGGGATTCTCCCACTCCTCCGGATGAAGAACGGTCTGGCAAGAACAAGCTCCAAAAGAAAACTGAAACTTGTGTTAAATAAAGCCATTTCAGAATACTGTTCTTAAAGTAGGCATGCATTTTAAAAGCGAGCACATTTGAACAAGGTCAAATGAAAGAGCAAACACGCTCTTGCTCAATGGGACAGGGCTCGCCCCACATTCTCAAAAGCTACTCTGATGCTTCTGGGCTGGTTTTACCCCTGTTTTACAGCAGGCCACGAGTCATGTGAAGGGTAATCTATCTGACACAACACCACGAGGTTTGGTTTTAAATACTTGGCCCGCCCTAACCACGCATGCATTGCTGTGCTTCCAAGCTATAGTTCACCGGATATTTTTTCCCAAAAATATTGGAAATTCAGTTTCCAATATATTGGAAATAGCGCCAATAGCCCGCCTACCAATCACACAAAGACTTTCTGTTATTTAAGCTTTCTTTTAGATATCGCCTGCACGTCAATGTCTGAGGAGATGCTGAGCGTGCTCCCTGTATGAAAACAAATCCAACAAGAGCTCAGTACCGCACTGTACGAAAGGCACCGGACCAACAAGAGCTCAGTACCGCACTGTACGAAAGGCACCGGACCAACAAGAGCTCAGTACCGCACTGTACGAAAGGCACCGGACCAACAAGAGCTCAGTACCGCACTGTAAGAAAGGCACCGGACCAACAAGAGCTCAGTCCGCACTGTACGAAAGGCACCGGACCAACAAGAGCTCAGTACCGCACTGTGCGAAAGGCACCGGACCAACAAGAGCTCAGTACCGCACTGTACGAAAGGCACCGGACCAACAAGAGCTCAGTACCGCACTGTACGAAAGGCACCGGACCAACAAGAGCTCGGTACCGCACTGTACGAAAGGCACCGGACCAACAAGAGCTCAGTACCGCACTGTACGAAAGGCACCGGAAGCATAGCCCCTGCCAACACCAGAGCTATGGTGTCACCACCGAGTGCGGACGCCAGGAGCGAGGTCCAAGGTCAGGTCTTTTTGTGAGTGGTGTGTGGCAGGAAGCGCCGCTTAAGTGCCGGATAAAAGACTGGCCCGGTCTCTGTTGGCTGGCCATCTGCAGGCGTCAACGCCCACGACGCTTTTACGTCGATGTTCACGATGACGAGCGCGCTGGGCGATGCGCTCTGATAAAGATTCGGTGATAATTTGTTTCGACGAATTAGTAAACTGTGACACATAACACATGTCTAGGACGCGAACAAGACTGCAGCAGGGCTTTGAAATGTTTTTAGAAACAACGACGCAGTGTCAAGATAAGCGCGACCCATGCCGCTTAACATATTTGCAAAATCCCACCGGGCAGCCTGCTCGACTAGAATGCGACTAAGAAATGTATTAAAGGCTCGCACCGCTCTGCCTGGACGCCGGGCCGCTTTCATTAGGTGATGTTTGTTTTTCTCGGCGAGGCCGGCCAAAGCGGTGAGCGGCGTCGCTCTGTACACGCATCGGCGACTTCGTCTCAACGCTCCCTGGAAATGGATGGCCACTGAAAATCAACACAAACGCGCTGGCGGCGTCGAGGAGCCCGGCTTTCCCGGCTTTGAACGCCCTAACTTTTCTGTTTCGAACTCTAGCCGGCGGCGGTATTTGCCGGTCGCGAAAACAGTGCTGACCCGTTCTGGAAAGATGGCACTGCTACGAGTCCTTCAATGTCTAGAAAGCACCATTCTCGACACAGTGAAGCTTTCTTTAATGCAATCCCGGCTGGAAAACCTCGATGATCGCTCTTATTTTTTTATCACCCGCATGTACATGGGCGTTGATTGACACTCTTGCGGGTGGGCCAATGGTCCACTCTCCCTCCGCCAACGTCCAATCTCCCCACCCAACGGTGAGATTGGCCCCACCCTTCTAAGGCCTCAGTGCAAGGAGGTTATTGAAATGCGAGTTAAAAAATAAAGGCATGTTAAGGAAGCTTTCTGCAATTTGTTTGGGAGGTAAAAGACACAGATAAAAATTAGCTTTTCGAAGCTGTCCTTAAAATATTTTTTTTCATACCGTGTTTTCTTGAGTATTTTATGTGTTTCCTGCATGCTTCATACTAACACCCATGTGTACATATCTGGCATAGTCTTCTGCGTTAGTCCATTGGCTGTCACAGAACATGCTATTTGTTTTCGCTCGCTCACAATAATCATGACCTTCAATTGTCATTAGCACCGACAGGTGTTTTGTCGTGACTTCCTCGCTCCAGCTACGCCGCCAGCCACGCCTGGTTCCGCACGACTGGCATGGATGCACGGATGCTTCCAACCAGGGGGGGGGGGGGGGGGGTACGTTCGATGGAAATAGTACACCTGACTCCAGCCGGTATATCCGGGAGCTTACCAAACTGACGCTAGACCTCTCTCTGCTCTGTCCTTCAAGGCGAAGATTTGGAAAGCAGAAATATGCGCGACGGCGTCAGACCTACATACATGTTGCTAGCATAGATAAATACATGTCACCAGATCCGCCCCCCCCCCCCCCCATGAGCTACGACAGCGTCATGTTTTGCTGTCACGGCATAGTTTCAAGAAATTATTTGCATTGTGTTGTATTTCAGGTTGGAAAATATTTCACTTTTATAATGTGCCACTAGGTAAGGAATGACGGCAATAAAGGTTTTAACATGCAATTTCCCGGAGGCACGATCTTGTTGCAGCTTGTGTGCTAATCAAGTAGGCCCCTGCGCACAAAATGCTTGAAATAATGGTTTCTAAAGCCTTTTCTGAATGCTCTACTCCAGTTCAACATCCCGCGCCCGTATGCAGCCCGTGTCACCACGTCCTCTTGCACGCACACACAGGCGTCTTGCTTCTGGAAATTCACCATTGTTGAAAAAGGGGAGTTTCATACGACTGCTACATTACTCTCGCTTTCATTCTCTTTTATTGGAGACGGCCCCAGCAGCATGATAGTTCCAGACATCATCTACGAAATACTGAGTCAACTTAGTTGAGAATCCAAGTGTAGATTATTGTAACTTACTTTGAATGGCGGCAGTGCCGGTCACTGAGTCCCGCTACTGTTCCCAGCTGGCATAACATAATCTGAAACTTATGAGCCATTACGTAAGCCATGAGCACTTACAACAGCTTATGCAATATTTTGGTTCGCTCCAGGTCATATCGATTTAACTTCACGATGTTATTTCACAAAATTGTATGCACAGATCCCATTTATGTCCGGGCATCCATACTACATGCATAAAACTTCAGCTTGGCAGTGAACAACAGCAAACGGTGGCTAAAATGTGCTGGAAACCTGTGGCAAATACGCGTTACGATTCAAGCCCAGGGACGTCTTTAGCAATCACAAAATGGCGTCATGCCGTCATTCGTGCTGCTCGATTCAATACTACACAGTGTCATGAGCTCATGAATGGTAATGCAATCTTCAAACCGTTCCAAGTTACTTCAGCTGTAGCCATTA
>NW_023596136.1:22577205-22596714 GCF_011947565.3 Pollicipes pollicipes | reverse complement strand
TCGGGGCTGCCCAGACATAGCTAAGGCAATGACGGTAACGTGCATGGTACAGACATAATTCAAAGAGGGTGTTCGTTGAGTTCTGCTTGCGCATGGCCTGCTGAGTTCATTCTCTCATTTAGGTCCTTGATGGTGTACTACTCTATCCTTGGACACACTTTGCTCTTGGTTAGTTGTGATCCCGCGGAGTGTGATGGCGTATCACGTTCTAAACTTCTGCTTAAGCTAATCGCAGGGGGGCCCAGTATCGGGCTCAAAGCACTACACTTTATCATTGACCATTTTAAGCCATTCTTCTTTGCTTTGTCTTCGTCCCCTCCCCGGAAGATATGGAATCCTGCGGCTTCCTGGAAAATCGCATTTAATGCTTCAGCCACACGGATTCTTCTTCTCTTTCAACCAAATAATTCTTCCAAGAAATGAAGATAACTTGTTACAAATAAATCACGAAGCGTCCTGGACCCAGTATCCTCCTTCTTGTAATGCAGCAGGCCGCTGCTCGAGATCATCCGGCAATTACAACTCCATTTGTCAGCGGCTGTGATGAGGAGCGACCCTAGGCGCGCGCAGGCTTCGCAGACGCTCAGGATCGCCCCCCGTCTCCACCGTCATTGTGGCACACCCAGCACCCGCCGTCACTGCGTCCAACCAGCTCCATCGTCGGCGTCACACCAAACCACGTCAGTATTCAACGTCAGAACACCACGCTCGACTCCACCGTCGCCACGCCACGCCCGACTCTACCGTCACCACATCACGTCCGACTTCATTATCATCATACCACGTCGACTCCACCGTCACCACAGACGTCTGACTCCACCGTCACCACCAATGCAAGCTCCACCGTCCACCACCACGTCTGACTCCACCGTCACCACACAATGCAAGCTCCACCGTCACCACACGATGAAAGCTCCACCGTCACCAGACCACGCCTGACTCCACCGTCACCACACAAAGCAAGCTCCACCGTCACCACAGCACGTCTGACTCCACCGTCACCCAACAATGCAAGCTCCACCGTCACCACACGTCACCACACCACGCCCGGCTACCGGACGCGTCGAGCCGCGATCTCTGCCTGTCTCAAGACTTGGCAGACGCACGCCGGCCAAGCAGTACCGCCCGCCGCCGACCGAGAGGCGTCCGGTGGACACGACTGCCGCCGATAAGACGCTGGCCAGATGTGAGCATCTCGCGGGACGACGAGCAGTGTCAGGAACAGAACAGCACCCGAGAGAGCACAGAGAGCAGTGTCAGGAGCGGGACAGCACCCGAGAAAACATAGCGAGCAGTGTCAGGAGCGGGACAGCACCCGATAGAAGACAGCGAGCAGTGTCAGGAGCGGGGCAACACCTGAGAGAACAACGAGCAGTGTCAGGAGCGGTACACAGCACCCGGGAGAACACAGCGCATGGCGGTTCGCCACTGCCTCACCACCGGATACAGGCTCGCCTCTTTTGGTTGACGCGCCGCACTCCCGTGTCCCGACTCAAGCCCCTATCCCCCCCCCCCCCCCCTCTTTCCCCTCGCCATGGACCGTCTGTAGATGGACATGGCGAGCAGCTTCGCGCTGTAATGATGCGGGCGGTCCCGGGCGGCCGCGGTGAATACCAATGTTGGTCCAGCCGGCGGCCGGTCTGCGGTCGGCCCGCGCCCGCCTGGGTGGGATGAACACGAGGGCAGACCGACATGCAGCCGCCGCCGCCGACAGCACACCGCCGGCGGCTGCACGGCCGCAGCGCTGGCCACGCGCGTTGTACTCGCGGGCGCAGACTTCACGGTGTGAATATTCCCCCCCTCCCCCCTCGGGCGTAACACCCTCCCCCTTCTCTGATGCTGCACGGCGCGCGTGCTGCCCAGCTGGTGTGCAACACGACGGGCTGGTACGGCTCCGGTGTGAGGGAGGGGGGGGGGGGGGGGGTCGGGGAGTGTCTAGCCAGTGTGCCGCTCACTGCAGTGCAGCCACAGGTTTTCGGATGTGCCACAATGCCTCACCATATCTGGAAACAGCGTTTGGCTCCGCCACAGCAGAGTCGTGACTTCGTCGAGGCAATTTGGACTCAACAACAATGTTTTGTTTGTTGTGGAATACCAGATGCCGGGGAAAATACTTCCAGGTCTGCGTCATGGAAATGACTTGAATGTTATATTTTGAATGTAAGACCATTCCAATAAGTGAAGGCTAGAAAGCTATCCTTTGAATACAGCCCCATGTATGGGCTTCACGGCCTCGAACTTATTTTTTTAGTAAAATATATGTTGAAAAATATCCGAATAAAGCAGGTAGATACACAAAAGTGCCATAAAACAAGTATTATCAGCACACCTTATTTGCAACACAAGTGGTAAAAGAGCCTCACGGCAAACAAAACAGTTTGTACATCTTAAATATACGCCTTATTTTTAAATGAACTTATCTATTAACCTACCAATGTACATCGCTTGTTTTTCAGTGCAAGGCAGTAGAATATTAAAAATAATTGGTTTTATCGTGCCTGCTTAGACAAGTGATCTTCTACCCAGAAATTACAGACAGTGACAAGGTCAAAAGCTCATTCGGCTAGATCGAGCTTTTGTCTTCATCAGCTTGATAACATAACGTCTTCATCAGCTTGATAACGTACATGCTTTCCGTATAAAAGAGAGAGCACAAAAAGAAAGAAACAAAGTCAACAGTTTAAAAAAGTTTTGGGTGTTTTAAACTGCAAAAGACAAGAAGCCCAGGATACATTCTATGTTTTGTCACTTCTGTAGACCGTATGTGTAAGGTTTCTTACCAAAACAAAGCGTATCATGCTTTACCTATCTACGTTTCGCTTTTTCATATAATTGTCTTCATTTTCCTTCCATGCTTTCCGTTTGTCCAGTTCTTTTCCAAAGAAGACCGTGCTACGATCATTTTCTTCGTCGTAATTTGTGTTGTTCCCTCCCATAATTTTGTTCCTTGTTTACATGCTCCCATCTGCAACACTTCTCCGTACCGCTTCCATCCACTACCAAACTTCTGTCCACTTCCTGTCTTCCGGTCTTTCCTTTTTCTTGCTTGTTCTCTCTCCTCTCTCCTCTCCTCTCTCCTCCTCTCTCTCTCCTCTCTCCCTCGCTCTCTCTCCCCCCTCTCCTCTCCCTCTTCCTCCCTCTCTCCCTCTCCCTCGCTCTCTCCTCTCTCTCCCCCTCTCTCTCTCCTCCTCTCTCTCTCTCTCTCCCCTCTCTCTCTCCCGTTGTTGTACGGAATGATTGATCGGTTCTGACCTCCTGCTGATGCCGCCGGCAATACACAGACCCACGTCGGCGACCGGAACATTAGGGATGACGTCCTGGCCGCCCCGGAGGTGACGTCAGAGTCTCTGACGTCATGCCTGTTGTTTCTCTGAACGCCATGACCCTGGCCGCAGTAGTGACAGCGTGGGCATTGATCTGTGATCAAAATGACATTCTGATCAGCACTGCCATAAGTCTGCAGACTCCGGGACATTTGTTTTAGGGGGATCTTTCGGGGATTTTGCCGGTCTCAGTATTAGGTGTATCGATCTGTTGAAGCATCTCAATTCAGCCACAGAGGATGCCATGAATTTTTGATGATGAAGGCAGCAGAAGACGTTAAGTGTTGTAGGCGCCCTGTCAGAGTCAGTACCTGAAATTATGTCTCACTCGTCATGCATTTCAAGAATAATCGCCGTTAAATTTAGCTACAGAATGCTTCATTTATGTGGAACGCGGACTTTCCCATTTGAAGGAGCACAGCGCTTACCTGTTATAAGTGTTCACCAACCTGTTATTTGAAAGTTCGCGATGAATCTTGTAAAAATGTTGTCACTCCTTCATGCTAAGAGCATTCAAGTTTCTAATTTTGTCAATTATAAACACCGACGAGCCAAGTCGAGCCTTTTATCCGCTCCCCACCCTCAAGCACACGGCCAACGCTCTGGCCCAAGGTTCCCCTGACATTAGTGTTTGGGATGATGGCTGCTGGGGGTCAAAAGTCACCACCTTCAGTCATTACGTCTGAGAACCACAAATGCCGGGAGAATGCTGACTGGAAAGCGGACGACAAGGGTACCACCGCCGTACCCGTCTCCGTTCAGCAGCGCACGGACCGGCGCAGACGAGCACCAACAGCAGCACCATCTCGTGCCGTCATGCCAGCGCACGTTTGCATGCGACGGCGACGTCATCAGCAGGCCAGTCACCACTGCCAGCTGGGCTGAGAGCTGATCTCGGCCGCCATGAGCTCCCCAGCAGGCTCAGCTGGATCTCTGGTCGCGATCACGCCGCCAATCAGTGCCGCTCTACAGTTGCACTACAACCCAACCGCAGTTTATGAACGCAATCTCGCTGCAGTCCAACTGCTTGCCGATCACCCCGAGCACACCGTCTCGTTCCAAAGTAACATAGCCCCGACTTGAAATATCACGTCGCGCCCGGGGATCTGGGATCGGCCCTTTGCGAGTATCTCGGGTTCAGGCCGATGGGATATCGGGCCGCTGCCGGGCCGCGCGCACATCACTCGGCTCCACAAGCGCGGGGTATCGACTCTGTCGCGCGTCCGCCCAAGCCGACATCCGGCGGAATGGCCGCCAGCGCAGGTGGCTCACAATTGTCTCCGGCTGTCGGCCGGAAGATCGCGCCGGCCGCCACCATGGGGAAACCCTCGACATGGGCCCTGGGTCCCTGTTATGGGGCGACATGGAGTCGTGGTATGGGGACGGGGCCCGTAACATGGGCCCTGACGTGGGGTGGTATGAAGCCGTGACATGGGGCGGAGCCCGTGACATGGGCCCTAACATGCGGGGTAAGGAGCCGTGATAGGAGACGAAGTTGGGGACATGGGTCCTGACATGCGGGGTAAGGAGCCGTGATAAGGGACGGAGCCGGGGACATGGCCCCTGACATGCGGGGTAAGGAGCCGTGATAAGGGACGGAGCCGGGGACATGGCCCCTGACATGCGGGGTAAGGAGCCGTGATAAGCGACGGAGCCGGGGACATGGCCCCTGACATGCGGGGTAAGGAGCCGTGATAAGGGACGGAGCCGGGGACATGGCCCCTAACATGCGGGGTAAGGAGCCGTGATAAGGGACGAGGCCGGGGACATGGCCCCTAACATACGGGGTAAGGAGCCGTGATAAGGGACGGAGCTGGGGACATGGCCCCTAACATGCGGGGTAAGGAGCCGTGATAAGGGACGGAGCCGGGGACATGGCCCCTAACATGCGGGGTAAGGAGCCGTGATAAGGGACGGAGCTGGGGACATGGCCCCTAACATGCGGGGTAAGGAGCCGTGATAAGGGACGGAGCTGGGGACATGGCCCCTAACATGCGGGGTAAGGAGCCGTGATAAGGGACAGAGCTGGGGACATGGGTCCTGACATGAGGTGGTATGAACCGTGACACTAGGACGGAGCCCGGGACATAAGGTCTGGCTGGCGAAAACGACAGCGCAGGACATGAACCCGTAAGAGGACGGCGCAGAACGTGGCCATGACATGGGAACGGAACATTGGACATGGGTTCTGTCGAGGCCCTGATCGGAAACAGGGCACAATACGTGGGCTCGGGCAAGCAAGGAGATGCGTGACATAGACCCTGTACTGACAGAGCACATGCCATAGGTCCTGACCGCAGAAGAATCCTAGGACATGATCTCTTTGTGGAAAGAGCTGGGAATCAAAGCCCATCAGATATTAAAAAAAAAAAAACGCTGAGAAGAGAGCTTGATAGTGATGGAGAGGGAGGGGAGGGGCGGAAGTGCAGATACATTTGTGGATGATATGCACTGCTTTGAGAGCAAGCACAAGAATGTACACTCTAAAATTTTCGATCGTTTTCTGAAAACTAAAACTTTGAACCGCTTTCTGAAAACTAAAACTTTCGATCGTTTTCTGAAAACTAAAACTTTCGATCGTTTTCTGAAAACTAAAACCTTCGATCGTTTTCTGAAAACTAAAACTTTCGATCGTTTTTTGAAAACTAAAACTTTCGATCGTTTTCTGAAAACTGGCGCGTAGAGCAGCTTGTTTATGTTACACATTTTCCACATGTTTGTACTCATACACCTAGCACACACTTGGCACTCTTCCGATCCACCGCGTTCGAAACAGTGTTCGGAGCGCAGGAGTTTCCTCGCCAACTGCCTGGACCGTTCACCGGACATGCGCATAGCGCTCGATGCCAAAAACATTGAAATACCACTCCGCCAAGAAAGAACCAACCAATTACGAATTCATCCGCAGCTGTATCAAATCCGTTATGTGTTGATCGCAGCCGGCGTTCTTCTCATCCCTAACCAGCGCAGCCGAAAAGCCACTACATGATACGCTTTCATCCCGAAAAATACCGGGCGTCGCTCGGAAACCGTTCATATCACAGCAATTATGAATAGTCTCTCCAACGCGTAATTGCGTCGGCCCGCCAAGCGCGCGCGCCTTCGCCGACACTCCTGCCACCTGTCGGCGTCGCCCGAACCATGGCAGGCGGCCGGCGGCCGGCGCCTCCGCGAGGGCTCCTCGCCGCGGCCGGCAGTCGGTCCGCTACGGTGGTCGCGTGGGGTCCGCGAGGGCGTCCGAGTGCCGCAGCCGCTGCCGGGCGTGGGAGCGTGGTCCACCGTCCGAGCGGAGCGCCGAGGCGGAGTTCGGAGAGGAGTCGCCGACGGAGCTCGGAGAGGGGCCCCGCCGCGTATGGACGATGCGTGGTTCGGCCCAGCTCGTCTTCGTCCTCTGGACGGCGCTCGGTGCAGGTAGGCGGGCTGTTGTTTACGACGGGCTGCGTGCGGTCTGGCCGGCCGCGATCTTATCGGCCAGCAGGCCTATCGCGACCCGGATCGCCCCATTGGAGGTGGAGTGGTTCTCAAGTTGTCCAGCCTGCGCCCCGCTGGTTGGAATTCGACCCCTTCCTTGTCTCGTCAGCATGCGAAGTGCAGTGCACGGCACTGTCTACGGCGCGGAGAGGCGTGCTGAATTGATGCAGATATTGCTTGCAGTGTGCATTTAACAAAGAAGACAACTTGCATTCAGCAAGCTGCTTGCTGTTCGCTAAGGTGGGATGCTACCCCGGTTTCCATGTCCAATGCATACCCCTGTATTCTTAGCAGCTTTAATGATAAATACATTTGTGAAGCAGTGTATTTTGCTGTATATGACTATAGGTGGAAAGCTAGCGATCTCTGGATAAATTTCTCGAAGACGGTTCGTATGCCGTGGGCGTGTTTCACTGAAAGTAACACTCATTTGCTACATGCTGGAAACGCCGTGTTTTGTCGGGGGCAAAGTGGTTGGGCTTCCCAAAACACATATGTTGATTTACATGTGAAGAGCGTTGTTCCATGCTCTTTTAACTGGTATCGCACAATTCTCTCCCCAGAGAGCCTTCCGTTCACACTGTCCTGGCTGCTTTCAGTTTCGGACTTTCATGAGTCGGATGGGAGGCTAGTGCACACAGTGGTACTTTCATTATGTCAGCATTTAAGTCCATATCGTTATAGCTGAATATTAACAATAAAAGCCAACCTATCACAGGTGGCCGGATTTTTTTTGGGAACATGATGGTTTTGGAATCGGATTGTTCTGCTCGTTAGAAAATCTAATAGCAAATTGTTTTTCGTACCCAATCATAATTTCTTTAACTATTTATTCACGAAAGTACGCTGCCCTTGTCATTTTTCTTAGATTTTGTAGTTGCAGGAAATCTAGTTCTGTTGATAAAAAGACACTGAAGCAATTAATTGTCCAACGTCAGATACATATATATATATATATATATATATATATATATATATATATATATATATATATATATATATCTGACGTTGGACAGTGTCTATTTTATTGGAAACACTTTTGCAAGCAAAGGAGAAAAGCACAATATGCTCAGCAAAAGCAACCGGTTGCAAATAAACTAGAGCGCCCTTGTTCACAACAAGACAGAAATGGACCAAAAACTGCTGACCCCCTGTGTAGTGTCTATTCTTTCCATCTAACTATACTACAGTCACCGCAAAAGTTTCTACGCGACGCACTCCGTCACCATGTAGAGACAAAATTTTCCTGATAGTGTTCTCACGACCAGTTGGAGTGGGATAGTGTTCTTACGAAAGGGGGGGGGGGGGTGTTATAGTGTTCTCACAAGTGAGAGTGTGACACGCACGCCGTTCCCAAAGTTATTGTGGTTCAGAACTCAGAATAGACCCAAGAAATCGGCTTTATTTGAGGCGAAGTTGTCATCTCACCAAACGTACACATGGTTAACCACAGCCAGCGACATACGTCAGTTGCTTGAAATGATCCTGATCCCGGGTACTGCGCCATATCTCTAAGTGTTAGCTTTCATAAGGGGGCTTCGGTGACGATGTCTGGAGGTTAGTGCTTGCGCTGTTTTTGTACGCTGGTTCTCGTGGGGAAATGCTCACCACATTTATATTCGCCGTCAATGGGCCTACACGCACCCACGTATTCGTTTGCCTTTTCACCTCAAATAACATGCTACACATGTAGGGGAAAGCTTTTGTCTTGAACATTCATGAGCTGAGAAAAACGTTGTGAATGGGGGTATTTTGGCGATAATTGAGTGGCCTGGGGGCTTCTTTTTCTCGCTCTCACGAAGGCTTGCCAAAGGGCCTACAATTATTCGTTTCCGACGCGTATTGTAATTGCTGGTCAAGTACGGTGTATTACCCACCGGTCACTGGGGACACCTTCTCATTCACTGTGAGCATGCACCATTCGCTCAACGGACGTGCTGGTCAAAGACGCTGTAGCCGAGCCTTTCGAAACCGTGGTGCCAAAAGTAGACCAATCAATATGCTCCCCACTTCGGTCACATTCCGTGTCCGCGGAACTTTGCGTCACGCTGCGTGTTCCGCTTAGGCTGCGTCTCCCGGGACCCATAATAACCCACCACGTCCCACGGCGGGTCACGGCCGCGACGAACCAATCAGACGGCTCGGCTGTGACCTGCTGACCGCACCCGCCGCATCTCGGTAGAACCGATCAGCGAACGGTAGAGACGGGTATCAACCGGTAGAAGCTAACCTGCGACGGGCAGAAGCCGATCCGCGTCCGGTAGAAACCGATCAGGAAGGCGGCGTGACTTGACCTGACGTGATCGATAGCAAACTCGCATTTTCTCAGCCCATAAAGCCGGCGGCGGCTCGTAAACTCATTACACGTCGTGATTCGCGTCTAGCGATGGCCTCTAAAAATGCGCGTCTCCTGGCTACTCGTGTCATCCCCACCGGCCTGCTCGCCGCGCCTGGATCCACGTCCGTCGCGCCGACCGAACGCCTTCCGCCGGCCGACATAAATCACCGGTTTTTGTCACCTTGTTTTTACGGCGCTGTATCGGCCACCAAAGGATGGACGCTCGCCGTCATTTGTAAGGAGACAATGGTCGGGTAAGCAGATTGGATCGAGCGCTGGTCCCGCGGCTGTCCGTGACAGGCGGCACTTTGGGGGGTCGCGGCGGGCGAGGGTCGCAGGTCGGGTAGGGCGGCGCCGGCGGTGGGGGTTGCGGCGCATTACCTCTGGAGGTGTGAACCCCGACAGTTCTGTGCGACGCTTACAATGGCGCATAATGAGACCGGCCTGGCCATCCACGTCTGGCGAACAACGCGCCTGCCAGGATAAAGGGCACCGAGCGCCGGGTGGCCTGGCCGCCGCTAATCTGGCGACACCAGAAAGGCTTTCACACCGCTGGCGGCCGGTCGCGAGAACGGTGTCGGCAGGCGGCAGGGTGCCATCCAGTCTGAGTTCGTTGAGCGATATTGAGTTTGGGTCCTTTGGTCAAGAATGAGGAATTCCTCAAACATTCAGAGTCGTAATATTCCCATGAAAGTTCTTTTTTAAATTCTACTTTGTTGATAGTTTACCTCTTAGCTAACAGTTTCTTCCCGTACTAATCACCCAGCTCACCCAGCTCGTATTTTTTTCACTACGAGTTTGTGTTTGGTTGCTTTTATTATCTTAATTTACGCTAGTTTTGCCAAAAGTATTATGATGGCATCCTTATTAAAATGCTGTATTTGATTTCTTATATTTTTCCCATTTACCCCAGCTTTATTGGCATACGGTTTCATAATATTCTCATGATGAGCTTCTATTTTGATGGCTTGTATTTTCGCCATTTTCTTCGTTTTCGTCATTTTCTCCGTGTGTGCCATCGTGCCACGTTCACATTGTCTGTCTCTGCACATCACTGATCCGACTCATCCTCCATCGCTACGCACCACCTCGTGCATCGCCGTCCCCACCTCGCCCGCGGCCCCGACGCCTTGCTCAGCGCGCCCGGCGACGCGCCCGCCGGTGCGGCCGCCGGCGCGCTCCCAGCCAGCCGGTGCGGACAGGTAATGGCCTGGCGGCGCGGGCGGCTGTGAGGTTGAAGACCGGATGACGCCGCTGTCTCGGACAGGCGGGCGCTGGGCACGTACGATCGCGGCGGTGGGGGGCCGTGAAAGTGACAGCCGGATGTCGACCATATCCCCGCGGGACGGGCCAATGGCATGTTCGGTCCATTCAGGCAGCTTTTCGCTCGCATGCCAGCACTGGGTGGTGACGTGCTGGGACGAGATGAGATGCTAGTGACGGCCGGTGATTGGACTGTGAGGCGCATTCAGGAGCGCGGCCCATGCTAATGCGGCCAATGATTACTACTGCTGACGACTGGCGACAAAATGTGGTTTCACTTTCAATTGCAAGTCTATGGTGTAAGAAAGGCATTAGGATAAGAGAAGATCTTTACACAGCACCAGCATCAACACATAACCGTACCACGGCAATGACACTAAGACATGGAAACGTAGACTGCAAAGATGGATTCCCTTTTATGGGGTCTTTCCCAACCCCTGTAGAGCGGCGCCACCACGGCTGCTTTTGTAGTCTACATCAATGGAAAAATGCTTATTTAGTGCACCAGCTTCGGAATGTTTCAAAGCAATCGACGAAATTCTTCAGGACCGAACACCTCCGATTGCCCAGTCTCAGCGCGACCCCCCCCCCCCCCTCCCCCCCAGCACCCCCCCCCCCCCCGAGCACCCCCACAAAGGTCCGCGGCCGGGCTTCGCCCCTGCGCCGCCCCAGCCCGTTCGGCGGGGCGCCGGTCAGCGTGCCCCTCGGTGCCGGCGGCCGGGACAAGCGGTCTGGCCCCGCCTCAACCAGGGCGACCCCACGCCGAGCCTGTCGTCATTACGGCCGGGCCATCAGCCGGAGGCGGTGCGGCAGCGATTACCCGGCCGACCGGCGCCCGGCCGCCGCCCGGCCAGGGGACAGCGGGGGCGCGCCCCGAGAGGAGGCTAGCAGAGGCGAGCTCAGCGGAGGAGGCCGGCAGGGGCAGGCTCAGTGAGGAGGCCGGCAGAGGCGCCCCCAGCCCCCACCCACCCCGTGGGAGGACGCTGGCAGAGGCGGGCTCAGCGGGGGAGGCCGGCAGGGGCAGGCTCTGTGAGAAGCCCGGCAGAGGCGTCCCCTGCCCCCACCCACCCTGCGAGAGGAGGCTGGCAGAGGCGGGCTCAGCGGAGGAGGGGACAGAGGCTCCCCGAGAGGAGGCCGACAGAGGCGTTCCCCGAGAGGAGGCCGGCTGGGGCGGGCTCAGCGAGGAGGCCGGCAGAGGCGCGCCCGCGGAGAACAGCGGTAGAGGTGCGGCCAGGGAGGGGAGGGTAGCAAAGATATCCTGGGAATGGAGGCTGGCAGCGGCGATACGCACGGGTGGTGATGGTGATGTAGGTGATGATAACAGGACCCAATGGTAGTTGAGATGATAGAAGCGGACGCCTATCTGCAGAGCTACATCCCAGGCGTCAGAAAACATAGAACAGCAGTTGCACCAACTGTAAACTATGCAACTTCCACTCAGATGCCTTTTAAGTTTGCTGTCGTGCCGGAATATTTGCCAAGCCTCTCAATGCCCTGAATGGTTGTTTGGCCCACCGGTGCCAAGAGGTTATCAAAGAGGGTGGATAAGGCGCCCGGGGCTGTTTTGCTCGCGTAGACCGTTCCGGGGTAATGGCAGCACTCAGCGACCAACGTTGGCAGATAGCGCCGGTGGCGGGGTGCGATACGTCCCCTCCGTGATCGGCCGTTAAGCCAGTTTGTGTGGATAATCGCACACGGGCTCGGTCATATAGGAGGCCATCTCGTTCAAATGCCAGCCCGTCATGCCGGAGCCCCGCAGACGCCATGTCTGGAGGCGTAATCCCGTCTTTAGTGATTCCTTCAGAATGCCAGCAATACACGTCGTGACGGCAGGATGTAATCTCTTGTTAGAGGCAGATAAAGAATGAAACACTTGCTAGAGTTTCTTGCGTTTAACAGGCAATCAGTTTGGTTAAAAGTATTGATATGAACCCTGGGTTGCGGCAGCATGCCACACTATTTCTGCACGCGAGGTTCATGCCAAGGCTGAAACGTTGTCAACAATGTTCGCTGTGCCTGACACAATGGTGCAGCTAAGGTTTTCAATAAGGATATGTATCCCTGTCCGGTTGTTGCTCCCTCGGTGCAGTGTTTACTGACGACCTGTGCGCGGCGCTCTGTGTTTCGGGGTCAGACCAACAGAAGCCACCCCAGCCACCGCCCGCTGCAGACCAGTCCCGGCAGTCACAAATGCCCTTCGTGAGATAGTTGGTCAGGTCAGGCGGTGGCGAGATGGCCTGCGCAGGAGCTCGGGAGCTCAGTGCAGCACGCCTCGAGCTCAGTACCGCACGCCTCGAGCTCAGCACAGCACGCCTTGGGAGCCCAGTACCGCACGCCTTGTGAGCTCAGCACAGCACGCCTTTGGAGCTCAGTACCGCACGCCTCGAGCTCAGTACAGCACGCATTGGGAACTCAGTACAGCACGCCTTTGGAGCTCAGTACAGTACGCGTTTGGAGCTCAGTACAGTTCGCTTCGGGAGCTTGGCCCAGCGCGCTCACGATTGTTTTGGCGCCGCCGCCGCCGCCGCACGCCGGTCTCTGGCCGCTTCGTTAGCGCCGGGCAGCGAGGCGACTCTGCACGCCACCGCTCGGTCGGCGGCCGGCCAATTTCGCCCGCGGGCGGTCTTATCGGGTCAGCGGGGGCGGCGGCGGCGACGGGCGACGGCGGTGAATCTTGGTCGGCAGGAGGACGGCGGCCGGGTATGCGTGTCACGTCGCGCGCCGTCGACCCCGGTAAACAAAGCCACACGTAAGCGCCGGAACCCGACGCCGCGACGGCTTCAACGGAGGTTGGCGTCGCCAGCCGGACTATTTGGTCGGGGAGTCAAGGCCGGCTGTGATCAAGATAAATTGGCGCGGAGGTTTTATCTGGGGCAGTGAAGCATGCGACTTTGCTGAGTTAATTATGGAAGGTATATGTGCCGCATTAATCCACGAAGTGCAGGGATATTTTTAGGCAGGGCCACAACCGGATTTCCTAGGTCTCTGCTATAGCCCAACTGAGCTGGAGTGTATGCGCGAAATATATATATATGCCCATAATCATTATTGTTTTGCTGATTTTTTACGCTGGCAACCAGCGGTCATCCGCGTCATGATGCCCTTATCTCCACTGGTCGCATATGAATGCGAGATTCACGTGAAAATGATCGCAAACGTTGGAGAAGGCATGACGCGTTCTGTCAGACCACGTATTTCCCATCTGCTCAACTGGAGTCCCGTATCAATTTGACGTGTCTGCGACCAAAGTCCTACATGACGCGCCGTGGAGAGAACGCGTCGCGGAGAGGACGCGTCGTAGAGAGGACGCATCGCGGAGAGGACGCGTCGCGGAGAGGACGCATCGAGTCACTGCACCGTCCTTTGATGCACACTCAAATAAGTGGTGGCCCCATTTTGCCGGAAACAAACACCATGTTTCTGCCTCTCTCAACTTGGCAGCCAAATTGCAGTACCCTTGCAAACTGTTTTTGCATCGTGATGAATGGCATTTCATCGGCTGACAAGCGGCCACTAACACGTTCTGTTCGCAAATGCATGACGTCTTTATTGCCTATTGGCGCCCTGTTCAATGCAAGGGAAGATGAATGGCAGTGCCGTTATTCAGCCTAAATATGCATCCAATCGGCTGAGCACATTTCAGTGTGCAACATCCAAGCATCTACGCCAATCCACCACACCCTTCCGGCGTTAGCGAGCAGTTGTCAGCACGTGCTCCAAATATTTACATGATTGGTGGTCTCGTATGGGGGTTGATTGACGCATGCGTGTTGTTTGGGCGGCATTGAGATGTTTGCCCGACCGCGCGGACGGTGGGAGTAAAGGCGGCGTGACCTCCATGTGTCGTAACAAGTGATCCGTGTGGGAGTCAGTTTGCAAGCGAGAAGTGGTGTTTTGGTTCAGCGCGGGACTGCAACGCCAAGGGCGGAGTTCGCCGCCGGCGGAGTAGACTGACCCGCCAGGCTCTAGTACCTTGCGGGCCAGCTCCCTGGGAACGCCGCGGGTCGGATGCCGTTGCCAAAACTGGCTGCTGCTTATAACGAAGGGGTGACGTGTGTTATGTTGTGGCTAGCCGGGGTGTAGTTTTTGTGGGCCGCCTCTGAAATCGTTCTCAGCGCCACCTTTCGGGTTTGGAACCAACCTCTCGGCGTTTAATATGCGGCGGGTCAAGTCCGCCTAAGTTGCAGTTTAAGCTCAGTTTTGGTGGTGTCTTTGACCATATAGCGCTCAAATAACCTTTTAAGGGATTCTGTTAATTCTCGACCGAGTGTGTAAGCGTAATCGATAGACCGCATGTGCATTCCTGTATTAATTTGCCATATCAATGTCGCATCAAATTGCTAGTTACATCACCATCTGGAAAGGTACTCTGTCTTCTGACACGGATGGCAGACCTTATGCCAGGTCCTCTCGCCGAATATTGATATTATATATCGGTTTGTTACCGACAGTTATCCATTGATCTATCGTTTAGTATCGATAAATCGATTGCCAGGCTGCGCGGGCACGGCATGTGAGCCCCACGCGGATGCCTCGCAACAGGAGCCCGCTCATCCCGCCGTCGTAAACACGTTCCGTGCAGACCGCAGCGGCGTATTTACCGCGCGCCATGGGCCCGTGTTCTGTCAGGGGCCGAGAGTGGCAGAAAATCATTAGCAGCGGATCAGTCACCGGCGTGGGCTGCCCCCTGGTGGCGGCGGAAGTGGACTGTCGTGGCAGCGGCGGCGTCGGGGCATGATTTGCAATTCATCTGCCCTGGTGCAGGGGTGGTGCGCCAGCCTCCTTTGAGACCGGACACCTCGCGCTCCGCTGATACTAAGTGGTCTTGCAGCCCCTGACGGACGCCACCAATCAAGGGTGCTGGGAAGATGGCGGGATGGGGTGGGGGTGGGAGTTGGGGTGGGGGTGGGAGTGGCAAGCTCACACTGTGTAGGTCAATGTCACGTTTGCCCGGTGGTTAGCTGAGACTGTCGCATTTCGGCGCTCGGTATTTCAGGATAATGGCTGTGCATTTCTCGTTGCATATAGCTGCAGCGATCACTAAGCGTTGCCAGGCCGAACGGAAACGGGATACAGACAAAGTTGCCAGCAGGAGGGATCAAAGTCAAATGCATGCCAGCCCTCAGTTGCGGGACCGCCATACGACTCGCACGCATTGGACCGCGGAGTTGCCGGTGTTGGGACGTTTGCAGTTGACGTTGTGGCGCAACTGTTGTGGTCGATGTAGACTTCGATGAAATTCTGCACCTTTTGAATGTGAGCAAAGGGCGGCCCCAGATGAGTTCAACAGCAGTGTCTGCCACCTTTTGCACCAGACGTCCTTTGGATGGGTATGTGTCTGTTTTTCAACTTGTTGCCAGTTGTGGCGACAATGGGGCTCTGATTTGATGTAAGCATTGCGTATTTACATTCACTTATGTCTGTAGTTCCAACAGATACACAGTCGGTTCGAAGGCATCTGAAGGGAATCTGGGTGTGATTTTGTATAATCAGATTGTGAAATGCGGAAGTATGAAATGCCTGCAATTCGTATAATGAAATAAATGGTTTAGTCAAGGCCATGTCTGGCATATTCATAGACATAAAGTTGATGAGATGCCTTAATGACCATGAGTGTATGCATACGGCGATTATGCCAGAATGGGTCGCATTCACTTGCATTATAGACGACAACATTGTATAGACGGCTGCATTTTCAATGGTATCAGTGAGCCCACACTCCTCAATAAATTTCGATGGTACTTTTTCAATACTGAGCATCCATTTCCATCTATGTTGCCGTTGATAGCACAAATATAGCCGACTGTGTCCCAAAATCCATTGGAGCAATATTTTCACTATTGATATAAATGACTCCTTTGCCCCTCCCTTGTCTTCGGCCACATCGCGCAATTCTGCCAGCACTAGTTCCTTGTGTTGAGAGTTCTTACGCCCACCTTGAGCGGACCCGACCCGCCCGCCGATGTGCCCGTGGCGCTGGGCTGGTCGTAGCTGGTTTGCCGCGGCTGAACTTGTCGCAACCATTACTCCATGTCGCAACCCGTAAAGTTGCCTCTAGTTTACCAGCACGAACTGGGTTTCCAACAAAATCGAGTTAGAGTCCGTGGGCCCCCAATGGCAGCTGTACCCCGCATGTCACGGCCGGGCACCAGGCTCGGGCAGATCTGGCGACATCTGCGCTTGCCTCCCGCTCATGCCTGGGTTTGGTTTGGGGTGAGAAGTGCACACGGGTTGCCATGGCCACGCTACCCTCCCCGCGAGACCACGGGAGGGTCAGACCGCACCTAGAAAACGGTGCACGGCGGAAGTAGCAGTGAACTCGGTGACGTTCGTTCACCGGCAGTCAGGTCACCATTTGGCACATCCACCATCGCGACTGAGATAGCTATATTTCCCCATTTGCGTGGTCGTGAGATCGTGATTGTAACTATGATTGTGTTGTCCTACCTTTATCGCGAGGATGATATCTCATATCGCTAATGCATACAGCTTAGTAAGTGGAGCTCCTAGATTCTTACGTTTTAAGCTGCAATTTTCACTTAAAATAGCTGTAATGGAAGCACGTACCGTCCTCGTAAAGCATGGTGTTCTTGTATGAAAGCAGTTGAGCCCAAATGCCGCGACATAGGCTATAGCCAAGCATGAAAATGCAGCGTGGCTTAACGCATTCAGATGCCGAGCTTGCATTGATAGCACGCCTGTTGCCGACTTATCAACCAGAAATATGGCAAGTGTATGCCTGAGCAGTCAAGCCGCCATCTACAATCTAGAGAGAGCTCCTCCTCTGTTTCGAGGTCAAATACCTCCGATGTGTTTAAGCTCTACCGTCTTAAAACAAATAAGTGTGAAGTGGTTGTTACAGGATTTTATTTCACCGAGCACTCGCGAGCAAACGGACCTGTTTCTGCGATTTTTCCTCGTTTTCGTGACAGAGCCGAGGCCCTGAACAGCCCACTGCTGCCATTCTGCGGATTTTTCGCCGCTCGGCCGTCTGATAAAGCGTCTGCGGTCTTCCAGCCGGTCGTATCCGAGGTCTGCCTGGTCATAGCTGCGCCCGTTCCGCTCTCGATAGTCGCTCTCCACGCCACCGGCGGCCATCTGTCGAATCTCATCGCTGGAATGCACGGACGGGAACGCCGCGCGCGCGCCCTGCGACCGGCAAGATGTGTGGCCTCTTGTTTTTTCCCCGAAAAACGCAGAATTACAAGCTGGAAGATGACTAGAGCTGATTGAACTGGGCCCGCGGGCTGGGGTGGAAAGCCGAGACCGCCCCCGGCCCACAGAAAAACGCCCGGAATGAATTATGGGTGCCCCGCATTCCCCCCTGTCAAAGCGCTCGTAATTATTGACTGCTGATTCGCTGGTAATAAGCCGCCACCCCTCTCCCCGCTGGGAGCCTGTGTCATAGAAAAATACTGGAATCCTACTCGTACTTCTAGCAAGTTCGGAGGCAATAAATGCAATAGGGGACTGCCTATTTTTTTTCTTACGTAGTTGGATGAATTGAAAAACTTTTGCGAGCATTATTTGCGGGCAAAAAAAACATGAAAACGTCATGTCTATGCACTGGGGCGCGTTATTCTCCTACGCAAAGGTAAAAACGACAAAGATGCCGAAAATTAAGACATGAGTGAAGTTGAAGGTCGCCGCGCCCGTCGTTGGATTAATACTTGTCTGGGCGGGGGAAGGAGTTGGGAGCATTGTATTGTATAGGAAGGAGCTGGGAACATAAGACCCTACAATGTCTCAGCACTCTGGGAACATTGTAGGGCAGATAGATGCCGGAAGGTTTCGTCTTGGGTGCTGACTTAACAGGACTCGACATCCGACCTGGTTATCTTTATCCAAAGTCAGGACATCCTGCGTGATCCTTCATCCAGAGTCAGCTCATCCTGGGGTCGGCAGCAAAGGGCTTCGTCTGCCACTGCGCTTCGGTTGTGTGGGACGTGGTTAACACCTGCACTTGAGTGTCTGTGCCGTAACCTTTGATAGCGCATGAAACGCAGGCTAATGTAATTGAATCCAGCAGGCGATGCCCCCCCCCCGCCCCGACCCCCTGTGAAATGTAGGTGACGCTGCAAAAAGCGCCCTACTTTAAAACGAGTTATTAACATCGTTCAGTAGCGTTGGCCGGTGGCCGCCTCTGGTGGACGTAATTGAATCATTCCAAATATTTGCGCCTGAGCGATCTGAACTATTAACCTGTCGAACTGAATCGATGCTATCGTTAAATTACACCGTAACAAATTGGATGATTAAAGTATTAAACGTATTCGAATCTCGCTAAAAACCGTCAATAATATAAAACGTCGAGGGACGCACTCATGGGAAGTGTTACCTACTCAGCTCCGTAATAACCCAGCGAAGAAATGTGACAAGAAATACCTGGATTGGGTTACGATGTATCGTGACCCATCACCGGCAACCAGCACTGTTGGGACGAGTCCTGACCTCCAGGAATGCCAGAGATGTCTCTTATGCGTGAGCTAAATAAACCGCAGCTGCTTCAGTACACCTTACTCAATACTGTAGAACTCCAGATGAAGAGACCAGTGAGACATCAGACAGGTCACCCGGCATCTCAGCGGGGTACGCTGGAGTCACCGGGGCCAGCTCACAGTTCGTGGTTCGATCTGGGGATAAGGTTGTTTGGGATCGTCGGCAGGAGGTGCCAGCGGGAGGTGGACGTTTACCAGTGAACCATCCCCGAAAACACCGCCCCCCCCCCCTCCCTCCCGCCGAGCACGCCGTTGTAATACCCCGGCGGCGGGTGGCGGTTGACCAGTATGGAATCCACGTGCTGGCGTCGTTGGCGTCCGCAGTTCTCAATCAGAAACATGCCTATGTTTTTGGTGATGAGGATACATAAAGTCACCAGGATCCTGCAAGGATCATCCCCATTTGTAATCTTGCACACCCACAAATTTCAATTAGTTGTCGGTGTCACCCACAGGCTGCCACTGCTGTCAGTTACCCACCTGACAATAATGTTGTCACCCGCACATCAACACTGACGTCACCCTCAGCTTCCACGGATGAGACCCAGAGATTTACCACGGCATCACTTAAAAGTAAGAACCAATGTCCCCTCACAGCACGGCTTCCAAAGCTCTC
>NW_023596136.1:22526480-22577105 GCF_011947565.3 Pollicipes pollicipes | reverse complement strand
CGGCACCCATCGGTTCTCCAGCAGCGCCGTGATCGAGCACTTGATCTCGGTGAGCGCCTCGGCGTCGGGCGCCACGCTGACCACGACGCAGCCGGCCGGCGGCGGCCGCGGCCGCGACCGCTCGCCACCGACGTCTGGCTCGTCCTCGTGCTGCTCGATGAGCCACTGCAGCGCGTTCAGCGCGTGGCACACCTCGAGCGGCCGCTCCGACTCGAGCACAGTCGCCACGAGCGCCTCGAGCAGGTGCTGGGCGCGCTCGGGCGGCAGCAGGAGCGCGGTGAGCGCCAGACAGCGGCCGGCGGCGCAGCTGATCAGCGGCCGCTCCGAGCCAAGCAGCTCGAGCAGCGCCGCGCTCAGCGGCTCGTCCGCCTCGCACTGGCCGCTGACGGCGCCTCGCAGCCGCCGGCACATGCTGCCCTGGCACAGCTGGTGCAGCGCCGCCTGCTGCAGCAGCTGCAGGGAGCTGAGCGCCAGCAGGCGGCGCCGATGGTCGGCGGCGGCCAGCTCGGCGGTCAGCGCCGGCAGCCGGCCAGCCGGCAGCGGGCACAGGCAGCCCAGCAGGGCGCGCGCGTGCAGCTGGCGGCGCGGCTCGTCGTCGGCCGGGGACTCCTGCCGGCTGAGGCGCGGCCTCTTGCAGGGCGCCGGTTCGGCCGGCGCCGCGCTACACCTGCTGCTCTCTGTCATGTTTGCGCCGCCACACCGACACCTGCCGACGCACACGGCAGTGATACAGTCACACACCGGCGCGGCAAGCTACGCCGAATGCAAACCAGGAGACACATGCAAGTAAGCGAATGTGTCAGGCTCATTACAGCACAGCCATAAACCAGTGTCGCCTCACAGCTCTTTTGGGGCAGGCTTATTTAACTTACTGTTAGTCGGGACAGTGAATGTTTTATACGGCAATGACCGAATCAGGACCACTCAATCCACCTTCGATCCCTTCCGCGGGGAAACCGAGCTTAGATCGAAAGCCTCAGTCACGCGCGCCGATACTCTCGTTAAGGCCGCTTCATAGATCACCAAGAAGTGCAATCAACATCCGATTGTTCACATCGATGCGACATCGATTAGAGCAGCATTTTAATTTGGCGGCGGCTCACTTGTTTCCACCGCTGTCATTACGATGCTGGGCAGCTAAGATTGGATCAGCACATTTTTCAGCCATCCAGCCGGACACCACACATGGGTCAGCACAATAAGGGGATACGGGTGCTTCGAACTGAACCATAGCTAGACTCTGGGCAAACTGAGCCTCTGCCGCCTGCACCAGGAAGAGCCAGGGTCACAGACGTAGCCGACGGGAAGGCCAAGGGGGTCACGCCCCCCCCCCCCCCACACTTCTCTGAGTCAAGAGGTTTACTCTAGATAGCGGGCATTCGTAGGAATTTGGTGTCATTCGCTAGGGTTCGGAGAAAATTTCACATCTACCTCATCAAACCCCTCCAAGCCCAAATCAAATTTTGGCTACAAGCCTGATCAGAGCACACACTCACATCAAGTCAAAGGAGGCGACGGCATAAGACAACCGCCGGTGTCGTATTCCAACGATTTGCCCGTGCGGGGCGCGACCGCACGCTCGTCTTTCCCCAGACCCGACCCCAGCTTGCGCTCCGCAGCCCCGGCACCACCGGGTGTGACGCGTGCCGTCACGGCCGGCCGACATTTCTGCCGTGATCGGCGAGCGCTCACGCCGCAGCCGCCGTGCAACTGCGGCGGCCGGCAGCGGCAGTGAGGGCAGTCCGGGCTGAGCGCCCTCAGCGCCCAGTCGCAGTCAGGTCGCGTTCCGAAGCGCGGAGCCAACGCTGTTCGGTGCTGAGAGGTGGTTGGCGGCAGTCGATCATCGCGGCTCTCACATGATCTAGCCAAGGCATCACGGAGAGCCTCCACGCGCAGTGAGGGCCGCCGACTGGCGGTTGACCCCCGCTACATCTGACCGGCATTGAGTTTAACACAGCGCGCCTGAAGCGTGGCACATACACCTACCCCGGACAGACACACATGATGACTAATATTTGACCATCATATGTATGATTTTTTGGAAAACCTTCGGGGAAAATTTTGCACGTATAAAAGTGTTCAGGAATGCTGAGTCTAAATAACTGGTGAAAACAGATGACCAGTTTATCACGGCAAGGCGTGGCGATAGCTAACCAGCATTCCAGCATCGCCTCCCACGATGTCGCGTTACCCTCATTCCACGAGGCCTCTCGCCCAACACGACACTAGACAGCATCCGCAGACCGTGGTCACGACCTGCACCGGTCCGCAGTGGGCCGCGCCACCGGAGAACGCAGCACCCGCCAAATGGAGCACGCACCTCCGGCAGGGACAGCGTGTACGTGCGCAGGGTGAGCGGCAGGAGGCGGCATAGTCGCTAGTGGGCGGCCACGCACTCGAAGTGCGGCTCCAGCAGCGTCTGCAGCGCGTAGAACGTCGACTCGTCCTCGCCGACGGCCAGCCAGGCGCTCTGGAGGCGGAGCGGAGGGCGCTCGTGAGCACCACCGGGCGCCGCCACCGCGGACGGCGCGCCCTAAATGCCGACACAGGGACAGTGGGCTATGGCGACCTCAGAGTGAAATACCTTTTCTGTTACCCCAAACCAGACTAGTCCGAAACTCTGTCATGACAATGGTGATTCCATAGGCGTATGCGCCCACTTAAATTCTTACCTTGTCAGAAAGCACCTGATCAACTCTACTACTAATGCGTCAGTACAACACCAGTCATAAAACGACGTACCTGCGGACTGCGGCTATTGCCCTTACCCTGGGCGGCTGCTGTCCCTGCCTCGGTCACGTACCTTGGGCAGGTGGCTGCTACCCCAGTCGTAGTTGGAGGCGATCACCAGACAGCCGTCGGTGACCACGTACTGATGCACGGCCGCCAGGAAGTCGGCCGGCGCACTGAGCTGGGTAAGCGTGTCCGCCACCAGTACGCAGCCGAACTGGCTGAAGCCGCGCGGTAGCTGACACGGGTCGTCCGGCCAGAACTCCACCCGCTCACACTCCTGCCGACACCCATCGGCCGCGTCAGGGGTGCCCCACAACTCCACCCGCTCACACTCCTGCCGACACACATCCGCCGCGTCGGGGGTGCCCCACAACTCCACCCGCTCACACTCCTGCCGACACATATCCGCCGCGTCAGGGGCGCCACACAACTTCACCCGCTCACACTCCTGCCGACACACATCCGCCGCGTCGGGGGTGCCCCACAACTCCACCCGCTCACACTCCTGCCGACACATATCCGCCGCGTCAGGGGTGCCACACAACTTCACCCGCTCACACTCCTGCCGACACATATCCGCCGCGTCAGGGGCGCCACACAACTTCACCCGCTCTAACTCCTGTCGACGCCCGCCCACATCAGGGGTGTCCCACCGCAACCCCATCCGCTTACACTCCTGCTCACACACGTCCGCGTCAGAGGCCGGGCGTTACAGAATGAGTCACCATCCCTGAAGGCCACCAGAATAAGACCTATTGGGGAATGTTTCTGAAAGCGACCTTTCTGTAGAATGCGATGTACAATGGCTGATGTTGTAGCCTCTGCTTGGTCGAACCGTAATGCCATTACGCTTCGACCAAACAGACGCAACGCGTCGCACGCGTGATGCATAGATCATTCCACCAGTACAACATAACCAGCGGACCTGAAAAGCAACAAAGAACGTTGACTCCGGACTATCCCATCCAAACTGATCCAGTTCCCCGTTACTTTTTATGAAGCATAGGCTGCCGGAGACAAGACAAATCAGGTCCCGAACATACAAACGTTTCGGGGTTGCCGTTTCAGTGATGAAAAACTGTCAGCAAGGAGGCCCACAAACTGGGTACAAATATGGACAGCAGGCATGTGACAGCGGAAGAGTCCATATTCCACATATAAATACTTTGAGCAAAGCTACAAGACTTTCAGCCACACCTGCACCTCGGTTTCTATCCACGGCTGCACCATACCACCCTGGTCCGGTCAGATGTCACCGCGCGCGACGGCCACAGCCATCACGCCGCCAGCCGCAGCCTTCATACCGGCGGACCACCCCCGGCCTCCCTGTCCGCCCCAGCACGCCACCACTCACGAACTGGTGGTCGAGCTTGGCGGTGAGCGGAACGGCCGCGTCGCCGCCCTCCTCGGAGAAGCTGTAGACGCAGTGGCCGACCTGGCGCAGCTGCTGGCCGAGCTGCAGCAGGTCGCGGTCGGGCTCCAGCCCCACCACCTGCTCGAAGCTGCGGCTGAGCTCGAGGCTGGTGCGAGCCGTGCCCGACAGCACGTCCAGCACGCGGCGCTGGTACGTCGGCTGCCGGCGGCGGAGGCCGGTTACGCACGAACCGAACAGCCCCCATCACGTCGGAGCGTGGCCCACAGGTCAGCGCCTGGGACAGGCAAGCCGCCTCCCTTGGTCTAAGCTCCGGTCTCCGGTCTCCGGTCTCCGGTCTCCGGTCTTCCGGACTCCGGTTTAGTGAACGTAGGCTGGAAGACTCAGGGTTCCCTTGCATAGTTGCAAAGCAAGACGCGGCGGTCGACTAGCTGTACACGTGCCCGCATGCTTGTGAAACACCGCGTGTCGCGCTGACCCGAACGCGCAAGTCCCGCCAGGTCACAGAGTGCCACCGCGTAATATCCTAGCGCCGAGATGGTGCGACGGGGTGCCATGGAGTGCCACGAGCCCCGCCGCGCACGGTGCACGTCAGAGCATGACCAAATAGTGGCCCCAGCGCCGGGGCTGACCAGACCACCCCGCCACAGAGAACCCCGCACGGACGCGCGCCGGCGACTGACCAGGTGCGCGGTGTGCTCGACGCAGAGTTCCACCAGCCGGCGGTGGAAGTCCGCCGCAGCACCGAGCACCGGCTCGGGCACCAGGTGGCGCAGGTCGCCGTACTCGGCCTGCAGGCTGCGGCTGACGCGCGTGGCCGGGTCGGGGAGCGGCGCCGCCGGCCGTCGCCGCAGCCGCACCAGCGCCCACAGCAGCGCCGCCGCGAGCGGAGTGCCCAGAGCAGCGACGCAGCCGAGCGTGGCTGCCGCCCTCATGCCAGACGCGGCCTGCCAGGCAGCTGGCGTCACACAGAGGCAGCAGTCATGCGTGGATGGCAGCACAAATGTGTCATAATGTGCGTGAATTACTGCACCTATGATTAGTAAGTTAAAACCTAAGGAGGGTGTCACCTGGGAATTAATTACTTTGCTTCTTTGGCATCAGCTTTGACACACATCATCAGGTTCAATCATCCTTGCCTACACTCAAGTGCATTTTCTCCTTATATTTAGGTAATTTCACCACTGTAGGTGTACTTTCCTACCTAACGTTAGAAAAAATCATTGCACACCATTCGTCGTGTTTAAGGCGGCACAAATCGTAAATAATCTCAAAACAGGTAGAATCATGCTCCTACCTTCGAATTTCAATAACTTCGATGGCGGGCTCCCGAGCGCCGCGCGCGCCGCACCGCCTGGACTCCCCAGCGCCGTTTCTGCGTTGCCGTTGCGTAACTACAATATTTCTGCTTACCAAGAACTCTACAAAATGTACGGGACCAAGGTAAATCATTCCTCGTGTTTAAGGCGGAACATATCGTAAATAATTTCAAAACAGATAGAATCATGCTCCTACCCTCGAATTTTAATAAATACGATAGCGAGTTCCCGAGCGCCGCACGCACCGCACCGCACCGCCTCGACTCCCAAGCGACGTTTCTGCGTTGTTGCGAAAGAACAATATTTCTGCTTATCAAGAAACATAAAACATGTACGGGACCAAGGTAACAATAATAAAGCAAATAAAATCGTTTCTTATCGAGTTTAGGTACATTTATGAAACGCACAGGCCAGAATAGTCCAGAACATATCCTACACTAGCCTAACCTAACCAAACCTAACCCAACCCACCAACCCAGCCCAACCCAACCCAACCCAACCCAACCCAACCCAACCCAACCCAACCCAACCCAACCAACCCAACCCAACCCAACCCAACCCAACCCAACCCTAACCTAACCTAACCTAACCTAACCTAACCTAACCTACCTAACCTAACCTAACCTAACCTAACCTCCCCACCCTATATCCCCTTCAACCCAGCATCCCATTGGCGTCCATGTTCCATGCCATATATAGGTGCCATATAGTGAGCTTTTATTTAGCTGTCATGTTCTCATTTTGCTTTACATTCCCCACCCAATCCCCCTGCAACCCATGGTCCCGTTGGCGTCGAGTATCAAATTTCATGGATTCTTGTTACCTTGGCCCGGTACATTTTTATGGTTTTTGATGCTGCTTGATGCACAGTAATGTTGTGACCAGCGCAGTAATGGCGCCGGTGTCGCGGGTGCTGTGTGTGTGCGGCGCTCGGGAGCTCGCCATCGTAATTATAAAAAATTGAAGGTAAGATTATGAATCTACCTGTTTTGTGATTATTTACGATATGTCCTGCCTTAAACACGACGAATGGTTTACTTTGGTCCCGTACATTTTGTAGAGTTCTTGGTAAGCAGAAATATTGTATTTACGCAACGGCAACGCAGAAACGGCGCTAGGGAGTCCAGGCGGTGCGGTGCGCGTGGCGCTCGGGGGCCCGCCATCGAAGTTATTGAAATTCGAAGGTAGGAGCATGATTCTACCTGTTTGGAGATTATTTACGATATGTCCTGCCTTAAACACGACGAATGGTGTACAATGATTTTTTCTAATGTTAGGTAGGAAAGTACACCCTGACCATTTCACCTTGTGACTTCAAGAGAACTTAAATAGTTCTCTGAAGTGTTTCAGTATTCAGGCACTTGGGTTTTGGGTTAACAGTTATGCATGCTATTACATGCTCAGTATGGGAATCACAAATTTTAACAATTCTGGGCAGTTTTGATATCAGGGCTGATGGATCAGAGATCGAAGAGGAACAGGTAAATGCCAACATATTATGTACAGAGAGGGATGGATAGGCAGGATTCTGGCAGAGTGAATGCTTATGCTTGCTTATGCACTGCATGTTTTACTGGATGAATTTCTGAACACTCAAAAGGATATGATTTGCTTAGCTTGCATTGACTGCATTTTTTCATGTGCATGGTGTCTGGGGTTTTGTGGTGTTTTTTTTTTGTCAAGCTGAAAGGCCTTATTTGGGGCTTTCATGCAGGGTTCTGCCCAACAAACAGGAAACATGCACCTTGTCCTGTATTTAATTGATGTAATGACACATACATTAAAGATCAATTAATTTCAGCACCTATCCTGCACTTCTCAATATCTAGCTAGCACTTGTCAAAGCATGTTGCAACACAACTGGCATTTGTAGCCACACTGAGCCAACACAGCAGGACAAATTCCTCACTAATTGCTTACATAAATCATGGCTGTCAAAACAATGAGATGTGTTGCCATCACAATGTGTGGGAGCTTATAATTTGTGATATGGGCAAAAGCAAACATTTTTGATCATAGGAGCATAATTATGCTCAATGGCGGTAAGTGTATGACAAATAAACATAACAATAAACCAAAGATAAACATGTTAACCACATGTGTTGATATAACCATTAAATGCAACTGTAACTAAAAAGCTCCAAAAAATATCTTCCAATCAAAGGAGTCCAAGTAATAATCTCTTTTCATTGGTCAATGCCCATTATTACACTTCCTACACATTTCTCATGCTGACAAGTGCCCTCAGTTTGTGGCATAAGCAGATACTGCAGGGAATGGATGCATGGGATCACCATAAATTTGAACTTGAGTGTTTGATACCAACACATTGTTTTGTAATTGTCATTAGCATTGCATGCACAATATAAACCACCTGACATAGACAGCTTCATTTTGAAAACAAGACAGAAGCTAAATTCACATCGGGGGACTGTATTCATAGAACAGCATTGTCGCATTTCACACCGCCACATTACTCACCTTTTCGTTCGCTTCGTGGACTTTACAGGTAACGAAAAATAACCAAAATATGCCAACCTGCTATGTTAAGTGGTTGCCCAAATACAACCACACTGACTTTTGCACGACAGAAACCCAAATGCGACCACTTTTCGGAAAAGCGGCCCTTAGAACAATAACTTGACGCCCGTCGCTCCCACTAATCTCTGAGTATTAACCCGACAATTATAGGAGCGCGTCAGAAGCGTGCAGAAGAGGCGGGGAGCCGCGCATGGAATGTCTAAGGTAATTTGGTAGCTATAACGCTGGAAGAGAGTATTTCGGAAAACATATTTATTCAGTAAAGTTTTTTTCAATTTGGTAGATATTTGAGATGAATTTCCAAACACTCTCAAACTTGCAAGCGTTTATCTTGATTGCGTTGTCAAAGAGGCTATTTGAGCTTATATAAATGTGTTGAACTAAATGTCATGCACCTCAAATACTTGTACTTTACTATTTTTATGCAGCGCTTCTAAGAAAGCTACCAAATCAACAACAATGGCGCAACGGTGCCAATTAGTGCGTGGACGTATCTGCTCATCCGGATGCTGCTTGGTGTGTGTGCGCATGTGTCAAGATACATTTGGATGCGTGTCTAACAAAACGGCCGTGGGAAGCGGTGGGATTTGGGGTGCTGTATGCCTGAACATCCTATTTTGTGGTAAGTGTAACACAGAAACAGGTGATGTTTTCTTCTTGGCGTATCGTAAACCCGTTCTGAATTTTGCTGACGCATTCCCAAACGTCTCATCTACGCTATACATTTTCCCTTACCGGTAAGCGGGAATTTAAAAAAAAGCATGGGATGTCGATTCCAGTACCTTGGGGCTCCTACTCGGGTAATTAGACAGTCTCAATTAGGGGTGTGGTCTACGTGAGATGTCACACATTATGTCAGCCCCATGTAAATAGAGCCTAGATTTTAAGTGCTCGACTGAGGTTGATGACACCATTGCAGGTGGAAGAACACTCCAGTCATTGGTGATCCTTGCACTGAATGAGTTTTGAAGTGTGGAAGTCCTAGCTCAAGGTTTTCTTGGCTTCCATTCATGTCCTCTTGTCACCTGTGAGTTGCATCTTGTCAGGAACTCCTCAGTCAATGGCAACATGCCACCATGAAACATTAAGAGCATTGTAACCATGCCTCACTCCCCAATGGCAATAGTACAGCGAGAGCAGGTGGAGTCAGACCCTCTCAGGATATGGACATTGCCTTACTCTGTGGACAAGATGCTTGGCTTGTCGCACCTGCTCCAGCCAGTCGATCCAGCCTGCTAAAGGGGCTGCATATGGTGTTGCCATACTCAAAAAATGGTCAAACTACAGACTTGTATAGCCAACAGTAGTCTGGAGATGTCAAAGTGTCAATGTTGGCAAATGGCCAACTCATGATCCCAGCATCTGGTTGACCTTCAAAATCACCTCCAGCATCTACGTGAGGCGCTTACATCTGTAATCCATGAAAATTCTGAGATCTGTTTTGGGGACTGGGGATGCAATTTCTGTGCATCAATAAGTCAGTGGCCTTCAGTTGAAGCTGTGATGTGGATTACAGGTGAGGCTCACTAAGGGACCTGGTTCATGCTGTATGCTACCAGGTGGCAGGTGGCCACCAGCCAGTGGCTACCACTTGAGCAGGGCATGGATGTTGACCTGTAGAGGCACAGTCAGCAGCCTGGGAACCTGACAGTACACCTTAGGGTAAACAGTGAACATCTTGATTGACACTTGATCAGGTAGATGGCTAATGAAAGATGAAGTGTGTTGGTCCCTGCATCCTTCCAGAGTTCATCCATGTCCTGGCATCCTTGTAGGATGCCTCTGATGATGTTGAGCTGAGATGAGATGAGATGATGTTTAAGCCCCAGCCCCACCCTCTGCCTGGTAGGCTGGGGAGGTCCTAATCCAGCATAGCAAGCAGGTAGAATTGCCATTCTGCCAGCACACCTGCTCCCACATGCAAGCATTGGGGGTTTTGCTGACAGCTTCCCTGCTCCTGTTTGGGTAGAGTCCTGTATGAAAACATCTCATTATGAGTGTCAGAAAGTGCCCTTTGCAATAAGCAGTAATGCTGTTGATGTCTTTGGGTGCCTTTAATACACCTCATTCACATGTCTATCGAAGGAAACTGAAGCTTGTAGTGTGCATGGCAACCAAGGTGGCGCCACAGTAGGCTGATTCTACCTGGTGCCTTCTTTATCAATAGTGTTGTCCGGAAAGATTGGTTACTGCTCGTGAACCATGCAAATATGTAACATTAGACATGACCAGATGGGCCAGGCCGGGTCATGCCAGGCCAGGCAAGACTGAACATTGCCAGGTCTTACTTATAACTAGGGCTTGTTGGATTGGGTCAGGCCAGTCCAACCAGGGTGGGTCGTGTTTTAGATGGGACTATTTTAAGTAGTGAGAAGCCTGAGCCAGTCCCGTCCCTACCCAGACTACACCATCCCAAGCCTCGGCCCCGGCCCCGTCCGTGCCTGGTGACGGCTGTGCGCTGCCAGTGCCCCGGAGTGGGCCTGCCTCCCGCTCGCTGTTTGTATTAGCCGGCCGGGCGTGCCGGCCGACGGCTCACGGCGGCCCGAGTGACAGGGCCGCCGGCCGTGCGCAGCTGTCGGGACCGACGCACACCTGGCCGCCGCCGCCGCCGCCGGGCTCCGCTCACCTTCAGGGCGGCGCCAGGCGGCGGCGGCATTAGCCGGGCGGACGGGCCGCCGACGCGCCAGCTCCCGGCGCCGAGTCACGCGGCGGCGGCGCAGGGGAGCGGGCGCGGGGACGGTTCGGCGCCGCGTTACTGACCGTCCAGTGCCGGCACGGCGGTCTGACGGCCGTGGAGTGAATGGCGAGGTGCAGCCGCGAGTGACGCGATCTTTTGTGGGCTCGGAAAGACCGCTTTTCCGTCTTGGGAACGCAAGTGGCCAACCTGGTCTTTCTTCCGGTCATCGTCGCACCGACACCGCCCTGCGAGTCAGCGGTGGCGGCGGCGGCAGCAGCGGCTCGACCAGACAACAGCGATGACATGCGAGGCGGTGACGCGGTGCCGGGCTGACTGACCCCGCTGCTGACCGGGCCACAGTGCTGCCGGCGTGGCCGCTGCCGTGCGGTGGCCGCTGGGGTGCCGCTGCGGCGCGTGAGCTCGACACCGTCTGCGTGACCTCGTCCGCCATGTACCCGTCTGTCAACGGCACCTGGACCAAGGTCTGCCGCGGACGATGGAGGCGCGCGCGGGGGGGGGGGGGCGATACTTAGGTCTCGTAACGTCGCGTGAGGATGACAGGACGAAATTGTTTGTGAATCGCACGCACTGCTTAGCTGCGCACCTAGGACGGTGCTTTGTGGTGCGCTCGGCAGACGGACTTCTCTCCCTCCCCCCCCCCCCCCCCGCCCGCTTTTGAATTGGATCGATGCGAGCAGGGTCGGCGCGCAACTAACCCGGACGGCGCGGGTCCCGCAGGTGTTCCGACCCGGGTGTTTTGTGAGACACCCACCGACCCATGATGGCTGTATGCACAGTACTGACGTGCGATCGGTGACATGGCAAGTGCTGTCGCTGGGGTGCGTATATGTGCTGGTCAGGGAGTGTTCACCTCGTAACGTCATGCTCGCGTTTCCAGCTGCACATCGCAGCCTTTCGAACGGGTTGCCGGACTTCGTGGTAAACAGAGCGGCTAAATATGCGCCTCAGTTGGCTTACACCGGATCAGCATAGAACACAGCGGGATACTTTCCTCGCTATGACAGAGACGAGACATTACATTCGGTCATCTCATCTGATCCCAGCATTTAACAGGATCCTCTACCACGGGAGATGCCACGCTCGGTTTCTGAATTGCTACGTGCGTTACGGGTAGTTTTTTCTCCGAGCGTGAATGAGATCTTGCGCATACGGTACGGACTGTGCGTGCCTTTCTGCGGCTTGTGGCCACCGAGATAGCGAGACAGTGAAATTCCATGCTCGATTTCTGAATTATAATGTACGTTACGGGTGGCTTCTGTCCTAGCGTAGATGGAATCTTGTGCATACAGTACGGACTGCGCGTGCTTTATCGCGGTTTATGGCCGCCGAGATAGCCATAGGCGATCGTGTCCCGCCCGCTCCGACCGGCGGGTCTGTCCGGCAGCGGCTGATGATCTACCCGGAGGATGAGGAGGCGAACGGGCTGCGGGTGCCGCTGCGTCCGGTGGGCCAGCGCGGCTATGGCCTGGACCGCAACCGACGCTCGTCGGCCGAGGACTTCGGCTCGACCAGCGAGGAGGACGAGATGGTGCTGCACCCGCTGGAGAGCGTGCTCAAGCAGATCCGCGACAGGCGAGTCGAGCCGCGTGCCGCTGGCGACGGCCGTGTGTGGGCGTGATGTGCCGGCGCGACTTTTGTCCGGTACGCTGTCTACTGGGCTTCGGTGATGAACATTGGCAAACACGCGACGCACGGAACTCTTGCGGACAGATGAAGCGATAACGTGTGATGTACTGGTATTGACGATGGATGTAGCTGGCCACGCTTTTTATCGATTTGGCGAGGGCATGATGGTTTGAGCTCACTCGTCCACCATAGATTGGTTCTGCTTGCGACCACGTTGTAAGTCATTCGCAGACACGTACATTGGCGCTAGCTGTGACCCCCGGCGGCCCTCAGACCTGTGCAGCCTTCCTGCTGTGACACCTTTTCGTCCCTGAGACCCGTCTAATGGCGGCTGTTGTGACCCCTGTGCGTTTCCCCCAAGCCTGGCACCGCCACCCCTGGGGCGACTCCTGTCCTTTTCACGCAGTCGCGTCCAGCCTTCTCGCTGTGACGACCCCTGCCGGCTCGTCACAGGCCCGTGCAGCCGCGCCGGTGGGCGTACTGCTGCTCCGGCGTCATGTTTGCCGGCACCATCGGCCTGGTGGTGGGCTTCACTATGGCCTACGGCCTCTTCCTGTCGCTGGAGGCGCCGTGCGCCCACTCCCGCGTCTGGCTGATGGGCTCGCGCCACGTGCGCCAGCGACTGATGAGCGACGTCCGGCCGGAGAACATCGCCCAGACGCTCAGGTGGGTCCGGCGCGACGCCAGCGCCGGCTGGTGGTGGCGCTGGCGCGGCTTGGCAGGTGGTGGACGGGCCGGCCGGCGGCTGTGAGGCCGGTGCTAGGGTGTGCAAGGCCGGGTTGCTTCAGGCCGGGCAGGGATGACGCTGCTTTTTCGTGTTGATGCGACATGTGATGCGCTTTCCAGATCGAACGTGAACGTCGCATAACCAAACATATGCTGCCACCGGGAAGACGCCGAGCGCTTCTCCCGCCTCGGATAGGCTCAGTTTCGCCATTCCCAGAGAAGTTCGTTGTTAAACTTTTTTTCGTTGCTAAACTATTCGCGCTGGTGCGTTGACTTCAGCCTTTTGGTCGCTTTGGCTCAGGAGCCACACATTTTCACCCTTCCTACCTCGATTTTTGCTTCATGTCGCATCCTCGCCACGCCTTCTTCACCTGGAGCATGCCGCGGCCGTCAGGGTTTTGCAACCGGCATTCCAAGCCAAGTCGCCTTGGTTTGGAGTGTCGATCGGGCACCCCTCCCCCACCCCACTCCACCCGACACACACGCCGAGATCGGGCCTCTGTGCTGGGCACGACTCGGTGCCGGTGATAACTCGGCAGAACTGTGGTGTTGTCCCACCGCTCGCCCATCATCCGTAGTCCTATAGGTCTGAACGGATCTGTCGTGGTCACACGAGTTCTGACATGACAAATGACAGAGCTGGACAAGGGATCGAGAGCTGCGGGCGATGGAGTGGGCTGGGCACGCATCGCGCCGTCCGTCGCTGGACCAGTTCTTCAAGCGACGGGAGGGCTTCTCTGGGCTCCTCGAACAAGAGTGCCGTGCGGGGTTTAGAGCCGGCGGTGTCGCGCGGTGGGCTCCGGACGCCGCGAACGGCGAGGGGCGCGCGCCGGCGGCGAGGCCTCGCGCCCTGCTCTGACACACCGGTCCGACCCCCGCGGACCCGGCCGGTCTCGCCGCCTGCTGTGGACTGGCCTAGGGTGGCCACAGGCGTGCGGTCTGCTCAGGGATCGGCGTTGCGATTGGGATGGCGAGATTGTGCGTAGAACTGCGGGCGCACGTACCTTTTCTGGTGAGACATGTGACGGCATGTCCGCTGAGCCGGGGTGGCGCTACAGTCGTCCGGCGTGCCGGTCGGAACACCTCCTGGCTCCTGATGGTCTGTGGAAGACGCAGCGGCGCCGCCACGTCAACCCGGTGTACCCCCGTAGGTCAGCGTAGGTCGCGTGTACGGCACCGCCATGTCAACCCGCGCAGGTCCTTTCTGGTGAGACAATTGGCTGGGTTCGTATGGCCTGCCGACCTGGACATGCGTTCTGTTGGAACACCAACGAGTACCGTGGAGGCCATGGTTTTGTTTATCCACCGGCCCGTGAGATGCCGTTCGGTGGCCGATGCTGTCAGAAAGCTCCGTTTCCGTGGGTTTTCCGAAGTTTCGAACGGCGCTGCTTGAAATAATACTGTGTTTGGTCGGCACCCTGAAACGCTAGCAAAGCGGTCCAATTTGACCCGCTGAGCAAGGCAAGCTTCGACACCTTAATGTGTTAAGGCTTCATTCGAACGACCTTTACGGCCTTACCGGGGACTTTGGCGCCAAAATTATAACGAGGACTCATTTTTGTACATTTTTTTGTCTGCGAAATTTACGGGAGCTCATCCCTGTCGTAATTGGTAAGATGATGACAAGCGTTGGCCATGTTTTGCGATCAAAGCGCAGTCTAGCTTACTTTGTGAGTGGTCTGACTTTCAAAAGCAACCCTAATTTTCGACTCTCATCATACTATTTTATCAGCGATTTTGAATTTTATGTCGTCGGATCATGGGGTCCCCAGGCTGATAGCGGCTAGCGAAACCGCATATCATTGGTCGAGTGGTGCGGACCCAAGTTGAACGCGATAGCTGGTTCTCTGAAATGGAGATAACTGGAGAGGCGGTGGTGGAGCAGTCTTGCCGTAACTGGCTGTTGTTTTAGTTCGTTTTGTTGTTTGTTGTCTCAACAGTACGCGCAGCTACGGCTGATGTGTCGGTTACGAACTGCTCTTACTTCCAACTGTGAGCTAAGATCGCGCAGGTTATCGAGCTATTTGGACGCCATCGTCGACGTCGGGTACCTTTGAACGGGCAGTATCCGCATCTGAACGTCCGGACGTGTACCGCGATGTCCGTGTTGAAACTGACAGGACACTACAAGGCGACTGTCGCTCGTTTTTCCGGGGATGACCGGTATGTATTGTCCAGACGTCGCGTGCCATTGCGTTTAACACTGAGTCTTGTCAGGCTTGTGAGGATGGACGTGATGGAAGGTGCCAGGGGATAATTCAGCATACATGTTATTCTATGGCATGATATGACTTTAACTTTCTTGTGGATAGTGGAGAAACAATCTTCCCAGAAAATCGGGACAATGCGGTGAAAAATGAAGACTTGAGGTGAACTGTTGTCATGTTAAAAAGTTTTAGACTGAGCCTCACAAAACCCTATTTCCTCCTGCGGCGGTTCAAGAGACACCAACAAGAGCTGTCGGTCAGCACAGGTGTGCCACAGGCCAGTGGCTTACACGAAGGAGCGTGCTTGGAGGTCATTCGTCTTCCCTTCTCCCTCCCCCCTCAGAGGGGGCGAACGCCATTGAAGCACCGGACGCTTGCTTTTACTACTGCCATGTACTCGTAGGGCGTCTACCATTGTCGTGAGTTAACTATTTCAAATGGAAATCATGGGACAGAACGGCCACCACTGGCATTAGAACAGCCTAAGGGGACCAAAAAGCGCTCCAAACTATACCGGTGGCGCGAGAGGAAGGGGGGGGGTCGGAACTAGGTAGAAGCGATTGCTCTGGGCAGGATCTAGAAATCCGAAAATAGCCCGGTGAGCTAGAGAAAATTCGTTTCAGCCTTGTCATGGGCGAGGCATTCCAGCTGCGAGAAGGGCTGGGAATATTTGAGGTACAGTTCGCAGTGCTCCTCTGCTGTTCAGTGAGTGGATCCGCCCGACCTTCCGTTAATTGAGGCTGTGGGGTGACCGGGCCCGGCCGGGGTCCCCGGCATCTCCGCTGAGCCGGGGTGGCGCCACCGTCGTCCGGCGTGCCGGTCGGAACACCTCCTGGCTCCTGATGGCCTGTGGAACAAGCAGCGGCGCCGCCATGTCGACCCGGCCGGTCCGACCGGCGCTGTGAGGGGCGGGCGGCTGTCGTTGGGCGGTGGTCTGCAGGAGCTCGCTCCGGGCGCGGGACGGGTCCAGCCTGAGAGTCATGCTCATGAACAGCAGCTGCTGCCGCGCTTCAGCTGCTGTGTCAGACAGCGGAGGCAGCACCGCACGCATGCACAGACATGCGTTAGTGATTAGGTGTATAAAAGCGCACGTTGCCAAGGCAAGGCGGCAACCTCTCGCTCACTAGCAGCCGTCATCGGAGCGCTTCCGCGAATCCGCGCGGACGGATGAATAGCCGGCCGCCGGCTCGGGGAGCCGAGATGGCGCGCTCGGCGTGTGTCACGGCTCGGTCGAAGATCAAATAGCCTACACCATGAGCTCGCTTTGTTTGTAGGGTGGGTGTTGCAAATGTTCCAAAAGTTTCCTTGACTGAGGTGCTACAATCAGTTGTGCCTTCTCGTCGTCATTTTATCGGTGTTTTCCCTTTTCCTTGGCATTTTTCCGACGCATGTGTTGCGACCTGCCTGACACGATTACCACCACTCTGCTCGGCTCCCGTGCTGACTGGCAGCGATAGGCCGACCTCAGTGATTCCACCTCCCCGACGCAATCTTTGCCAGGTTCCGATACGATGTCTGCCATCTCCTCGACGCACTCGTGACCGCCTCCGCGACAAAACTGCTGCCAATCCGCGACAGAGGCGCTGCTGTCTCCCCGACACAAACGCTTCGTCTCCCCGACACAAGTGCTACCGTCTCCCCGACACAGGCGCTGCCAGTCCGCGACACAGGCGCTGCCGTCTCCCCGACACAGGCGCTGCCGTCTCCCCGACACAAGTGCTGCCGTCTCCTCGACACATTTGCCGCCAACTCGCCGACGCCATCACTGTCACTGCCAACTTGCCGAAACCACTGCTGCCAACTCGCCGACACCATTGCTGCCAACTCGCCGACACAATGGTTGACACCTTCACGACGCCTGGGACACGAGCGAGGCCAACTCCACGATACAGTGGGTGCCAGGTTTGCGAGGCAAGTGTTGACAGCGGCGCGACACAGGTGCTGCCAGTCGGGCGCCGAGCGGCGCGCGGCCGCGTGCTCCGCCCGCCGCCGCCGGCCGGCCAACAACAACAGCGGCCGCCTCTGACGCCGCCGCGGCTCCCGCAGGCCTCTCGCCCTCGCGCCGAACCCCTCCCCGTGCCCGCCGCCGCGCTCGGCGGCGCCGGACTGTTCTGTCGGCCGCCGCCCGCCGGCCGCGCCGTGCTCCCGTACCTGGCGCGCCGTGCTCCGTTACCCGGCTGTGCTCCGCGACCCTCCTGACGCGTGCTCGTGGACCCAGCGGGTCGTGCTGCGTGACGGGGCGTGGTTTGTGATACGATAGCGGTGTGCTTTGTGACGCGGTTGTGGCGTGTTTCGTCGCGCGCCGGGGACGTCCTAAATTTCCTGGAGAATATCGAGCAGGTGACTTTCTGATGACGACAGGGTTTGAGTGAGGAGGGGGAGGGGATGTGCGGGACCGCTCCGACTGCTCGTTCGACCAGCAGCCGGACACAGCCAGTGTGGGAGGGTTAGCTGGTAAAGATCGCGCTGTTGCATTGTTGACCAAGCTAGACCTTCGCTGGGAGTGGTGCCAAAGCAGCCGTGGTTGTCTTGATTAAATGTTTTTACCAACAACATCGACAGCGATCACACGGGGCGTTAGGTGGTGACGTGTACCTGTTTTCGGCAACCTGTCGATGTAACACAAACTATAATCTCAGAAAGGTGTCTGAAAACAAATAAGGGACGGGAAAATGAGGGAAAACGGACAGCTGAGTTAAAACAAAACTCACTACCGATAACAAGTTGTGGACTGGATTACAACAAACATGTACGCGTGTTGCTTTTTGAACGCGTCGGACTCCGAATGTGGTTGGCCCAAGGGTGCGTGGTGTTGCATGGTGGTAAGGGTGCGCTGCTAACCTTAAGAGTCAATGGAAGGTATGATAGGTCCGGACGCAGCCACCTGACCTGGACCACGTGTGGACCGGGCACACAGGTCACTGCGGCCTCGTCACAAGATGAAATGTACTTTTATTGTCTGTTGCACATTGCCAAATTCTGCATAATTGGTGTCAGGAAAGTGGCGCAAAGAACTCACAGTATCGCCCTCATCAGCTTGATTGATGATCCATATCGTGTAGATTCTAGCTCGGCATGCATGGATGAATAATTTTGTTGGCCTTATTGGTCTTGCGGTCTGTTCACTGTTGCAATTTCCGACTTTCTCATGCCTTATCATGTGATAAAACTAATTTGAAGTCCCATGCCTTCTGAACAACGACTGGCAAGCACACCAGGGGCTGTTTCACTATTTGTGAGTTCATATTTGGAGTTCACGATGCATCCGAGAGATGACAGCACTGTCCGCATTCGCGCGGAGAATCCCTCTCAGAAATTTCACACCGGGCGCGGGTGAGAGGCTTGGGTCCACATGCCTCTAAGACTGATATGGACGAGTTTCCCCACAGAAGCGACGCCTCCTGGCAGAGAGACAGATGGTTATTTCCAAGGGAAGAGCTAGTGGCGGATGCAGCGGACCATAAGGAGCTCGCCGGCTGCTATCAAAGTACGCCTGGTTTGTCGAAATGTATTGTGGATTGTGTGATTTCTTGGTGCGTTGGCAACCTACGCCTGTGGTGGCCATGTGCAGTGGCGTGGCCAGGATTCGCCCGCGGGGTGAGGGCATAGGGGTCCTTTCATCCAAGTGGGTTCACTCCATTTCTATAAGGGACCTGTTTTAGTCTCAAGGAATCTGTTGGGACGGCTCGGGTTCCCATTGTGATGTCTCGAGGGCCGTATTAATGATTTTGTGATTTTATTTATATGAAGAAATAAACCTAACAATCTTATGAAGTTGGATTCGCTGCCATTTTAGCCACTTCGGAACTATGCAGTTTTGTGTGAGCCGGGGGCCGGAAGAGGCGGGGGAAACTTAACCATAACCTGGGTGCGAGAACAACTGTCCGCCTGGAAGACCACGTTTATACCATACAAGTGTGCGTCTGGCTCTGGCATTCTGGCTTTACGACGCACTCGGCACCTGAGACTCAAAAGGAAGGGGTCGCGCGGGGCTACGGACAGGGGTGCCGCCAGTGTAAGAGGCATGCCACAGGGATGGTCGACGGGGCAACAGGGCATGAGCCCTCCCAACGCGCGGAAAGCCATAAATGTGCTCGGTTTTCGGGAGATCTCACGGTGGTCGGGATTAACCTCTTCAGGGTTTTCTGCTGGATCCATCTTCGGCACGGACTGATCCCTGGAGGCACGTCGGAACCTCACTTAATCCAATCATCGTGACCTGGACTGACCTAACAGAGAGCGTTAACGTAAGCTTACGTAATCGAACTGCACGTAAGTGGCAAGACGCAGCTCTTCCGCATAAGTGTTCAATAGTTTGTTTGCCGCACGAATGCCTTTTTAAGTTTGTGAGCAGTGTGGGCTGTGCCCACTTTGTAATGGGACATCTAGCATGGGCCTGGCCAGCGGGAACGGCAGGCCAAACCAGCGTTCCCAGGTGGGCTTTCGCTTCCTGCTGATGGAAGGACGAGCGCGGCTGCGAACAAGATTGCATTTGGCAGCCGAAGGAATACGCGCGCGTCCTGCCTACCTGTCCTGTCCTACGCGTCCTGTCCTACCATACCTGCCAACAGCTATTCAGCGGCATTGGTGACAAAATAATTCAATATTCCAAAGGAATGGCCGATGTTCATTCCTGGATACTGTCCAGAAGAGGTGCAAGTGGGATCAGAAAGTACCGATAGAAAAATAGTGTTCGTTCGAACTTTCAAATTTCCGGCTGCTGTTTAGTTTTTCGCGAGGCTTCACTTCATTGGTCGTGACCTGTGGCGTTGGCATATGGACGCGACTTTAAATGATGGGCATAAAGCGGACAGCCGCCTCACAGCGCCGGCGTCCCTGGACAGACGTCCTGAAGCAGGCGCGCTGCGCTCCTGGCGTTCGCAGTCGCTGCGGTGACGGGCGCAGTTGGGCGCGGCGCCGGCAGCTGGCGCCACTGTCGCCGTCACGTGACCGCCCGGCACCGGCCTGATGCAGCGCGAGCTCACGTACGTCGGCGGCCGGCTCAGTTCGGCCACGATGTCGCCCGGAATGGTGCCGCGCAAGCTGCTCTGGTCGGCCGTGTTGGCCGCCTCCATCGCCTTCTTCATCGCAGGTGTGCGCTGGCGTCCCGCCGCCGCGTCCTTCGCCTGATGTAGGCAGCCTCCCTCAGCGGAAGTGCCTGCCGCCTTCCCCGCTCCTCGCCCGCTCGATCGCACCATCTGTTTCACCACCACCTCTCCGGCTCCACGGCCGTCCCCCTTCCGCGCCGCCGTCCCGTCCACCCCGTCCGCCCCGCCGTCTTCCCGCTGTCTTTCCACCGTCTCCCCGCCGTCTTCGCGGCCGCCTGTCACTTTGTCTCCCTGTAGTATCATGGCTTGGGTCGATTGTGGTGCTAATGTGCTGGACAGCATCTTTGGATACGTGCCGCAGGATAGGAGGGCGCTGCGAGATCTCCCGGCATTGGCTCGTGGACAGTGCGATTTGTTCTCGTCCGTCCCCAACTAGTGACTTGATACTTGTCGGTCTATGACGTCTCGTCGACCTTGCATCCCATGGTGTCAGGTGTTTTGTGGTGCGTGGTGAATACTGACGTGCTGTATGCTGCGTTCTGTGGTGACTGGTGCTGATCTGCAGCAACTTTTGCTGCTCTGTTGTGTCCTCTTATCGACGGTTTAGTTTGTGCCGATTTCTGGCATGCTACTGCGCTGTCTGGCATGACCTGGTGTCTTCCGCCATACCCTTTTCCAATACTTGTGTGACCCGATGGTCTCAAAGGTGGCCCTCTCTGTACGACACCCAATGTCTTCACCGCTGTGGGTCTGTGTTTGCCTCTGACCTGCGGAGTCAGGTATTAACCTGCCGTTGAGTTACTCGGTCTCCTCCAGCCCCGTCTGGTCGCCATTTGACCCTTCCTCGCCCTTGTCTGGTCCCATCCGGTCCCAGTTTGACCCTTCCCCGCCCTCCTCTGACTCCGTCCGGTCCCCGTTTGACCCTTCCTCGCCTTCCTCCGGTCCCGTTCGGCCTTCGTTTGACCCTTCCTCGCCTTCCCCTGGTCCCGTTCGGCCTCCGTTTGACCCTTCCTCGCCTTCCTCCAGTCCCGTCCGGTCCCCGTTTGACCCTTCCTCGCCTTCCTCCGGTCCCGTCCGGCCCCCGTTTGACCGTTTCCCCCGCCGTCTGTGTGATGCGGATGTCGGCCCAGCGAGTGTGCCTTCAGTGTGGTGGTGCATGGTGAATGAAGCCGCTTGTGTTGTGCGCTTCTTACAGCGTATGGCGTAGCCACAAAAACAGGGCGATTTGCGAAGACCTCGGCTTCCGCCACAGACGTGAATAAGCCAGTGGGCGACGTACCTTCCATAGATTCATATATTTGGTGACGTGGCCAGGCCGTATCAAAGTACGTTTTCCAATTTTACCGGCGGTGTCAGGTGTAGGCTCGCCCCGGTCCCCTGGTCGCCTGTTATTTACCCCCTGGCTCAGCCAGCGCGCTGGGTGACCCCGAGGGCCCTGTCAGACACTCGACACTGGAGGACAATTCGGCCTCCCGCCATTACCCGGCCTAATAAAGCGAAGCTACGGTAAACGGCGTTTTAAACTCCCATCGGGTGCGGCCCTTTATTGGTTCGAAACAGCTCAGCTTTATGGTGTTGTCCTCGCGTCGTGATCGATGGAAGGAGAGATGCCCGGGTAGCGGCGTAGAGCACGTCCGGACGCCGCGGGGCGGGCCGCTGGACCGGAGCGTCTATTTAAAGGCAGGCCGCGTCGCGAACCCGAATTCCGCAACCACTGGTTGGCGCAGCGTTTGTCCCGTGGCATGGCGACCAGTCCTCAGTCGTTGCTATCTCGTGAGTGGGGACCGACCCAAAAGAAACCGGAGGACGCCAGGCTTGAACCAAGGCACTCATGCCGGCTGCACCACCTCGGTGATGGCTGCTGCTTTTAAAGTTTTGTCATGCTGGGATCGATGCAGCTCTGTACCCTTGTTTCGCGCTCAGACTGGCCTGGTTTATTCTCGAATGCGTGCGAACGTCCGTGCTGCGGAATGTGGAAAATGGCCGCACCGCGATGCGTTACTGGCTCAGTGTTCGCCAGATCTTCCTGTGCCGCTTCTCTGAAGGTGTTCAGTTGTGACGTCGTGGACCTCAGCAATGCTGGTGGCCTTCATTCGGGGCCATTCAAGGTCAGCGGTACCTCAGCTCACGCGCAAAATATGCGTCATAAAAACTCCCAAACCTGTTGCGCCACGATTGAAGTGCGCCGAAGTTTTCGTTGTGAACGTGGGGGAATTAGGATCAAACTTATGTTTATCTTCAGGAGTGCCTTTCAGAGTGTGGCAATATCACAGTCTTGCATAACAAATGTGTGGGCATGATCATGTAAGGTCAATGTCATGAAAGGTCGTGTAATTATTTGAAACGGACTCCCATGACCCCTTGTAATTCATTTATGGCCATGCACTGGCTTACAGTAGTTTTACTCCGTGGGTGCGAGCAAAATACGTAACTGCGGCAAATACCGTATTAAATGTAATTTGACCAGATTTGACGGGCCAACCATTGGAGCTAATGTGTATTTACGTATAGTCGTATCTTCCCACCCCACTTCTATGCCACCCTCCTCACCCACCGCCATGCTGCGGAGGATAGCGAAGCCGGGGAACCTGGGTCGAACTAACACACAGACATGACAATATGCATCGCGAGTGCTTAGAACTACCTTTGCCACACATTTTCCAGCTGGCAATTCTGAAAATGCCGCTTCGGCATGCCAGACGGAAAGACGTTATCCGGGTTTCGCGGCAGCTCCCTTCATCTTGCTGCGGTTCTGGTGGCTCCCTGCGTCTTCTGGCCGGTTTTCGTTTTGTCTTTTTGTCGGCACCTGCGTCATCCATTAGTCGGCTGGCTGCGTGGTGAGGACAAGGTGTGCCGCTTCGATCCCTCGACACCCGCACTGTGTATTTGTCTTGGCCGCCGGGGGCTGCGTACGGACACCCGGCCGATAATTGGTACACCGCCACCAGGTGGGCGTCTCGCACTAAAACTGCGGGCGGTGGTAAACCACCGACGGCAGAGCGTACCGCATAGCCAACCAGCGCAGTACACCGCCATCAGGTGGGCGTCTCGCACTAAAACTGTGGGCGATGGTAAACCACCGGCGGCAGAGCGCACCGCATAGCCGGCCAGCGCAGCGATAGCAGCTCTGGTGAACTCCATTCTGTGGAGTTGCCGCTCACCGAGGGGTCTCCGTAGTCATTCCCGGGGCGCGTGAGGTCTGCGGCCGCATCAAACAACGCTGGCGTCCGCCAGCAGCAGCCCGTGTCTCGATTTAATCTGACGTCAGTGATCGCCGCCTCCGGTGCACTGCCGCTGGCCACCTGCCAGTGAACTCGCACCTCCCAAAACGTCATTTCTTGTCTCGTTTCCGTCTGCTTTCTTCCCGGTGTTCACTGTTTGTGTCTGATGTCTGACTCGTGTGAGTCCGCAAGCCTTTGGCGCCTGTGGGTGTCTGATGTTTGTTGACTGCCGTTTCTGTCTGCTACATGCGGATCGTCTTTGTCTGCCGGATTGGCCTCGCCCATGTGTGCTGTCCAGTGTCCAACTTTCGTATCTGGCATGTCCACCTTGTCGGTATCTGCTACCCGGTATCTTCCGTTCGTGTCTGCCATATCTACCTCGCCTGTGTCTGCGGCTCAGTGGCGGTCAGTCGTGTCTGCTATATCTACATCGCCTGTGTCTGCCGCCCGGTGTCGACCGTTCGTTTTCGCTATATCTACCTCTCCTGTGTCTGCAGTCGAGTGTCGGCTGCTCGTGTCTGCTGTATCTGCCGCCGTCTGCGCCCGTCTATACTTTCTCATGCCAGCTCTCCGAGGCCAGCCAGTGCATGGGCCCCACACCCCTTTGGCGCGTGTTGGCGGTGCCGCCCTGCGCCCGTAGCGTGAGCAGCACGCGAACGTGACGCGTGCACCGCTGTACAACCGCGCCCGTCCGCCCCGTGCCGAAGGCGTGCTGCTCGGTCGGTTCGCCTTCCTGGGGGAGGTGGACGAGCCTGCCGCGCCCCGCGACGATAGCAGGGCCGCCAGCTACATCGCCGAGCAGCTGGACGCCGCCTCGGTGGCGCGGTTCCTCAGGTAACGCTCCGCCCGGGTCGACCTGCGCGCGCCGACTGTCCGGTCCTGTCCGCCCGGCCTGCCTGCGCTCGTGCCGTCCGCTCCTGGCTGTCTGGTCCGCATGCGTGCGTCGGTCTTGGCGCGCTTTACGTCGCTGGTGTGCCTCGCTAGATACGGCCGCTGGCCGATGCCGGCGAGTCTGCTGGATTCTTGACCCCACTCACCTGACCTCACGAACCAGCCGCGTCTTACGACTCCCGTCGGTCGGTCTGCCTGGTCTTGTATTTCTTCTCTTGCTGATCCTCGCCCTTAAGGACGGCGATCTGTCGCCTTGCCAGTGGTAGATGAACCGTAACCCCTGCTTGTGACGAGACATGAGACGAGGCGCGACAGTTGACGAGACACAGAGACGCGAGGCAAACAGACGAGACGGGACAGCAAACGAGACGAGATAAGAGGCGGACGAGATACTAGACGAGACAACGAGACCGACGCGACGCGAGCCGAGGCAGATGAGACAAGACGAGAGGCTGAAACGTTAGCTATCAAGACGAGACGAGACAAGATAGGTTATAGTGTGAGCACAGCATGTCGCATCGTATTGCTTTTCAGTGGTGAGAGGCAGACGCGTCCTGGGCCTGTCAAACAGTACCACGCGAGAAACACGCCAAAGGTGGTGATATTTCTCAGGCACTAAGAGGAAGCATTTAACACGAGGGTCATGGTCATGACGTCCATGCATATTTCAGAGAGCAGAGATCGAGCGCTCACCGGAGCGTCTGCTGCTCGATGGCTCCTTTTTTGGAAATGACTTGGGCTCGTTTGGCGTCGAAACTACATAATGTGCCCAGTCTGAAGCCGCGCTGGCCCAGAAGCCGTATTTAATCCTCCCGGAACTGAGGGCTCCAGAAAGCAGTTTGTCGCCTCTTGAACCGTTTTTTTTTGGGGGGGGGCGTTTTCTAAACACGTCGGTGTTGTGTCGAAAGCGCGTGACCTCTTGTGAAAAAGTGTCGCGTGTAATGCCTGCCCGGGAGTGTTCAAACGCAGATCCAGGTGGGCTTGCTCGGTGCAATGTAACTCATACCTAGGATCCAAATAAGTCGCCTTGAATATTAAGGCATACAACAAATCCGCAATCGATAGGCCGCTGCCAGTCTTTTACAAATGTGACGAAAATAAGTCGCGTGCTAGTAGACATCGAAGCATGCAGCCCAAATTGATGAGGCCCCGCTTTCCTAAAAGACTACACAGCGTGACCAGACGGGTGATAGGACACGAAAACAAATTACCGGTGCAGAGACAACTGCGCAGAAGTATGACGCACTCAGCCAAGTATGACTTGTAGGCACATTCACAGTTTATATAGCCCGAGCTATGTACTCGCGTGCGACGCCCTGAAAAACAAACGCCCGTGTGAGCAGATTTTAGGTCGGTGATGTGCCGTGCTGAGATGTGCGACTGCCGGTGAGGCGAGTGACCCGTACTCGGTCAAGGCGTTACACTCGGGCCCCCCACTGTCTGCTGCGCAGCCGCATATGAAATTCACACGTCACACGTGCGTCACAGGCCATGTTCGCCTGGGACTGCTGCACGGACTGCAGAAGAACGTGTTCCCCTGTTGTGGTCCGCCTGTTCCAGGAACAGCCATAGGAGCGAGGACCTGTGGACCCGGCTGTCCCTGCATGGCGGCGAGCGTGCTGAGCTGCCGTCAGGGGCCAATTGATATGCTTTCGGGACCCGAGTCCCTCTCCCGCAGTGCTGTCTTGAGCCCGCAATATTCCTCCGAGTACTTTCTCCTGTTGACATGGGAAAAAAGGAATACCGGGCCAATTAACCGCAGCGCACTTCTCTAAAATGCAGGTACACCGGGTGTCTATCTGAAGACATCACTACTGCTTTCACGTGCATTTTGTCTACCTCACAGAATCCTTTAGGTTTATCTGCTTTTTCCATTCTAACTTCTTTATACACTGGGTCAGTCTGCAATTAATGACAGGTTATCGCGCAACAACACGTGGATTGGGGACAATGCACCAATATTCGGCAGTTTTTAAGTAAAAGGTAGCTAATCACATTCATCTGCCGGCACGGCTTGTCACCTATATACGGGAATTTTGTAAGTATGAAATCTGTTTATTTTACCTTTCCTCCGACCTTTTTGCTAGCCTGACGCATTGCTAAGCAGTGGTGCACGTGGGATTTTACAATCGGGTGGGGGGATTACAAGTCACAAATGAGCAGTTAGCGTGCCGCAGGCTGGTTAAAAACAATCCTTGACATAAAACTCGAAGATAATTCTCTGGAATCCGGGAGAAATCGGGTCTTGAGCGAAGGGTTAGGTCATCCTCGCCGGCTGAGCTCCCGTACTTATTTGAAAAGTGACACACCTTGGTTGCAGTTGTATTCCGAACTGAATACAGCGGTGCACGTGTCTGTGGCCATGGGGGCCGATCACATGTCCTGAGCCGTGCTGCCGGCGCCGCGATACACGACACCGGGGGCGTTAATGGCCGGCCATAACGGCCGATGTTTTGAGCGCCATCAGTGGAACGGGAGCCGGCGGCCGGATGGTGTGTTGCCCACCGCTGGGATGACACCCGCCCGGCTGCGGGCCAAACAAACGGCGCCCGTCCCCCGCTGCGCCCCGGGACGGTGTTTATATACAGGAGGGCAGGTGGGGCGAGCTGTGCGGGGAAATGGTAGAGGGGGGGGGGACGCCGGTCCACGGGCAGCGCCCAGTGATCTGCCGGGTTCATGCGGGTGGCGGACGATTACCGGCGCTGGCGATGTGCAAGTAAATAGCCGACGTTTAGAGGACGGGCGCCAGCTGTCAAACAGCTGACGAGCGACGTCTGAGCGGGGGTGACGCGGCGAAAGCCTGCCGGGCCAGGCAAACGACGCGATCTGCGACAGCGCGCTGTTGCCACTGGCGTCGCCGCGGTGGGGCGCGGTGTGTCGGCCGGCCGCCTCGCCGCTGTGATGCAATGCAGCAGCGGTAAATGATTGTCGGCTGGGGCGAATGGGAGGCGACTCCAGCAGCCGGCCGGCGGCTCTGTGACCGACTTTCATGAAAGCACATGTGGCCGGCTTTCCGCCAGCCGTGGGGTGGCTTTCAGTCGGAGTCACTGACCTCACTCGCTTCGCGGACCGGCGCCAATGGAGATGGCACAGGAGCCGCGGTTGCCTTTGCACCGCGCCGGCACCAGGCTGGCGCCAAAATAACAAGCCGCAGAAGTGGTGGTGTTTCGGTCGTGATTTTGCGGCGGTTTTTGTGACGATGTAGAATGGGCATGCTACCCGCAGGGAGACTTGTATGCGGCTGGTTCCTTGTGCCTGTGTAGAAGCGTGGTCCCACAAGTCATGCTGACCTTACTCCCTTGGCGTTTCGACCCCAGCTGGTTGGGTATACAGCTGACATTCCACCAGGATAACGTCCTCATTTACGTGGATCCTGCATGCGGCCGTCCGGCAGCACGCCGCCAGGATAAGTCTACACAGACGATCTCGCACGCGGCGGCTCCTGCACACTGCTCTTTGGCAGCTGACGACCTGGACTTGGCCGCGGGCCTCGGGCGTCGGGCGGATGAGCCTGGCGATCTTGACGTGCTGCCCCGGCGATGTGGCGATATGTCCGGCACGCTCCGGTCTCCTGAAGCGTGACCACGGCCCGCCGCCTGCCCCGCTCGAGTCGTGCGCAGCTGGGGGTGGATGCCCGGCAACCGGTGGGCCGGGCTGTGGTCGTGTGTCGGTCCGTCTGCACCCCGGCACGCGGCGACGGCTCGACGCGAAGGACGTGCGATTTCCCTCGCAGTGCCCGGGCCTCCGGCGGCTTCAGCTTGGCGAGCTGGGCTGGGTTATGTGAAAGCTCTCGACAAACACGGGCGGGTGCAGGGCGCAGCTCCAGAGCTTGGGCGTGCAGACCACTAGTTTCCCCGATGGAGGCGTTGGCCGCCATTTGAATCGGCTCACTTTTCCATGTGGAAAGCGACTTCATAACTTAGATGGTACTTGTAGTTTGAGTCGTGCAACGAGGCGGTTGTTGCCGCCGTGGCCGAAGGGTGTTTATGTCTGCTTGCCGCCGTCAGGAGTGCTCGGTGCAAGCTTGAGCTTGTCTCGAGCATCACTCATTGAGCGGCTGATCGGGACCATGTGGTGTTGCGGATTCCTGATGCAGCTGTAGTTGGCCACAATCGGCAGAGTTGTCGGTTGTTGCCGTCCCGCCGTGCGGAGGGGCGTGACCAACCTCGCCCTGTAATACAGATTAGACAGTGACCAGCACTGCTTAGACGCGCTTGCTAGGTCGCGATCCACCATCAGCGGTACTTGTGCCGCGAAAGCGTGGCCACTGTAATGAGATGTCTTGCTCACTGTGTGATCGGTGCTCGTTTCTGTCGGAGGACGAACGATACTCGGGGGGGGGGGGGAGGGGAGGAGCTCGGGTGGCGCCGCTGTGCTGGCGCTGCGCCGGTCCCGAATGCGGCCGGGGACTCCGGGCGACGCTGAGCACGCTGCCACCGAGCCTAGGCCCAGCCTTGTCGGACCTGTTCCGATCCCGACCGGTTCTTCTGGCCCACTTGACGGTCTTGCTCCGTGTTCGGCGCGCGTGCTCACGCATGCCTTGTTGCTGCTGTCTTGCCCCCGCACGAATACTCCGCGCATGCCTGGGTGCGTTCGGTGTGTCTCTGCTTGCGGTGAGGTCGGCAGGGCTACAGCTGGCATCGCCGGATGCGTGCATGTGTCCCGTCTCACCGGCGCGGCGCGGCGCGACGATGCGGCTGGATCTGGCTGTGTGCTGATCCGAACCGGCGGCTGGGTCTGCCTGTGTGCTGAAATGGACATTTTTGCAGTTACTAGCCTGCTAATTTCGTCGTTAATCTCCGTGTGCCCCCCATAAATCGACCACGCCACGTGAAATTTGCCTAATGCTGTGATCTTGGTTAAGTCTTTTTTGAGTGTTACACTTCCTCAGTTAAGGGTAAACAGGCTGTTACGAGTGTGTGTTGATAAAGGTCAAGTTGGATAGCAAATTATTACAGTTTGCAGAAGTGTTACTGCTCGACAATGTCATTGGTCAAATCGGCCACTGTGCAGTGCGCGTTGGCCGTTTGAAATAGACCAGAATTATTTGCGCTCTGGCGAAGATACGCTAGCGAGCACCAGCTTGCCCGACGCCCTGAACCACGCTCTGTTGGCGCCCGCCGTCGCACCACCCCTGCCTCCGTCCGTGACCCGTGACCCGCGACCCCAGGGAGCTGACCCGGCGACCGCACCTGGCCGGCACGCCCGAGAACGACCGGCTGGCCGCGTACGTGGCCGACACATGGCGTGACCAGGGCCTGGACAAGGTGGAGGTGTTGCCGTACGAAGTGCTGCTCTCATACCCGGACGAGCAGAAGGCTAACCTGGTGAGCCCCCCCCCCCCCCCCCCGTCCTGCCATCGCCGCTTGGTATACACGACTCGCACCGATGGGCGAGCGGGTGGTGTGCGGGTTTTCCCCGCGCGTCGTCCCGGTGACCTTGGCCATCTCCCGCCTGTGTAGAGGTCAAACCACTACGTAGTCTAGTCCCCGTTATCCTCGGCAAGCCCCTCGGACCCGCGGAGCGACACTGCGGCCCTGCTCCGCCTCCTGTTCCGGCCCCTGGTCCGGCGTCCTCTCCGGCCCTTGCCGGTGAGTCTGTGTCCTTGCACGGACCCTGCGACCCTGCCCCGGCCCCTGCTCGGGTCCCTGCCGGTGAGTCCGTGTCCCCGCACGGACCCATGTGCCGTTGACCTTGACGCCGAGGCCGTGGCCGGCAGGTGCGCGTGCTGGACGGGTCGGGCAGTGCCGTGTTTACGGCCCGCCACCGGCAGCCACCAGTGCGCGCACCTGAGGAGAGCGACCCGACCGTGCCGCAGAACTTCAACGCCTACTCGGCCACCGGCAAGGTCGAGGTGCGTGCGTAGCCGAACGGTATGAAGCGGCTAGCCGTGGACCGATGTGTCTGGGGTTCGGTTCTCACCACTGGCAGCTTTTGCTGTCCCGGATTTCTTCCACGAGTGGTGACGTTAGTGATCTAAGCAGTTGCATGTAAACATGAGGCCCAAGCTCGCTACGTTTGACGCCAGCACGTTCTGCCGTCTCGTTCTGCCGCTGTGACGGCTGGATAAGTTGCCATTCTGCGGCCACATGTCCATAGGGCCAGGCCAACTGGTCTCCTCAGCCTTCGTGCGCGCTGTTGCTTCTCCGTCAACGATTGCAATAATTGTGTCGCGTGCCTGTTTGCACTAGATGAAGACAGAAGTTCTGATACGGACCGGTTTTGATGTTATATCGACAGACAGTAATCAGCTCATTCCTTTAGGCCAAGATCGTCTATGCCAATTATGGACGTGAAGAGGATTTCCTTCTTCTGGCGTCCTTGAATATCACTGTCAAGGATTTGATCGTCATCGCAAGATACGGGAAAATATTCCGAGGAAATAAGGTACGCGTTTGAAGATATCGCTTCGCAGTGGCGAAGGCTTTTGTTTTTAAATGTTATCTAAATGTTAACCACTGAGGGCGGGATAAGAACTGGCGCCCATTTGGGAGAGGAGGGTGCGCAGTCATGCGCTGCTAGATCACTGGGTGACGTGATATTAGTTGAAAATTATGCCGCATTTAAGCCTACAACCATCTAAATCTCATTACGTCGTGTATTGAAATGCATGTGTGAGCTTTTAAATGTCGAAGTCTCCGTGGGATTGCCGACATTATTGTTGCGATGATAAGCTTTCTTAATATTTAACCTATTGCAATTTTTAAATACTGACATTGAAGCAAGACAACAACAAAAAGAGTGGAGACGCTTTCTGCTTGGCCCAATTTCCATGCCAGTGCTTGGGTAACTTGGTCATTTATATTGCTTAAGATCTAGTCTTAACATTTTGACCGAACGAATTTCCTGGATCAACACCCACTCTAAGCATCCTTGTGGTTTGAGCCCTGACCAAGGTATCTACATGGTAAAATTTCGGGCCAACGGAAGAACTTTATGGAAAAAGCTGAACGTTCCGCGATGCTGAGCACGGTCCGCCCTACCATCTGACGTCACCTGACCTTAAGCGCGACCGCTGCTAGCGGCCGCGGGCCATCCCAGTCAGGGGCAAAAAGCAAGTGCCTTAAGCGAGTACAGCCCATCCGATCATGGGCGGTGAATTAGAATGCAGGCGCCGTAACCAACTGAACTATCGGGCCGGACAAACGATTGATATGGCCGCACAAGAAAAATACAGCGTCTTGCTTGAAAATGATGTTTTGATTATGATGATAACTGAAACCAGGCATTTCTAAAACATGAATTAAAGAATAGTAGCTGAACGAGATCATTGTTAATGGACTGATTTACTAATGGCCAGAAGGCGAAAGCTTGTTTCCATTCTGACTTGTCTTATTTTGCGGTAAACATACAATAATTGGTATGCCAAAGATCATTCTTTATCGTCAGTTTAGAGCTCTTGTGCTGACAATGCAGACAGTATACCAGTACATATTTGTCGAGTAATTGTATCAAGAAGACATTTGTTATCTGTTCAAAACTTATCTTGGAGTTTTGACAATGTAGCCAGCATTTGCTAAATATCGTCGTTCAACCTGTGCCTCCTGGTACAGTGAAGGTCGCTTTTGTCCTCGGAAAGACGGTTTTCTTGTCATGCTGAAAAACAAGAACCCCATGTATTTCTTGCTTCTATCCATCATGTTTGCCCCCACGTTGGTTAGTTTCTTATACAAATGATCATAGTCAGCTGACTGTAACTTCAGTTTTGTTTGCAGGAAGAATGCGGCATTACTATACATTCTCAAACGGAGACCACGGTTTCCTTTCCACGCTTTGAACGTGAATTCCCATTCACTTTTTTATTTCATCAGCATTAATTCTAAGGCCGCCTCCGTGGTCTTGGGGAAAGATGCTGGACTCGTAATCCAGCGGCGCTGGGTACGAGTCCCAGAGTGGGCGCATTGTTAAACCCGACTGAAATGGAAAGGCCTGCTGGCAACTGGTCAACGAGGTTCAACCCAGACCCAAGGCGGCCGTGTCGCAGCATTGTGCGGCACGTAAAACCCTCCGCATTCCTGTCTGGCGAAAGGGCGGAGGCAAAATTAGCTGTTGAACTGGACGGCACGCTTGGATGGTGGGTTCGGGGTACACGCAACAAGCTATGCTTAGCAGGTACTCTGAATCCGAAGTCACCCACACAAACCATTCGGGATAATTTTTTTTTAATCAAAAATAATTAAAGGCATAAGTCTCATTCATGCTGCAGCCGTGGCGTATCATATCGCAGTAGATAAATCCCGTCTTTCTTTCCAATGACGTGCACTTAAATATACGTAATCCTTCTGTTGCTTTACTGGTGAATGTTGATGGTTTCCCCCTACGAAGTAAGTGTGCCAGTGCCTTGTTTTTGTGTGTGTGGGGGGGGAGGTGGCCATGGTGCACGCATTTTTCTTTGGGCACGACTCAGATTACTACATGAAAATGCCCGTGTCCACAAGAAGCTGAAAGAGCAATGACGACGATTTTTCAGCAGTTGAGGGTTCGTCAGCCACTAGTATTTCAGCTGTATATTGGCAACGGCATTGCTATCGTCGCTGGCAGACAGCCGACTTATGCGCATTGTGAGGTGCTCTACCCCCCTTTATGCAAGCTATGTGTGAACAGGTCATGGGATATGGGAGATACACCAGACGGCGATTCCATGGAGAAATAAGCTACTCTTTTGCTAAGTGAAAGACAGACGTTTTCATAGTTCGTTGATGACTGACTCGAGAACGAATTAGTTCTATTATCTTGCTTATAAAAAGGCAATGATCTGATTATTCTAGCAGCCAAACTAACAGAATCCACGAAAAGATTTTTTGTGTCGACATGTCGATATGGGCTCTATTCCACCTAAGATACTATGCTTCTGTGTTCAACTAACCAAATTCACTATGTCGAGAACACAGTTCGGTTTGCCTTTGCACAGCCCTCGACGACCCAAAGTTCACGAACAACCCCAGCCCGGCGCAAGCAAGGTCGCCACACGGCACTGTGGCACGATCCGGCTCCGACTCCTCACAGGTGATTTAAAGGCATACCGGCCTGTGTACCCGACCGCTATTCCGCACCTGGATCCGGCGGCGCCGCGGGCCGCCGCGCCACCCCGACCGCGGGCGTGTGCGCCCCGGCTGCGGTGCTGACGGCTGGTCCGGGGTGGCGACAGGTGGCGATGTGCGAGCAGCTGGGCTGCGCCGGCCTCATCTTGTACAGCGACCCGGCCGACTCAGCGCCGGACGGCCTGGGCACCGTCTACCCGGACACGGTGTACCTGCCGGCCGGCGGCGCCCAGCTGGGTACCATCTTCTCCGGCAGCGGCGACCCGCTCACACCGCTGTACCCGTCCATCGGTGAGGGGCCGCCCGCACCGCGGCGCCGACTCCAAGCACTGCACTGACTCATCGATACCGATCGGGATGGAGATCCTTTGGCTCCCCGGGACCGACCTGGGCGGGGATCCACTTACCTATGCGGGATTTACTGACGCCTCGATAGCGAGTATAGATTGGGTCTTATTGACGCAGGCGAAGATCCACTTATGCTCCATTACCAATACTGAAACGGACCCCTGCCGGATGGCCACGCTTGAACCGTGAGCCGTGCTTCTCCCAAACCCCGGACATATCACGTGTCTGTGGCGGTCCGTGGTGTGTCTTCTGTATCTGTGTCCGGACACGGCACACAAACGGTGGCGCGCCGGCCGTCTTCTCTCGCGCGATTCGATGTCGCGACGGAGGTGCCGTCCGCCGAGGAGCGTCTGGGTGGCCCGGCGGCGTGTGCCGGTGCGGTCCCGCTAGACTGAAGCTCCGTCGTGCTGCCCGTGTGCGCGCCGCCCCAGTGCTGCTCCCCGCCCGGCCGTCTCGCGCCCTGGACGCGCCGCCCCAGCGTTGTTCCCCGCCGGGCCGTCTCGCGCCCGGCGGGGAGCAGTCTCTCGCCGTCCTGTCCACTGCGACTGGCGGCCGTGGCTGACGCGCCGTTCGTCACCGACAGAGGGCGCGTTTCGGCTGAACGAGTCGGAAGCGACCCTGCCCCGGATTCCCGTGCAGCCAATCAGCGCCGAGGACGCCTACCAGCTGCTCCGGTGAGGCCGGCGCCAGGGTGCGGGGTTGTGCCCTCCAGTTGCCTTAAACATGCGTCTCCTATGACGTTACATGGAAACTCTGGGTTCCATAGTTCCCTTTTATTCCGATATCGCAGCGCACCGCGGTCCTTGGCTATCGCAACCATAATGCCTCCAGAGGCCGTGGCCAGACGCAGCTGTCTGTCTACTCTTGTGCTTGCTGTTTATTCTCGGCTTAGTGTTCTGGCTTTTGGGCGATGTGTTTTCTTCAACGATGCACATCGGGCTGTTTTCAGCCATTGGCGCCTGCAGGGAGAGACAAGAGTCCCCCACCGTCCCCCTCCTGGGCCCGTGGACGGCTAGTCCATGTGATAGAGCCAGCTGGTGTGCTGCTGTGGTCCGACTTGTGCCGTGCCGTTTGTCCGTGTCTCGTCGTGGTGCTGTGCGCCTGTGTTGGGGCGCATACGACACTGCGCGTCTGTGCGCAGGCTGATGTGACACTGTACGCCTGTGCGCAGGCTGATGTGACACTGTACGCCTGTGCGCAGGCTGATGTGACACTGTACGCCTGTGCGCAGGCTGATATGACACTGTGCTGTGCGTCTGTGCGCAGGCTGACGTGACACTGTGCGTCTGTGCGCAGGCTGATGTGACACTGTACGCCTGTGCGCAGGCTAATATGACACTGTGCGTCTGTGCGCAGGCCGACGTGACACTGTGCGCCTGTGCGCAGGCTGACGTGACACTGTACGCCTGCGCGCAGTCTGATGTGACACTGTATGTCTGTGCGCAGGCTGATGTGACACTGTACGCCTGTGCGCAGGCTAATATGACACTGTGCGTCTGTGCGCAGGCCGACGTGACACTGTGCGCCTGTGCGCAGGCTGACGTGACATTGTATACCCGTGCGCAGGCTAACGTGACACTGTTACGCCTGTGCGCAGGCTGATGTGACACTGTACGTCTGTGCGCAGGCTGACGTGACACTGTGCGCCGGTGCGCAGGCTGACGTGACACCATGCGCCTGTGTGCAGGCTGACGTGACACTGTGCGCCTGTGCGCAGGCTGATGCCGCCGACAGCAGCGGCGCCGGCCGACTGGGTGGGCGGCCTGAACCTGACCTACGGCCTGGGCCCTGGCCCGGCGCGGCCCGACTGGACGGTCCAGCTTGACATCCACACACACAACCGACGTGCCAACGCCACCAACGTCATCGCCACGCTGCGCGGCTACGAGGAACCCGGTGGGTGGTGGTCAGGCGTACCAGCGCGACCCCGGCCCGACCGCGGCGGCGGGCAATGGCATTTGTCGTGGAAAGCTCAGTCCTTTTGTAAGCGGCGGCTTAGGACCTGTGGCATGTCAGACCGATGCCCGGGAGGACGGAAGTAGACAGGACGCGTCGCCTCTGCTGGAGTGTTTTGTGGACACTTCCACCGGCTGTGCACAGTCGTGTGTTGTCTGGGGCCGTGGTGGGGTGGACTGACTGGCTGGCTGGACGGTTGGGGAGGCGCGGGGCGGCCCCTGTAGCGTGTCTCTCCAGTCCTTGTAGAGCCCAGTAGCGTGACTCCCGTGGGTTATGTACATTGACTTCCCGGTCTTTGTAGGGTGTCTCCTCGACCCATGTAGCTTGTCTCCCGGCCTCTGCCGGCCTCCGCAGCGTGTCTCCCGGCCTTTGTAGCGTGTCCCTCCCGACAGACCGGTACGTGTTGGTGGGCAACCATCGCGACGCGTGGATCTTCGGCGCCATCGACCCATCCTCCGGCACGGCCGCCATGCTGGAGCTCAGCCGCGTGCTTGCCAACCTGCGCAAGGACACGGGTGAGGGGGCTGTCCGGTGACGGAGGCAGATGAGGAGGGTCCGCCGGCAGAGTGATCGTGAAAGGCCAGCCTGTCAGCACAGATGGGAAGGTTTGATAGAGGCAAGGAAGGCCCTGAACTTATGGTTTCCGGGCATTGTGAGTTTTTGAGTTCTTATGCGGACAGTTACCGACCTCATGTGTGTGATTTTGAGCTCTCGTAGTCGTGAGCATATTTTGAAATGGTGAGTTCTGACAGTGCTGTGGGGTGACTGGGCTGGTAGAGCTAGCTGGGGACAACCTGCCTGCGGACAGACATCGAGATGAACACTGGCGTGTGCTGCAGCGGCGACGGCGATCGGTCGACGTCTGACGCTGGGGACGCGACGGCCAGGGATTGCTGACCCGGTCGGGCACCGTGTGCGCGCACGCCTGGTCGCGACCGGCGGCCGGGCGGTGACGTGCGGGACGGCCTCCCCGAGCTCCGCTCCTCCCTCCCCCCCCCCCCCCCTCTCTCCGGGAGCGCACGCCTGGTCGCGACCGGCGGCCGGGCGGTGACGTGCGGGACGGCCTCCCCGAGCTCCGCTCCTCCCTCCCCCCCCCCCTCTCTCTCTCCGGGAGCGCACGTCGCTGGCAGAGCCAGCCGCCGGCGCCGGTCGCTCCCAGGCGACTCCTGGGAGCCGCTCCCGGGCGCGGCCCCCTGACGCCCGGCCGTCCGCAGGCTGGCGGCCGCGCCGCTCCATTGTCTTCTGCAGCTGGGGCGCCGAGGAGTACGGCCTGGTGGGCTCCGTTGAGTGGGTGCAGCACCGGCGCCAGCAGCTGGCCGCGCGCGCCATCGCCTACCTCAACGTCGACCTCACGATAAACGGTAGGCGGCGGGCCGGCCTGTCGGTCGGCGGCGGCTGTGACTGTCCCCGCTGGCATACGTAGCCTCGGACGCTGCCCACAGAGAGCTGACATAGCACGTAGCGTCAGAAGCGTGCATTGCTCATCAGTTCATTTTGAATGCCCGTCAGTGTCGGTCGTTGTAATGGTGAAGCGGTAAGAACGGTTGTACCGTCGTGGACGGGTGTAACTGTTCGGCCAGTGCGTGGAATAGGGCTTGAGGACGTGCCTGCGCAATGCTTGAGAGTCGCACCGAGATCGGAAGCGGCATGCGCTACGAACGGCACCGGTCGTGCCGCCGGGCTCGGCCGGCCGGCAGTGCGCTGTGTTGAGCCGCCGGCCCGCCCGCGCCGCCAGGCAACGAGACGCTGCGCGCGCTGGGCGTGCCGCTGCTGCACGACCTGCTGTTCGAGTCGGCGCGCGCCGTGGCCAACCCGAACCCGGCCGAGGTGGCGGCCGGCCGGCGCACCGTCTACGACACCTGGCTGCTGCACCGGCTCGACAACGAGACCGGCCTGCCGGCGTGAGTGACGCTCCGCCCCCGGCGCTCCGGCGCTCCGGCGCTCCGGCGCTCCGGCGCTCCGGTGCCAGGTCACCACCGCTGTCGCTCACCGAGAGACCGCCATGGCGGGTCGTACGGCAGGGTGGCATGCGAGGCTCCGCGGCAGGAGCGGCAGCAGTGCCGGCGGCATGCCTGCGCTCGTGCTTTTTTTAGTGCGTTGTGCTGCTCCTTGATTTTGCACTCGTTCTGCTGGACGCCGGAATTGTGTCCGCCGTTTCGTTGGCCCGTTGCTCGTCGTGGCTCAGCAGGCGTGCGGTGTCTGTCGTTAGTGTCAACGTACCAGGCGATGGCAGCGACCACAAGGGCTTCATCCACAACGAGGGCATACCCGCCGTCGACGTGTGCTACGACGTAAGTGTCGGAGCGTGAGTAAAAGCCAACCGCGGCCCAGCCTGGACGTCGTGCCGCCGGGAGCCGACCCAGCCTCATCGCATGGCCCTGATCCCGGCCGGGGCTCTTTCTCCGGCCAGGACCTCAGCCGAGACCCAGGCCGAGACTGAGACCCAGACCCAGACCCAGACCGAAGCTGAGACCGAGATCCAGACCGGGACTGAGACCCAGACCCAGACCGAAACCGAGACCGAGATCCAGACCGAGGCCGAAACTGAGACCCAGACCCAGACCGAAGCTGAGACCTAGATTCAGACCGAGACTGAGACCCAGACCCAGACCGAAACCGAGACCGAGATCCAGACCGAGGCCGAAACTGAGACCCAGACCCAGATCGAGACCGAGACCGAGACCGAGACCGAGACCGAGACCGAGACCGAGACCGAGACCGCGACCGGGACCGGGACCGAGACCGAGACCGAGACCGAGACCGAGACCGAGGCTGAGACTGAGATCTAGACCCAGACCCAGACCCAGACCCAGACCGATACTGAGATCCAGACCCAGACCGAAATCGAGACCTAGACCGAGGTCGACACCGAAACCCAGGCCCAGACCCCGACCCCGACCCAGACCGGGCTGACGCGCTCTGGGCCTGCAGGGTGCCCCTGCCGGGCAAGGGCAGCGACTACAAACAGTTCCTGACTGTGGAGGGCATCCCCAGCACGGACCACCGGTACTATACTAAGGTGACTGGGCCGGGCGGACGCGGGGCTAGCCGGCACCCGTCGGGGGCTGTCGGCCGGCGGGCGGCGCACGTCCTCCCGCTGCATGGGCACGCCATGTGCCGGCGCGGCGTCCGACGCCGTGGTAGCGCGCCCGGCAGCGGTGTGCATCCCAGGGATCATGGGCGGAGCCTTGTTCCTCCGGCAGGGGCCTTCGACTACCATTGATTGTGCTGACGTGCTCACTGTTTGACTAAGAAATAGTAATTGCACCAAGTGTTAAAAATGACAACTTCCACCCTTGGTGGGAGCTCAGTTCAGAGAGACAGAGAGACAGACAGAGAGAGAGAGAGAGAGAGAGAGCCCCGCCCTCCGCATTGAATTTTACAAGGCTTCGCTTATGGTCCGAGTGCCTGTTTTGCCCTTAACTAACGACGCGTGCCGGGCGTCTCCCCGCCCGTTGGTCGTCCGTTTGCATGGTGCGCGAGCCACCGCAGGTGACGGTCCGTCTTGCGGTGATGCTATAGAGGGGCATCGTTACCTTTTTGCTCCAGGTGATGGGTACATTTTGATTTCGGCTTTGGTTTGCAGGTGTGATAGATAAAAACATGACGACGGTCAGAACCAGATATCTCGGTTTGGTTCTACTTGCACTAATATCGGCGTAAATTGGCTCTAGTTTTCATCGGGTCCAAAATCCCCGTTTGCATCAGCACATTCGCCTGCTTTGATCTTACGCTCACTGGTCATGGTTTGTGACTTAATGTTCTGTCCATTGTAATATCATGTGGGTTGTGGGGGTCCGTATTGTGACCGCTCATTGAGTGCAGGGTGTATTGTTTATAAAGTTTCTCGCTGTACAGACATGCAGTTGAATAGCTCCGAGGCAGTAGCAGTGTCATTCCATCCCTGTTTTCTGTCAGCCGCCCTGTCGCCGGCATAGGGCGGTGTTGCAGCAAAGCTGTGAGTGCAGTGCAGTGTCCCGGCCCCCGGACGGGAGCGGGGCAGTGTCCCGGCCCGAGCCGGACGGGAGCGGGGCAGTGTCCCGGCCCGAGCCGGACGGGAGCGGGGCAGTGTCCCGGCCCGAGCCCGACGGGAGCGGGACATTGCCCCGGCCCGAGCGGACGGGAGAGGGACATTGTCCCGGCCCGAGCGGACGGGAGCGGGGCAGTGTCCCGGCCCGAGCCGGACGGGAGCAGGACATTGTCCCGGCCCGAGCGGACGGGAGCGGGACATTGTCCCGGCCCGAGCGGACGGGAGCGGGGCAGTGTCCCGGCCCGAGCCGGACGGGAGCGGGGCAGTGTCCCGGCCCGAGCCCGACGGGAGCGGGACATTGCCCCGGCCCGAGCGGACGGGAGCGGGACATTGTCCCGGCCCGAGCGGACGGGAGAGGGACAGTGTCGCGGCCCGAGCGGACGGGAGCAGGACATTGTCGCGGCCCGAGCGGACGGGAGCGGGACAGTGTCGCGGCCCGGGCGGACGGGAGCAGGACATTGTCCCGGCCCGAGCGGACGGGAGCGGGACATTGTCTCGGCCTGAGCCGGACGGGAGTGGGGCAGTGTCCCGGTCCGAGCCGGACGGGAGCAGGACATTGTCCCGGCCCGAGCGGACGGGAGCGGGGCAGTGTCCCGGTCCGAGCCGGATGGGAGCGGGGCAGTGTCCCGGTCCGAGCCGGACGGGAGCAGGACATTGTCCCGGCCCGAGCGGACGGGAGTGGGGCAGTGTCCCGGCCCGAGCCGGATGGGAGCGGGGCAGTGTCCCTGCCCGAGCCGGACGGGAGCGAGGCGTGACGTGAACTTCGCGCCGGCGCCGGCAGGAGAAGCGCACCTACTCCATGTACCACACGCTGTACGAGACGTACTTTCTGGTGACGGAGCTGGCTGACCGCGGTCTGCACTTCACCGCCGCCGTCGCCAAGATGTGGGGCGAGATGGCCCGACGGTAAGTGGACCGGCGCGCGTCACGGGCTCCGCAGAGCGGTAGAGCACGACGGGCGATGGGCCGAGTTACGGAGGCGGCAGCTGGCGGTGTCGCACACGGCATTGTATCGTTCGCTGCTCACGTCGTGAAAGCTGGATGAGGCTGGGCTGTGCTTTCGATGGCGCGGGGGTGACGAGGTAACCTCGCTGCGAACGGCAGTCGTGAAACGGCGAAACAAACCGCCGATCCGGTCAGGCGTTGTATCCTAATGCGTTCGCGATCAGTGGGTCGGCGCTTGACGCCTGTTTTGTTCAGCCTGGCGGCGTCACGCGCCCGTCCCGAGCCGGCTGCGGCCGCCGCACGCGGGCGGGTCTCGTGAGGCTGGTCGGGACCGACCGCTCAGACGGCCGTGCTTGCAGGCTGGCTGACGACCCGGTGATTCCGTTCAACGTGGTCAACTACGCCACCTACCTGCAGAAGTCGTTCGAGACGGTGCACACCACGTTCGGCGCGCTGCTGGAGGAGAATGGCGCCTCGCTGCGTACGTACCCCGCCACCCCCACCCCGCCTCTTCCCTACCCCCAGCAGGTCTGGGTGTGGTTGGCTTGGTGGTAGTGATGGTTTGGTGCTAAGGACGCGGTGGGCTCGGTGGTAGTGGTGGATTGGCGTTAAGGGCGTGGTGGGCTCGGTGGTAGCAGTGATTTGGCGTTAAGGACATGTTGGCTTAGCGTTAATGACATGTTGGCTCGGTGTAGTGGTGGATTGGTGTTAAGGACATTGGTGGCTCGGTGGTAGTGATGGTTTGGTGCTAAGCACGCGGTGGGCTCACAGACACAGGACATGCCGCTATAGCTTTCGTGCCTAAGGCGCAGATGTCAGCAGCAGCCGAATTCTCACGAGGATAGGCATTTGTGTTTGCCGACAAAACTCGCCGTAACCGAAGCATGTCGTCTGGCGGTTGTGTTCACTGACAATGCTGCTGACCCGTTGAAACGAGGGTGCATCAGTTGTGGCGTCAAGAAGTCAGCTACGCTTGACGCGCGTTCTGACTGCAGGAATGATGAGCTGTAGATGTACAAATAAGCCGTGACCTTGTCGATAACCTCACGGGTAGAATCAGGAAGGAGTTGCGTTTTTCAGGATACGTCAAAGCCGCAATCGATGACTTCGCCGAGGCGGCGTCCCACTTCCATGACCACTTCCTGCGACTGCTGGATCTAGACAAGTGAGTAATGACCATTCTGGGTGCCTCTCCCCACTACAGGGCGGGCGTGGTGTAGCTTTAAAAAATCAGAAAACAGGCGCCAATTCTAAAAAAATATACAGTGCTGTCTGCGCTAAATTCGGCATCATTCCAGCCATAACCGAGCTTGGCTGGGTGACGGTACTAGACGCGGAAAGGCTGCAGCTGTCCGTCTCTGTGTATTTGGAGCCTAGTGGCGGTCAGCCAGCACCCTTCCGGTGTGTGATCGAGTCGGGTGTGATGGGTCGAGTTGGCCCGTACTGTGGCCTGTGCGTGCTGTCTTCGTCGTCATCTCCTTGGGAGGCGTGTCAACCAGCTGCTTCTGTGACGGATGTGGCAGCTGTGGCAGCTGTGATGGACGTGGCGGCTGTGATGGGTGTGGCGGCTGCGGCGGCTGGGACGGATGTGGCAGTTGTGACGGATGTGACGGATGTGATGGACGTGGCGGCCGTGATGGGTGTGGCGGCTGCGGTGGCCGTGACGGATGTGGCGGCCGTGGCGACTGTGGTGGCTGTGATGGACGTGGCGGCTGTGATGAGTGTGGCGGCTGCGGCGGCTGGGACGGATGTGGCATACGTGACGGATGTGACGGATGTGGCGGCTGTGGCGGCTGCGACGGGTCTCGGTGGCGGCGGCTGACGGCCGGCGCCGCTGTTGCAGTCCGCTGGCAGTGCGGCAGGCCAACGACATCCTGATGGGCGTGGAGCGGTCGTTCGTGGACCCGCACGGCCTCCCCGACCGGCCCGAATTCAAGTACGTCGCCGGCCTGTGCGCCCGGCCGACTGCGGCGACACTCGGAGCTGGGTCGGCGCCCAGTCTGGCCCGAGCGCCTCCAACCGGCCGCCCACCGCGCGGGCCGTGTGGGGCTGACTCTGGGCGCTGGCTGGTCTCGGCTACTTGTCTTTTGATGTGCTGAATGCTGATGGTTTCATTGCGCTGTTTCAAGTGGGCAATGATAGGCTTGCGACGTAAGGCGTGGGTAATGAAATGCCTCGTATTGCTTTTGCTTTTGTGAAATTGATTGCCCGCCTTTGCGTCGCATATAGCTTGGCATACTGAGTGAAATGAGATCTTTCAGCACATCGTGCTCCGGCAGCCGCTGAGCAGAGTTGGGTCATGCAGATGGACATTATATCGAATGCGTTTCCTATTGGGGGAAAGCTGAGAGGAGTCAGCTGACGCAGGTCTTGCGGTCAAAGCCTAAAAACGGCGTGCACTCACTGGCGGTTTTCACTGCTCCCACGGCGTGTGTCTGTGTCTGTGTCTGTGTCGTGTGTCTGACTCGGCCCGCTGCCTTGGCAGTCACGTGTCTGACTCCGCTACTCCCCTGGCAGTCACGTGATCTTCTCGCCGAGCTCGCTGGACGGCTACACGGGCGTGACGTTCCCGGGGCTGGTGGACCTGCTGCACGGAGTGGAGGAGCTGCCGGCCAAGGAGCGCGCCGCCCGCTGGCAGAAGATCCGGCAGCACGTGTCCGTACTGAGCTATCTGATCGGGAGCGCCGCGCACGGGCTGGCGCAGGACGTGTAGCGCCGCCCGGCCACCGGCCACCGGCGGCGCCGGTGCCGGCGCCCCACAGCAACGCCGCCGTCGTCAGGCGGCGGGTGTCTCCGCGCAGGGAAGCGCTGTGTGGAGTGGCGTGTCGCGGCCGGGGAGCAGCCGTGCATCTATCGGTCGGGAGCGGTGGCCGGCTGGTGGGAGGCAAGTGCCAGTCTCTGAGTTGGCTCCCAGGCGTGTGTCGTGTCGGTGCTGATGCGAGGGCTTTGGAGGGCCCGGCGCGTGGTTGTGGTAGGAATGGGCGTGGCGTAACGACGCCTTCTCATGCAATACGCGGTACAACTGAGGTGAGTGCCTGTCAGTCCACGATCCACTGTGATATCAAAGAGCGTGGCAGGTTGTGCAGCTGCGCGTGCGGGTCGCTGGGTATGCGCCTTTCTAGGACGGGTGATGTCGAGAAACCATCGCTTGCAACCACATATCGAGGCGGTTGAGGATCTGGAGCTGCTTTTACGAAGTGCATGTGAAAGGGCTCCTGCATTTTGTAAGGGCTTCTGATGTAACAATAACTGCGAGCGTGTCATGTTGTGGTACCGTCGGACTTCCAGCATACATACGTAAGAACCGGACGTCTGGTTCTCGTCGCCAGGTGCCTTTTCACACAATGCGCCATGCGACGTCCAACGCTACTGAATAACAGGATGACTGGCTTACGGGTGTTGAAGAGCCCGCTATTCATAGATGGCCAGGGGCATTCTCGCAAGCGTTCAAGGCGTGCGTTGATATGAAGATCTTTGCTGCAAATGTGCGCTGTGTTGTGTACCTCGCGATGTGCACGATTGTAGCCTTGATACAGTTTTATGAACTCGCGAGTCTGCTTTTTCCCGCGCGACCGCGTTTTCGTACCTAATGGAGGCGATGCCTCGGCCGTTGTGTTGCTGGTCAGTGAAGCAATTGTAACTAATTGTATGCGACTAATAAAGGGTTTTCATTTGGCATTGGGTTTCATTCCCACCGGCCCGAGGTGTAGTGCAGAACGGCGGCGGGGTTGTTCCCGGCACCTGCCGACGAGCGATGTAGTATGGGGGAAAATGTACCAGATCCCGGTATGGGAATGCTAGTGTGGCTGCGGTTATTACGTGGTGCGTTGGAAGCACGCGCATTGCTGGCTCGCAAGGCTCTCCCGTTTGTCCCGCTTATACCTTGTTTGGGGGAGAGATGCGAGCGGAATAGTTCAGGTCGGCGTGTGCTCCACTTCGGCGTGGGGGACCCGGCGGACGCTGCGGCGTCTGGACATCTAAATGGCCGCCGTCGTCGGCGTTCCCGCTCACGTACGCAGCACGGCCTTCGATGAAGAAGTTCCCGTCTCGTTCTCACGTGTTTATTGGATGGAGCATTAAGCAAAGAACGTCGACAGTGTCGGTACCATCGCCTGCGCTGCTCGTACGTGCAGCCTGAGTAGAGGATAGTCTGGTAACCTGAGGCACGGCTCCGTAACGCCAGGTATGAAGAGTGCAGTGGCCAAGAATGCAGTCAAGTGATCGAGTCTATGATTCAAAAAGAAGACGAAGAGCACTACTGGGCTCCTTGGCCTGTCCTGACAAGTATACCTCACAATCGTCGGGTACATATAACCGTGGCCGGCTGACACAGTATAGTGAAGAGGCACATTGCTACGCGTTCACGCAGATGACCCAGACAACAGGAGGAGGGGTGTCTTCGATGGAGACATCGCTTCAGCCGAGTGATAAGAGCTGCATCGTAGCTGCATCGAATGATTACATCCGTGTGCATCTCCTGTCGTCGGAGCTGCAGCCGGCAGGCGACGGCTGAGCCGGCGCGACTGGTGCGCTGTCCGGCGCTGCAGCGGTGCTACAGCCGCCCGAGCGCCGCCGCCAGCAGGAGCAGCGGCATCAGCGGCAGCGCTGCCAACAGCGAGCCGCCGGCCACGCAGACGAATGTCTGCGTGCGCTCCTCCAGCTGCTCACGCCAGCCGGCCTGGCAGTTGCACTCCCCATCCTCGCACGCGGAGAACGGCACGCGGCACTCGTGCGTCTGCTGGCATGGCTCGTGCAGGCCGTGCTGCAGCCAGCACGCGCCGCTCACGAACAGCGCGCCGTCCGTGCAGCGGCAGACGGGCTGCGCCTGGCCGGCGACGGCGCCGCACGCGGCGTGCGCACCGAACGCCGCCCGGCACTGCTCCGTGTCCACGCACGCGCCGTTCTCGTAGTCGGGCACGTCCTCGTAGCACGTGTTGTTGTAGAAGAGGGGCGCGCTCTCAGGGCAGGCGCACGTGCTGTTGGCGTCTGCGACGCTAGCGTTGCAGAAGAGCGTGTCGCTGCGCCAGCAGTCGAGGTCGCTGAGGCAGGGGTCGTCGCCGCCGCCCGGCCAACGCTGGCACACGTCGTGCGTCAGGTCCGCGAAGGGGTATGCTGGCAGCGCGCACGCGCACACGCCGCTGGCGCCGCTCAGCTGGCAGACGGAGCGGCTGCTGTATGTGTTGCAGGTGGAGTTTGCCACGCACGAGGTGTTGAGCACACCACCCAGGAGCGGCGCAGAGAGCGGCCAGCCGTCGGCCGCCGCCGCCCACGTCGTGGCCGCCGCGGACGCGCCGCCGATCGCCGCCAGGAGCAGGACACGCCACATGGTGCCTGGCAGAGGGCTTTGTCGTCAGTGAGCGCCGGCGTGGCCCGCGGGACCGGGCGCCGCCCGAGCCTGATAGCCGAGCTCGGCGCTGCTGACGACGGCCGGCGTTCTGATCGGATGACGCGGCCGGACGCGGTATCGGACGCGGCCGGCGAGCCTGTGTGCTCGACGGGCGCTTTTCTCACGCGCGCCGCCGCAGCAAAGGTCGGAACGCAGCCAGCATGGCGTCATCGGATGCCGGCGACAGGGGAACGCCAAGTGCGCGGCGTTAACCGAAGGCGTCGATCCATATTTGCGGTAAGGATTGGTGAGAGGCCACGGTGTTGTGACGCAGGAGGTCACGAAGCCAACGACACACAGCACGTCATGCATTAGTGATGGATGTGTCCTGAAACTGTTCTGCAAACTTTGCGACGATAGCTGTGTGGACAGCGGTAAAAACGCCCTGGTGATTCAACTCCGGCCGTGCTTAGTGTTTTTTCTTTGTTTTGTTTTGTTTTGTTTTTGCCTCTCGCCAGTCAAGATGATGACTTACCGGGGTGTGGCATTCGTGTACAGCGTTTCTGGCGGTATTGAGCATCTTATTCAGAGCCTCGTCCACCTCACCAAACAAGGAGTGAAACCAGACGTTACTAGATCAATATTCCATTTCATTCAAATTGTATCCCCTGGACTTGTAGATGATGCCAAGATGTTGCATGTTGCAAGCAGTGGCAACCTCAATCACGGTTCCAGCTCTACTGACTTGCGTAGTACGCGGCGCGGTGCCTTCATTTCCAGCTTCGTCACACTGTATGCATGGCGAAAACTACGTGCATCAATCAAACACGCAGCATAACCTTGTTTGGCTCGAGCTGCGTTCATTACCATGACTTGACTTGCGCCAGAATCCGTAACGTATGGGGAAAGGAATAGGTGGCTGAAGCTGCCCCGGACCTGAACTAGGTGGGATTGACCCCGTGTTGTTTTGCGTATGTGAAATCGACCCGTAAAACCAGCTGGCGTGTGCCAACCCCTTGGCTGTCTAACGTGCACAGTCTGTCAAGAACCGCGTAATTCACATAAATATATTGCGTCAGCTCACACGCAGGCAAATACGATGTCAAACTTGTACTGGTGTATTTAGCTTAGAACACGTAGCATGCATGGTCGTAACTTTTGAACAATGGTTGATGACTGGGAGGGCGAACCTATCGTTTTGCTGCGACCTGCGTTGTTGTGTAGTTTGTACAGGAAGACAGCAGCTAACTGAACAGTTAAGACTGGTAGGCTGCTCGGCATTCTTAGAGTACAATTATCTGAGGGGACCCATTACGTTAAACAAATTCCAGGACACAAAGGATGGATGCCGGTGATAGCAAACCTCCAAGATGGGAATCAGTAGACGCCACATGTACGTCTTTTCCACCCATGCAACACGATAAGGCTAATGTTATCAACGAAAGGCTAGCTTCTCCAGCTAATCCTCGTTTTCGTCGTCCCTGATAACGGCCTGAATCGACCTGGCGCGCTATGGCTGAGAAGGGACTGGAACTCCTTCCTGCATCCAAGCTGAAGCTTATTACATTATGTTTATAGCTATATTATTATGGCTTCTAACTTTTCGGCCTAAACTAAACACTTTTTTAAAAACAAGCTTAACTTATATCAATACTGCCTTCCGCATTTTTCGGGGCGTTTCAAAAAGCTTTCCGGTAAATGGAAGTGGCAGATAGCCACCAATGCCGGAAGTTTTTCGGAGCGAGAGGGTTCGGGACCCAAGGAGTCCAAAGTACAGTGCACTTGCAGATGGTTACAGATATGCACCATAGGGCCAATGTGAAAAACCACCAGACTTGGTACCCCCCCCCCCCCCTTTACCTCCCTTCCACAAGCTTCTCCCGAGGATCTCTAGTCATGGCAGTCAGCGTGGACGTGCCAAATTAAATCATTTCGGCACGGGGCGAGGCGAGACATACTCGTTATCCATGGCAGGATGTCCTAAACCAGCTCAACATCATTGAGTCAAGTGGACAGTGCGTGACGGTTTGCCGGCGCAGGCCCGGGCTTGGCGTGACGTGGTCCCGGGCTCGGCGTGACGTGATCCCGGGCTCGGCGTGACGTGGTCCCGGGCTCGGCGTGACGTGGTCCCGGGCTTGGCGTGACGTGGTCCCGGGCTCGGCGTGACGTGGTCCCGGGCTCGGCGTGACGTGGTCCCGGGCTCGGCGTGACGTGGTCCCGGGCTTGGCGTGACGTGGTCCCGGGCTCGGCGTGACGTGGTCCCGGGCTTGGCGTGACGTGGTCCCGGGCTAGGCGTGACGTGACGCATGGTCTGGCAGGCTGAAAATGATTAGCTGACGAGATATGAAGGTAGATACTATTATGTACGTGCATGCACTCACGGTTAACGTAAATTAGCCACATACTGCAAAGATATGACATAAGCGAATAAGTGACACATCATATCTAGACAGCGGCTAAAAGCGTCATGAGAACATATTCATCAGTACATCACGCATGATCTGTGTCGGTCTTTTGTCAGTCTGTGTCAGTTCATGTCGATCCGTCCTCTGTCGATTTGCCAGCTGTTTTTTTTTATCCCAATCGCCTGCGGAACGTATGCGATAATCTAAAACCGTACACTTTGAAACCCATTAGACAAAAACAAAGTCAGGCTAACGTAACTATAAAACATGACCGACGGCTGAATCCTACACAGCTTGCAAACAAAAAACTAATGACAGTGTCCGGCCACCCTCACTCGTTTATCGCAAACACACAAACACACCTTGAAGGCATCAAACAACTTTACAATAAAACTAAATCCACATGATCGCCTGGCTCGACGAAAGTAACAAACAAAACGACCACCACTAGCGGGTATCCGGCCGCACTCGCAACGCTGCTGCCATCTGGCGCCCATCAGCAACCCGGCGGGTGGCGTCAGCACCCCTGCCGTCCACGGCAGCGGTTGCCTGCAGGCGGTCAGTAGGAGCGGTGCCCGGCGTGCAGCGTCAGCATGCCCGCCGCCGCCAGCAGCGGGCGCCTGCAGGCGGTCAGTAGGAGCGGTGTCCCGAGGGCGGCAGCGCGTGGTAGCGGTGGGGTCCGAGTGAGTACGGCTGCGGCTCTAGCGGGGCCGCGTTCGGTGCGCGCGTGCTGCCGCTGCCCGTAGATGGCCGGCGCCGGCGCCGGCCGGTACAGGTCAGCATTGATGCCGTACTGCGACTGGGAAGCTGCGCAGTTGACGTTGAACCACCAGTCGCAGACGCGCGTGCGCTGCGAGTAGACGGTGCCGACTGGGCACACGAAGGACTGGCGGCTCACCCCGATGCCGCAGTAGTGCCAGACCTAGCGGAAGATACGGGGTCACATGGGTGGCGGCACGGGGTGACGAGGGTGACGGTGGGGATCACGGGGAGACTTCACGAGACACGTGGTCACGGGGCGACGATGCGGGCCACAGCGGCAACATGAGGTCACTGGGGCAACGGCATTTTGTCATGTGGTGCTGAGTCACAGAGGTGCGTCATAGGGTCACAAGGGCGGGGTTACAGGTGCGGCGTCACAAGGTCAAAGGGGCCGCCACACCTCTGCATCCCAGCCTGCCTCGCTAAGTTCCGACCAGTTCCTGGCCATTTCCGACCAGTTCCGACCGGCTTCTGTCCGATGCCCCGCCCTCCCCCCTCCCCCCCCTCTTCCCCACACGCCACCATTCTTCATACAAACGTAAGCCTCGCAGTACAGACAAACTGGTTTGACCAAAAGTCAAGGTGAGATTATTCGACCTCGGTCTCGCACGAGGCCAACCCTTCGCTACGCAGCTGCCTTGTCTTATCTTACCTGGCAGTTGGCCTCGACGGTCCGCGTAGAAGCCGGGTATCTTGTCGGCGCACGGTGAAGCTCGTGTAGGGCCACTCGGTCAGCGTCGGGTAGTCCACGTTTGCTCGGCCTGAAATCAGACCCTTTTTCTTCAAGCTCGGCAACATGGTCGTCGGTCGGTAATGTCGGTCCACAGACTTTTCCGACAAAACCGGTTTCAGTTTATATAGCCGGCGGTCTTAGCTCGCGCCCCGCGTTCGACCAGCCAGCACACAGGGAGATACAGTTTTTAGGACTTGATAGTCACTCGCTACGGGCGACTTTGATGGTGTCTGTCAGCGGGTAGCCATGAGCCGTGGACGACAGTACAAACAGTTTGCGAGGCTGTGTGGACGAGCGCTGAGCGTCTCAGCCAGAGAGGGCGCTGCTGAGGGCGCTGAGCGCTTCGGCCAGAGAGGGCGCTGCTGAGAGCGCTGAGCGCCTCGGTCAGAGAGGGTGCCGCTGAGAGCGCTGAGCGCCCCGGCCAGAGAGGGCGCTTCTGCAAGCACTGAGCGCCTCGGTCAGGGGCGCTGTTGAGAGCGCTAAACGCCTCGGTCAGGGGTCGCTGTTGAGAGCGCTAAGCGCCTCGGCCAGAGGGCTGCTGAGAGCGCTGAGCACCCCGGCCAGAGGGCGCGCTGAGAGCGCTGAGCATCTCGGCCAGAGAGAGAGCGCTGCTGAGAGCGCCAAGCGCCCCGGCCAGAGATGGCCCTGCTGAGAGCGCTGAGCGCCTCGGTCAGGGGGCGCTGCTGAGAGCGCTGAA
>NW_023596136.1:22386728-22525480 GCF_011947565.3 Pollicipes pollicipes | reverse complement strand
CGCGACGCACGGGCAGGACGATTTAGATCCGGTCAGATCACGCGGGGAGTTAGAACGACCAGCCGTCATGCGATTCACGCTCCCATGCAACTCGTACAATGGCTGAAGCGTGACGCGTACGAATTAGCGAACATCGATCCACACCTAGGCCACGTCATTAATCGGAACAAGGCACACTATCACGCATGCACGAGCAAAGCGCACAACAAATGTCGGATTTCTTGACGGGTTTCGCCACGGCGGCAAGATTCACCCATTCGGTGGGATCGAGGTTGACGCCGTGCATGTTTGGTTTATGTACATGTACATTTAGCTCCTGCTGGCTCTGACTGACCTCTCTGAGACGGTCGTCGAGATGACCGTAGTGGCGGTTCTTGCGCGTGGCAGGCGCTTGCTGGAGAAGTCAGACCGGGACTTTCGTCGCCCGGGGAGGCGACCTGCGGCGCCTGTGAGGCGTCTGTTTCCTGCTCGGACGCCTGAGGTGATCGCGGCAGGCGCGTTTGCCGGCCCAGACTCCGCTGCTGGCGGCAGCGGTGGTAATACCTGCCGACTAGGTGAATAAGGTCGGGACAAAAGTGTTTATTTTCACGCAAAGCTTGGTGCCAAAAATGCTTTTAAGTGAACGTTTTCGTGACAGCCACGACAAATATTACAGCGCGCACTGCACAACCAAACATGAAGCTTCAATGATTGCACACTGCATCACACAACACCAGCAAGCATTTCCGTTAAGGCCCCTTCGCAGTACCCTGCGTTTTGAGCCTTCCTCCCATCCCGGTGACAAAACATCTCGTGATTCTCGGTTGGTCGTTCGATTCCGCGACAATTCGGTGGCAGTTCAGTGTTATTTCCTATGGCCCGGCCGGGCGGCCGATTCGCTGTTTTTACCAGCCAGCTTGTTGTGCTTCAAGCTTCACAGTAAAAAATGCCGAGAAAGATTTATATATGGCAATTCATCTGGCCGAAAGTGTTCACATTGTCAAAAGGTTGCGATTGCAATATATTTTATAATATATATATATATATATATATATATATATATATATATATATATATATATATATATGTTTATATTGATGAATGGTGCGCTGGTTTAAATCCTTTCCAATGAAAATTATCGGTTCAAGAAGGCATGGAGGCATTTTGTGCGGAAGGTATTTGTGCAGAAGGCAAAATGCGAAAGGCATTTTGTTTGAATCCGTCCTGGTCCAGGCTACTAAAACCATTCTCCTGCAAATAGCGCAGATAAACGAAAGGCACCTAGCGGATGCAGCTATGTCGCAGTTAGTAAAACTTTTTGCTCAAGACAATTGAATGCGTAAAGGAGAGCGTACAACTGGGAGGACTCCGAGGTGAACGCCATGATGAAAGTGGAGGTGGAGCGCGTCATGCTGGGGGAGTTGCGGCAAATTTACAAAGGTTACCGTTTACAAGGGTCGCCCAATTCTTGTTCTGTCAGGATCCACCTGCTCACATGTTCCTCCGGCTACGATGCCGCACAAACCCTGACGGGGTTGAGCTATAACCCGCAAAGTAACGGCAGTACAACTTCGATTTGCCTCAAAACCGCATTTAATGCCCACATTCTGTTCTTCGGCTCGACCTTGCCATGTTGGAACTATCGACTGTTAAACCAAAGTGAAGCCGCTTTCGCCCATATAAACACATTACGGCAGGGGTACACGATCAGATTATCTATTCCAGTCTAAATTCAGAGTACCCTTGGCAACCTATGTTCGTGGGGTAATTGCAGCATCTCAAAGGCCGCACACTTCTCCAAGGCGATGGTGACGCCCGGCTGCATGCTTCTCAGAGAACATGAGCTTGTTTTGTTTGGGAGGATTTCGTTCTCGTCAGGCCGAGTGCATCCGTGATAGACCCCCAGTTTTCTCCTGGAACGAGCGTGCATGGCTTCCCGGAGAAGTGGCGTGGTTGGGCGAAGCTGGCATATGCTGGGATCCAGAGGCGACTTTTGTGACCGACAAGCTCAGAAACACTTTGTTGCCTGAGGACGGCTGCACAATTTTATTGGGACATCCTGAAGCGCGACAGACGCATTTCGCCAGTTATAGGTGATCTGCCAGTTGACCCATCAGATGACAGATTAGCCATCACCTGGTCGCATCGTCAGCGTAGGCCATTTTGAGCCCGTAATTCCGTACTCAATTTCGAAAACGTGATAAACTACCTAGTCATGAACTTATAGACAGATGATCGAGTGATAGTGGCTAGAGTTCACCCTGGACAGGCGGGCTTCATTGGGGTTTTACGACGCACTCAGCTGCTGAGGCTCTATGGCGTCGCGTGCCTCTCACCCTGGCAGGAAGGACGGGCACCGCAGGAAACCAACCCGTACTTCTGGCTTCCCAGACGCGCAGTGGTTAACGCAGACGCGTTAACCACTACGTTACCGGCGCTCTACACAGGTGTCAACACACGGCACCCCACAGAGACGGGCGTCGTTGAGACAGATGATCGAGCAGCCGCAGCTAGAGTCCGCCCCAGACATGCAGGTGTCGCTGAGACAGATGATCGAGTAGTCGCGGCTAGAGTCCGCCCTGGACAGGCAGGCTTTGCTGAGACAGATGATCGAGTAGTCGCGGCTAAAGTCCGCCCCAGACAGGCAGGTGTCGCTGAGACAGATGATCGAGTAGTCGCGGTTAGGGTCCGCCCTGGACAGACGGGCGTCAACGAGACAGATGATCGAGTAGTCGCAGCTAGAGTCCGCCCCAGACAGGCAGGTGTCGCTGAGACAGATGATCGAGCAGTCGCAGCTAGAGTCCGCCCTGGACAGGCAGGCTTTGCTGAGACAGATGATCGAGTGGTCGCGGCTAAAGTCCGCCCCAGACAGGCAGGTGACGCTGAGACAGATGATCGAGTAGTCGCGGCAAGGGTCCGCCCTGGACAGGCAGGTGTCGCTGAGACAGATGATCGAGTAGTCGCGGTTAGGGTCCGCCCTGGACAGGCAGGCTTTGCTGAGACAGATGATCGAGTAGTCGCGGCTAGAGTCCGCCCTGGACAGGCAGGCTTTGCTGAGACAGATGATCGAGTAGTCGCAGCTAGAGTCCGCCCTGGACAGGCAGGCTTTGCTGAGACAAATGATCGAGTAGTCGCGGCTAGAGTCCGCCCTGGACAGACGGGCGTCGCTGCCAGGAGATCAGAGTAACCACCCGTTCATTAATCTATCCATCATGACAATGGATGAGAGTGGACAGGCCCCAGCGTCTGCCGAGGGGCGGCTGGAAAAGTTGACGGCACAACGGTGCCCAATCGCTGTCACCGTCCAGCGTGACGTAGATAGCCCGCAGGGTCGGGCGGAAAGCCGCCAGCCGTGCTGCTTCTGAGGACAGCTCCCCAGTCAGCTGTCGGCATGCACTAGCTTAACGCGCGGCTTTGTGGCATTGTGCCGGTACCACGTGTCTGCCAAAAGTGAACGAACAAGTCCTGAGATCTTCCAGCTGAAGTACCGGGTCGACAGGCTCTGCATGGGAGTGCAGCCCGGATCCGGTAGACGTTTGGCTGTTTGGCTGTATTAGCTGTTTGGCTGTATCTCTTTCGAGTCGGTGATGTCAGAGCGACTCAGTCATCACTTGGCCTTCAATGGCCCGGCCCGCCTGGTAGGTCAATATAGCCCAGATCTTAGCAGGCAGCAGACGGAAGGCAAATTTGCATATGCCGTTTGACGAACGACTGAAGAGCCACGCTCACAAATATTTTAACACCATGTGTGCGCCCTCACTTTTGTCAGAGCATCTTTTGTCAATTTCGACAGTTGCGATCTACAGCGTTCCACCGCCCAGAGAATACACCCGAACCGAGCGTCACCTCAGTGACAGCGTCCGAGAGCTGGCTTAGCATTTCTTGCAAAAACGTTGGTAGCTTGTATATTTTAGTCGAAGTTCTGAAGTCCCGGACGTTCCCGTCCAGCTCGCACTCAGCTAGAGGGGGCCATTAGCCACCTTTGGGTAGATGGGCTGACTCCATTGAAATTCAGCCACGGAGATTTGTCATCTTGTCAGCTAGTTGTGTGGTTTCACCCAGACACGCGGTTATCGATTCTGCTAACTCCTGCTCCGAACGTTGGGCGTTCCCCAGGGTTTATTCCCTATTTACAGTGTTTTCATGAGAGCACTTGCATCAGCCTTATTCCTGGTTGATAGATGAAATGGAGGTGAAAAATGGGGGTGCATCGATATTTCGACCATACGCTGTAGTCAAAACAGTACAATAGCTGGACGACCAGCGAGTTCAAATCTGCCTACGTTTCGTTCATTTTTTAAATTTCTTGAAACATATTGCCACAATATGAAGATTAAACCGCACAGCAGCAATTTTGAAGACGCCAGAGTCGGCAAGGGCCGCAACAGCAACACCGGCAGAAAACGACAGGTATACGGTGCAGGGTGACGTTTAGGGGGGGGGGGGGGAGCTGCGCAACAGGAGGAAAGGCAGAAGGGAAAGATTTGCTTTTGACGCCCATCCCCCCAATTTTTGGGAACCCGATAAATGACTTAGGTATGACTAAATCGGGCACAGGGAATTTTTTACATCAAGAGGCCCGTTTTCTGGAACATGAGATCCCCTTCATGAACGAGGTAGCCCATGTCCTAAATCAGAACACCCGATGTTGTGTTAAGGAGGTCCTTTACTGGCTAGGCAGGCCTCGTTGTAAACCAGGAGGTCCTGTTCTGGGTTAGGAGACACCCTCTATATTCAAGAGGCCTTTCTGGAACAGAAGGCTCTTTTCATGCATCAGATGACCACGGTTCCGAATCAGGACGCCTTGTTTTGCAATAACGAGGTCCTTTGACTAGATTCGGAGAACCCTTTGTAAGTCAGGAGCATCCTGTTCTGGTCAGGGGGGCCCTTCTGTGCATCAGGAAGCCCTATTTTAGGCTACCAAGACATGCTGCTGGATAATTAGAAGGCTTCCATTCTGTTTTTTAATCGTCGACATTTATTTACCTGGATATAATGCATGCAGCGGTTTGATAAAGGAAAATATGCCTTGGTACTCATCTTCCTTGTGTACGATAATGCCCGGCAGGCCCCCCTCCCTGCGAGGAGTCTCATTTTGTCTAATAGGACCCCTTGAAAGCCTTGCCCCCAACTCAAAATCCGTTGCTCCGCCTCCGACCGCAGAGGTGGCGATGGCTTTGGAGAAGAAGATTCGCAAATGGCGAATGTTAGGTACGGGTGTCAAAGCAGTCAAAGCAGTACCAGAACAGTCAAAATGTGTCGTGAGAAGTTAACCTCCACGCAGAAACTTTAAAGGATCATTCAGAAGATGATTGAAGCTGGCATTGGAAAGAATATCGGGTCAGTAAAGATGCTGTTTTCAAGTTTGCACCGCAGAATCATAGGAAATGTCACATAGCACCAAAAATGAGATGGTTGCCCAATCCGCTATCTTCGCTTCTGCCGTCCTGCCCTCGTTCATCCCAGCCAAATGCGCTGGGCTCGGTCTCCTCCAAGGGAAACGATTTCCAGCGCCCAGATGAGCCGATTTGCACACAACCTGGCGCAAAACAATGTCGGGTCCCACTGACGGGGCACTGTTGATGCCATCTGTACCTGAAGGAGGCCAGATGGCGCTGTGGTCGGCCTGTTCTGAAGCTCCCGTTTGCTGTGATCAGGCTGTTCTGAAGCTCTCCGTTTGCTGTGGCCAGGCTGTTCTGAAGCTCCCCGACTGCCCTGGATTCTGGAAGTATGCCCAATCTTGACATTAACAGAAAACTTACAGATCTTACAGGAATGATCACGAAACTTGAGAACTTACAGCAAACTTTCCGTAAGATCAGACAATTGCCCATTGACTTAAACCGCCCGCAAAATAAAAAAAATCCTCACAATTCTGGAGAGGCGTCTCGGGATGCCAAAAGCACGTCACCAACGCTTGAAAACGTCACCAGGGCGATAAAGACATTTTCAGAACAAAAGGACCCCTAGGTACACATGAAAGTTTTGGCTGACCTTGTTGATGTTGAGGAGCGCCCATGGCGTTTGAAAAATGCGCACGATCTACCTTCAAGTCATTTAAGTTTCAGGACACGTCATAACGGCCACACAAGTCTTAAGACCCAGGACACACAAGTTTGAAAACAGAACATCGAAATACCGAAAGCATCTATGCGGAAAAGGGATACTGTGGTGCTTACTGTGCGAAGGAAGTCGCGTGCATCGAAGGATGAAATTCCCGTCGGTGTGATGCATTTAATTGCCGTCGGGAACCACGGCAAGGGTGTCACAATCTGAAATTGGCTGGCGGGGTGGCCTGAGCCAAAATCATTGACCCTGCCTGCGAACAAATCCTGATTTGTCCCTGCATTTCGGTCACTGTGATTTGAGTCCCTGATGTTAAATTTGAAACATAAAGACATTTGATCGGTTCAGAATATTGTCGTAATGACGAATGTCTTCTGATTTGAAGTCAAGGTTAGAATGGTAATGATGATGTATGAAGACTAGGATACTGATAGTGATGCGTTTAGGTACATAGAATACTAGCAGTTCAAACACTTCCTGCATTTCATTTGCCCGGTATTTCCTTCGCTTGCATTGGATGCTTAGAAGAGCGTTGAGGAGGCTGAGGTCAGGATTGGGGGCTCAGACACTTTATTTTAGGTATACAAAGTGGCGCACCTGGACAACGGTCATACATCAATTAACTCCCATGTGCCGCGCTCAGTTCTGCATTTCGATAGCTTAGTGGTAAAGATTCTGTCCCGCCAGCACAGCATCAAGTGCCCTGTGGACTGAAAACAGCACCATTCGAGAAATGTTTTTGTGCAGCCTATTTTGAAGTTATCCAGAGATTATGACGTCATTGAGACTTAAGACGATCTTCGCTTCCGCAACAACCATAGGTTGTCCAAAGTCTAGACAAATATGACCATTGACTTATTTGTGCCTGGAGCACATCAGCACGAATCGCCGCATCAACCACCAGTAGTTGGCCTTCAACCGGCTTAACACCTTAAATGCAGATCTCGATTACGAACCAAGTTTTGTGGTTCATAGTGCAGGTAGTTTGACAGTTTTACTGGTCATAACGGGCATGGGACTGGGAATCGAACGACTTAAGATTGGCGCAGTGACCTAGCATGAAATACGCACGTCAATACGTGTGAACAATCACAAAATCAAACTAGACAAGCAAAACCAGGCTGATGGAAAGCAAGCAATGTTGATAAATGGCATGGACAAGATTTTGAGAGCCTGTGGCGCGCTTGAATAGGATTTTCTGTGAAAAAGTCATGGACGTTTCCCGCCATTATGAAATTACGACTACGCAATACTAAACGACAGGTGTAGACGGCACCTGCGGTAAAGCGATTGATTGATCGAGGGCTAGGCTCACCCTACTCCGTCTCCCTTTCCTCGCATTCACCCTCTCGGTACAACTCTGCATTTTCAAGATACAAGCTGAAGTATACCTAAATCTGCAAAGCTAATATTTTGACTTGCGGGCTAGCACAGAAACGTTGTGCTATGGGACGTGGAAGCACGTTTAGTGGCTTTCTCAAAAGTAGTAGCAAATTTAGAAGCGGCTTGGTGACAAAAACAGATGGAGGAAGCATCGACAATGCAACATTTATGTTGCTCTGCACCTGATTGGGCTGGAGAGAAGCACTCTGCAATCGAAAGTTTCCCTAACTCCCCCTATCAGAAAAGGTTTGGATGTTCCTTTCAGCGTAATTATTACTTGGAGTAAGTATTACATCGCCGAAAATTACAGTAAAGGCGCTAACAAACGGAAAGAGACCGGACCACGTTCCCCAGCGGTGCTGCTCTCTGAGCTGATGAGTCCGCCGCAGTCTGCTGAGCACGCGGCGGTCTGGCGCAGCTGGCGCCCCCCCCCCCCCCCCCCCATCCCGCTCCCCTCGCACACAGACGCCGAGGCTCGCCTGCTGTGGCGACACCGTCGTCTGACCAGCGACTCGGCGCAGCGTGGGAGGTGGGCAAGGTTGTGCCACTGACACCGCCTCTGATCGCTTGCCCCGCTCGCTTCGCCCACGGCCGCGCGCCGCTACACGGTCCGCTCCACCGCACGCACGCGCGCGCGGCTCGGTCATTAGGCAGATGAGCACTGTGACCACGCGAAGCTTGACCAGTAAGTGGCTCAGCGGCCTGGTGCGTTGCGTCAGCGCCGCCTGATCCGTCATTTGTTGGGATTGGTGGGCTAAAGGATTGCGCTGGCATGCACCAACCTTCCGTTTTCCATCGGTTTTCTCCTTGTTCCGTTGTTTGTATTGTGTGCTCGATTCACCTCGCGATTCTGCGCTATGTTTCGCGCAACGTTTACGCCGAGCATTTTGCATAGCACTTGCACGTACATGACATTTTCATTGAACACAACGCTGAGATCATCGTGGTCGACAGCAGGTGCGACTGAACGACGGGGATTAAGCACATATCCGCGAAATGGGCGCAAGGCCCGAAGTGGTGCGCGAGGTTAACTTAACACGCGCACGGGTGGCCGGCTAAATACCCTTCGCTCGCGTGCGGGGGTCATTTGGACCCCCCGCTGAGATCTCGGGAACTAAAAAAGCTAGAGACACCAAATCTACAGAATGTGTTGAACTGTACATGAACTCACTTAGGTCAATGTTTTAAATGCCTAGGTCATGATCTTCGGGTCAAAAAAGGTCAAACAATGTCAAGTTCCAGGTTGGTCTCCCAAGTGCCCGCAGAGCCTAGATAACCATTTCTTAGCAAAAGGTCATATTCTCATTCAAGGTCAGTGACCTTGTTTGATGTTTTGAAGGTCAAGGTGACCAGATCATACAAGATTGCTTTGAGTTTTGCATTTTACTAAGCGACAAAGATTACGCTAGGCAGTGTGTTCCTAAAACACGATTTTGACCTCGGTCATTTTAGGCCAATGACCCATTCTGACCTCTAAGAAGTCCATGGAAGATGTATAATATGGTTCCTGCTATCAATAAACTCGAAATGAGCACCATAAACTATCCCATACAGCAAGCCCTACAATAACAAAACAGGTTGGTTTTGACCTTGGTGTAACCTTCATGCCTGACCTTAGATCAATTTAATTTGCTCATTCAACTGCTATGTTGCCTAAGAAGGCATCTCAGAGATGTATGGCTTCGTCTAACACTCCGTTGTTGGATCAGATTGAAGGATCCCCTAGAAACTACCTTCGCTGAAACCACGGCCTGACTGACCTGCCATAGGTCGACGACCGTACAAAGTACATCTAAATTTTGGATGCCAAACAATCCGCTATTTATTTGTCTACAGCTTTGCAAAATTCTGTGCGGTTACGCCGCGCTGTTCGGAAACCATTCTGGAAAAATCTTTGGAAGGAGGTCAAGATGACCCCCCACCCGAGTGCTTGTTAACAGCAACACGCTCATGACAAATGACCATCAAATATCTCAACAGGAAGATCGAGGGACGAGGCTGGAGAACATATGTACTGACTGAACCGGATTTGGACAATGGGTCATGGGGAATAGGCAAAATCAAATCCGAGTGAACACACCAGTCACAGCAGTTGTAAGATGGTGTACGTGCACGGCACTCTCGCTGATCTTTTGCCCTTTTGCTTTATCTTGAGTAACGCGATTCTTGAGCGCTTTGCGCTGGAGTGCTTGGGTGCTAATGTGCTTGAGTGCTTGGGTGCTAATGTGCTTGAATGCTTGGGTGCTAATGTGCTTGAGTGTTTGGGTGCCAATGTGCATCTTAAGCGATTTTGTTTTGCGTAAAGAGCTTCAGGTAGAGCGCCCCCCCCCCCTTCCCACATTATATCGACTTTGCAACCAGAAGTATTATGTTTGCCGGTGGTTGAGAGCGTGCAGCGTCAAAGTGCAACAACCCATTGATGGATAACGTTGTCATTTCGGAAGCATGGCTGCTGCCAAACAAAAAGCTGCCCCGAGCTTACCGGTTGGTTGGCGTCAGCAATTTTGCCCACCAGTTGTGGAAATGAGATCAAACGGCTTCCTCACACAGGTCAGGATACCTCAGTGAGCCTAATATGGGATAGCGTATATCATTTGTTATGGCCATGAATGTAACCACCACCGGGGCAGGCACGGCCCGGACTCCAGTGGTTTTGGAGCGAATTGGGTTATCTCTGAATGTTGACCGTATCAAATGACATCAAGCAGGAAACGAACTCCAGTAACTTTAAGCATTCGAATATTTCTGGAGGTCAGAACCCGGGCAGCGTCTACCACTCCCTGATGGGGGCTAGAGATCAGGGAATTCACGAGCTGAGTGAATCCATGGGTGTCAGCGTGGAGCGGGTTATATGGCATGATTGGGATGGGTACAAAGTTTTAAAGTTACGGGGACAAGGTGCATCTTTTGAAATTAAAATTGCAACAATCGCAGAAATAACGATTGCAAACCGGTACAATGTTGGTGTCAGCGCATTTTTTGCAAGTAATAAGATGAATGATTACAGGACTACGGGTATGGGTTGCGAAGTTTTCGAAAATAAAAAAAAACGTTACGTGCTGCAAAAAAATCATAGTGCTACTGCTTTTACGCCTCGTTTGGCTATAATTAACTGCACTCACGCAACTACGAAATTTCCGGAGCGAACGAGCAAGTTTGGGTGCAACATACCTTAAAACTTTTCATAATCTAGTGCAAGGTGCAGGAAGAAATGCAGGCGGGTGGGCAACGAATGAGTACTACTGACCAAGCGTGGGTAGCAGGCGGGTATGAACAAAAGTCCCACGGTAGCGGATGGGCTCGGTAAAGGGAATGCTTCCATGGAAAGTCTGCAGTAAAGACCAAGTTACAAGCATTAACAGCAGTCATCCGTTCTGCTTTGTACGATATTTCTGCCGCGCACACTTTTTCTACTTCGCACAATATTTCTGCTTTGTACAATATTTCTGCTCTGTGCCATATTTCTGCTTTGTACAATATTTTCTCTGAATTTAGAGCAATTTCACTTGCCTTTGATGTGGCTTGCTTCAAAACGCAGCCACAACGTAGGACACATCGGATTAACCAAGGCATTTTTTAGGGGGGGGGACTTTACTCCAGAGAAAAAATCTTTTGCAAAAGCCGAAGGAAAAACGTTCCTTGCAAAGTCAATGGAATGCATAAACCACGAACGCGGATTTTTCAAGATGATAACCGATTTAGTCAATCATAACAAAGAATCTGACAAAAACGGGCAAAACAATGCATTCAACCGGTTGTTGTTTTAGATTTATTAAATTAGATTCATTTTTTAGATTATTATATTTTTTAGATTTAGATATGGTTCCAACATATAGAGCACACATAATTTAAATGTCGTTGCATTCATAACTATATGCTTAACATATTGCAATGATGTGGCAGCTGCTGGGCTGCTGACACTGCTTAAGGCAGCTTTGAAGAGCGTACATTTTCTTTCACAGATGCAGGTTTAAGACGCAGGCACACACAAACATGTCCAACCACCTAACAAACAAACAGCAAACCGCGTCCGAGTGAAATGAGCCTTTGTGACCAAAAATCTTCCGTATTTTTGCATCAGGAAAATCACGTCCAAGACTGGACCGATGGAAGCTTCTGGGCTGTATGAGTGCCTGCGCCCTGACCGGTCCGGGGATCGGTGAGCTGGGCTGATGAGCAGCTGCGCCCTGACCGGTCCGGGGATCGGTGAGCTGGACTGATGAGCAGCTGCGCCCTGACCGGTCCGGAGATTGGTGAGCTGGACTGATGAGCAGCTGCGCCCTGACAGGTCCGGGGATCGGTGAGCTGGGCTGATGAGCGCCTGCACCCTGACCTGTCCGGGGCTCAGCGAGCAGGACTGATGAGCAGCTGCGCCCTGACCGGTCCGGGGATCGGTGAGCTGACTGATGAGCAGCTGCGCCCTGACCAGTCCGGGGATCGGTGAGCTGGGCTGATGAGCGCCTGCACCCTGACCTCTCCGGAGCTCGGTGAGTTGGGCTGATGAGCAGCTGCGCCCTGACCGGCCCGGGAATCTGTGAGCTGGGCTGATGAGCGCCTGCACCCTGACCTGTCCGGGGCTCAGCGAGCTGGGCTGATGGGCGCCTGCGCCCTGACCAGTCCGGAGCTCGGTGAGTTGGGCTGATGAGCAGCTGCGCCCTGACCGGCCCGGGAATCTGTGAGCTGGGCTGATGAGCGCCTGCACCCTGACCTGTCCGGGGCTCAGCGAGCAGGACTGATGAGCAGCTGCGCCCTGACCAGTCCGGAGCTCGGTGAGTTGGGCTGATGAGCGGCTGCGCCCTGACCAGTCCGGAGCTCGGTGAGTTGGGCTGATGAGCGGCTGCGCCCTGACCTGTCCGAGGCTCGGTGAGTTCGTACCGCCATGGGTCGGGTGGCGGCTTGGCCGAGCCAGGGACCCTCTCGACATGTGAAGGTGCACGACTGAACGGCACCGGGGCGGAGAACGGGCCACCGGCGCGCGCAGTTCGCCCTGGGCGCCGACTCGCGCCGCATCATGCGTCTGGAGACCGTGCTGCTTCTGGTCACCGGTGAGTGTAGCTGACTGTCTGATGGTCATGCGCCATGACAGCGTGCTTGCTGCGTTGTTGACGGACGGGAGCTGGATCTTCGGTCAACAGTAATAATTGCTTCGAGTGATTCGCATGCGTGGTTTTGGTTTTAGACCACTTGTGAAGCCACAGGCGCCCTGAGCCTATCACAAAACAAGCCGTTTAGATTGACCGGCTGGTTTTGTCTATGGCTGGAGAGGCTACTTTAGGTCGTTTTGCGTGTTTTGCACTGCTAGACTCTGTGTTAGCCGGCCTAGGTAATGCGCCGATCCTTGGCACTAGTAGGCCGTCACGCTTGATTACGACTCGAGCATCTCTTCCTTAGACCACACAGTCGGCGGGGGGGGGGGGGGGGGTTGTTTGTGTGAGAGATAATCCTGTGCTTTCGACCAGTATACTACATTACCCGTTTAGCTTTTCCTCAAGAATCGCGTTAAGCTTGAATAAATCAAGCTTGCATCGGATCATTCTACAGTTCATTCAGATCAAAACCAAACCGATTGCCGAGCGCAAACCTTAAGGTAAATAAACGTGTCACCGCCAGCGCGCAAACGTATACAAATATGAAAAGACGTGTACTCAGGGGCGACGATAAGGTTGAACGTAGAATTACTTTTTCGAATAGTTCACGCCTAGGACTTAAAACTTTTGCAACGCTGTCGATGGAGCTCCCGCAGTATTTCCTCTAGCTCAGGCAATTGCAAAGGGTCACACTTTTGCGTTAAAAGAAGCCCGCCAGCGCTGTCTCGGTCGCTGCCGTCTCCGACGGTACCTCCGTGAGTCGGCAGCCGTCGTCGACCAAAACTCCAGCTCCGACGCCAGCACCCATGGCCGGCGGAGGGTCGCAAATTTTGCACTTGGTATCGCTTGGCGGTGGTGTTTTGACATCTGGAGAAATGCTTTGTTACAGGTGCATTCTCATTGGCATATTTCGTTTTGGTGTGGGCTCTCTGACAGGCCAGACAATTATACCGAAATATCGATGCCCCGGCTTTAAACGTGATTGATGACATGAACTGGTGGCTGCTTATAAAATAAGTCGGAATATGAAAAAACGATCCCGCAACGGAACAAAGCTAAACCAATGTATTTCTGGTCAAAATAATTTGGTGAACATTATCAGGTAATAACAGCAATAACAGAAGAAATGTCGGAAGTTTAGTGACGCATTCAATATCCCAAATAGTTTCATATTAGCTCCCCCACTCCAGTGGTCACAGAAGGACGAAACAATAGGGCAGGAGCCGAGCTTGAACCGGCGACTTTCCAGCACGTTGTTGTCGGAACTCCGAACCCGTAAGCGTTCGAATGGCGTAGCCTTGCCCATTTAACCAAGTGTCCAAGAGTGCCGATTATTACGGTGAGATGAGTAAGAGCGGAGATAATCCCACGGGTACAAGACTTATTTTGGCACAATCGTCGTACTCTACCATCATGTGTAGTTACGATTTACGAGCTACGATTTTACGTAGCTACGAATCAGCTACGCTGGTCTGTCTTCGCAATGTTATGCGTCGGTGTAGACCACCTTATGTTTCTCTTAGTTAAGGAAACCGTTCGCAAGCATTGCCCAAATTCTTTTTAGCACATAAGTGTAGCCTTTAGCGTCTGTTGGAACTGCATTCCAATACGTTACAACAACTAATGCCTTTTTCAAACATAATTAGCAGTTTGAAACAACGAAAAAACATGATTATTGAGTACGAAAGAGATGTGTGCAGACAAAAGTTCTTTTCCGATCCCCATCAGCGATCAATGTGCGAGAATGTGCTCTGCAGTGTGCCGAGCTCAGGTCTGACCCGGAGAGTGGTGCTCTGCCCCGACGGTGATCAATTACAATTACAAGTCAGTTACAGGCCCAGTGTGTCTTTGGGGTCTGACTCCGGCAACAAAGGCTCATTGTAGTCTCAGGTACCGCCACAGACGCGGCGCGCCATCCACAGAGCGGCGCAGGGCCCCAGAATCGCACAGTTCTCATCACGTGACATCCGCCCTGATCACGAGGGTGACGTAGCATCCCAGAGGCGCCGCGGTCCACCTGATCACGAGGGTAACGTAGCATCCTATAGGCGCTGAGGTCCAGTAATAGGGCGCCAACCAGTACCAGGGACGTCCAAACGCGATCCTTAAAGTACCGGGGTGCCGGGGAGGTGCCCAAAGCCCGGCACCTGGCGCCTAAGTAGTTAAGCGGAGTCAAGTCTGGTGACGTATGTACCACGCTGCGCTGCTCAGCTGCGTAATACGTGGCGTGTCCATGACGTTCCAGAGGAAGTCATACATAACAGAAAACATCAAATCTTGATAGCCGTACCCGCCACGTCAGCGTCACGAGCCGAGCTGCCAGTCGTGCCCCTGGTGGCCGCGCGCCGCAGCTCCCACCGAGAGCGTGCTAGCTGTCCCGGCCAAAGCTCGCGCCAGACCCGTGACGTCATACGATCCTGGGCCGTGGCGCGGACTGATCGACTCTGCAGCATTATGTTCCCTTAAAAAACTCGTTGCTCGTCTTTTTTTGTCTCAGTTCATCTCTGAGCCTTTGACGTAAAACAATCCTTGGTGACGGGAGGGCCATTATCTTTAACAATGCTTGTCACGCAGCTTAATGGGCTGGTATTAAAGGGAGCGCTCGACAGTTATATAGTGTTTTTACTGAAATAGCCATCTTGAATATCATTCGGTGCAGTTCACAGGCATGAACTTCTTAAGACCTAAACCCATCCAGTTTCTGAGCTATAAACCCGCGAATAGATGCAGCCTATTTCGAATAAACTATGTCAAGGTCACCCAGGCGTTCATAACGCCATAATAACGTTATTCGAATCCTGCCGTTCAATCTTTCATACGGCGATCAAAGCCTAAAAAATAAACGTCGAGTGACTGACATCTGCTTTCAGGAGCACGATTCCCAGATATAACGGCCGTCAATTAGCTCTCAATCATATCGCGCAAGGCACGATGACGTATCGTGGAGCATATTTACGGAGCAGAGAAATTGTGCTGTCTAGAACAGTCTTTTCCACTTAAAAGTACACCAGTCGTTGTACGTGAGCTCATTTCACCATATATGTTGCTTGCTCAATATCTTCAAATCTGAAGCATTTTCTTTGAGGTTTCACGAAAAGAGGAGGGTGATGGCCCCGGCTCCTCGGTCCCTACAACTATAGCCGGTCTGCGGCGGTACCATGCCTAACTACAATCGTAGGGGCAACACGCCGTACTGGGGCGCCCGATCCTGATCGCGGTGCTGCCACAGTGTCTAAAGTGAGACATCTATTTCATTAGGAGGGCTTTACCAATGCCCGGCGGATGTCCATTTGCCTCATACTGAGCGCCTCGGAGTCTAAATGTCTTGAATTAAATGTCCGAAATTAAGTGTCCCGGATTAAATGTCTTGAACGAAATGTCTTGGATGAAATGTATAAATCCCGTAAGGCGACCATAACGCCCTCGGCCTTACACGTGTGCCTGGTAGCGGCTTGAGCTCATATTATGGTCGGAAGGCTCTCATTTTCTCTGATCGGGAATGTCTTTACGTAGCTAGCTATGAAATGTGCTAGTGGATAATTGCGTCTTTTGACAGCAAGCTCAACTTAAACGGTGACTAAGTTTCAGCATTGTGTACTTGACTGGGCCGATACGGCGCAGTAGTAAAGCTCCCGGAAAAGTGATACGCATGCAATATATTGTTTTCATGTAGGTTTCAGCAGCAAGAATCGCAACTACTGAGGGATATACTGCTCACATTTTATAGCATTCGCATACCATCCTTTTTGGTCAGACAGGGTTCACGTGCAACATTGCGTAGGGAGCCAAATAAGTCTTTTCCGATTCGATGAGCGCGAATAAAATTTACGAATCGCGAAAAATCTTCACAGCGCGGGTTCAAATTGGAGCCAGATCCCAACAAACTGGTGTCACGTGACCTAGGCTAATGCCGTTTGACGTCACAGAAGACGGGCAGCTGTGCTGACTGCACATGGCTCCATGCACCCATCTGGCCAAACTCTCTCGAGCGTAAACGACGGCTATGTCAGCTGTTGGTGTTGTGGAGCCATCAGGCTTACCGCAGATGATTTTGTTTTATTTGAATTATAAAAGGATTCGGCATGCTTCCCTGGCTCATCTGACGTCCTTCTGTTTTCCAAGATATTTTTTGGCCCTGTAAGAGCGCTGCAAATTTTGACCGCAGGGGCAAACCATGTATTGTTACTCATAGAGGGAGAGGTTTTTTGATGGTGCGAAACCCAAGCGTAACAAAGAGAAGCAAGCGGAATGTGCAGCGTAAAGTTACTCCCCAAAGGTGGTTACAAACCAAGGTAACCTAAAGATATGTTTGGGTTTAAACCTTAAAGTCAAATACCGCTAGCTTCCTCTCATGGCTAGTATTACGATCAAGACGTCGTTTTTTGGCACGTTACGTTACTTTAATGCATCCTAACTAGGGAGAGAGCATTTTCACCCGGCGTAGCAAGTGGGTACCCAGAGAGAGGAAGAAGTGGTCAAAAATGCGTGAAGTATTGTACAGACGGTCCCTTGACACCGGTCCTATGAGAGATCAATGTTGCGTGGTGGTTCTTCCTGATGGCAGTATTTTAATCCAGGGCGTTACGGCCGATGGCGAAGTGCAAGATTGGGAATGTTTCTATTGCCTGGGGTTTTATATCTTCAAGGGGGCTGCCTCGTTCGAGGAATCTTTGCTGGCTCTGAGAAACGTAAGGTAGAATTATAACTTTTAGTATAAGGCTCAATTCGTTTAAGAGTTCATAAAGGCATTAGCAGCCAGAGCAGACCATGACGTGCAAACCAAAGATACCATGTGGACATGCGTACCGCCTATAATTCCCGAGATTATTTCGACACCTTCGAACAATATACGAACGGAGATTGGCTAATTTTACCTTTTCAAAATCCGCTGATAGCACAGCGGCCAAAGTCAATATTTGCATATGATATAATAAAAGCTACACATGTGTGTAGTCTGGATCTCTGTCACAAAATATTGACACAAAAATTGACACAAAACACATTTGCGCCTACTTGACTGCAGCCGGCTAAACCAAACCATTTAACTGTGACCGATTTCTTCGATTAAAATTCGCAGGGTTAAATAGCCCTAGTCAGGCAGTTTTGGTGTTATTCTGAATATGCCGCAAACAGTGCATCTTTGCTCACTAAACCCCCGTGAAATATGAAACTTCCAATATATTGATCTGACCCATTGCTGCATGACCATTTGCAGTCGACGCACCGAAAAACTCCAACCTTCCCCACGTGTATGGAATACAAAAGGTGTCTAGCTCCATTAGCCCGAGGATTTGTATCCCCTCCATTATGATAATTAGCACATCTCACGTCTGTTACCACCTCGCACGCTCTACGCCGCACAAGGCAACTTGCTGTATCCAACGCTTTTCATGTTAATCAAGACGTTTTATGAAATGGTACCTCGGTATGCCAGTTCACTTATGCGACAACACCGTCCCAACACCTGCTAGTCGCCACTGACAGCTCGTGCCGGCCGTGTTTCTGACGTCTGTCGGGCTGCGACCGGCGCCGGCTCGTGCCATCAGCGTAGCTCTTCCCACGACAGTTAATCTCGCATGACGTCACGCAGTCAGGCCGACTGCGACGACGGTGATTGACGGCGCCAAATTACGACGCCGTCCTGATTTGACACGCGAATGCCCGCCGGTGCCGACAGCTCCCACCGGCTTTCAACATAAATGCATTTCATGAGTTGCGGCGGCGTAACCGAATTTAGGGAGCGGCGCCTCTCTCTCTCTCTCTCTCTCTCTCTCTCTCTCTCTCTCTCTCTCTCTCTCTCTCTCTCTTTCTACTTCAGGGCGCCGTGGAACGCAGATACGGGTAACCAAAGAAACAGCCTGAGGTCGTTAGCCAAAGTCAGGAGACTGCGCTCTAAGTCTTGTGACTTGGACATGGGAAAAAGTGAAATTGTGTGGCGAGCATGGGTGGATGCAGGGACCAGCGCTGCGGTCGTCCTCCCGAGACCTGCGGCCGTCCTCCCGGGAGCCGTGGCCGTCCTCCCGGAGCTGCGGCCGTCCTCCCGGGAGCCGTGGCTGCCCTCCCTGGAGCTGCGGCCGTCCTCCCGGGAGCAGTGGCCGTCCTCCCGGAGCTGCGACTGTCCCCCCGAGAGCTGTGGCGTCCTCCCGGGAGCTATGGGTGCCTCGCGCGCGTTCCCCCGCCACCGCCTCCACTAATCCCTCCCCGCGGCTAATGATCGGGCTGCGGCGCACACGATGAGCTCTTGCGGTCGTGAGGAAACCTTTTGTGTGGCTGCGCGGGGAACCAGCCATTTACGTGCATTTACGCAACCGGGGCGAGTGACATCAGAACGGTCATAATGGCGGCCTGCGCGGCGTCTATTACGGCAAGATCGAAAACTGATTGGTGTGTAAGTGAGCCTTCACTGCGTCTGCCGCCCAGGCCTGATCCCGTGATCACAGTGCGGTCGTGGTGTTTTCATACCGCTTGGTCGTGGTGGTGATGCCAATTGGGTCCCGCTTTAATGCTTGGTTACGGACGAAGTTAGTCTTCGCATCATGTAACTTTTCCCATATAAAACAGGCTTTGATCCCACTACGTTATTAGGTGCGCTGTGTTTACGTCATTTCACACTGTGGTTTCGTAGCCATGAACCTCACGTCCCAGATATTCAATCAAAATCTGCCCAGATCGGAATAATCGGGTGATTCAGCGCTTGGCCAATGATGATTGAAATTGCGTTTTTAGAACGAGAGGTACTAAAACGTGCCACTTCGTGTTACCAATATTGGTGAGGACAAAGTAACTTCATTCTGTACAAATAAAAAGTAGCATTTCATCTTAGATCCCCACTCCCCGGTCATTTTGGGCTAGCAAGTTGCAGGACACCTCATCTGTGGACTAGCGAATAACTGATTTCAATTCCCTGTTTGTCATGAAGCTTGATTTATCCTTGCGAATCCTGAGTCATTCTCAGAGGTGAACACAAGTAGAGGCAGACAGCTCTTGCCACTCAATTAGGCGGCACTGGATCCCAGGTGTCGGGTGAACGTATAAAAGAAGAAAACCCGAAGGGAGCCTATGTTCAAATCCATCGCCACAAGACCACAAAACGTTGAGGCCCGAGGCCCTAAGAAAAGACAGAAAAAGCGCTATCGGAGCCTGTAGCTGCTAATGCCTACTCCTCCGAAAACTTCCTTGGAAGAGCTCCTTTGGCACCAATCGTTGAGACCCCCTCAAGGTGGGGGCTTCTTATTGAACAAGGCGTTGTGCACACTCTTACTCATGCTGCATGGGAAGTCAATCGCGTTCACTGAAATCCCGAAGTAATCGAGTTCTCGTCCACCGCCTTTCAGTGTCTTTCCATGCCCGCAGCACGGACCAGGCTGCCGACGAGAGCGTAGTCCCGATCTTCCACCCCAGTTCACGTTGCCGCTCGGTTGCCCACGCTATCGCCGCGTCAGACAGGCATCGCTTCCTCCGCACCTCGCCATAGACCCGATTGGCGACCGCCTTTCGCCGCCGGTCGGACGCTCCCGTGTCCAGCGCGACATCGACCGCCTCAAGCTGGTGGCGCTTCAGCCGCCGCTCTGCCCCGCGGCGATCGCGGCGCGCGGCGGCGGCATTAGAGAGGCCCGCGGCGGCGCCCTGCGACATTAGAGAGGCGCGCCGGCCACCGCGCCGCGAATCGGAGCGGTGCGCGTCGGCCGGTGACATAACGCGGCGCACAGGACAGTGAAAGTGGCGCGCCGCTGCCGGCCGCGCGGCTAATGCGGCGCAGATGGCGGCCGCGTCCGCCGATCTTCCCGCCCGGCGGAGATTAATCGCGCTTCTCCAGGCCGACAGATGGGGGTGACAGTTCGACGATGCTCGACGATCAGCCGTGGCGCCGGCAGCTGGCGCCGAAGTGATCCTCATCGCAGCTCTTCGGCAGCACAGAACTTCCGGTGCCACCGGCGGCGGAACGCTTGTGCCTAACACAGAACAGGACGCCTGAACAGGATTGCATTTCACTTTTGTCCATACCATACCACGCTTGGGGTCAATGTTGAACCTGGCCGCAGTCGGAATTGAAGCTGTGTCTTCTCCGACCCTTAACGCTCGCTCGACGTACCCTTACCCCTACACTCGTCCGACGGACCCTTACTCCTACCCTTACGCGACCCTTAACCCTCGCCCAACAGACCCTTGGCCGCCGTCGCCCGGCGCCGCCATTTGTGCACCCTTGACAGACTAGGAAGGCCCCACAGATCCCCTTAACTCACTTTTAAAATGAGGCAGACAGGGGGTCGAAGCGAAAAAAACGTATTGCCCCTTCCCTAAGCGGTCAGAATATAGCCCTTTTGTGTTTCAGGTTGATAAGTGAGGCTCCAGACCACGCAAATATCCTTAAGCTGTCCATATTGAACACGATATCAAATGATCTTACCGGTATCCTTTCTAAACTATTTGGCAAAAGTACTTCCGTAACACGGCTGTCTTCCTTCCTGCCCTCCGGCTTTTTGAAAATGTACGATGTTTGGGTCTGGGTCAAATGAGCGACCTCCAGGTCACGGGAACATCCCCATCGCCGAAATTTCTAATGGAGGGCGGGGTGTATGGTCCCACTACGGGTAGCTGCCACACTGAACAAGATAGAGTGGGGGAAACGGCCGACGCAGTCATCATCGTCTGAGCTTTCGAACTGTCCTTGTTCTCCGTTGGGCCCATTTGTGACCCCTGAGGTCAAATTAGACCGTCGGTGTCACGCATGCCTTGTATAATCATACAATGCAGGCATTTGTGCTTTGCTCATCAGATAATCGCAAGTTGTAAATTCCGTGGTTTGACTCTGACAGGTCAAGGTCAGACTTGAAACGTTTCTCTATGTCTCTTATGATGACCAACCGTGTTACAAGTACGCGATAAACGGTATTCAGCACGACTTGACGAGCTCTTTCGACCGAATTATATTTGAAACTATTTTTAAGACCTGTGCCTGGCCAAATGAAGTGTCACAATGCAATGCATTATTCGCAATAATGTAGCGCTTACGAAATGAAGAGCAGGAGTGAACAAGCGTATCCAAGCCTTACCTGGACGCACATCGCCACTGAAGTTCATTTTACAGGCGATAGTACGGCAGATCAGATGGTTATGCAGACACTAGCAATTAAATGGCATCCCCTTGCTTGAAATTTGGGAAGTCAGTGTCACTTGCGTGCAAGTAGCCATGAGCAAGGGTAGTTGAAAAATGAGTATTCACGAGCATGCACCTCCGCACCAATCATGGTGCAAACTCTGCTTGGCGGAACACACCCGTTTTACATATCCTCTAACCAGCGCGAGTTTGCATGATGCTCGTCCAAATGATGATCACGTGGGGGTCGTAGCGTAACATTCTTGCAAATGTAAGCGCCAAGAACCCCGCATAAAATGCCAGTCGGACATGCATGACCTGGCCTGAGCTCTGACGACTTCACCCATCACCTTTTGACACTACCAGCCTGACGTCTAAATCATTGACGTTAAAATAGATGATGTTTGTAAAACAAACAAGTAGCATATACCATTACGAGCAAGTGAACTGAACTGTCTATTTGGCGAAAAACCTGGCTGACATGACCTTCACAAATAGGGCATATGTACTCGTTTGAATAGCAGGTCACAAGTGTCTTTTCGAAACAAATGCCGAGAAATTGGCAGACAAAATGACAAGGGCAAATTGGCGGCCAAGTTTTCATAAAACCAGCTGCTGAAAAATCGGCCACAAGTCAGCACAAGTCCAGCCATTCAAGCACCAAATTCCAGCAGTGAGCTATGCAAGAAAGCCCCGTGCTGGCGATGAAGTGAGATGCTCACGCTCCCTCCCCTCCGCCCCCCCCCCCCCCCCACCCCGCCCTGTCCAGCGATGGCTAATATCCGGGCCTGGTTTAGATCAGCCGGCACCAGCCTGCCCAGCAGTCAGTGGCCACATTTGCACCTGAATCGGCGTGAATGAAGGCGTCGTGGGTGTCATTTAACTTCGCTGCTTGCCAGACGTGGGTGCCGCTTAACTGATTGTGAGACGTGGGTGCCGCTTAACTCCTTGTCAGACTTGAAACCGCTTGGCTGCTTGTCAGTCGTGGCTGCCGCTTAGCTGCTTGTCAGACGTGAGCGCCGCTGGACTGGTTGTCAGATTTGAAGCCGATTAGCTTCTTGTTAGACGTGGATGCCGCTTAGCTGCTTGTCAGACGTGGGTGCCGCTTAACTGATTGTTAGACGTGGGTGCCGCTTAACTCCTTGTCAGACTTGAAGCCGCTTAGCTTCTTGTCAGTCGTGGATGCCACTTAGCTGCTTGTGAGACGTGGGTGCCGCTTAACCGCTTGTCAGACTTGGTGGTTCAGAGATAACACGTGCCCGGCAGAAGCAGTTCACGTGAGAGAGCGGGGCATTGCGTTTGGTATTAGTGGGACGCGATCCGTGACCCTCAGAGCTTTCCGTGACCTATGACTCTGAGGCACAGGTTACGAATTGAACGGGAAGGAGTGGCGCAGACACCTTTGCTCAATACGGGTGGATCAAGGGGCGAGGGCATACCTCCTCCATGGCATGTGTACCATAGTTTGTACATCATATTTTCGACATATTTTTACATGAAATGACGCCATATCCCGTAGCGTGTCCCGCAAGCGGACCTCGGCCCCCTCGTGATCTGCTACCAAATCCAGCCCTGCCAGAAACACCGAACGACTGTGGAGCTCGTGGGGGCTAGAGTGGTTACATTTTATCAAAATGGGCCAGGAGAGTCCAACTGATGTTGCAATTACACACTTCCGTGAATGCTGCAAAAACACTTCAGCGTACATATGCAAGCCCCAGGTTAGTCTGGCTTCAGACCAGAGAAGCCAACATGCTGTGTTCACCCCAATGACGGCGCATCGTTCACTTGACAGGTGTTCAGCTGGTGGCTGCTGTGAAGCCACCAGACTACCACCGCGGCCGGCCGCGAAGCCCGCCCTACCCGCGCTACCCCCGCTACCCGCTGCCCTCGCCCGAGGGTGGCTACAGTCCGCCCGCGTACGGAGCGGCGCCGTTTCGCCGTCCGCCGGTGTACCGCCGGCCCGGGCTGTTCGTCACGCCGCATCCGCCCCTCGGGCCGGCCTCCGCGGTCCGGGCGACGGTGGCGCCCCCCGCCCCGGCGACGGCGGACGCCGCAGCAGTGGCGCCACCTGGGCCGACGACGGCGGCGTCGCCCGCCACGTCGCGAGGGACGGCGACGAAGGACGGCGCTGTCCGCTCCGTGTACTTCCCGACGCCAAACCTGGCACCACGGAAGCCAGCCGAAGAGGACGCGGCGGCGGTGGAGAGAGTGGTGGGAGCTCCGACAGCGCCCGACGCCGAGCCAGCGGCCAAGACGCCGGTAACGGGGCTACCTCGCAAGGTGGAACCAAGCGCTGACCCGAGCGCTGAACCGAGCGCTAAACCGAGCGCTGAACCGAGCGCTGAACCCAGCGCTGAACCGAGCGCTGAACCCAGCGCTGAACCGAGCGCTGAACCGAGTCCTGAACCCAGTCCAGAGCCAAGTCCTGGGTCCAACTCTGGGTCCGTCACGACGCCGGCTCCCTCCTCGACTCCTGGACCTTCTGCCCAGTCATCGCCGCGGCCCGCGGCCCCGCCTCTGCCCCGGCAGCTGCCCCACCCGAGGCCGCAACCCCGGCCGCCAGTGAGCGGTGCTTACCGTCCCGTGCATCCCGCCTACCGCCGCCAGCGAGCCCGCTACTACCCCGGCGCCTACCCCAACCCAAAAGCCTACCCCAGGCCGAAAGCCTACCCCAGGCCGAAAACGTACTTCGCCTCTGCGAAGAGGCCGGTTGTAACGCCGGCACCGACCGTCGCGGTGCCCGCGCCGGCTCGCGCTGCGGCAGGCGACGTGCCGTCTCCCCCTGCGACGGCCACCGCAGCCAGGGTCGATCCGCAGGGCCAGCTATCGAGCCCGCCAGCTTCGGACGTCACGCCAGGGCCGCAGCCTGTCCCCAGCCAGCCGCCGACCAGGGTGACGGTTTTCTCCTCCAGCAAGCCACCAACAGGGGCGACGTCATATGCGTCGCAGGTCGTCCCCAGCCAACCGCCGCCGAGAGTTCCCACACAGCACCGGCCGCAGCCGGTCGTCCCCAGCCAGCCCCAGCCCAGCAGACCAATCTACACGCAGAGCTATGGCTCCACGGACGGCGATGACAGCGGCATCCCAGGTACGTGGTGCCGGCAGCTGTCCTGGCGGGAGAGTGCTCTTTTACCGCATACCCGCTACCAGTTTTATAAAAAAAAGAACCACAATGTATTTCCATTATAAGTCGCACTCTACCGTGTGGACCAAGGCATGCTTTGATTTGACAACACTTCCTTTTCATCACCGGCTTTAGCACCAAAAAAGGGTCTCCGGTTCATGCGTTCAACGACGTGAACTGAAAATGGAGTCAGTTGAAATATCGCGTTGTGAACCTTGCCACAGGTACATGCACACGCACGTTCGCCACCTCAATGCGGCGCTTTATCCGCCGTTGCGTGTGCTTTGCCGTCTGCCCAGAGGCACGCGCGGCAGCTCTTCTCGGACCGGCCCTGAGTGGACTCGCATTAATAGTGGAGGCATCAGTCGTTTTCGGTAGCGTGCTGCGAGAAGTGCTACCTGGCGTCAGTATCATATTGCCAAAAAAAAAACCCAGTCTAGGGATGTCCTATTCTGATTATGAGCACAAGCATATGCTTTATACTGTAATACTCTCTCCAAGCTTAAGCAAACTTTGACAGCCAAAATGGCAGGCTGCTGCAGCGTTGTCATCGCTCATTCTCTCTACAGGAAACTGCCAACGATTGTGGTTTCCAACGGGATGTGGGTGACGTTAATGACTTAACAGGTGTCTCTCTTGACGAATGGTGTAGCAATTACGCTCCCTATTATCATCAGTAGAGTCTTTTCATCTAGATTCACATTCCCGAAATATGGTAGCCTTTGTCGTCCCGCCACATCGTGAAAAACTGCTTGTTCACCTTTTCGGTCCTGACACTGACGCCATTGAAAACACGAGTATGTTAAGGTGCTAAACGCCACGACACGGTATGATGTGACTTTTGGCAATACAAATAACTATCAAAGGTTTCACTCATTAAGCACTCGATAGACGGGCAAAACTAAAAAAATGCGGAATGTTAAATATGGTAGAAGACGGAAATGTGCTGCATGGAGAGTCAACAGCATAAGTAACTTTCCATCCTTCCCCGATGCTGCTGTGATGCAAAGGTTCCTGATAAGCATCGGAGACGAATACAAATCATTAGCATTCTTACCAGACTTGGTCTCAAAACGTGGTTGGTCTAAAAAGCACATGCCTTCGACAATGGCTCTGGAAAGAAAAACCTGGTCTTGCCATGGTTGGTTTGGTTTGGTTTCACCATGATTTTATTTCCGGAATCGGCCTGGAACATGGCCGTCATCCACGGGCCCGGGCTCGGTTCGAGCTGACTAAAGGACGAACTCATCAGTAAAAAATCACCTCCTGTGCCGCGAGCTGATTCAGCTTAGAAAAATGCCTTCGGAGTCATAAGCTGAGCTATATCGTTGTGACTAAATATTAGTCAAATGATAAGTCAATAGTTTACAATACTGAGCTGGGATAACTCACATGACCCGAGTATCAAACATACCAGCCATTTTGAGATAAAAAAGAGCGGTCGACATTGGTATGATGATATCCGATATTAAAAGGTAGCATGTCCAAAAATAGCAGAGCTTTCAGGAAGTGCTCCTTGCACAAATGGTTGAAATTTTTCAAAAAGTTCGCCTCATAAATTTTTTGGTTGAAATGTTTCGCTTTCGCAAATGGTTGAAATGTTTCGCTTTTGCTATAGCATGCCTCATTTTGTATTGTGTCGCAGTGCCGTGTGATTTTGTGTTCTAGATTCATAGCTCAATCAAACGCATGGCTCACATGCTCACTAGCTCATCTATCACTTACAATTTGAGGGCTGCAGATATGCTATACATAATGTGCAATGCACTATAAATTTTCCATCATTTTTATATTCAGTCGTTCATCACAATTACAACTATATATAATATTCCACGCCTACCTGTTTCCTAAACGCTTTCTATACAGTCATTGTAAAATAAACACAAACATTTAAAGCGACTATTAATTAACAAACGACATGCATAAGTCATCCAATGAAGGGCGTGATACAGCTTGGGTTCAGAAAAGAACACGAGCGGCACCTTACATATGCTGTGCTCTAATCTAGTGCTGCTCCACCAGGCACTAAAGTTAACGGCTTTCCAAGCAAACCCAACTGTTAAGCGTAAGCTTACAAACACTGTGCCATGATAGTGGCAAGCAAAACGTTTATAAAATTGAGATTTACGCACCTGACATTTGATATTGCACGCCAATTTTTAGGCGTTTGAACGATCTGAGTTGCTCGTCAATCTATTTGCACATTTTCAGGGTGATGAAAGTATGGTATAGGTACATTTTCAGGGTGATGATAGTATGGTATAGGTACATTTTCAGGGTGATGATAGTATGGTATAGGTACATTTTCAGGGTGATGATAGTATGGTATAGGTACATTTTCAGGGTGATGAAAGTATGGTATAGGTACATTTTCAGGGTGATGAAAGTATGGTATAGGTACATTTTCAGGGTGATGATAGTATGGTATAGGTACATTTTCAGGGTGATGATAGTATGGTATAGGTACATTTTCAGAGTGATGATAGTATGGTATAGGTGCATTTTCAGGGTAATGATAGTATGGTATAGGTACATTTTCAGGGTGATGAAAGGCGCCATTGGAATTCAGCCTCTTGCAAATGCGCTCTGAATAGAATGTAGCTTATTCATTACGTCGACGAATCTCACTGATGAATTGAAGGGATCAGGGCAGAGAGGAAATCATATGCCAACGATCCGGTGACATTGTTTCTAGGATCACCTGTTCATGAACAGCAGCAGCTCTATCCTGCGTTTACGCATCTGTGAGCTCAGTGCTTCGCAAGTGCATGCCCATAGTGCACGCTCATAGCACTGCATGCAGTCAAAACTGCCCACAGCTACGAGCGGGCCGCGGAGCGTCCAACAATCCTTTACGAAAAGTAAGACGGCGTTGTGGTTAAGTGAGCGACCTAACCTGACTCAAAACTACCAAGTGCCTTCGGCAGGCGCACAAGCTTTGCATCCCATAAGCGTAGAAGAACGGCGTTGCCATGTCATGCCACGATGGCATATTCAGTGTTTAAAGCACGAGATAGTGCCACTCGAACCTACATTTACAAACCTCCATTTGCTATTTGACGACGCGCACGGTATTGTTGAACGAAATTAATTTGCTTCTCGCGTCATTTTTCAAAGGTTTTATCTGAACATTTTGAATGGATGGGTTCCTGGGATGAGACCTTACGCTGATCACTGCCTGCTGTGTGAGCCTTGACACCTACAATCCGATCGTGCAGTTCCAGGCCAACGGCAGAATTTGACGGCGGAACTTTAACATGTCGTAATGCTTGGTACGGTCCGTCCTACCCTCTGACGTCACCTGACCTTAAGCGGAACAGCTGCCACCAGCTGCAGGCCATAGCTATGAAGGGTAAATAGCGAGCGTCTAAGTTGACTCGAACCCGCTCCACCACGGCTGGGTGGATCGGAAGGCAGGCGGTCTAACCAACTGAGCCATCTGGACGAACAAATGCCAATGGTAATACGGATTCGGAACTTGGCCATGCGGCCCGATTGCAGTGAACCCCGAGAAGTCTTAAGGTTTATTTGACCGCGGTCTAAAGTTCGTAAGCTTTTTCTCCGTTGGCGGGCGCCCCTTGCACAAAGTGCCACCGCGTTCAAAGGACCGACAGATCTTCCGGGTATCTTGATAATGCAACGGGACAACATGACCAGCGTAGCGCCCCGACGCAGCCGTACCCTCCCGCTAGCAGCGCCCTGTCTGACTGACGCGCTCAGCGCTCTCAGCAGCGCCCTGTCTGACTGACGCGCTCAGCGCTCTCAGCAGCGCCCTGTCTGACTGACGCGCTCAGCGCTCTCAGCAGCGCCCTGTCTGACTGACGCGCTCAGCGCTCTCAGCAGCGCCCTGTCTGACTGACGCGCTCAGCGCTCTCAGCAGCGCCCCCTGACCGAGGCGCTCAGCGCTCTCAGCAGGGCCATCTCTGGCCGGGGCGCTTGGCGCTCTCAGCAGCGCTCTCTCTCTGGCCGAGATGCTCAGCGCTCTCAGCAGCGCCCTCTGGCCGGGGTGCTCAGCGCTCTCAGCAGCGCCCTCTGGCCGAGGCGCTTAGCGCTCTCAACAGCGACCCCTGACCGAGGCGTTTAGCGCTCTCAACAGCGCCCCCTGACCGAGGCGCTCAGTGCTTGCAGAAGCGCCCTCTCTGGCCGGGGCGCTCAGCGCTCTCAGCGGCACCCTCTCTGACCGAGGCGCTCAGCGCTCTCAGCAGCGCCCTCTCTGGCCGAAGCGCTCAGCGCCCTCAGCAGCGCCCTCTCTGGCTGAGACGCTCAGCGCTCGTCCACACAGCCTCGCAAACTGTTTGTACTGTCGTCCACGGCTCATGGCTACCCGCTGACAGACACCATCAAAGTCGCCCGTAGCGAGTGACTATCAAGTCCTAAAAACTGTATCTCCCTGTGTGCTGGCTGGTCGAACGCGGGGCGCGAGCTAAGACCGCCGGCTTATGCATAAACTGAAACCGGTTTTGTCGGAAAAGTCTGTGGACCGACATTACCGACCGACGACCATGTTGCCGAGCTTGAAGAAAAAGGGTCTGATTTCAGGCCGAGCAAACGTGGACTACCCGACGCTGACCGAGGTGCCCTACACGAGCTTCACGTGCGCCGACAAGATACCCGGCTTCTACGCGGACGTCGAGGCCAACTGCCAGGTAAGATAAGACAAGGCAGCTGCGTAGCGAAAGGGTTGGCTCGGTGCGAGACCGAGGTCGAATAACTCACCTTGATCTTTTGGTCAAACCAGTTGTCTGTACTGCGAGGCTTACGTTTGGTATGAAGAATGGTGGCGTGTGGGGAAGAGGGGGGAGGGGGAGGGCGGGGCATCGGACAGAAGCCGGTCGGAACTGGTCGGAAATGGCCGGAACTGGTCGGAACTTAGCGAGGCAGGCTGGGATGCAGAGGTGTGGCGGCCCCTTTGACCTTGTGACGCCGCACCTGTAACCCCGCCCTTGTGACCCTATGACGCACCTCTGTGACTCAGCACCACATGACAAAATGCCGTTGCCCCAGTGACCTCATGTTGCCGCTGTGGCCCGCATCGTCGCCCCGTGACCACGTGTCTCGTGAAGTCTCCCCGTGATCCCCACCGTCACCCTCGTCACCCCGTGCCGCCACCCATGTGACCCCGTATCTCCGCTAGGTCTGGCACTACTGCGGCATCGGGGTGAGCCGCCAGTCCTTCGTGTGCCCAGTCGGCACCGTCTACTCGCAGCGCACGCGCGTCTGCGACTGGTGGTTCAACGTCAACTGCGCAGCTTCCCAGTCGCAGTACGGCATCAATGCTGACCTGTACCGGCCGGCGCCGGCGCCGGCCATCTACGGGCAGCGGCAGCACGCGCGCACCGAACGCGGCCCGCTAGAGCCGCAGCCGTACTCACTCGGACCCCACCGCTACCACGCGCTGCCGCCCTCGGGACACCGCTCCTACTGACCGCCTGCAGGCGCCGCTGCTGGCGGCGGCGGGCATGCTGACGCTGCACGCCGGGCACCGCTCCTACTGACCGCCTGCAGGCACCGCTGCCGTGGACGGCAGGGGTGCTGACGCCACCCGCCGGGTTGCTGATGGGCGCCAGATGGCAGCAGCGTTGCGAGTGCGGCCGGATACCCGCTAGTGGTGGTCGTTTTGTTTGTTACTTTCGTCGAGCCAGGCGATCATGTGGATTTAGTTTTATTGTAAAGTTGTTTGATGCCTTCAAGGTGTGTTTGTGTGTTTGCGATAAACGAGTGAGGGTGGCCGGACAATGTCATTAGTTTTTTGTTTGCAAGCTGTGTAGGATTCAGCCGTCGGTCATGTTTTATAGTTACGTTAGCCTGACTTTGTTTTTGTCTAATGGGTTTCAAAGTGTACGGTTTTAGATTATCGCATACGTTCCGCAGGCGATTGGGATAAAAAAAAAAAACAGCTGGCAAATCGACAGAGGACGGATCGACATGAACTGACACAGACTGACAAAAGACCGACACAGATCATGCGTGATGTACTGATGAATATGTTCTCATGACGCTTTTAGCCGCTGTCTAGATATGATATGTCACTTATTCGCTTATGTCATATCTTTGCAGTATGTGGCTAATTTACGTTAACCGTGAGTGCATGCACGTACATAATAGTATCTACCTTCATATCTCGTCAGCTAATCATTTTCAGCCTGCCTGACCATGCGTCACGTCACGCCTAGCCCGGGACCACGTCACGCCAAGCCCGGAACCACGTCACGCCAAGCCCGGGACCACGTCACGCCGAGCCCGGGACCACGTCACGCCAAGCCCGGACCACGTCACGCCAAGCCCGGGACCACGTCACGCCAAGCCCGGGACCACGTCACGCCGAGCCCGGGACCACGTCACGCCGAGCCCGGGACCACGTCACGCCAAGCCCGGGACCACGTCACGCCGAGCCCGGGACCACGTCACGCCGAGCCCGGGACCACGTCACGCCGAGCCCGGGACCACGTCACGCCGAGCCCGGGACCACGTCACGCCAAGCCCGGGCCTGCGCCGGCAAACCGTCACGCACTGTCCACTTGACTCAATGATGTTGAGCTGGTTTAGGACATCCTGCCATGGATAACGAGTATGTCTCGCCTCGCCCCGTGCCGAAATGATTTAATTTGGCACGTCCACGCTGACTGCCATGACTAGAGATCCTCGGGAGAAGCTTGTGGAAGGGAGGTAAAGGGGGGGGGGGGGGGTACCAAGTCTGGTGGTTTTTCACATTGGCCCTATGGTGCATATCTGTAACCATCTGCAAGTGCACTGTACTTTGGACTCCTTGGGTCCCGAACCCTCTCGCTCCGAAAAACTTCCGGCATTGGTGGCTATCTGCCACTTCCATTTACCGGAAAGCTTTTTGAAACGCCCCGAAAAATGCGGAAGGCAGTATTGATATAAGTTAAGCTTGTTTTTAAAAAAGTGTTTAGTTTAGGCCGAAAAGTTAGAAGCCATAATAATATAGCTATAAACATAATGTAATAAGCTTCAGCTTGGATGCAGGAAGGAGTTCCAGTCCCTTCTCAGCCATAGCGCGCCAGGTCGATTCAGGCCGTTATCAGGGACGACGAAAACGAGGATTAGCTGGAGAAGCTAGCCTTTCGTTGATAACATTAGCCTTATCGTGTTGCATGGGTGGAAAAGACGTACATGTGGCGTCTACTGATTCCCATCTTGGAGGTTTGCTATCACCGGCATCCATCCTTTGTGTCCTGGAATTTGTTTAACGTAATGGGTCCCCTCAGATAATTGTACTCTAAGAATGCCGAGCAGCCTACCAGTCTTAACTGTTCAGTTAGCTGCTGTCTTCCTGTACAAACTACACAACAACGCAGGTCGCAGCAAAACGATAGGTTCGCCCTCCCAGTCATCAACCATTGTTCAAAAGTTACGACCATGCATGCTACGTGTTCTAAGCTAAATACACCAGTACAAGTTTGACATCGTATTTGCCTGCGTGTGAGCTGACGCAATATATTTATGTGAATTACGCGGTTCTTGACAGACTGTGCACGTTAGACAGCCAAGGGGTTGGCACACGCCAGCTGGTTTTACGGGTCGATTTCACATACGCAAAACAACACGGGGTCAATCCCACCTAGTTCAGGTCCGGGGCAGCTTCAGCCACCTATTCCTTTCCCCATACGTTACGGATTCTGGCGCAAGTCAAGTCATGGTAATGAACGCAGCTCGAGCCAAACAAGGTTATGCTGCGTGTTTGATTGATGCACGTAGTTTTCGCCATGCATACAGTGTGACGAAGCTGGAAATGAAGGCACCGCGCCGCGTACTACGCAAGTCAGTAGAGCTGGAACCGTGATTGAGGTTGCCACTGCTTGCAACATGCAACATCTTGGCATCATCTACAAGTCCAGGGGATACAATTTGAATGAAATGGAATATTGATCTAGTAACGTCTGGTTTCACTCCTTGTTTGGTGAGGTGGACGAGGCTCTGAATAAGATGCTCAATACCGCCAGAAACGCTGTACACGAATGCCACACCCCGGTAAGTCATCATCTTGACTGGCGAGAGGCAAAAACAAAACAAAACAAAACAAAGAAAAAACACTAAGCACGGCCGGAGTTGAATCACCAGGGCGTTTTTACCGCTGTCCACACAGCTATCGTCGCAAAGTTTGCAGAACAGTTTCAGGACACATCCATCACTAATGCATGACGTGCTGTGTGTCGTTGGCTTCGTGACCTCCTGCGTCACAACACCGTGGCCTCTCACCAATCCTTACCGCAAATATGGATCGACGCCTTCGGTTAACGCCGCGCACTTGGCGTTCCCCTGTCGCCGGCATCCGATGACGCCATGCTGGCTGCGTTCCGACCTTTGCTGCGGCGGCGCGCGTGAGAAAAGCGCCCGTCGAGCACACAGGCTCGCCGGCCGCGTCCGATACCGCGTCCGGCCGCGTCATCCGATCAGAACGCCGGCCGTCGTCAGCAGCGCCGAGCTCGGCTATCAGGCTCGGGCGGCGCCCGGTCCCGCGGGCCACGCCGGCGCTCACTGACGACAAAGCCCTCTGCCAGGCACCATGTGGCGTGTCCTGCTCCTGGCGGCGATCGGCGGCGCGTCCGCGGCGGCCACGACGTGGGCGGCGGCGGCCGACGGCTGGCCGCTCTCTGCGCCGCTCCTGGGTGGTGTGCTTAACACCTCGTGCGTGGCAAACTCCACCTGCAACACATACAGCAGCCGCTCCGTCTGCCAGCTGAGCGGCGCCAGCGGCGTGTGCGCGTGCGCGCTGCCAGCATACCCCTTCGCGGACCTGACGCACGACGTGTGCCAGCGTTGGCCGGGCGGCGGCGACGACCCCTGCCTCAGCGACCTCGACTGCTGGCGCAGCGACACGCTCTTCTGCAACGCCAGCGTCGCAGACGCCAACAGCACGTGCGCCTGCCCTGAGAGCGCGCCCCTCTTCTACAACAACACGTGCTACGAGGACGTGCCCGACTACGAGAACGGCGCGTGCGTGGACACGGAGCAGTGCCGGGCGGCGTTCGGTGCGCACGCCGCGTGCGGCGCCGTCGCCGGCCAGGCGCAGCCCGTCTGCCGCTGCACGGACGGCGCGCTGTTCGTGAGCGGCGCGTGCTGGCTGCAGCACGGCCTGCACGAGCCATGCCAGCAGACGCACGAGTGCCGCGTGCCGTTCTCCGCGTGCGAGGATGGGGAGTGCAACTGCCAGGCCGGCTGGCGTGAGCAGCTGGAGGAGCGCACGCAGACATTCGTCTGCGTGGCCGGCGGCTCGCTGTTGGCAGCGCTGCCGCTGATGCCGCTGCTCCTGCTGGCGGCGGCGCTCGGGCGGCTGTAGCACCGCTGCAGCGCCGGACAGCGCACCGTCGCGCCGGCTCAGCCGTCGCCTGCCGGCTGCAGCTCCGACGACAGGAGATGCACACGGATGTAATCATTCGATGCAGCTACGATGCAGCTCTTATCACTCGGCTGAAGCGATGTCTCCATCGAAGACACCCCTCCTCCTGTTGTCTGGGTCATCTGCGTGAACGCGTAGCAATGTGCCTCTTCACTATACTGTGTCAGCCGGCCACGGTTATATGTACCCGACGATTGTGAGGTATACTTGTCAGGACAGGCCAAGGAGCCCAGTAGTGCTCTTCGTCTTCTTTTTGAATCATAGACTCGATCACTTGACTGCATTCTTGGCCACTGCACTCTTCATACCTGGCGTTACGGAGCCGTGCCTCAGGTTACCAGACTATCCTCTACTCAGGCTGCACGTACGAGCAGCGCAGGCGATGGTACCGACACTGTCGACGTTCTTTGCTTAATGCTCCATCCAATAAACACGTGAGAACGAGACGGGAACTTCTTCATCGAAGGCCGTGCTGCGTACGTGAGCGGGAACGCCGACGACGGCGGCCATTTAGATGTCCAGACGCCGCAGCGTCCGCCGGGTCCCCCACGCCGAAGTGGAGCACACGCCGACCTGAACTATTCCGCTCGCATCTCTCCCCCAAACAAGGTATAAGCGGGACAAACGGGAGAGCCTTGCGAGCCAGCAATGCGCGTGCTTCCAACGCACCACGTAATAACCGCAGCCACACTAGCATTCCCATACCGGGATCTGGTACATTTTCCCCCATACTACATCGCTCGTCGGCAGGTGCCGGGAACAACCCCGCCGCCGTTCTGCACTACACCTCGGGCCGGTGGGAATGAAACCCAATGCCAAATGAAAACCCTTTATTAGTCGCATACAATTAGTTACAATTGCTTCACTGACCAGCAACACAACGGCCGAGGCATCGCCTCCATTAGGTACGAAAACGCGGTCGCGCGGGAAAAAGCAGACTCGCGAGTTCATAAAACTGTATCAAGGCTACAATCGTGCACATCGCGAGGTACACAACACAGCGCACATTTGCAGCAAAGATCTTCATATCAACGCACGCCTTGAACGCTTGCGAGAATGCCCCTGGCCATCTATGAATAGCGGGCTCTTCAACACCCGTAAGCCAGTCATCCTGTTATTCAGTAGCGTTGGACGTCGCATGGCGCATTGTGTGAAAAGGCACCTGGCGACGAGAACCAGACGTCCGGTTCTTACGTATGTATGCTGGAAGTCCGACGGTACCACAACATGACACGCTCGCAGTTATTGTTACATCAGAAGCCCTTACAAAATGCAGGAGCCCTTTCACATGCACTTCGTAAAAGCAGCTCCAGATCCTCAACCGCCTCGATATGTGGTTGCAAGCGATGGTTTCTCGACATCACCCGTCCTAGAAAGGCGCATACCCAGCGACCCGCACGCGCAGCTGCACAACCTGCCACGCTCTTTGATATCACAGTGGATCGTGGACTGACAGGCACTCACCTCAGTTGTACCGCGTATTGCATGAGAAGGCGTCGTTACGCCACGCCCATTCCTACCACAACCACGCGCCGGGCCCTCCAAAGCCCTCGCATCAGCACCGACACGACACACGCCTGGGAGCCAACTCAGAGACTGGCACTTGCCTCCCACCAGCCGGCCACCGCTCCCGACCGATAGATGCACGGCTGCTCCCCGGCCGCGACACGCCACTCCACACAGCGCTTCCCTGCGCGGAGACACCCGCCGCCTGACGACGGCGGCGTTGCTGTGGGGCGCCGGCACCGGCGCCGCCGGTGGCCGGTGGCCGGGCGGCGCTACACGTCCTGCGCCAGCCCGTGCGCGGCGCTCCCGATCAGATAGCTCAGTACGGACACGTGCTGCCGGATCTTCTGCCAGCGGGCGGCGCGCTCCTTGGCCGGCAGCTCCTCCACTCCGTGCAGCAGGTCCACCAGCCCCGGGAACGTCACGCCCGTGTAGCCGTCCAGCGAGCTCGGCGAGAAGATCACGTGACTGCCAGGGGAGTAGCGGAGTCAGACACGTGACTGCCAAGGCAGCGGGCCGAGTCAGACACACGACACAGACACAGACACAGACACACGCCGTGGGAGCAGTGAAAACCGCCAGTGAGTGCACGCCGTTTTTAGGCTTTGACCGCAAGACCTGCGTCAGCTGACTCCTCTCAGCTTTCCCCCAATAGGAAACGCATTCGATATAATGTCCATCTGCATGACCCAACTCTGCTCAGCGGCTGCCGGAGCACGATGTGCTGAAAGATCTCATTTCACTCAGTATGCCAAGCTATATGCGACGCAAAGGCGGGCAATCAATTTCACAAAAGCAAAAGCAATACGAGGCATTTCATTACCCACGCCTTACGTCGCAAGCCTATCATTGCCCACTTGAAACAGCGCAATGAAACCATCAGCATTCAGCACATCAAAAGACAAGTAGCCGAGACCAGCCAGCGCCCAGAGTCAGCCCCACACGGCCCGCGCGGTGGGCGGCCGGTTGGAGGCGCTCGGGCCAGACTGGGCGCCGACCCAGCTCCGAGTGTCGCCGCAGTCGGCCGGGCGCACAGGCCGGCGACGTACTTGAATTCGGGCCGGTCGGGGAGGCCGTGCGGGTCCACGAACGACCGCTCCACGCCCATCAGGATGTCGTTGGCCTGCCGCACTGCCAGCGGACTGCAACAGCGGCGCCGGCCGTCAGCCGCCGCCACCGAGACCCGTCGCAGCCGCCACAGCCGCCACATCCGTCACATCCGTCACGTATGCCACATCCGTCCCAGCCGCCGCAGCCGCCACACTCATCACAGCCGCCACGTCCATCACAGCCACCACAGTCGCCACGGCCGCCACATCCGTCACGGCCACCGCAGCCGCCACACCCATCACGGTCGCCACGTCCATCACATCCGTCACATCCGTCACAACTGCCACATCCGTCCCAGCCGCCGCAGCCGCCACACCCATCACAGCCGCCACGTCCATCACAGCTGCCACAGCTGCCACATCCGTCACAGAAGCAGCTGGTTGACACGCCTCCCAAGGAGATGACGACGAAGACAGCACGCACAGGCCACAGTACGGGCCAACTCGACCCATCACACCCGACTCGATCACACACCGGAAGGGTGCTGGCTGACCGCCACTAGGCTCCAAATACACAGAGACGGACAGCTGCAGCCTTTCCGCGTCTAGTACCGTCACCCAGCCAAGCTCGGTTATGGCTGGAATGATGCCGAATTTAGCGCAGACAGCACTGTATATTTTTTTAGAATTGGCGCCTGTTTTCTGATTTTTTAAAGCTACACCACGCCCGCCCTGTAGTGGGGAGAGGCACCCAGAATGGTCATTACTCACTTGTCTAGATCCAGCAGTCGCAGGAAGTGGTCATGGAAGTGGGACGCCGCCTCGGCGAAGTCATCGATTGCGGCTTTGACGTATCCTGAAAAACGCAACTCCTTCCTGATTCTACCCGTGAGGTTATCGACAAGGTCACGGCTTATTTGTACATCTACAGCTCATCATTCCTGCAGTCAGAACGCGCGTCAAGCGTAGCTGACTTCTTGACGCCACAACTGATGCACCCTCGTTTCAACGGGTCAGCAGCATTGTCAGTGAACACAACCGCCAGACGACATGCTTCGGTTACGGCGAGTTTTGTCGGCAAACACAAATGCCTATCCTCGTGAGAATTCGGCTGCTGCTGACATCTGCGCCTTAGGCACGAAAGCTATAGCGGCATGTCCTGTGTCTGTGAGCCCACCGCGTGCTTAGCACCAAACCATCACTACCACCGAGCCACCAATGTCCTTAACACCAATCCACCACTACACCGAGCCAACATGTCATTAACGCTAAGCCAACATGTCCTTAACGCCAAATCACTGCTACCACCGAGCCCACCACGCCCTTAACGCCAATCCACCACTACCACCGAGCCCACCGCGTCCTTAGCACCAAACCATCACTACCACCAAGCCAACCACACCCAGACCTGCTGGGGGTAGGGAAGAGGCGGGGTGGGGTGGCGGGGTACGTACGCAGCGAGGCGCCATTCTCCTCCAGCAGCGCGCCGAACGTGGTGTGCACCGTCTCGAACGACTTCTGCAGGTAGGTGGCGTAGTTGACCACGTTGAACGGAATCACCGGGTCGTCAGCCAGCCTGCAAGCACGGCCGTCTGAGCGGTCGGTCCCGACCAGCCTCACGAGACCCGCCCGCGTGCGGCGGCCGCAGCCGGCTCGGGACGGGCGCGTGACGCCGCCAGGCTGAACAAAACAGGCGTCAAGCGCCGACCCACTGATCGCGAACGCATTAGGATACAACGCCTGACCGGATCGGCGGTTTGTTTCGCCGTTTCACGACTGCCGTTCGCAGCGAGGTTACCTCGTCACCCCCGCGCCATCGAAAGCACAGCCCAGCCTCATCCAGCTTTCACGACGTGAGCAGCGAACGATACAATGCCGTGTGCGACACCGCCAGCTGCCGCCTCCGTAACTCGGCCCATCGCCCGTCGTGCTCTACCGCTCTGCGGAGCCCGTGACGCGCGCCGGTCCACTTACCGTCGGGCCATCTCGCCCCACATCTTGGCGACGGCGGCGGTGAAGTGCAGACCGCGGTCAGCCAGCTCCGTCACCAGAAAGTACGTCTCGTACAGCGTGTGGTACATGGAGTAGGTGCGCTTTCTCCTGCCGGCGCCGGCGCGAAGTTCACGTCACGCCTCGCTCCCGTTCGGCTCGGGCAGGGACACTGCCCCGCTCCCATCCGGCTCGGGCCGGGACACTGCCCCACTCCCGTCCGCTCGGGCCGGGACAATGTCCTGCTCCCGTCCGGCTCGGACCGGGACACTGCCCCGCTCCCATCCGGCTCGGACCGGGACACTGCCCCGCTCCCGTCCGCTCGGGCCGGGACAATGTCCTGCTCCCGTCCGGCTCGGACCGGGACACTGCCCCACTCCCGTCCGGCTCAGGCCGAGACAATGTCCCGCTCCCGTCCGCTCGGGCCGGGACAATGTCCTGCTCCCGTCCGCCCGGGCCGCGACACTGTCCCGCTCCCGTCCGCTCGGGCCGCGACAATGTCCTGCTCCCGTCCGCTCGGGCCGCGACACTGTCCCTCTCCCGTCCGCTCGGGCCGGGACAATGTCCCGCTCCCGTCCGCTCGGGCCGGGGCAATGTCCCGCTCCCGTCGGGCTCGGGCCGGGACACTGCCCCCGCTCCCGTCCGGCTCGGGCCGGGACACTGCCCCGCTCCCGTCCGCTCGGGCCGGGACAATGTCCCGCTCCCGTCCGCTCGGGCCGGGACAATGTCCTGCTCCCGTCCGGCTCGGGCCGGGACACTGCCCCGCTCCCGTCCGCTCGGGCCGGGACAATGTCCCTCTCCCGTCCGCTCGGGCCGGGGCAATGTCCCGCTCCCGTCGGGCTCGGGCCGGGACACTGCCCCGCTCCCGTCCGGCTCGGGCCGGGACACTGCCCCGCTCCCGTCCGGCTCGGGCCGGGACACTGCCCCGCTCCCGTCCGGGGGCCGGGACACTGCACTGCACTCACAGCTTTGCTGCAACACCGCCCTATGCCGGCGACAGGGCGGCTGACAGAAAACAGGGATGGAATGACACTGCTACTGCCTCGGAGCTATTCAACTGCATGTCTGTACAGCGAGAAACTTTATAAACAATACACCCTGCACTCAATGAGCGGTCACAATACGGACCCCCACAACCCACATGATATTACAATGGACAGAACATTAAGTCACAAACCATGACCAGTGAGCGTAAGATCAAAGCAGGCGAATGTGCTGATGCAAACGGGGATTTTGGACCCGATGAAAACTAGAGCCAATTTACGCCGATATTAGTGCAAGTAGAACCAAACCGAGATATCTGGTTCTGACCGTCGTCATGTTTTTATCTATCACACCTGCAAACCAAAGCCGAAATCAAAATGTACCCATCACCTGGAGCAAAAAGGTAACGATGCCCCTCTATAGCATCACCGCAAGACGGACCGTCACCTGCGGTGGCTCGCGCACCATGCAAACGGACGACCAACGGGCGGGGAGACGCCCGGCACGCGTCGTTAGTTAAGGGCAAAACAGGCACTCGGACCATAAGCGAAGCCTTGTAAAATTCAATGCGGAGGGCGGGGCTCTCTCTCTCTCTCTCTCTCTCTGTCTGTCTCTCTGTCTCTCTGAACTGAGCTCCCACCAAGGGTGGAAGTTGTCATTTTTAACACTTGGTGCAATTGCTATTTCTTAGTCAAACAGTGAGCACGTCAGCACAATCAATGGTAGTCGAAGGCCCCTGCCGGAGGAACAAGGCTCCGCCCATGATCCCTGGGATGCACACCGCTGCCGGGCGCGCTACCACGGCGTCGGACGCCGCGCCGGCACATGGCGTGCCCATGCAGCGGGAGGACGTGCGCCGCCCGCCGGCCGACAGCCCCCGACGGGTGCCGGCTGGCCCCGCGTCCGCCCGGCCCAGTCACCTTAGTATAGTACCGGTGGTCCGTGCTGGGGATGCCCTCCACAGTCAGGAACTGTTTGTAGTCGCTGCCCTTGCCCGGCAGGGGCACCCTGCAGGCCCAGAGCGCGTCAGCCCGGTCCGGGTCTGGGTCGGGGTCTGGGCCTGGGTTTCGGTGTCGACCTCGGTCTAGGTCTCGATTTCGGTCTGGGTCTGGATCTCAGTATCGGTCTGGGTCTGGGTCTGGGTCTGGGTCTAGATCTCAGTCTCAGCCTCGGTCTCGGTCTCGGTCTCGGTCTCGGTCTCGGTCCCGGTCCCGGTCCCGGTCTCGGTCTCGGTCTCGGTCTCGGTCTCGGTCTCGGTCTCGGTCTCGTTCTGGGTCTGGGTCTCAGTTTCGGGCTCGGTCTGGATCTCGGTCTCGGTTTCGGTCTGGGTCTGGGTCTCAGTCTCGGTCTGAATCTCGGTCTCAGCTTCGGTCTGGGTCTGGGTCTCAGTTTCGGCCTCGGTCTGGATCTCGGTCTCGGTTTCGGTCTGGGTCTGGGTCTCAGTCTCGGTCTGGATCTCGGTCTCAGCTTCGGTCTGGGTCTGGGTCTGGGTCTCAGTCTCGGCCTGGGTCTCGGCTGAGGTCCTGGCCGGAGAAAGAGCCCCGGCCGGGATCAGGGCCATGCGATGAGGCTGGGTCGGCTCCCGGCGGCACGACGTCCAGGCTGGGCCGCGGTTGGCTTTTACTCACGCTCCGACACTTACGTCGTAGCACACGTCGACGGCGGGTATGCCCTCGTTGTGGATGAAGCCCTTGTGGTCGCTGCCATCGCCTGGTACGTTGACACTAACGACAGACACCGCACGCCTGCTGAGCCACGACGAGCAACGGGCCAACGAAACGGCGGACACAATTCCGGCGTCCAGCAGAACGAGTGCAAAATCAAGGAGCAGCACAACGCACTAAAAAAAGCACGAGCGCAGGCATGCCGCCGGCACTGCTGCCGCTCCTGCCGCGGAGCCTCGCATGCCACCCTGCCGTACGACCCGCCATGGCGGTCTCTCGGTGAGCGACAGCGGTGGTGACCTGGGACCGGAGCGCCGGAGCGCCGGAGCGCCGGAGCGCCGGAGCGCCGGAGCGCCGGGGGCGGAGCGCCGGAGCACCGGGGGCGGAGCGTCACTCACGCCGGCAGGCCGGTCTCGTTGTCGAGCCGGTGCAGCAGCCAGGTGTCGTAGACGGTGCGCCGGCCGGCCGCCACCTCGGCCGGGTTCGGGTTGGCCACGGCGCGCGCCGACTCGAACAGCAGGTCGTGCAGCAGCGGCACGCCCAGCGCGCGCAGCGTCTCGTTGCCTGGCGGCGCGGGCGGGCCGGCGGCTCAACACAGCGCACTGCCGGCCGGCCGAGCCCGGCGGCACGACCGGTGCCGTTCGTAGCGCATGCCGCTTCGGATCTCGGTGCGACTCTCAAGCATTGCGCAGGCACGTCCTCAAGCCCTATTCCACGCACTGGCCGAACAGTTACACCCGTCCACGACGGTACAACCGTTCTTACCGCTTCACCATTACAACGACCGACACTGACGGGCATTCAAAATGAACTGATGAGCAATGCACGCTTCTGACGCTACGTGCTATGTCAGCTCTCTGTGGGCAGCGTCCGAGGCTACGTATGCCAGCGGGGACAGTCACAGCCGCCGCCGACCGACAGGCCGGCCCGCCGCCTACCGTTTATCGTGAGGTCGACGTTGAGGTAGGCGATGGCGCGCGCGGCCAGCTGCTGGCGCCGGTGCTGCACCCACTCAACGGAGCCCACCAGGCCGTACTCCTCGGCGCCCCAGCTGCAGAAGACAATGGAGCGGCGCGGCCGCCAGCCTGCGGACGGCCGGGCGTCAGGGGGCCGCGCCCGGGAGCGGCTCCCAGGAGTCGCCTGGGAGCGACCGGCGCCGGCGGCTGGCTCTGCCAGCGGCGTGCGCTCCCGGAGAGAGAGGGGGGGGGGGGGGAGGGAGGAGCGGAGCTCGGGGAGGCCGTCCCGCACGTCACCGCCCGGCCGCCAGTCGCGACCAGGCGTGCGCGCACACGGTGCCCGACCGGGTCAGCAATCCCTGGCCGTCGCGTCCCCAGCGTCAGACGTCGACCGATCGCCGTCGCCGCTGCAGCACACGCCAGTGTTCATCTCGATGTCTGTCCGCAGGCAGGTTGTCCCCAGCTAGCTCTACCAGCCCAGTCACCCCACAGCACTGTCAGAACTCACCACTTCAAAATATGCTCACGACTACGAGAGCTCAAAATCACACACATGAGGTCGGTAACTGTCCGCATAAGTACTCAAAAACTCACAATGCCCGGAAGCCAGAAGTTCAGGGCCTTCCTTGCCTCTATCAAACCTTCCCATCTGTGCTGACAGGCTGGCCTTTCACGATCACTCTGCCGGCGGACCCTCCTCATCTGCCTCCGTCCCCGGACGGCCCCTCACCCGTGTCCTTGCGCAGGTTGGCAAGCACGCGGCTGAGCTCCAGCATGGCGGCCGTGCCGGAGGATGGGTCGATGGCGCCGAAGATCCACGCGTCGCGATGGTTGCCCACCAACACGTACCGGTCTGTCGGGAGGGACACGCTACAAAGGCCGGGAGACACGCTGCGGAGGCCGGCAGAGGCCGGGAGACAAGCTACATGGGTCGAGGAGACACCCTACAAAGACCGGGAAGTCAATGTACATAACCCACGGGAGTCACGCTACTGGGCTCTACAAGGACTGGAGAGACACGCTACAGGGGCCGCCCCGCGCCTCCCCAACCGTCCAGCCAGCCAGTCAGTCCACCCCACCACGGCCCCAGACAACACACGACTGTGCACAGCCGGTGGAAGTGTCCACAAAACACTCCAGCAGAGGCGACGCGTCCTGTCTACTTCCGTCCTCCCGGGCATCTGTCTGACATGCCACAGGTCCTAAGCCGCCGCTCACAAAAGGACTGAGCTTTCCGCGACAAATGCCATTGCCCGCCGCCGCGGTCGGGCCGGGGTCGCGCTGGTACGCCTGACCACCACCCACCGGGTTCCTCGTAGCCGCGCAGCGTGGCGATGACGTTGGTGGCGTTGGCACGTCGGTTGTGTGTGTGGATGTCAAGCTGGACCGTCCAGTCGGGCCGCGCCGGGCCAGGGCCCAGGCCGTAGGTCAGGTTCAGGCCGCCCACCCAGTCGGCCGGCGCCGCTGCTGTCGGCGGCATCAGCCTGCGCACAGGCGCACAGTGTCACGTCAGCCTGCGCACAGACGTACAGTGTCACATCAGCCTGCGCACAGGCGTAACAGCGTCACGTTAGCCTGCGCACGGGTATACAATGTCACGTCAGCCTGCGCACAGGTGCACAGTGTCACGTCGGCCTGCGCACAGACGCACAGTGTCATATTAGCCTGCGCACAGGCGTACAGTGTCACATCAGCCTGCGCACAGGCATACAGTGTCACACCAGACTGCGCGCAGGCGTACAGTGTCACGTCAGCCTGCGCACAGGCGCACAGTGTCACGTCGGCCTGCGCACAGACGCACAGTGTCATATTAGCCTGCGCACAGGCGTACAGTGTCACATCAGCCTGCGCACAGGCATACAGTGTCACACCAGACTGCGCGCAGGCGTACAGTGTCACGTCAGCCTGCGCACAGGCGCACAGTGTCACGTCGGCCTGCGCACAGACGCACAGTGTCATATTAGCCTGCGCACAGGCGTACAGTGTCACATCAGCCTGCGCACAGACGCACAGTGTCACGTCAGCCTGCGCACAGACGCACAGTGTCATATCAGCCTGCGCACAGGCGTACAGTGTCACATCAGCCTGCGCACAGGCGTACAGTGTCACATCAGCCTGCGCACAGGCGTACAGTGTCACATCAGCCTGCGCACAGGCGTACAGTGTCACATCAGCCTGCGCACAGGCGTACAGTGTCACATCAGCCTGCGCACAGACGCGCAGTGTCGTATGCGCCCCAACACAGGCGCACAGCACCACGACGAGACACGGACAAACGGCACGGCACAAGTCGGACCACAGCAGCACACCAGCTGGCTCTATCACATGGACTAGCCGTCCACGGGCCCAGGAGGGGGACGGTGGGGGACTCTTGTCTCTCCCTGCAGGCGCCAATGGCTGAAAACAGCCCGATGTGCATCGTTGAAGAAAACATATTGCCCAAAAGCCAGAACACTAAGCCGAGAATAAACAGCAAGCACAAGAGTAGACAGACAGCTGCGTCTGGCCACGGCCTCTGGAGGCATTATGGTTGCGATAGCCAAGGACCGCGGTGCGCTGCGATATCGGAATAAAAGGGAACTATGGAACCCAGAGTTTCCATGTAACGTCATAGGAGACGCATGTTTAAGGCAACTGGAGGGCACAACCCCGCACCCTGGCGCCGGCCTCACCGGAGCAGCTGGTAGGCGTCCTCGGCGCTGATTGGCTGCACGGGAATCCGGGGCAGGGTCGCTTCCGACTCGTTCAGCCGAAACGCGCCCTCTGTCGGCGACGAACGGCGCGTCAGCCACGGCCGCCAGTCGCAGTGGACAGGACGGCGAGAGACTGCTCCCCGCCGGGCGCGAGACGGCCCGGCGGGGAACAACGCTGGGGCGGCGCGTCCAGGGCGCGAGACGGCCGGGCGGGGAGCAGCACTGGGGCGGCGCGCACACGGGCAGCACGACGGAGCTTCAGTCTAGCGGGACCGCACCGGCACACGCCGCCGGGCCACCCAGACGCTCCTCGGCGGACGGCGCCTCCGTCGCGACATCGAATCGCGCGAGAGAAGACGGCCGGCGCGCCACCGTTTGTGTGCCGTGTCCGGACACAGATACAGAAGACACACCACGGACCGCCACAGACACGTGATATGTCCGGGGTTTGGGAGAAGCACGGCTCACGGTTCAAGCGTGGCCATCCGGCAGGGGTCCGTTTCAGTATTGGTAATGGAGCGTAAGTGGATCTTCGCCTGCGTCAATAAGACCCAATCTATACTCGCTATCGAGGCGTCAGTAAATCCCGCATAGGTAAGTGGATCCCCGCCCAGGTCGGTCCCGGGGAGCCAAAGGATCTCCATCCCGATCGGTATCGATGAGTCAGTGCAGTGCTTGGAGTCGGCGCCGCGGTGCGGGCGGCCCCTCACCGATGGACGGGTACAGCGGTGTGAGCGGGTCGCCGGTGCCGGAGAAGATGGTACCCAGCTGGGCGCCGCCGGCCGGCAGGTACACCGTGTCCGGGTAGACGGCGCCCAGGCCGTCCGGCGCTGAGTCGGCCGGGTCGCTGTACAAGATGAGGCCGGCGCAGCCCAGCTGCTCGCACATCGCCACCTGTCGCCACCCCGGACCAGCCGTCAGCACCGCAGCCGGGGCGCACACGCCCGCGGTCGGGGTGGCGCGGCGGCCCGCGGCGCCGCCGGATCCAGGTGCGGAATAGCGGTCGGGTACACAGGCCGGTATGCCTTTAAATCACCTGTGAGGAGTCGGAGCCGGATCGTGCCACAGTGCCGTGTGGCGACCTTGCTTGCGCCGGGCTGGGGTTGTTCGTGAACTTTGGGTCGTCGAGGGCTATGCAAAGGCAAACCGAACTGTGTTCTCGACATAGTGAATTTGGTTAGTTGAACACAAGCATAGTATCTTAGGTGGAATAGAGCCCATATCGACATGTCGACACAAAAAATCTTTTCGTGGATCCTGTTAGTTTGGCTGCTAGAATAAGCAGATCATTGCCTTTTTATAAGCAAGATAATAGAACTGATTCGTTCTCGAGTCAGTCATCAACGAACTATGAAAACGTCTGTCTTTTACTTAGCAAAAGAGTAGCTTATTTCTCCATGGAATCGCCGTCTGGTGTATCTCCCATATCCCATGACCTGTTCACACATAGCCTGCATAAAGGGGGGTAGAGCACCTCACAATGCGCATAAGTCGGCTGTCTGCCAGCGACGATAGCAATGCCGTTGCCAATATACAGCTGAAATACTAGTGGCTGACGAACCCTCAACTGCTGAAAAATCGTCGTCATTGCTCTTTCAGCTTCTTGTGGACACGGGCATTTTCATGTAGTAATCTGAGTCGTGCCCAAAGAAAAATGCGTGCACCATGGCCACCTCCCCCCCCCCCCACACACAGAAAAGCAAGGCACTGGCACACTTACTTCGTAGGGGGAAACCATCAACATTCACCAGCAAAGCAACAGAAGGATTACGTACATTTAAGTGCACGTCATTGGAAAGAAAGACGGGATTTATCTACTGCGATATGATACGCCACGGCTGCAGCATGAATGAGACTTATGCCTTTAATTATTTTTGATGAAAAAAAAAATTATCCCGAATGGTTTGTGTGGGTGACTTCGGATTCAGAGTACCTGCTAAGCATAGCTTGTTGCGTGTACCCCGAACCCACCATCCAAGCGTGCCGTCCAGTTCAACAGCTAATTTTGCCTCCGCCCTTTCGCCAGACAGGAATGCGGAGGGTTTTACGTGCCGCACAATGCTGCGACACGGCCGCCTCGGGTCTGGGTTGAACCTCGTTGACCAGTTGCCAGCAGGCCTTTCCATTTCAGTCGGGTTTAACAATGCGCCCACTCTGGGACTCGTACCCAGCGCCGCTAGATTACGAGTCCAGCATCTTTCCCCAAGACCACGGAGGCGGCCTTAGAATTAATGCTGATGAAATAAAAAAGTGAATGGGAATTCACGTTCAAAGCGTGGAAAGGAAACCGTGGTCTCCGTTTGAGAATGTATAGTAATGCCGCATTCTTCCTGCAAACAAAACTGAAGTTACAGTCAGCTGACTATGATCATTTGTATAAGAAACTAACCAACGTGGGGGCAAACATGATGGATAGAAGCAAGAAATACATGGGGTTCTTGTTTTTCAGCATGACAAGCAAACCGTCTTTCCGAGGACAAAAGCGACCTTCACTGTACCAGGAGGCACAGGTTGAACGACGATATTTAGCAAATGCTGGCTACATTGTCAAAACTCCAAGATAAGTTTTGAACAGATAACAAATGTCTTCTTGATACAATTACTCGACAAATATGTACTGGTATACTGTCTGCATTGTCAGCACAAGAGCTCTAAACTGACGATAAAGAATGATCTTTGGCATACCAATTATTGTATGTTCACCGCAAAATAAGACAAGTCAGAATGGAAACAAGCTTTCGCCTTCTGGCCATTAGTAAATCAGTCCATTAACAATGATCTCGTTCAGCTACTATTCTTTAATTCGTGTTTTAGAAATGCCTGGTTTCAGTTATCATCATAATCAAAACATCACTTTCAAGCAAGACGCTGTATTTTTCTTGTGCGGTCATATCAATCGTTTGTCCGGCCCGATAGTTCAGTTGGTTAGGGCGCCTGCATTCTAATTCACCGCCCATGATCGGATGGGCTGTACTCGCTTAAGGCACTTGCTTTTTGCCCCTGACTGGGATGGCCCGCGGCCGCTAGCAGCGGTCGCGCTTAAGGTCAGGTGACGTCAGATGGTAGGGCGGACCGTGCTCAGCATCGCGGAACGTTCAGCTTTTTCCATAAAGTTCTTCCGTTGGCCCGAAATTTTACCATGTAGATACCTTGGTCAGGGCTCAAACCACAAGGATGCTTAGAGTGGGTGTTGATCCAGGAAACATTTAAAAACAAAAGCCTTCGCCACTGCAAAGCGATATCTTCAAACACGTACCTTATTTCCTCGGAATATTTTCCCGTATCTTGCGATGACGATCAAATCCTTGACAGTGATATTCAAGGACGCCAGAAGAAGGAAATCCTCTTCACGTCCATAATTGGCATAGACGATCTTGGCCTAAAGGAATGAGCTGATTACTGTCTGTCGATATAACATCAAAACCAGACTATCAGACTTCTGTCTTCATCTAGTGCAAACAGGCACGCGACACAATTATTGCAATCGTTGACGGAGAAGCAACAGCGCGCACGAAGGCTGAGGAGACCAGTTGGCCTGGCCCTATGGACATGTGACCGCAGAATGGCAACTTATCCAGCCGTCACAGCGGCAGAACGAGACGGCAGAACGTGCTGGCGTCAAACGTAGCGAGCTTGAGCCTCATGTTTACATGCAACTGCTTAGATCACTAACGTCACCACTCGTGGAAGAAATCCGGGACAGCAAAAGCCGCCAGTGGTGAGAACCGAACCCCAGACACATCGGTCCACGGCTAGCCGCTTCATACCGTTCGGCTACGCACGCACCTCGACCTTGCCGGTGGCCGAGTAGGCGTTGAAGTTCTGCGGCACGGTCGGGTCGCTCTCCTCAGGTGCGCGCACTGGTGGCTGCCGGTGGCGGGCCGTAAACACGGCGCTGCCCGACCCGTCCAGCACGCGCACCTGCCGGCCACGGCCTCGGCGTCAAGGTCAACGGCACATGGGTCCGTGCGGGGACACGGCCTCACCGGCAGGGACCGGAGCAGGGGCCGGGGCAGGGCCGCAGGGTCCGTGCAAGGACACAGACTCACCGGCAAGGGCCGGAGAGGACGCCGGACCAGGGGCCGGAACAGGAGGCGGAGCAGGGCCGCAGTGTCGCTTCGCGGGTCTGAGGGGCTTGCCGAGGATAACGGGGACTAGACTACGTAGTGGTTTGACCTCTACACAGGCGGGAGATGGCCAAGGTCACCGGGACGGCGCGCGGGGGAAACCCGCACACCACCCGCTCGCCCGCCGGTGCGAGTCGTGAATACCAAGCGGCGATGGCAGGACGGGGGGGGGGGGGGGGGCTCACCAGGTTAGCCTTCTGCTCGTCCGGGTATGAGAGCAGCACTTCGTACGGCAACACCTCCACCTTGTCCAGGCCCTGGTCACGCCATGTGTCGGCCACGTACGCGGCCAGCCGGTCGTTCTCGGGCGTGCCGGCCAGGTGCGGTCGCCGGGTCAGCTCCCTGGGGTCGCGGGTCACGGGTCACGGACGGAGGCAGGGGTGGTGCGGCGGCGGGCGCCAACAGAGCGTGGTTCAGGGCGTCGGGCAAGCTGGTGCTCGCTAGCGTATCTTCGCCAGAGCGCAAAGAATTCTGATCTATTTCAAACGGCCAACGCGCACTGCACAGTGACCGATTTGACCAATGACATTGTCGAGCAGTAACACTTCTGCAAGCTGTAATAATTTGCTATCCAACCTGACCTTTATCAACACACACTCGTAACAGCCTGTTTACCCTCAACTGAGTAAGTGTAACACTCAAAAAAGACTTAACCAAGATCACAGCATTAGGCAAATTTCACGTGGCGTGGTCGATTTATGGGGGGCACACGGAGATTAACGACGAAATTAGCAGGCTAGTAACTGCAAAAATGTCCATTTCAGCACACAGGCAGACCCAGCCGCCGGTTCGGATCAGCACACAGCCAGATCCAGCCGCATCGTCGCGCCGCGCCGCGCCGGTGAGACGGGACACATGCACGCATCCGGCGATGCCAGCTGTAGCCCTGCCGACCTCACCGCAAGCAGAGACACACCGAACGCACCCAGGCATGCGCGGAGTATTCGTGCGGGGGCAAGACAGCAGCAACAAGGCATGCGTGAGCACGCGCGCCGAACACGGAGCAAGACCGTCAAGTGGGCCAGAAGAACCGGTCGGGATCGGAACAGGTCCGACAAGGCTGGGCCTAGGCTCGGTGGCAGCGTGCTCAGCGTCGCCCGGAGTCCCCGGCCGCATTCGGGACCGGCGCAGCGCCAGCACAGCGGCGCCACCCGAGCTCCTTCCCTCCCCCCCCCCCCCCCCCCGAGTATCGTTCGTCCTCCGACAGAAACGAGCACCGATCACACAGTGAGCAAGACATCTCATTACAGTGGCCACGCTTTCGCGGCACAAGTTTGATTAAGTACCGCTGATGGTGGATCGCGACCTAGCAAACGCGTCTAAGCAGTGCTGGTCACTTTCTAATCTGTATTACAGGGCGAGGTTGGTCACGCCCCTCCGCACGGCGGGACGGCAACAACCGACAACTCTGCCGATTGTGGCCAACTACAGCTGCATCAGGAATCCGCAACACCACATGGTCCCGATCAGCCGCTCAATGAGTGATGCTCGAGACAAGCTCAAGCTTGCAATGAGCACTCCTGACGGCGGCAAGCAGACATAAACACCCTTCGGCCACGGCGGCAACAACCGCCTCGTTGCACGACTCAAACTACAAGTACCATCTAAGTTATGAAGTCGCTTTCCACATGGAAAAGTGAGCCGATTCAAATGGCGGCCAACGCCTCCATCGGAGAGACTAGTGGTCTGCACGCCCAAGCTCTGGAGCTGCGCCCTGCACCCGCCCGTGTTTGTCGAGAGCTTTCACATAACCCAGCCCAGCTCGCCAAGCTGAAGCCGCCCGAGGCCCGGGCACTGCGAGGGAAATCGCACGTCCTTCGCGTCGAGCCGCGCCGCGTGCCGGGGTGCAGACGGACCGACACACGACCACAGCCCGGCCCACCGGTTGCCGAGCATCCACCCCCAGCTGCGCACGACTCGAGCGGGGCAGGCGGCGGGCCGTGGTCACGCTTCAGGAGACCGGAGCGTGCCGGACATATCGCCACATCGCCGGGGCAGCACGTCAAGATCGCCAGGCTCATCCGCCCGACGCCCGAGGCCCGCGGCCAAGTCCAGGTCGTCAGCTGCCAAAGAGCAGTGTGCAGGAGCCGCCGCGTGCGAGATCGTCTGTGTAGACTTATCCTGGCGGCGTGCTGCCGGACGGCCGCATGCAGGATCCACGTAAATGGCGACGTTATCCTGGTGGAATGTCAGCTGTATACCCAACCAGCTGGGGGTCGAAACGCCAAGGGAGTAAGGTCAGCATGACCTGTGGGACCACGCTTCTACACAGGCACAAGGAACCAGCCACATACAAGTCTCCCTGCGGGTAGCATGCCCATTCTACATCGTCACAAAAACCACCCCAAAATCACGACCGAAACACCACCACTTCTGCGGCTTGTTATTTTGGCGCCAGCCTGGTGCCGGCGCGGTGCGAACGCAACCGCGGCTCCTGTGCCATCTCCATTGGCGCCGGTCCGCGAAGCGAGTGAGGTCAGTGACTCCGACTGAAAGCCACCCCACGGCCGGCGGAAAGCCGGCCACATGTGCTTTCATGAAAGTCGGTCACAGAGCCGCCGGCCGGCTGCTGGAGTCGCCTCCCATTCGCCCCAGCCGACAATCATTTACCGCTGCTGCATTGCATCACAGCGGCGAGGCGGCCGGCCGGCACACCCCGCCCCACCGCGGCGACGCCAGTGGCAACAGCGCGCTGTCGCAGATCGCGTCGTTTGCCTGGCCCGGCAGGCTTTCGCCGCGTCACCCCCGCTCAGACGTCGCTCGTCAGCTGTCAAACAGCTGGCGCCCGTCCTCTAAACGTCGGCTATTTACTTGCACATCGCCAGCGCCGGTAATCGTCCGCCACCCGCATGAACCTGGCAGATCACTGGGCGCTGCCCGTGGACCGACGCCCCCCCCCCCCCCTCTACCATTTCCCCGCACAGCTCGCCCCACCTGCCCTCCTGTATATAAACACCGTCTCGGGGCGCAGCGGGGGACGGCGCCGTTTGTTTGGCCCGCAGCCGGGCGGGTGTCATCCCAGCGGTGGGCAACACACCATCCGGCCGCCGGCTCCCGTTCCACTGATGGCGCTCAAAACATCGGCCGTTATGGCCGGCCATTAACGCCCCCGGTGTCGTGTATCGCGGCGCCGGCAGCACGGCTCAGGACATGTGATCGGCCCCCATGGCCACAGACACGTGCACCGCTGTATTCAGTTCGGAATACAACTGCAACCAAGGTGTGTCACTTTTCAAATAAGTACGGGAGCTCAGCCGGCGAGGATGACCTAACCCTTCACTCAAGACCCGATTTCTCCCGGATTCCAGAGAATTATCTTCGAGTTTTATATGTCAAGGATTGTTTTTAACCAGCCTGCGGCACGCTAACTGCTCATTTGTGACTTGTAATCCCCCCACCCGATTGTAAAATCCCGCGTGCACCACTGCTTAGCAATGCGTCAAGCTAGCAAAAAGGTCGGAGGAAAGGTAAAATAAACAGATTTCATACTTACAAAATTCCCGTATATAGGTGACAAGCCGTGCCGGCAGATGAATGTGATTAGCTACCTTTTACTTAAAAACTGCCGAATATTGGTGCATTGTCCCCAATCCACGTGTTGTTGCGCGATAACCTGTCATTAATTGCAGACTGACCTAGTGTATAAAGAAGTTAGAATGGAAAAAGCAGATAAACCTAAAGGATTCTGTGAGGCAGACAAAATGCACGTGAAAGCAGTAGTGATGTCTTCAGATAGACACCCGGTGTACCTGCATTTTAGAGAAGTGCGCTGCGGTTAATTGGCCCGGTATTCCTTTTTTCCCATGTCAACAGGAGAAAGTACTCGGAGGAATATTGCGGGCTCAAGACAGCACTGCGGGAGAGGGACTCGGGTCCCGAAAGCATATCAATTGGCCCCTGACGGCAGCTCAGCACGCTCGCCGCCATGCAGGGACAGCCGGGTCCACAGGTCCTCGCTCCTATGGCTGTTCCTGGAACAGGCGGACCACAACAGGGGAACACGTTCTTCTGCAGTCCGTGCAGCAGTCCCAGGCGAACATGGCCTGTGACGCACGTGTGACGTGTGAACTTCATATGTGGCTGCGCAGCAGACAGTGGGGGGCCCGAGTGTAACGCCTTGACCGAGTACGGGTCACTCGCCTCACCGGCAGTCGCACATCTCAGCACGGCACATCACCGACCTAAAATCTGCTCACACGGGCGTTTGTTTTTCAGGGCGTCGCACGCGAGTACATAGCTCGGGCTATATAAACTGTGAATGTGCCTACAAGTCATACTTGGCTGAGTGCGTCATACTTCTGCGCAGTTGTCTCTGCACCGGTAATTTGTTTTCGTGTCCTATCACCCGTCTGGTCACGCTGTGTAGTCTTTTAGGAAAGCGGGGCCTCATCAATTTGGGCTGCATGCTTCGATGTCTACTAGCACGCGACTTATTTTCGTCACATTTGTAAAAGACTGGCAGTGGCCTATCGATTGCGGATTTGTTGTATGCCTTAATATTCAAGGCGACTTATTTGGATCCTAGGTATGAGTTACATTGCACCGAGCAAGCCCACCTGGATCTGCGTTTGAACACTCTCGGGCAGGCATTACACGCGACACTTTTTCACAAGAGGTCACGCGCTTTCGACACAACACCGACGTGTTTAGAAAAGGCCCCCCCCCCCCAAAAAAAAAAAGGTTCAAGAGGCGACAAACTGCTTTCTGGAGCCCTCAGTTCCGAGAGGATTAAATACGGCTTCTGGGCCAGCGTGGCTTCAGACTGGGCACATTATGTAGTTTCGACGCCAAACGAGCCCAAGTCATTTCCAAAAAAGGAGCCATCGAGCAGCAGACGCTCCGGTGAGCGCTCGATCTCTGCTCTCTGAAATATGCATGGACGTCATGACCATGACCCTCGTGTTAAATGCTTCCTCTTAGTGCCTGAGAAATATCACCACCTTTGGCGTGTTTCTCGCGTGGTACTGTTTGACAGGCCCAGGACGCGTCTGCCTCTCACCACTGAAAAGCAATACGATGCGACATGCTGTGCTCACACTATAACCTATCTTGTCTCGTCTCGTCTTGATAGCTAACGTTTCAGCCTCTCGTCTTGTCTCATCTGCCTCGGCTCGCGTCGCGTCGGTCTCGTTGTCTCGTCTAGTATCTCGTCCGCCTCTTATCTCGTCTCGTTTGCTGTCCCGTCTCGTCTGTTTGCCTCGCGTCTCTGTGTCTCGTCAACTGTCGCGCCTCGTCTCATGTCTCGTCACAAGCAGGGGTTACGGTTCATCTACCACTGGCAAGGCGACAGATCGCCGTCCTTAAGGGCGAGGACCAGCAAGAGAAGTAATACAAGACCAGGCAGACCGACCGACGGGAGTCGTAAGACGCGGCTGGTTCGTGAGGTCAGGTGAGTGGGGTCAAGAATCCAGCAGACTCGCCGGCATCGGCCAGCGGCCGTATCTAGCGAGGCACACCAGCGACGTAAAGCGCGCCAAGACCGACGCACGCATGCGGACCAGACAGCCAGGAGCGGACGGCACGAGCGCAGGCAGGCCGGGCGGACAGGACCGGACAGTCGGCGCGCGCAGGTCGACCCGGGCGGAGCGTTACCTGAGGAACCGCGCCACCGAGGCGGCGTCCAGCTGCTCGGCGATGTAGCTGGCGGCCCTGCTATCGTCGCGGGGCGCGGCAGGCTCGTCCACCTCCCCCAGGAAGGCGAACCGACCGAGCAGCACGCCTTCGGCACGGGGCGGACGGGCGCGGTTGTACAGCGGTGCACGCGTCACGTTCGCGTGCTGCTCACGCTACGGGCGCAGGGCGGCACCGCCAACACGCGCCAAAGGGGTGTGGGGCCCATGCACTGGCTGGCCTCGGAGAGCTGGCATGAGAAAGTATAGACGGGCGCAGACGGCGGCAGATACAGCAGACACGAGCAGCCGACACTCGACTGCAGACACAGGAGAGGTAGATATAGCGAAAACGAACGGTCGACACCGGGCGGCAGACACAGGCGATGTAGATATAGCAGACACGACTGACCGCCACTGAGCCGCAGACACAGGCGAGGTAGATATGGCAGACACGAACGGAAGATACCGGGTAGCAGATACCGACAAGGTGGACATGCCAGATACGAAAGTTGGACACTGGACAGCACACATGGGCGAGGCCAATCCGGCAGACAAAGACGATCCGCATGTAGCAGACAGAAACGGCAGTCAACAAACATCAGACACACACAGGCGCCAAAGGCTTGCGGACTCACACGAGTCAGACATCAGACACAAACAGTGAACACCGGGAAGAAAGCAGACGGAAACGAGACAAGAAATGACGTTTTGGGAGGTGCGCGTTCACTGGCAGGTGGCCAGCGGCAGTGCACCGGAGGCGGCGATCACTGACGTCAGATTAAATCGAGACACGGGCTGCTGCTGGCGGACGCCAGCGTTGTTTGATGCGGCCGCAGACCTCACGCGCCCCGAGAATGACTACGGAGACCCCTCGGTGAGCGGCAACTCCACAGAATGGAGTTCACCAGAGCTGCTACCGCTGCGCTGGCCGGCTATGCGGTGCGCTCTGCCGCCGGTGGTTTACCATCGCCCACAGTTTTAGTGCGAGACGCCCACCTGGTGGCGGTGTACTGCGCTGGTTGGCTATGCGGTACGCTCTGCCGTCGGTGGTTTACCACCGCCCGCAGTTTTAGTACGAGACGCCCACCTGGTGGCGGTGTACCAATTATCGGCCGGGTGTCCGTACGCAGCCCCCGGCGGCCAAGACAAATATACAGTGCGGGTGTCGAGGGATCGAAGCGGCACACCTTGTCCTCACCACGCAGCCAGCCGACTAATGGATGACGCAGGTGCCGACGAAAAGACAAAACGAAAACCGGCCAGAAGACGCAGGGAGCCACCAGAACCGCAGCAAGATGAAGGGAGCTGCCGCGAAACCCGGATAACGTCTTTCCGTCTGGCATGCCGAAGCGGCATTTTCAGAATTGCCAGCTGGAAAATGTGTGGCAAAGGTAGTTCTAAGCACTCGCGACGCATATTGTCATGTCTGTGTGTTAGTTCGACCCAGGTTCCCCGGCTTCGCTATCCTCCGCAGCATGGCGGTGGGTGAGGAGGGTGGCATAGAAGTGGGGTGGGAAGATACGACTATACGTAAATACACATTAGCTCCAATGGTTGGCCCGTCAAATCTGGTCAAATTACATTTAATACGGTATTTGCCGCAGTTACGTATTTTGCTCGCACCCACGGAGTAAAACTACTGTAAGCCAGTGCATGGCCATAAATGAATTACAAGTGGTCATGGGAGCCCGTTTCAAATAATTACACGACCTTTCATGACATTGACCTTACATGATCATGCCCATACATTTGTTATGCAAGACTGTGATATTGCCACACTCTGAAAGGCACTCCTGAAGATAAACATAAGTTTGATCCTAATTCCCCCAAGTTCACAACGAAAACTTCGGCGCACTTCAATCGTGGCGCAACAGGTTTGGGAGTTTTTATGACGCATATTTTGCGCGTGAGCTGAGGTACCGCTGACCTTGAATGGCCCCGAATGAAGGCCACCAGCATTGCTGAGGTCCACGACGTCACAACTGAACACCTTCAGAGAAGCGGCACAGGAAGATCTGGCGAACACTGAGCCAGTAACGCATCGCGGTGCGGCCATTTTCCACATTCTGCAGCACGGACGTTCGCACGCATTCGAGAATAAACCAGGCCAGTTTGAGCGCGAAACAAGGGTACAGAGCTGCATCGATCCCAGCATGACAAAACTTTAAAAGCAGCAGCCATCACCGAGGTGGTGCAGCCGGCACGAGTGCTTTGGTTCAAGCCTGGCGTCCTCCGGTTTCTTTTGGGTCGGTTCCCACTCACGAGATAGCAACGACTGAGGACTGGTCGCCATGCCACGGGACAAACGCTGCGCCAACCAGTGGTCGCGGAATTCGGGTTCGCGACGCGGCCTGCCTTTAAATAGACGCTCCGGTCCAGCGGCCCGCCCCGCGGCGTCCGGACGTGCTCTACGCCGCTGCCCGGGCATCTCTCCTTCCATCGATCACGACGCGAGGACAACACCATAAAGCTGAGCTGTTTCGAACCAATAAAGGGCCGCACCCGATGGGAGTTTAAAACGCCGTTTACCGTAGCTTCGCTTTATTAGGCCGGGTAATGGCGGGAGGCCGAATTGTCCTCCAGTGCCGAGTGTCTGACAGGGCCCTCGGGGTCACCCAGCGCGCTGGCTGAGCCAGGGGGTAAATAACAGGCGACCAGGGGACCGGGGCGAGCCTACACCTGACACCGCCGGTAAAATTGGAAAACGTACTTTGATACGGCCTGGCCACGTCACGAAATATATGAATCTATGGAAGATACGTCGCCCACTGGCTTATTCACGTCTGTGGCGGAAGCCGAGGTCTTCGCAAATCGCCCTGCTTTTGTGGCTACGCCATATGCTGTAAGAAGCGCACAACACAAGCGGCTTCATTCACCATGCACCACCACACTGAAGGCACACTCGCTGGGCCGACATCCGCATCACACAGACGGCGGGGGAAACGGTCAAACGGGGGCCGGACGGGACCGGAGGAAGGCGAGGAAGGGTCAAACGGAGGCCGAACGGGACCAGGGGAAGGCGAGGAAGGGTCAAACGAAGGCCGAACGGGACCGGAGGAAGGCGAGGAAGGGTCAAACGGGGACCGGACGGAGTCAGAGGAGGGCGGGGAAGGGTCAAACTGGGACCGGATGGGACCAGACAAGGGCGAGGAAGGGTCAAATGGCGACCAGACGGGGATGGAGGAGACCGAGTAACTCAACGGCAGGTTAATACCTGACTCCGCAGGTCAGAGGTAAACACAGACCCACAGCGGTGAAGACATTGGGTGTCGTACAGAGGGCCACCTTTGAGACCATCGGGTCACACAAGTATTGGAAAAGGGTATGGCGGAAGACACCAGGTCATGCCAGACAGCGCAGTAGCATGCCAGAAATCGGCACAAACTAAACCGTCGATAAGAGGACACAACAGAGCAGCAAAAGTTGCTGCAGATCAGCACCAGTCACCACAGAACGCAGCATACAGCACGTCAGTATTCACCACGCACCACAAAACACCTGACACCATGGGATGCAAGGTCGACGAGACGTCATAGACCGACAAGTATCAAGTCACTAGTTGGGGACGGACGAGAACAAATCGCACTGTCCACGAGCCAATGCCGGGAGATCTCGCAGCGCCCTCCTATCCTGCGGCACGTATCCAAAGATGCTGTCCAGCACATTAGCACACCAATCGGCCCAAGCCATGATACTACAGGGAGACAAAGTGACAGGCGGCCGCGAAGACGGCGGGGAGACGGTGGAAAGACAGCGGGAAGACGGCGGGGCGGACGGGGTGGACGGGACGGCGGCGCGGAAGGGGGACGGCCGTGGAGCCGGAGAGGTGGTGGTGAAACAGATGGTGCGATCGAGCGGGCGAGGAGCGGGGAAGGCGGCAGGCACTTCCGCTGAGGGAGGCTGCCTACATCAGGCGAAGGACGCGGCGGCGGGACGCCAGCGCACACCTGCGATGAAGAAGGCGATGGAGGCGGCCAACACGGCCGACCAGAGCAGCTTGCGCGGCACCATTCCGGGCGACATCGTGGCCGAACTGAGCCGGCCGCCGACGTACGTGAGCTCGCGCTGCATCAGGCCGGTGCCGGGCGGTCACGTGACGGCGACAGTGGCGCCAGCTGCCGGCGCCGCGCCCAACTGCGCCCGTCACCGCAGCGACTGCGAACGCCAGGAGCGCAGCGCGCCTGCTTCAGGACGTCTGTCCAGGGACGCCGGCGCTGTGAGGCGGCTGTCCGCTTTATGCCCATCATTTAAAGTCGCGTCCATATGCCAACGCCACAGGTCACGACCAATGAAGTGAAGCCTCGCGAAAAACTAAACAGCAGCCGGAAATTTGAAAGTTCGAACGAACACTATTTTTCTATCGGTACTTTCTGATCCCACTTGCACCTCTTCTGGACAGTATCCAGGAATGAACATCGGCCATTCCTTTGGAATATTGAATTATTTTGTCACCAATGCCGCTGAATAGCTGTTGGCAGGTATGGTAGGACAGGACGCGTAGGACAGGACAGGTAGGCAGGACGCGCGCGTATTCCTTCGGCTGCCAAATGCAATCTTGTTCGCAGCCGCGCTCGTCCTTCCATCAGCAGGAAGCGAAAGCCCACCTGGGAACGCTGGTTTGGCCTGCCGTTCCCGCTGGCCAGGCCCATGCTAGATGTCCCATTACAAAGTGGGCACAGCCCACACTGCTCACAAACTTAAAAAGGCATTCGTGCGGCAAACAAACTATTGAACACTTATGCGGAAGAGCTGCGTCTTGCCACTTACGTGCAGTTCGATTACGTAAGCTTACGTTAACGCTCTCTGTTAGGTCAGTCCAGGTCACGATGATTGGATTAAGTGAGGTTCCGACGTGCCTCCAGGGATCAGTCCGTGCCGAAGATGGATCCAGCAGAAAACCCTGAAGAGGTTAATCCCGACCACCGTGAGATCTCCCGAAAACCGAGCACATTTATGGCTTTCCGCGCGTTGGGAGGGCTCATGCCCTGTTGCCCCGTCGACCATCCCTGTGGCATGCCTCTTACACTGGCGGCACCCCTGTCCGTAGCCCCGCGCGACCCCTTCCTTTTGAGTCTCAGGTGCCGAGTGCGTCGTAAAGCCAGAATGCCAGAGCCAGACGCACACTTGTATGGTATAAACGTGGTCTTCCAGGCGGACAGTTATTCTCGCACCCAGGTTATGGTTAAGTTTCCCCCGCCTCTTCCGGCCCCCGGCTCACACAAAACTGCATAGTTCCGAAGTGGCTAAAATGGCAGCGAATCCAACTTCATAAGATTGTTAGGTTTATTTCTTCATATAAATAAAATCACAAAATCATTAATACGGCCCTCGAGACATCACAATGGGAACCCGAGCCGTCCCAACAGATTCCTTGAGACTAAAACAGGTCCCTTATAGAAATGGAGTGAACCCACTTGGATGAAAGGACCCCTATGCCCTCACCCCGCGGGCAAATCCTGGCCACGCCACTGCACATGGCCACCACAGGCGTAGGTTGCCAACGCACCAAGAAATCACACAATCCACAATACATTTCGACAAACCAGGCGTACTTTGATAGCAGCCGGCGAGCTCCTTATGGTCGGCTGCATCCGCCACTAGCTCTTCCCTTGGAAATAACCATCTGTCTCTCTGCCAGGAGGCGTCGCTTCTGTGGGGAAACTCGTCCATATCAGTCTTAGAGGCATGTGGACCCAAGCCTCTCACCCGCGCCCGGTGTGAAATTTCTGAGAGGGATTCTCCGCGCGAATGCGGACAGTGCTGTCATCTCTCGGATGCATCGTGAACTCCAAATATGAACTCACAAATAGTGAAACAGCCCCTGGTGTGCTTGCCAGTCGTTGTTCAGAAGGCATGGGACTTCAAATTAGTTTTATCACATGATAAGGCATGAGAAAGTCGGAAATTGCAACAGTGAACAAACCGCAAGACCAATAAGGCCAACAAAATTATTCATCCATGCATGCCGAGCTAGAATCTACACGATATGGATCATCAATCAAGCTGATGAGGGCGATACTGTGAGTTCTTTGCGCCACTTTCCTGACACCAATTATGCAGAATTTGGCAATGTGCAACAGACAATAAAAGTACATTTCATCTTGTGACGAGGCCGCAGTGACCTGTGTGCCCGGTCCACACGTGGTCCAGGTCAGGTGGCTGCGTCCGGACCTATCATACCTTCCATTGACTCTTAAGGTTAGCAGCGCACCCTTACCACCATGCAACACCACGCACCCTTGGGCCAACCACATTCGGAGTCCGACGCGTTCAAAAAGCAACACGCGTACATGTTTGTTGTAATCCAGTCCACAACTTGTTATCGGTAGTGAGTTTTGTTTTAACTCAGCTGTCCGTTTTCCCTCATTTTCCCGTCCCTTATTTGTTTTCAGACACCTTTCTGAGATTATAGTTTGTGTTACATCGACAGGTTGCCGAAAACAGGTACACGTCACCACCTAACGCCCCGTGTGATCGCTGTCGATGTTGTTGGTAAAAACATTTAATCAAGACAACCACGGCTGCTTTGGCACCACTCCCAGCGAAGGTCTAGCTTGGTCAACAATGCAACAGCGCGATCTTTACCAGCTAACCCTCCCACACTGGCTGTGTCCGGCTGCTGGTCGAACGAGCAGTCGGAGCGGTCCCGCACATCCCCTCCCCCTCCTCACTCAAACCCTGTCGTCATCAGAAAGTCACCTGCTCGATATTCTCCAGGAAATTTAGGACGTCCCCGGCGCGCGACGAAACACGCCACAACCGCGTCACAAAGCACACCGCTATCGTATCACAAACCACGCCCCGTCACGCAGCACGACCCGCTGGGTCCACGAGCACGCGTCAGGAGGGTCGCGGAGCACAGCCGGGTAACGGAGCACGGCGCGCCAGGTACGGGAGCACGGCGCGGCCGGCGGGCGGCGGCCGACAGAACAGTCCGGCGCCGCCGAGCGCGGCGGCGGGCACGGGGAGGGGTTCGGCGCGAGGGCGAGAGGCCTGCGGGAGCCGCGGCGGCGTCAGAGGCGGCCGCTGTTGTTGTTGGCCGGCCGGCGGCGGCGGGCGGAGCACGCGGCCGCGCGCCGCTCGGCGCCCGACTGGCAGCACCTGTGTCGCGCCGCTGTCAACACTTGCCTCGCAAACCTGGCACCCACTGTATCGTGGAGTTGGCCTCGCTCGTGTCCCAGGCGTCGTGAAGGTGTCAACCATTGTGTCGGCGAGTTGGCAGCAATGGTGTCGGCGAGTTGGCAGCAGTGGTTTCGGCAAGTTGGCAGTGACAGTGATGGCGTCGGCGAGTTGGCGGCAAATGTGTCGAGGAGACGGCAGCACTTGTGTCGGGGAGACGGCAGCGCCTGTGTCGGGGAGACGGCAGCGCCTGTGTCGCGGACTGGCAGCGCCTGTGTCGGGGAGACGGTAGCACTTGTGTCGGGGAGACGGTAGCACTTGTGTCGGGGAGACGAAGCGTTTGTGTCGGGGAGACAGCAGCGCCTCTGTCGCGGATTGGCAGCAGTTTTGTCGCGGAGGCGGTCACGAGTGCGTCGAGGAGATGGCAGACATCGTATCGGAACCTGGCAAAGATTGCGTCGGGGAGGTGGAATCACTGAGGTCGGCCTATCGCTGCCAGTCAGCACGGGAGCCGAGCAGAGTGGTGGCAATCGTGTCAGGCAGGTCGCAACACATGCGTCGGAAAAATGCCAAGGAAAAGGGAAAACACCAATAAAATAACGACGAGAAGGCACAACTGATTGTAGCACCTCAGTCAAGGAAACTTTTGGAACATTTGCAACACCCACCCTACAAACAAAGCGAGCTCATGGTGTAGGCTATTTGATCTTCGACCGAGCCGTGACACACGCCGAGCGCGCCATCTCGGCTCCCCGAGCCGGCGGCCGGCTATTCATCCGTCCGCGCGGATTCGCGGAAGCGCTCCGATGACGGCTGCTAGTGAGCGAGAGGTTGCCGCCTTGCCTTGGCAACGTGCGCTTTTATACACCTAATCACTAACGCATGTCTGTGCATGCGTGCGGTGCTGCCTCCGCTGTCTGACACAGCAGCTGAAGCGCGGCAGCAGCTGCTGTTCATGGGCATGACTCTCAGGCTGGACCCGTCCCGCGCCCGGAGCGAGCTCCTGCAGACCACCGCCCAACGACAGCCGCCCGCCCCTCACAGCGCCGGTCGGACCGGCCGGGTCGACATGGCGGCGCCGCTGCTTGTTCCACAGGCCATCAGGAGCCAGGAGGTGTTCCGACCGGCACGCCGGACGACGGTGGCGCCACCCCGGCTCAGCGGAGATGCCGGGGACCCCGGCCGGGCCCGGTCACCCCACAGCCTCAATTAACGGAAGGTCGGGCGGATCCACTCACTGAACAGCAGAGGAGCACTGCGAACTGTAGCTCAAATATTCCCAGCCCTTCTCGCAGCTGGAATGCCTCGCCCATGACAAGGCTGAAACGAATTTTCTCTAGCTCACCGGGCTATTTTCGGATTTCTAGATCCTGCCCAGAGCAATCGCTTCTACCTAGTTCCGACCCCCCCCCCCCCCCTTCCTCTCGCGCCACCGGTATAGTTTGGAGCGCTTTTTGGTCCCCTTAGGCTGTTCTAATGCCAGTGGTGGCCGTTCTGTCCCATGATTTCCATTTGAAATAGTTAACTCACGACAATGGTAGACGCCCTACGAGTACATGGCAGTAGTAAAAGCAAGCGTCCGGTGCTTCAACGGCGTTCGCCCCCTCTGAGGGGGGAGGGAGAAGGGAAGACGAATGACCTCCAAGCACGCTCCTTCGTGTAAGCCACTGGCCTGTGGCACACCTGTGCTGACCGACAGCTCTTGTTGGTGTCTCTTGAACCGCCGCAGGAGGAAATAGGGTTTTGTGAGGCTCAGTCTAAAACTTTTTAACATGACAACAGTTCACCTCAAGTCTTCATTTTTCACCGCATTGTCCCGATTTTCTGGGAAGATTGTTTCTCCACTATCCACAAGAAAGTTAAAGTCATATCATGCCATAGAATAACATGTATGCTGAATTATCCCCTGGCACCTTCCATCACGTCCATCCTCACAAGCCTGACAAGACTCAGTGTTAAACGCAATGGCACGCGACGTCTGGACAATACATACCGGTCATCCCCGGAAAAACGAGCGACAGTCGCCTTGTAGTGTCCTGTCAGTTTCAACACGGACATCGCGGTACACGTCCGGACGTTCAGATGCGGATACTGCCCGTTCAAAGGTACCCGACGTCGACGATGGCGTCCAAATAGCTCGATAACCTGCGCGATCTTAGCTCACAGTTGGAAGTAAGAGCAGTTCGTAACCGACACATCAGCCGTAGCTGCGCGTACTGTTGAGACAACAAACAACAAAACGAACTAAAACAACAGCCAGTTACGGCAAGACTGCTCCACCACCGCCTCTCCAGTTATCTCCATTTCAGAGAACCAGCTATCGCGTTCAACTTGGGTCCGCACCACTCGACCAATGATATGCGGTTTCGCTAGCCGCTATCAGCCTGGGGACCCCATGATCCGACGACATAAAATTCAAAATCGCTGATAAAATAGTATGATGAGAGTCGAAAATTAGGGTTGCTTTTGAAAGTCAGACCACTCACAAAGTAAGCTAGACTGCGCTTCGATCGCAAAACATGGCCAACGCTTGTCATCATCTTACCAATTACGACAGGGGTGAGCTCCCGTAAATTTCGCAGACAAAAAAATGTACAAAAATGAGTCCTCGTTATAATTTTGGCGCCAAAGTCCCCGGTAAGGCCGCAAAGGTCGTTCGAATGAAGCCTTAACACATTAAGGTGTCGAAGCTTGCCTTGCTCAGCGGGTCAAATTGGACCGCTTTGCTAGCGTTTCAGGGTGCCGACCAAACACAGTATTATTTCAAGCAGCGCCGTTCGAAACTTCGGAAAACCCACGGAAACGGAGCTTTCTGACAGCATCGGCCACCGAACGGCATCTCACGGGCCGGTGGATAAACAAAACCATGGCCTCCACGGTACTCGTTGGTGTTCCAACAGAACGCATGTCCAGGTCGGCAGGCCATACGAACCCAGCCAATTGTCTCACCAGAAAGGACCTACGCGGGTTGACATGGCGGTGCCGTACACGCGACCTACGCTGACCTACGGGGGTACACCGGGTTGACGTGGCGGCGCCGCTGCGTCTTCCACAGACCATCAGGAGCCAGGAGGTGTTCCGACCGGCACGCCGGACGACTGTAGCGCCACCCCGGCTCAGCGGACATGCCGTCACATGTCTCACCAGAAAAGGTACATGCGCCCGCAGTTCTACGCACAATCTCGCCATCCCAATCGCAACGCCGATCCCTGAGCAGACCGCACGCCTGTGGCCACCCTAGGCCAGTCCACAGCAGGCGGCGAGACCGGCCGGGTCCGCGGGGGTCGGACCGGTGTGTCAGAGCAGGGCGCCAGGCCTCGCCGCCGGCGCGCGCCCCTCACCGTCCGCGGCGTCCGGAACTCATCGCGCGACACCGCCGGCTCTAAACCCCGCACGGCACTCTTGTTCGAGGAGCCCAGAGAAGCCCTCCCGTCGCTTGAAGAACTGGTCCAGCGACGGACGGCGCGATGCCTGCCCAGCCCACTCCATCGCCCGCAGCTCTCGATCCCTTGTCCAGCTCTGTCATTTGTCACGTCAGAACTCGTGTGACCACGACAGATCCGTTCAGACCCATAGGACTACGGATGATGGGCGAGCGGTGGGACAACACCACAGTTCTGCCGAGTTATCACCGGCACCGAGTCCTGCCCAGCACAGAGGCCCGATCTCGGCGTGTGTGTGGGGTGGAGTGGGGTGGGGGAGGGGTGCCCGATCGACACTCCAAACCAAGGCGACTTGGCTTGGAATGCCGGTTGCAAAACCCTGACGGCCGCGGCATGCTCCAGGTGAAGAAGGCGTGGCGAGGATGCGACATGAAGCAAAAATCGAGGTAGGAAGGGTGAAAATGTGTGGCTCCTGAGCCAAAGCGACCAAAAGGCGGAAGTCAACGCACCAGCGCGACTAGTTTAGCAACGAAAAAAAGTTTATCAGCGAACTTCTCTGGGAATGGCGAAACTGAGCCTATCCCAGGCGGGAGAAGCGCTCGGCGTCCTCCCGGTGGCAGCATATGTTTGGTTATGCGACGTTCACGTTCGATCTGGAAAGCGCATCACATGTCGCATCAACACGAAAAAGCAGCGTCATCCCTGCCCGGCCTGAAGCAACCCGGCCTTGCACACCCTAGCACCGGCCTCACAGCCGCCGGCCGGCCCGTCCACCACCTGCCAAGCCGCGCGCTTCCCAGCGCCACCACCAGCCGGCGCTGGCGTCGCGCCGGACCCACCTGAGCGTCTGGGCGATGTTCTCCGGCCGGACGTCGCTCATCAGTCGCTGGCGCACGTGGCGCGAGCCCATCAGCCAGACGCGGGAGTGGGCGCACGGCGCCTCCAGCGACAGGAAGAGGCCGTAGGCCATAGTGAAGCCCACCACCAGGCCGATGGTGCCGGCAAACATGACGCCGGAGCAGCAGTACGCCCACCGGCGCGGCTGCACGGGCCTGTGACGAGCCGGCAGGGGTCGTCACAGCGAGAAGGCTGGACGCGACTGCGTGAAAAGGACAGGAGTCGCCCCAGGGGTGGCGGTGCCAGGCTTGGGGGAAACGCACAGGGGTCACAACAGCCGCCATTAGACGGGTCTCAGGGACGAAAAGGTGTCACAGCAGGAAGGCTGCACAGGTCTGAGGGCCGCCGGGGGTCACAGCTAGCGCCAATGTACGTGTCTGCGAATGACTTACAACGTGGTCGCAAGCAGAACCAATCTATGGTGGACGAGTGAGCTCAAACCATCATGCCCTCGCCAAATCGATAAAAAGCGTGGCCAGCTACATCCATCGTCAATACCAGTACATCACACGTTATCGCTTCATCTGTCCGCAAGAGTTCCGTGCGTCGCGTGTTTGCCAGTGTTCATCACCGAAGCCCAGCAGACAGCGTACCGGACAAAAGTCGCGCCGGCACATCACGCCCACACACGGTCGTCGCCAGCGGCGCGCGGCTCGACTCGCCTGTCGCGGATCTGCTTGAGCACGCTCTCCAGCGGGTGCAGCACCATCTCGTCCTCCTCGCTGGTCGAGCCGAAGTCCTCGGCCGACGAGCGTCGGTTGCGGTCCAGGCCATAGCCGCGCTGGCCCACCGGACGCAGCGGCACCCGCAGCCCGTTCGCCTCCTCATCCTCCGGGTAGATCATCAGCCGCTGCCGGACAGACCCGCCGGTCGGAGCGGGCGGGACACGATCGCCTATGGCTATCTCGGCGGCCATAAACCGCGATAAAGCACGCGCAGTCCGTACTGTATGCACAAGATTCCATCTACGCTAGGACAGAAGCCACCCGTAACGTACATTATAATTCAGAAATCGAGCATGGAATTTCACTGTCTCGCTATCTCGGTGGCCACAAGCCGCAGAAAGGCACGCACAGTCCGTACTGTATGCGCAAGATCTCATCCACGCTCGGAGAAAAAACTACCCGTAACGCACGTAGCAATTCAGAAAACGAGCGTGGTATCTCCCGTGGTAGAGGATCCTGTTAAATGCTGGGATCAGATGAGATGACCGAATGTAATGTCTCGTCTCTGTCATAGCGAGGAAAGTATCCCGCTGTGTTCTATGCTGATCCAGTGTAAGCCAACTAAGGCGCATATTTAGCCGCTCTGTTTACCACGAAGTCCGGCAACCCGTTCGAAAGGCTGCGATGTGCAGCTGGAAACGCGAGCATGACGTTACGAGGTGAACACTCCCTGACCAGCACATATACGCACCCCAGCGACAGCACTTGCCATGTCACCGATCGCACGTCAGTACTGTGCATACAGCCATCATGGATCGGTGGGTGTCTCACAAAACACCCGGGTCGGAACACCTGCGGGACCCGCGCCGTCCGGGTTAGTTGCGCGCCGACCCTGCTCGCATCGATCCAATCAAAAGCGGGGGGGGGGGGGGGGGGAGGGAGAGAAGTCCGTCTGCCGAGCGCACCACAAAGCACCGTCCTAGGTGCGCAGCTAAGCAGTGCGTGCGATCTGGCAATTTCACAGTACCCAGATCACAAACAATCTCGTCCTGTCATCCTCACGCGACGTTACGAGACCTAAGTATCGCCCCCCCCCCCCCCCCCGCGCGCGCCTCCATCGTCCGCGGCAGACCTTGGTCCAGGTGCCGTTGACAGACGGGTACATGGCGGACGAGGTCACGCAGACGGTGTCGAGCTCACGCGCCGCAGCGGCACCCCAGCGGCCACCGCACGGCAGCGGCCACGCCGGCAGCACTGTGGCCCGGTCAGCAGCGGGGTCAGTCAGCCCGGCACCGCGTCACCGCCTCGCATGTCATCGCTGTTGTCTGGTCGAGCCGCTGCTGCCGCCGCCGCCACCGCTGACTCGCAGGGCGGTGTCGGTGCGACGATGACCGGAAGAAAAACCAGGTTGGCCACTTGCGTTCCCAAGACGGAAAAGCGGTCTTTCCGAGCCCACAAAAGATCGCGTCACTTGCGGCTGCACCTCGCCATTCACTCCACGGCCGTCAGACCGCCGTGCCGGCACTGGACGGTCAGTAACGCGGCGCCGAACCGTCCCCGCGCCCGCTCCCCTGCGCCGCCGCCGCGTGACTCGGCGCCGGGAGCTGGCGCGTCGGCGGCCCGTCCGCCCGGCTAATGCCGCCGCCGCCTGGCGCCGCCCTGAAGGTGAGCGGAGCCCGGCGGCGGCGGCGGCGGCCAGGTGTGCGTCGGTCCCGACAGCTGCGCACGGCCGGCGGCCCTGTCACTCGGGCCGCCGTGAGCCGTCGGCCGGCACGCCCGGCCGGCTGAGACAAACAGCGAGCGGGAGGCAGGCCCACTCCGGGGCACTGGCAGCGCACAGCCGTCACCAGGCACGGACGGGGCCGGGGCCGAGGCTTGGGATGGTGTAGTCTGGGTAGGGACGGGACTGGCTCAGGCTTCTCACTACTTAAAATAGTCCCATCTAAAACATGACCCACCCTAGTTGGACTGGCCTGACCCAATCCAACAAGCCCTAGTTATAAGTAAGACCTGGCAATGTTCAGTCTTGCCTGGCCCGGCATGACCCGGCCTGGCCCATCTGGTCATGTCTAATGTTACATATTTGCATGGTTCACGAGCAGTAACCAATCTTTCCGGACAACACAGTGATAAAGAAGGCACCAGGTAGAATCAGCCTACTGTGGTGCCACCTTGGTTGCCATGCACACTACAAGCTTCAGTTTCCTTTGATAGACATGTGAATGAGGTGCATTAAAGGCACCCAAAGACATCAACAGCATTACTGCTTATTGCAAAGGGCACTCTCTGACACTCATAATGAGATGTTTTCATACAGGACTCTACCCAAACAGGAGCAGGGAAGCTGTCAGCAAAACCCCCAATGCTTGCATGTGGGAGCAGGTGTGCTGGCAGAATGGCAATTCTACCTGCTTGCTATGCTGGATTAGGACCTCCCCAACCTACCAGGCAGAGGGTGGGGCTGGGGCTCAAACATCATCTCATCTCATCTCAGCTCAACATCATCAGAGGCATCCTACAAGGATGCCAGGACATGGATGAACTCTGGAAGGATGCAGGGACCAACACACTTCATCTTTCATTAGCCATCTACCTGATCAAGTGTCAATCAAGATGTTCACTGTTTACCCTAAGGTGTACTGTCAGGTTCCCAGGCTGCTGACTGTGCCTCTACAGGTCAACATCCATGCCCTGCTCAAGTGGTAGCCACTGGCTGGTGGCCACCTGCCACCTGGTAGCATACAGCATGAACCAGGTCCCTTAGCGAGCCTCACCTGTAATCCACATCACAGCTTCAACTGAAGGCCACTGACTTATTGATGCACAGAAATTGCATCCCCAGTCCCCAAAACAGATCTCAGAATTTTCATGGATTACAGATGTAAGCGCCTCACGTAGATGCTGGAGGTGATTTTGAAGGTCAACCAGATGCTGGGATCATGAGTTGGCCATTTGCCAACATTGACACTTTGACATCTCCAGACTACTGTTGGCTATACAAGTCTGTAGTTTGACCATTTTTGGAGTATGGCAACACCATATGCAGCCCCTTTAGCAGGCTGGATCGACTGGCTGGAGCAGGTGCGACAAGCCAAGCATCTTGTCCACAGAGTAAGGCAATGTCCATATCCTGAGAGGGTCTGACTCCACCTGCTCTCGCTGTACTATTGCCATTGGGGAGTGAGGCATGGTTACAATGCTCTTAATGTTTCATGGTGGCATGTTGCCATTGACTGAGGAGTTCCTGACAAGATGCAACTCACAGGTGACAAGAGGACATGAATGGAAGCCAAGAAAACCTTGAGCTAGGACTCCCACACTTCAAAACTCATTCAGTGCAAGGATCACCAATGACTGGAGTGTTCTTCCACCTGCAATGGTGTCATCAACCTCAGGCGAGCACTTAAAATCTAGGCTCTATTTACATGGGGCTGACATAATGTGACATCTCACGTAGACCACACCCCTAATTGAGACTGTCTAATTACCCGAGTAGGAGCCCAAAGGTACTGGAATCGACATCCCATGCTTTTTTTTAAATTCCCGCTTACCGGTAAGGGAAAATGTATAGCGTAGATGAGACGTTTGGTAATGCGTCAGCAAAATTCAGAACGGGTTTACGATAAGCTAAGAAGAAAACATCACCTGTTTCTGTGTTACACTTACCACAAAATAGGATGTTCAGGCATACAGCACCCCAAATCCCACCGCTTCCCACGGCCGTTTTGTTAGACACGCATCCAAATGTATCTTGACACATGCGCACACACACCAAGCAGCATCCGGATGAGCAGATACGTCCACGCACTAATTGGCACCGTTGCGCCATTGTTGTTGATTTGGTAGCTTTCTTAGAAGCGCTGCATAAAAATAGTAAAGTACAAGTATTTGAGGTGCATGACATTTAGTTCAACACATTTATATAAGCTCAAATAGCCTCTTTGACAACGCAATCAAGATAAACGCTTGCAAGTTTGAGAGTGTTTGGAAATTCATCTCAAATATCTACCAAATTGAAAAAACTTTACTGAATAAATATGTTTTCCGAAATACTCTCTTCCAGCGTTATAGCTACCAAATTACCTTAGACATTCCATGCGCGGCTCCCCGCCTCTTCTGCACGCTTCTGACGCGCTCCTATAATTGTCGGGTTAATACTCAGAGATTAGTGGGAGCGACGGGCGTCAAGTTATTGTTCTAAGGGCCGCTTTTCCGAAAAGTGGTCGCATTTGGGTTTCTGTCGTGCAAAAGTCAGTGTGGTTGTATTTGGGCAACCACTTAACATAGCAGGTTGGCATATTTGGGTTATTTTTCGTTACCTGTAAAGTCCACGAAGCGAACGAAAAGGTGAGTAATGTGGCGGTGTGAAATGCGACAATGCTGTTCTATGAATACAGTCCCCCGATGTGAATTTAGCTTCTGTCTTGTTTTCAAAATGAAGCTGTCTATGTCAGGTGGTTTATATTGTGCATGCAATGCTAATGACAATTACAAAACAATGTGTTGGTATCAAACACTCAAGTTCAAATTTATGGTGATCCCATGCATCCATTCCCTGCAGTATCTGCTTATGCCACAAACTGAGGGCACTTGTCAGCATGAGAAATGTGTAGGAAGTGTAATAATGGGCATTGACCAATGAAAAGAGATTATTACTTGGACTCCTTTGATTGGAAGATATTTTTTGGAGCTTTTTAGTTACAGTTGCATTAAATGGTTATATCAACACATGTGGTTAACATGTTTATCTTTGGTTTATTGTTATGTTTATTTGTCATACACTTACTGCCATTGAGCATAATTATGCTCCTATGATCAAAAATATTTGCTTTTGCCCATATCACAAATTATAAGCTCCCACACATTGTGATGGCAACACATCTCATTGTTTTGACAGCCATGATTTATGTAAGCAATTAGTGAGGAATTTGTCCTGCTGTGTTGGCTCAGTGTGGCTACAAATGCCAGTTGTGTTGCAACATGCTTTGACAAGTGCTAGCTAGATATTGAGAAGTGCAGGATAGGTGCTGAAATTAATTGATCTTTAATGTATGTGTCATTACATCAATTAAATACAGGACAAGGTGCATGTTTCCTGTTTGTTGGGCAGAACCCTGCATGAAAGCCCCAAATAAGGCCTTTTAGCTTGACAAAAAAAACACCACAAAACCCCAGACACCATGCACATGAAAAAATGCAGTCAATGCAAGCTAAGCAAATCATATCCTTTTGAGTGTTCAGAAATTCATCCAGTAAAACATGCAGTGCATAAGCAAGCATTCACTCTGCCAGAATCCTGCCTATCCATCCATCTCTGTACATAATATGTTGGCATTTACCTGTTCCTCTTCGATCTCTGATCCATCAGCCCTGATATCAAAACTGCCCAGAATTGTTAAAATTTGTGATTCCCATACTGAGCATGTAATAGCATGCATAACTGTTAACGCAAAACCCAAGTGCCTGAATACTGAAACACTTCAGAGAACTATTTAAGTTCTCTTGAAGTCACAAGGTGAAATGGTCAGGGTGTACTTTCCTACCTAACGTTAGAAAAAATCATTGTACACCATTCGTCGTGTTAATCTAAAACAGGTAGAATCATGCTCCTACCTTCGAATTTCAATAACTTCGATGGCGGGCCCCCGAGCGCCACGCGCACCGCACCGCCTGGACTCCCTAGCGTCGTTTCTGCGTTGCTGTTGCGTAAATACAATATTTCTGCTTACCAAGAACTCTACAAAATGTACGGGACCAAAGTAAACCATTCGTCGTGTTTAAGGCAGGACATATCGTAAATAATCACAAAACAGGTAGATTCATAATCTTACCTTCAATTTTTTTATAATTACGATGGCGAGCTCCCGAGCGCCGCACACACACAGCACCCGCGACAACGGCGCCATTACTGCGCTGGCCACAACATTACTGTGCATCAAGCAGCATCAAAAACCATAAAAATGTACCGGGCCAAGGTAACAAGAATCCATGAAATTTGATACTCGACGCCAACGGGACCATGGGTTGCAGGGGGATTGGGTGGGGAATGTAAAGCAAAATGAGAACATGACAGCTAAATAAAAGCTCACTATATGGCACCTATATATGGCATGGAACATGGACGCCAATGGGATGCTGGGGTTGAAGGGGATATAGGGTGGGGAGGTTAGGTTAGGTTAGGTTAGGTTAGGTTAGGTTAGGTTAGGTTAGGTTAGGTTAGGTTAGGTTAGGTTGGGTTGGGTTGGGTTGGGTTGGTTAGGTTGGGTTGGGTTGGGTTGGGTTGGGGTTGGGTTGGGTTGGGTTGGGTTGGGTTGGGTTGGGTTGGGTTGGGTTGGGGTTGGGTTGGGTTGGGTTGGGTTGGGTTGGGTTGGGTTGGGTTGGGTTGGGTTGATGTTCTGGACTATTCTGGCCTGTGCGTTTCATAAATGTACCTAAACTCGATAAGAAACGATTTTATTTGCTTTATTATTGTTACCTTGGTCCCGTACATGTTTTATGTTTCTTGATAAGCAGAAATATTGTTCTTTCGCAACAACGCAGAAACGTCGCTTGGGAGTCGAGGCGGTGCGGTGCGGTGCGTGCGGCGCTCGGGAACTCGCTATCGTATTTATTAAAATTCGAGGGTAGGAGCATGATTCTATCTGTTTTGAAATTATTTACGATATGTTCCGCCTTAAACACGAGGAATGATTTACCTTGGTCCCGTACATTTTGTAGAGTTCTTGGTAAGCAGAAATATTGTAGTTACGCAACGGCAGCGCAGAAACGGCGCTGGGGAGTCCAGGCGGTGCGGTGCGCGCGGTGCTCGGGAGCCCGCCATCGAAGTTATTGAAATTCGAAGGTAGGAGCATGATTCTACCTGTTTTGAGATTATTTACGATTTGTGCCGCCTTAAACACGACGAATGGTGTGCAATGATTTTTTCTAACGTTAGGTAGGAAAGTACACCTACAGTGGTGAAATTACCTAAATATAAGGAGAAAATGCACTTGAGTGTAGGCAAGGATGATTGAACCTGATGATGTGTGTCAAAGCTGATGCCAAAGAAGCAAAGTAATTAATTCCCAGGTGACACCCTCCTTAGGTTTTAACTTACTAATCATAGCTTCAGTAATTCACGCACATTATGACACATTTGTGCTGCCATCCACGCATGACTGCTGCCTCTGTGTGACGCCAGCTGCCTGGCAGGCCGCGTCTGGCATGAGGGCGGCAGCCACGCTCGGCTGCGTCGCTGCTCTGGGCACTCCGCTCGCGGCGGCGCTGCTGTGGGCGCTGGTGCGGCTGCGGCGACGGCCGGCGGCGCCGCTCCCCGACCCGGCCACGCGCGTCAGCCGCAGCCTGCAGGCCGAGTACGGCGACCTGCGCCACCTGGTGCCCGAGCCGGTGCTCGGTGCTGCGGCGGACTTCCACCGCCGGCTGGTGGAACTCTGCGTCGAGCACACCGCGCACCTGGTCAGTCGCCGGCGCGCGTCCGTGCGGGGTTCTCTGTGGCGGGGTGGTCTGGTCAGCCCCGGCGCTGGGGCCACTATTTGGTCATGCTCTGACGTGCACCGTGCGCGGCGGGGCTCGTGGCACTCCATGGCACCCCGTCGCACCGTCTCGGCGCTAGGATATTACGCGGTGGCACTCTGTGACCTGGCGGGACTTGCGCACTCGGGTCAGCGCGACACGCGGTGTTTCGCAAGCATGCGGGCACGTGTACAGCTAGTCGACCGCCGCGTCTTGCTTTGCAACTATGCAGGGGAGCCCTGAGTCTTCCAGCCTACGTTCACTAAACCGGAGTCCGGAAGACCGGAGACCGGAGACCGGAGACCGGAGACCGGAGACCGGAGCTTAGACCAAGGGAGGCGGCTTGCCTGTCCCAGGCGCTGACCTGTGGGCCACGCTCCGACGTGATGGGGGCTGCTCGGTTCGTGCGTAACCGGCCTCCGCCGCCGGCAGCCGACGTACCAGCGCCGCGTGCTGGACGTGCTGTCGGGCACGGCTCGCACCAGCCTCGAGCTCAGCCGCAGCTTCGAGCAGGTGGTGGGGCTGGAGCCCGACCGCGACCTGCTGCAGCTCGGCCAGCAGCTGCGCCAGGTCGGCCACTGCGTCTACAGCTTCTCCGAGGAGGGCGGCGACGCGGCCGTTCCGCTCACCGCCAAGCTCGACCACCAGTTCGTGAGTGGTGGCGTGCTGGGGCGGACAGGGAGGCCGGGGGTGGTCCGCCGGTATGAAGGCTGCGGCTGGCGGCGTGATGGCTGTGGCCGTCGCGCGCGGTGACATCTGACCGGACCAGGGTGGTATGGTGCAGCCGTGGATAGAAACCGAGGTGCAGGTGTGGCTGAAAGTCTTGTAGCTTTGCTCAAAGTATTTATATGTGGAATATGGACTCTTCCGCTGTCACATGCCTGCTGTCCATATTTGTACCCAGCTTGTGGGCCTCCTTGCTGACAGTTTTTCATCACTGAAACGGCAACCCCGAAACGTTTGTATGTTCGAGACCTGATTTGTCTTGTCTCCGGCAGCCTATGCTTCATAAAAAGTAACGGAACTGGATTAGTTTGGATGGGATAGTCCGGAGTCAACGTTCTTTGTTGCTTTTCAGGTCCGCTGGTTATGTTGTACTGGTGGAATGATCTATGCATCACGCGTGCGACGCGTTGCGTCTGTTTGGTCGAAGCGTAATGGCATTACGGTTCGACCAAGCAGAGGCTACAACATCAGCCATTGTACATCGCATTCTACAGAAAGGTCGCTTTCAGAAACATTCCCCAATAGGTCTTGTTCTGGTGGCCTTCAGGGATGACGACTCATTCTGTAACGCCCGGCCTCTGACGCGGACGTGTGTGAGCAGGAGTGTAAGCGGATGGGGTTGCGGTGGGACACCCCTGATGTGGGCGGGCGTCGACAGGAGTTAGAGCGGGTGAAGTTGTGTGGCGCCCCTGACGCGGCGGATATGTGTCGGCAGGAGTGTGAGCGGGTGAAGTTGTGTGGCACCCCTGACGCGGCGGATATGTGTCGGCAGGAGTGTGAGCGGGTGGAGTTGTGGGGCACCCCTGACGCGGCGGATGTGTGTCGGCAGGAGTGTGAGCGGGTGGAGTTGTGGGGCACCCCTGACGCGGCCGATGGGTGTCGGCAGGAGTGTGAGCGGGTGGAGTTCTGGCCGGACGACCCGTGTCAGCTACCGCGCGGCTTCAGCCAGTTCGGCTGCGTACTGGTGGCGGACACGCTTACCCAGCTCAGTGCGCCGGCCGACTTCCTGGCGGCCGTGCATCAGTACGTGGTCACCGACGGCTGTCTGGTGATCGCCTCCAACTACGACTGGGGTAGCAGCCACCTGCCCAAGGTACGTGACCGAGGCAGGGACAGCAGCCGCCCAGGGTAAGGGCAATAGCCGCAGTCCGCAGGTACGTCGTTTTATGACTGGTGTTGTACTGACGCATTAGTAGTAGAGTTGATCAGGTGCTTTCTGACAAGGTAAGAATTTAAGTGGGCGCATACGCCTATGGAATCACCATTGTCATGACAGAGTTTCGGACTAGTCTGGTTTGGGTAACAGAAAAGGTATTTCACTCTGAGGTCGCCATAGCCCACTGTCCCTGTGTCGGCATTTAGGGCGCGCCGTCCGCGGTGGCGGCGCCCGGTGGTGCTCACGCGCCCTCCGCTCCGCCTCCAGAGCGCCTGGCTGGCCGTCGGCGAGGACGAGTCGACGTTCTACGCGCTGCAGACGCTGCTGGAGCCGCACTTCGAGTGCGTGGCCGCCCACGAGCGACTATGCCGCCTCCTGCCGCTCACCCTGCGCACGTACACGCTGTCCCTGCCGGAGGTGCGTGCTCCATTTGGCGGGTGCTGCGTTCTCCGGTGGCGCGGCCCACTGCGGACCGGTGCAGGTCGTGACCACGGTCTGCGGATGCTGTCTAGTGTCATGTTGGGCGAGAGGCCTCGTGGATGAGGTAACGCGACATCGTGGGAGGCGATGCTGGAATGCTGGTTAGCTATCGCCACGCCTTGCCGTGATAAACTGGTCATCTGTTTTCACCAGTTATTTAGACTCAGCATTCCTGAACACTTTTTATACGTGCAAAATTTTCCCCGAAGGTTTTCCAAAAAATCATACATATGATGGTCAAATATTAGTCATCATGTGTTGTCTGTCCGGGGTAGGTGTATGTGCCACGCTTCAGGCGCGCTGTGTTAAACTCAATGCCGGTCAGATGTAGCGGGGTCAACCGCCAGTCGGCGGCCTCACTGCGCGTGGAGGCTCTCCGTGATGCCTTGGCTAGATCATGTGAGAGCCGCGATGATCGACTGCCGCCAACCACCTCTCAGCACCGAACAGCGTTGGCTCCGCGCTTCGGAACGCGACCTGACTGCGACTGGGCGCTGAGGGCGCTCAGCCCGGACTGCCCTCACTGCCGCTGCCGGCCGCCGCAGTTGCACGGCGGCTGCGGCGTGAGCGCTCGCCGATCACGGCAGAAATGTCGGCCGGCCGTGACGGCACGCGTCACACCCGGTGGTGCCGGGGCTGCGGAGCGCAAGCTGGGGTCGGGTCTGGGGAAAGACGAGCGTGCGGTCGCGCCCCGCACGGGCAAATCGTTGGAATACGACACGGCGGTGTCTTATGCCGTCGCCTCCTTTGACTTTGATGTGAGTGTGTGCTCTGATCAGGCTTGTAGCCAAAATTTGATTTGGGCTTGGAGGGGTTTGATGAGGTAGATGTGAAATTTTCTCCGAACCCTAGCGAATGACACCAAATTCCTACGAATGCCCGCTATCTAGAGTAAACCTCTTGACTCAGAGAAGTGTGGGGGGGGGGGGGGCGTGACCCCTTGGCCTTCCCGTCGGCTACGTCTGTGACCCTGGCTCTTCCTGGTGCAGGCGGCAGAGGCTCAGTTTGCCCAGAGTCTAGCTATGGTTCAGTTCGAAGCACCCGTATCCCCTTATTGTGCTGACCCATGTGTGGTGTCCGGCTGGATGGCTGAAAAATGTGCTGATCCAATCTTAGCTGCCCAGCATCGTAATGACAGCGGTGGAAACAAGTGAGCCGCCGCCAAATTAAAATGCTGCTCTAAATCGATGTCGCATCGATGTGAACAATCGATGTTGATTGCACTTCTTGGTGATCTATGAAGCGGCCTTAACGAGAGTATCGGCGCGCGTGACTGAGGCTTTCGATCTAAGCTCGGTTTCCCGCGGAAGGGATCGAAGGTGGATTGAGTGGTCCTGATTCGGTCATTGCCGTATAAAACATTCACTGTCCCGACTAACAGTAAGTTAAATAAGCCTGCCCCAAAAGAGCTGTGAGGCGACACTGGTTTATGGCTGTGCTGTAATGAGCCTGACACATTCGCTTACTTGCATGTGTCTCCTGGTTTGCATTCGGCGTAGCTTGCCGCGCCGGTGTGTGACTGTATCACTGCCGTGTGCGTCGGCAGGTGTCGGTGTGGCGGCGCAAACATGACAGAGAGCAGCAGGTGTAGCGCGGCGCCGGCCGAACCGGCGCCCTGCAAGAGGCCGCGCCTCAGCCGGCAGGAGTCCCCGGCCGACGACGAGCCGCGCCGCCAGCTGCACGCGCGCGCCCTGCTGGGCTGCCTGTGCCCGCTGCCGGCTGGCCGGCTGCCGGCGCTGACCGCCGAGCTGGCCGCCGCCGACCATCGGCGCCGCCTGCTGGCGCTCAGCTCCCTGCAGCTGCTGCAGCAGGCGGCGCTGCACCAGCTGCGCCAGGGCAGCATGTGCCGGCGGCTGCGAGGCGCCGTCAGCGGCCAGTGCGAGGCGGACGAGCCGCTGAGCGCGGCGCTGCTCGAGCTGCTTGGCTCGGAGCGGCCGCTGATCAGCTGCGCCGCCGGCCGCTGTCTGGCGCTCACCGCGCTCCTGCTGCCGCCCGAGCGCGCCCAGCGCCTGCTCGAGGCGCTCGTGGCGACTGTGCTCGAGTCGGAGCGGCCGCTCGAGGTGTGCCACGCGCTGAACGCGCTGCAGTGGCTCATCGAGCAGCACGAGGACGAGCCAGACGTCGGCGGTGGCGAGCGGTCGCGGCCGCGGCCGCCGCCGGCCGGCTGCGTCGTGGTCAGCGTGGCGCCCGACGCCGAGGCGCTCACCGAGATCAAGTGCTCGATCACGGCGCTGCTGGAGAACCGATGGGTGCCGGCCACGCAGCGCTTCTGCCGGTTGCTGACGCGGCCGGCGCACGAGACCGAGGTGCTCGCCTTCCTGCGGCTGTGGGCCACCATCATCTCCGTCAAGAACAACCTGAGCATCGTCGAGACCAAGTCGCTGTACGGCCGACTGGAGGGGCTGCTCGGCTCGCTTGGCGCGGACGCGTCGCCGCACGTGTGGCGCGCCATACTCGACCTGTACGCCGAGGTGCTGTGCTACGGCAGCACCATCGCGCTGCAGGACTGCGTGGCTGAGGAGCCGGCCTGCCTGGCGCACGCACTGCTGCGCCAGGCGCGCGCCGGCCGCCTGCTGGAGCTGGTGCCGTACGAGCGCGGCGCGCGCGCCTTCGCCGGCGGCGGCGGCGGCGGCGACGCGGCCGGTGACCGGTCCCTGCTGCAGAAGACGGTGCTGCTGCTGCTGAAGGCGCTGGCCGTGACGGTAAAGGAGACGCGCTGCGAGAGCAGCAGCGAGGCTTCGTCGGCGCGCTCGGCCGGGGGCTCCGGCTCCGAGGAGCAGGACATGGCCATCATCGAGCGCACGCTGCGCGACGTGGTGCGCCGGCTCGACGCCTGGATCAAGGCGCGCCTGCCCTTCCACCCGGAGACGCCGATGAGCGAGTGGGCGGTGCTGCTGCTCTGCGACCAGGACGACTACCTGGTGGAGGCTATGGTGTGCCTACTGGACCTGTGCAACGGCCTGGCGGGCCGCGTGCGACTGCAGCCTGACTTCGAGCGCGCCGTTGACCCGCACCGCAGCTTCGTGCAGTTTCTGGAGACGGTACTGCGCGACCACGACCTGTTGCTCGACTTCCTCGTGTCAAACGAGACGTGCTTTTTGCTTTACCTGCTGCGCTACCTCAAGTACGTGCGCAAACACTGGACCCAGTTCACCGCGGTGTGCTCCGGCAAGTTGGAGGAGGTGATGACCGTGCTGATCCGACTGCGACTCTCGCTGGAGCGGCTGGTGGCGCGCGACCTGTTCCCCTACAACGTGGGCCCGATCCTGCGGCTGCTGGAGAAGTGTGAGGACCTGTACGAACACCACCCGCCGGCCGGATAGCCGCCGGCGCCGGGCCGCGCGCCGCGCGGCTCGCCAAACGAACAAACGGGGTGGCTCGTACCGCGCCACGCCGCCGTGACGTCATCCGGGGGAGGGAGGTCGGCCGAGACCAGCTCGGGGTGATGTTGCCTTGTCTACCTCGTCCTGCTAGACGCTGGCACGTGTCGGCGGTGAGCGGGGTCCGCTGTGTGGTCAGACGGTCGCATCCAAGGTCTGAGTGCGTGGGTGACCCGATGTATGCCGATTGCGGCATCGCGGATTGCGGATTGCGTTCTTGCAACATCCATGTTGGAGATCGGTGTGGTAACCATGCAGTGCAATTGGAGGAAGGTTTGAAACTCAGAAGGTGCGTGGTGAATTAGCTTTCGTAGCCGAGCGTGCTTTTGCTGTCTGTGTAGTACGTGTTTGTCGTGATTGGTGTGTGCTGCTTGCAATAGGTTTGTACGAGGTTTACATCGGAAGTGGATTTGCTGTGTGGTAGGCGCAGACGTTGGATGTTTTCTCTGCCTTGTCCCGTAATATGCTGGCGTATAATCGTCGAATACCGATTTTATAAGCGATTCGTGCAAGGTATCGTATTGTGGCCTTTCGTTGTCTTTTTCAGCCTAAAACTGGTTAGTGTCGGCGCGGCTAGTTGTCTTGTCTTGTCCTTTGGCTTGTACATCTTATCAATCGTGTCCAAGTAATTGCTGCTAGGCATGCATTAGCCTACCTGAGGAATCTTTTGACTGACGTCCGTGAATTCTGAGGTCAGAACCACCCAATCGCCGGAGGACATCATGGCATCTGAGAACCATCGATTGAGGTTCTCGGCATCTGAGAACCACCGAATGGGGTTCTCGGCATCTGAAAACCATCGATTGGGCCAGGCGTGGAACTTGTTCAGAATGATTAAGAAGCACGCGCTGTTTTGAAATGTAATGCTTTCCAAACGACTCATCTGGGTCACACATAAAATTAGTGCTACGAAGGGGGGGGGGGCTGTCTCCCCCTCAATTATGCTGCGAGTTCATCTACACGCGGGAGTCCGCGCATGTCTGTTCCCAATTTATCTCGCCTCGTCTCGTCCACTCTCTACACATCTAGCTGACCTAAATCCCTGCGTATCCTGTTCGGCCTTATGATGCCCACGCTTGTACTTGGCTGCTGAGTGGTGCTCTCTCGTGTCCTGCAGCTGAACAATAGAGCGTTCAATCTGAAAGGATTGGTTTTGTTTGGTGTGGCAACTTGTCTTCGGCAGCTCGGACCGCTGAACGGACTTCCTGGCGGAGAGGATTCAACTTTTGGTGTGGTGGTGACCGACGGCAAGCATGCCAGCTGTCTCAGCTTTAAGACCCGCCACGGTGGCGAAACGCTTATTTCCCTACCCCCGTGATGGTGGAAGCGACGGGTAAGCTGGCAGGGGGTTGGTACATGCTGGTGAGGCTCCGTGTGAGACTGCCTTCACCGAGGTAATGGGCTCGTCAATTTGTGCGTTGTGCAAATATCTGAGAGCGGAAACTCAGCTCAGAAGCCAGCTAGCAGCTTGGATGGCAACACGTTGATGCAGTAGGTGTTGCCAATGCTATTCACCCGCTCGCCCCGACACCAGCTGGTTTTCGGGGGACTGAGCGTTGCCCGTCTAGTCGGCTCTGCGGCCGGGGCTCGCCACTGGTTGGGGGACTATGAAGGAAAGAAAAACCATGGGACTACAAATGTAGCGAGGCTAAGACGTATGTGGTGAAAATCTCACCAGATCGGCGTCCGTATAGCGGGCCGCAGGCCGTATGTGTGTGCGCTACGGGGGCGTTTGGTGGATGTACGTTAGTATTCAGTAGTTAATTAACTGCCACATATTCATGGTGGGGTACTGTTTTACTGTCGAGTTATGCCGAAAACCAGGTGTAGCATTTCTTAGAGATGAGTTGATGGGATGCTGTATTTTAAAGCATCAATGCAGTGGGGATAGCAAGTAGCTGCTTATGTACAGGCCAGGTCTACTACATTTGAAGCTAGGCTTGGGTGTGTTAATATCACCACAAATTGAGATGACATATGGACTATGTTTGCCATGCCACTAAAATATATATGTAGCTGAGTGCATCATGATGATGGTGGCAAGGGGCTTCATGTCAAGACATACTGTAGAATGCAATTGTAACATTCAGAGAAGGATGCAGGTTAGCTCATGCTGGCTTTGCTCTGCCTTTGTCTCTAGAGATTTGACAGAAGAAAGTGGTTAGAAAACTGCTTAACAAACATGTGCTTTGGCGGTCAATTTATGACTACGGGCACAAACCTGCACGGTGAAGTATCTTGTTTTCTGCGTACCTTTCCCTGAAAAATGTCCTGGATTCATGAGTTTTGATATAATTTAAAGCCCTTAGGTATATTGGCAGTGTGGGCTGCTTACAGCCATCTTGCACAAATGATATTTGCATTGTTTTTATGCCATACCAATGTGGTAAACATCAACTGTAGCTGTAAGGTAGATGTCAGTGACATTGATGTCCCATGTTGGTTTCAGGCACATGCCACTCATGCTCCCTTCTGCTTCAGATTTTTTTTAGAGTTGCACATTGCTGTTTGCACATATAACATAGACTTGTACATTTGCTGATGTCCAATTGCCCTGAGTTTGACATGAAGCCCAGGATTGGAATGTAATTGAGTGGCTGTTATCATTATTTACTTTTGCTGGATGCATCAATTGTGATGATTCACACAATATGAAGCTGTGTGATATCCCAGCACATGGCATGATCTCTTTGCCTGATGTAGGTATCACATGGTCATGGGAAATCTCAGTGTTGGTTTTGTATCTTTTGATGCAGTGGCTGTAAGGTGAAAACAATGTGATAGAATGACCATACTTGATGTCTGCCTAACATACAATATTTTGTTATGACATGTTATAGAATCAACATGTTTGATGTCTCTCTAACATGCAATTTGTTATGCTAGCTTGAGAGATATTGTGCAGCCAGCAGCTAAAAAAAAGCTTTGGAGTGACACTTTACCCTTACAAATATACACACATTTTCCAGGTGCCCTGCAGAGGATGGCATCTTCAGATGAGCCAGAGAAGCGAGAGGTGAGCAACAGTTTATACCACAGTGGTGTTTTTGGCAGAAGACATTTGCAACTGGGAGGCTGAGCTTCCCTCTTTGACTATCATAGGCATGGTACACCCAAACCATTCAAGTTTTTTGTGTTGTAGGTGTGCTTTTGTGGCATTTGCATTGGGATAATGTTGCATCTAACTTATTATGTTATTTTATGACTTCTAAAGCTAGTTGGTAACCCATAAAATGGTACTGCTGCAACCTGATAATTAACAAGTGTCAATCCCAGATCTTTGAGGCTTTTGATGTGAACCTATCAAATGTTGTGAGTTCATATAACATGTGCAATTGCTGTCCTTAAGTAATCATGGATATTCAATCTCTGCTCATCAATCACATATATGATCAGTATGATTTGCACACTGCTGATTTTGAACTTGCAAGTGGAAACTTCAGTCATTGTGTGTGTAATTGTGTGTCATCTCACCAATGCAATCAGCACATCCAAAAACTGAATTTATCACTATGTGTTGATTGTTTTGTTCCATGCACTTGTGTTACAAATGAATATGTATTCGTGAACATGAAAACGCCCGTTTTCTAGTGCACTTAGTGACTGGGCGTCGCCTGTAATTATCGTTCGTGTTTTGTCCGGCAGGTGACTCTACACGGTCGGAAGCTGTCCAACATCCCATGCTTTCGTCAGACGTATTTGTATGGCATCGGCTCTGGCATGGTGGCCGGCCTCACCTACTTCATGCTGACCAGCAGGCCAAGGACTGCGTCACACGTCGCCTTCGGCTCCTTCTTCACTGTCTCGCTGAGCTACTGGTAACCGTCGCTTCCTTGGGAGTGCTGGCGTCATGGGCGCAGCAATTAGGGTCGGGGAGGCTGAACGTATGGGAAAACTGCGCATTAGACATATCCCAGTGCATGGAACGAAACGAAGTCACACTGCTTCTTGGCGGTCGGTCCGGTGGGACCGGGAGGCGGCCATGAACGAGCCAAAATGGCCCTCTTCCGGATGCTTTATGAGCTCCCTCATCTGCGGTTAGCGTTACACATTCCCGCGCTGGATAGTACTATAAACTTGGATAGTAAGGCGGAGCGTACGTTATTCTGTTACAAGACAGACATAATGGCATGTTTATGTCTTTCCTGTGCTGATGGCAAGGCTGATGCTTCTCTTCGTTTTCATTGTCCATATGTTTGGGTTCTATCATATCTATCGCATATCTCGGTAAAATGTGGGTTAGGTGGACGGCTTAGAACTGAGTAGGCCATGGACATAGTTATAAATGGCATTACCCCGTGAGCACGGCCATGCGTGACAAGTCATGTGACAGCCCCATCATGACGTACGTTGCATCGACAAGTTATTCACGATTAGCTGATGGTGTTTTCACCACGGAAAATAACGACGTTCAGCGCATGTTTATGTAATACTGGCGGTGCTCAGTACACTGCAGGCGCTCGCCTGTTGAGATGTCCGTCAAGCAAATTCGTTACTATCACGTGGTAAATAATGAATGCTCTCCCGCCATGTGAGCTGCACGTAAAATCAGTGTTTCGGAACATTTCTCTTGGCCATACATATGTGCCGAGTGCTCAGCAAAAAGGTAAATTACGCAATTCGGGAGCAGATGGCACATACTTCTTCACAACTGTTTTAAGATCGGTATCCAAGGCCTTTTGAACGTTTCGATTCAGTTACTCGGTGCCTCGCAGTTCTGCCGTCTGGCGAAGTGGCGCATGCGACGCGAAACTAGGCCTCTGTCCTGTCAATACCGTGTCGCGTCACGACCAAATCTGATGATGTGTTTGAGTGTGTGTGCAGTCTGCGCATTGTTCTAGAAGGCTAGGGAGGCTGCAGCGTCGGGAGGTGGGTTCGTGATTTCGAGTGGGCGCCAGACACGGAACTGGCTCTGGTGTTCCGGGATCTGAGCGGGCGCGTCCAGCGCCCTGCCGGACGTTCCCTTGGCCGCGACGAGAGGTGTCGGCCCCTCACCACTGGGCGGCCGGCCCAGAGGCGAGGGGACGGATAGCAACCTGGGACCCAACAGTCGTGGACGCGAGGAGATGCGCTAGAAAGGTTGATATTGATGTGCGCGCGTGCGCGCGTGCGTAGGTACGAGTGTGTGTTGCAGAGGTTCCAGGGAGTGCTGAGGCGTATGCGACATGCATGCAACATCGAAGCTGGCGTAGCGGTCTTTCGCACGCTGTTGCGTGCATGCAAGAAACATGAATTTTCATTAAAAATAATACGAAATAACCGCGTTAATTCACGATACAACAGTGAAGTTTTATCAAAGGGCGTTGTGAATCCGTTCGCGCCGCCGCTCCCGCCAATCAAACTCAGCGTCAGGATCGACCAAACGCACGCGTCAGTTGGCGCGCGCTGACCGGCCAGCCCAGCGGCCGGAGCCGCGGCCGTTTCCCGAGCTCGCGGGGTCGCGTGCCGTCGCGGCGTGGCGTTCGGCGCCTTTCGTGCGTCTTCCCGCGCTGCCGGCTATTCGCCTGTCGCCTTTCCGTTCTGTCCGTGCCGCGGCGCCATTTCGTTGAGGGACGGACCGCCGAAATAACGGCCTGTCGCGTGCGGCTGCGTCGCAGGCTGCGAGTCCGCTCCCTCACCCGCTTCCGGTCGGGCCACCGATCCCGCCTCCTTGCGACGTTTGCTGTGTGTGTGCGTCTGTATGGGATCAGGGGTTCGGGTATGGAGAATGAAGACTGAATATCAGTTTGGGTGAGCATGGGTGTGTGAATATCGACGACACCTGAGGTGAGAGGGCGTTTAGCACGTGGTGGTAGACGTCCAACTGGCAATATTCGGTCACTTGGATGGCATGGATATTGACATTTTTCATGCCATCATGCCCCGGACTGGCTGTCCATGGCCTGCTGCCAAGCCTGCTGCCCCGCTGGCTCAAGATCGGCCAGTTAGCAGCGAGTCAGACGCCGGCCAACCCAGCATTAATGCGCCTCGGCTTGACCAGCCGGTCGGGAAGCCAGGGCTCAGTTCTTCGTTGACTTACGGCCCAACGGCCCAATCTTCGCCCATTGAGGTAGCAACCTGTGGCGTCACAGATACACGCTAATGAAGAATGGCTTTAATTCAAAATAGTAGGCATCAAGTAGAATCAGCTGATGTAAGCACATGGATATATCTAGCGCACAGGAATGGCGCACTTGAATACCATTCGATTGAATTAAAACGTGGAAGCTCCGTCTCCACTTTGTTATTTGAATGCAACTTCATCCATCTTTTCTGGTCACGACCGATCGGTCGAGCCGAGGCCTCCGTTGGTACGGTGCCAGGGAATCTGCGGAAAATGCTGCGGCGATGAACACTAGTCGGCCGTCCATTCCATTTACCGTGTATGCTGCTGGGATTACCTGTGCGTCGTGGAGGTCACGGCTATGTGAGTTATGTTTTTGTTAGATGTATTTCCCTTGCCTTGGGTCGAACACCGACTAAAGTAAATAATTTGCGCCGAATTCCCACGTAACATCCTCCAGGCAGATCCCCGCCTCTAGGCAGATCCGGAAGATCGCCCGAGGGTAAAAAGAGACTTTGCATTGGCCCACATAAAAGATGGTACAATTATGTGTAAGGCTCAACACATTGTTCATCACGCTACCCACATGCGCTCGAGAGGTGCTGGACGCTGCTATATAAACAGCGACAACTTGTAAACAAACGTACTCGCTCCGCCCCTCGGCCAAGTCGGGAGCTAAGCTGGGCTGTGGCGTCATAGGTAAGCAAGGAGCGTCGATTGGGCTCACACCGAGGTGGGCTTTTGTTTGCCAGTGAAGAACGTGTCCGGATAGCGGGGCCAGAAGTTTAGAAGCGTGCAGCTGTACTGACACATTGTACACGATTTTGGACCCCTGCATGGGATGTGTTTTTTTTTGGGGGGGGGGGACGTGATGAGTGGGATTAGCGTTGGATTGCTGTGACTGTGTGTGGCTGTGTAGTTATGCAGATGAGTTATTATTCGACTGGTTGCTATTGCTGCATTAGTTACCGGCTTTGTGCGTCTATTGCCGTCGCAAGCTCCACCACTGGCTGTTGCTGTGAGGTCAGTAAAGCATTGACGCAATCTGGAGAATCCGCTCCTAGCTTTCTGGATTCAAATCGCAAATGTATCATGTGATTTATGTCATGGCATGCGCCATTCACGGAATCCGTGGGGGGGGGGGGGGGAGACCTTGCGAAACGAGGAGGGAAAAGTCGTGTGAGGGGAAAGACCTCGCGAAATAAGAATGGAAAAGCGCCTCGATACAAAATGCAATAAGGCAGGTGTGTCGGAGAACGCGTTGGCCTTCGCTGGAATTAGTTAAGTTTAAACATTCCACCATGGCAAGTGCACTTTCGTACTGCTCCTTCACAGCGACTTCCCCAGCGTTCCCCAGTCGAGGGCGCGTGGCTCTTCTCCGGTGGCGATCTCATCCCCAACCGAGATCCGAAAATTCGAGAACGCCCCACTCACCACCACGCCTGACGCGGGTTTGTGAATGGGCGCGAATGAGCGGGCGCGAGCGCGTGTGTGTGGAGTTGAATGGCGTTGCCCCTTTGTTCTTACGCTCGTTGACCGGTGCGTTCGCTCGCGGCCGGCCATTAATTCACCTTCCGCGCCATGCGAGGCGTGCGCCCGCCCCATTCACGTCGCCGCCGCGCAAATCATGGACACTCGGCGCGCCGCGCTGTCGGCAGGCGACGTCTCCCAGTAGTTCTGCTTTATGTGCCGCCCCGGTTGGATGGCCACTTGCAAGTTCCAGGGCCGGGCGAAAACTTTCCGAGTGGGACTTTGGGTCGGTGCTCTGCCCCGTGTCGACGACGCGGACTTTTGTAGTCGCTAGTGCCGCAGTTTAAGTGGGTGCCACTGGCGGCGGCCTGTTCATGAAGTATTCACCTTACTTGTGAGGCAATTTGCTTGAGCGTGGGATGGAGAACACCTCGCTTCAGTCATCTCAACTGCCACATGACACAACTTTTAACATCTCGGATGTCATTTCTCTGGTATGCAGTAATATACCCCGTCACTGCTCCAATGATTTGGCAATCCATCCCACTGTTGTTGTCTGTTTAACAAGGCGGACAATTTCCAGTTGATGTTTCCTATGATGCAATAAAACCAAGCCGAGTTGTACCTCAGTGAATGGCATGAACCGTCGCATTGGGCGCTCACGGACATTACCTGAGTGGTGATCCACCTCTGCCTGTACCCCGTCCTCTCCGAGCGCGCTGTTTCGACCGGTGTCGACGCGCTGACCTCCGGCGGCACCTTGCCGACAGGTTCTACTGCCGCTACACCTGGTCGACCGCCAGCTTCCACCATCGGCAGCTCAAGCATGCCATGCAGCAGCAGGTGATGACAGAGGGCACCGAGCGGGACACGGCGGCCGCGGTGAAGGAGAGCGGCGAGCGGCCGGAGGTGGCGCGCGCGTGATGACGCGCAGCCCACGCCCTTGGCCCGGCCGCGGCCCAACAGAGCGACGCGTGTCGCCCCGCTGTGGGGTGGGCGGTGCGACCGCTGTCCGGTCGAGGCGAGACGACGTCTCGCTCGACCTCGCGGCGGTGCGCAGGCCCTTCCCTGCGCCGCGCCAGGGGTGCTGTAGACCTGCAGGGACGCTGGCTGGTGTGCTGCCTCCGACGCCGTGGTCGGTGCCCAGCCGGTGGTTTGGTGAGATGTCCGGAAGCGTCGGTTGATTGCGTGTCAGTTTCTGAGGGTGCCGAGTAGTTCCGTTACCTTAGACCAAATGAGTCTCGCTTGTGGTCCGCGGGGCCTGTCGTCGACTGCAACGTAACCAGCCGATGACGCGCTTCTCGGTGCAGACAGACCTTTGCCCCTTCCAGTCGCTCCGCTCCGTCTCTGTGTGCCGCCGGGGTAGGCCCGCGGTGCCAGCGGTGGCGCCACCTTCGGAAATCTCGCGTACTGAACACTGCAACTGGTGATGCCGGCGTACTCGAACTTGCGCATTAGCCCAGACGAGTCAGCAAGCAACAAGCATTGCACTCTTGACTCCGCAGGGACATGAGGCTGTCCTATGCGGCGAGGAATTATGGAGCACTCGTTCGGGAGCGTGCGCCTTACGTGAGGACGATGGAACTAATACAATGCAAACGGCTTAAGCGTTTGCATAATGCAAAGCAGCGATCACGGCCCGGAATTTGCTGAACTCTGCGTGCCGCTTGTAGCGCTGCAGTATTGACGTGCGGTGTTTCCAGAGGCTCCACGCTCTATGTGGGCACAGCCATCTTGGAATTTCATTCGTGCAATCGAAGTCGGCATCGCTGTGTCAATGCATCAGCCGATGTGTAGTGTGTGCGGTGCAATAAATGTCCACTTTAAATTTGTCATCGTGTGCGTTGCCGGAGCCCCGTCGTTTAAGATGCCAGCATGGTTTTGTGTTCAACCCCTGTAATTGCAACTGCCATTGCATGCAGTCGTGTAACAACGAACAGCGAGGAACGCCAGTTGGGGATCGATGGCGGAGACGGAAGCGTGTAAAGCGCTCGTTCGGACGTTTGTCGTACCTCTCCCTTAACCGGGCGATGTCTGGTCTGGCACGTGAAGGTGTAACGAGCCAACGTCCGTGGCAAGAGGCCCTTCCCAAGCTCGCAGTCGTTGCGTGCCGAGGCGTCTTTTACGGCGGCGTAATCAGGCCGTTAGCGTGCGCCGCTGGTGCCATCTGATGGATTGCGACTGAATTACGAGGCCACAGCGTGTTATCAATTAAGCCATGATGTACATCGCAGTAAATAACCGCGTAACCGGTGCAAATGACACAGCGGGCCTTCCGGTTCCCGGTATGCCGGTTCGCGGGGCTCGGCCCCCAGCGCTCAGGCCGCGGCGGAAATTTCGATTCATAAACAGCGCCGGGCCCGGTGATGAACGGCCGGCGCCGCCGACAGCAAAGAGGCGCATCCGCCGCGGCGTTATTGAAGATTTCGAGCCGCCCGTCCGAGACGTGCGAATGTACTTGCAGCGTGTTTGATGGCGCCGTTTATTCCGGGGCGTCGGCTCTTGACCCGGCAGCGGCCGGCTGGCCGTGCGTCGACTGGGCTGAAGGGCACGGCCACGGCTGCAGTGATCGGCACCTCCGGTCGGCGTCCTCGGCGGCAAGACGGCACGGACCCAAGGCGGGAGATCTTACCATTGTAAGGCAGCGTAGCTAGCACGGCTGCTGTCTTCATTTCCTCACTACTTACGTACTCTGCGCTAATGTATTTTCCTTCCGATGGGGTGAAAGAAGCTTAAAAACTCATGGACAGGTCCCGCTGTAACGACTACAACAGCACACCAAGCGGACATCTCAGTGGCAACTATAACACCCATGGAGCATACCACGCAGGCATCGCCGTAAAGTATTTGCATTTCCCGTCGTTTATGGGATATCAGTCAGGGTCTTTCAGCAAGTTCGCGCCTTGAACGCCGCTCTCGCCTAAATGCATTACTGAAACGAAGACGGGGACGGGACTTGAAGCGGCCCTGCATGACAATTGAAGACGTCCGATTGAGGTCTCGGAGAGGTCGCTGGGTGATAGCGTACTGCAATCTTAAAGGCCTTTCTGCTGTGCTTTGGCCCGTGCACCATATAGGGTGGTGGGTGGCTCTCATAAGAGCGGGGACCAGCAGACGTTTCAATCAAAAGCACTCACTGCGGAAGAGGCATACAATCTCTCACAGCGCTGGCTTGGACGTTTTTAGGCTTTGAACAAAGCACAGGAGCAGCGGTCGCCTGCAGAAGCGTAAAGGGCGACGAGTTTTTACAATGTATAAGACGCAAATGACTGTAATGTTTCTGTCGGCTACGTTGGAACCACATTGATCGACGAGAGAGGACCACGTTGACCGGGGCACGTGACCGAGAGGAAACGCTGAAGCAGACAAGGCCGAAGATGGCGGATGTCACTTGTTCACTGGGCGGTTTACCTCAGCAGAGTCATGAGTCCTTCCCTTCTAGGGCCGTTGCTCTTCCGGATCAGGCTTTAAAGTTTTTGGCAGGTTGTGCGCGCGGCCTTTGAGTATGACAGGAATCCTGGTTGGTGCGATAGAGGCAGCGTTGAAGGGCTTGGAGTTCTGCTAAGTCGTATGAAACTCGTCGTTTGGTCAGTGCTCGTAAATATATGTGACTGAAAGCTAGACGACATGTTATGAGCCGTAAAAGCCTTTCATTTCCGATCCGCTAGACCCTGTTCAACAGCGCATTCCAAAAGCAAATGTTTGCGTCCTCCTCTACGATTCCTGCTGCAAGCGCCATGAGGAATCGCGATGATAACATGATGACAACCACAAATGTACGAATGATAACATAATCAGACCCCTCTCACAGAAATAAACATAAATCCGTTATGGTTGTGACGAAGTGGCTACTGAGGTGCTGCTTATTGGACGACCGCCCTTAGTTCCTGTCATGCACTCGTAAGGTTTGGCGCTACGAAACTGGTGTGCGTGCGCATACAGATGACCACAGAGCACGCTATTATCAGTACAGCTGTTGGATCAAAACCTATAGAGAACTAGCAACAACAAATACGACGAATAACACCCGCCGCTAACTACGGCTCCTTTCAGTTCGAGGCTAACTAGCTCTATAGAGGACCAATTCAAAGAAGCCCTTGAGCTATCGCGGCATCGACCGAGTGTGGAGTCTCTTTGTCACCCCCGACCTCGACGGTGTCGGGCGCCTTCGCCTGTCTGCACCAGGGCACGGCAGCTCGAGCGGCGGCCGTGTCTCCGCCGGTCTGCACCAGGGCACGGCAGCCCGAGCGGCGGCCGTGTCTCCCTCGGTCTGTACCAGCGCACGGCAGCTCGAGCGGCGGCCGTGTCTCCCCCCGTCTGCACCAGGGCACGGCAGCTCGAGTGGCGGCCGTGTCTCCCCCGGTCTGCACCAGGGCACGGCAGCTCGAGCGGCGGCGGGTCTCCCCGGCTCACAGCCGGCGGTCGCGCGGCGGCGGTTCGCCGGTTCGGTCTGCACCAGGGCACGGCAGCTCGAGCGGCGGCCGTGTCTCCCCCGGTCTGCACCAGGGCACGGCAGGTCGAGCGGCGGCCGTCTCCCTCGTCTGTACCGCCGGTCACTCGAGTGGGGCCTGTCTCACCGGTCACCGCAGGTCGAGAGGCGCCGTGTCTCCGGGTCTACACAGGGTACGCGGGCGACGCGCGGCCGTGTCTCCCCGTTCACCAGGGCCCGGCAGGTCGAGCGGCGGCCGTGTCTCCGCCGGTCCTCCGGTCTGCACCAGGGCACGGCAGCTCGAGCGGCGGCCATGTCTCCCCCGGTCTGCACCAGGGCACGGCAGCTCGAGCGGCGGCCGTGTCTCCCCCTGGTCTGCACCAGGCTACCGTAGGTTGAGCGGCGACCGTGTCTCTCCCTGGTCTGCACTAGGGCACTGCAGGTCGAGTGGTGGCTCTCCGGTTGACCAACAGACCAACTCCTTTCCCTCCTGACGGCGATGATGACCGTCTGTCGAAAATGGCGGGTTTGACACTGGGTTTGATGGTGGAGCCGTCCCGTGCAGCTCAGTGCTACAGCAGCCCTGTAACCAATCTGATGCTATGAAGCCAGTTACCAAGTTACATTCTTTGCCAAGCCATGAGCAAACACCAATTCTTACAGGCAAAGCCGCCACCGCGCGTTTCGCCAGAATGCGCGTGGTGTCAGCATAATTTCGTTAGCGGCGACTAATGTGTTTGCGGTGCTGTGTACTGTTTTTTTTTGCGAACCTTCCGCACATTTCATCCATTGGGTTCGTATAAAGGCCCTGTTTGATAGCTTCCACCTCAGTAATAATTACTGTAAAAGTATCGGATGAGATGCTTGGGAGCTAGACAACGTTCATGCAAAGTTATACGCGCTGAAATACACGACACGAGGAATTTGAAATGCTTATTGATTTTGGCGGCATGTATTTTTATGAAGCAAGAAAATGGTGCAGCTTAAGTCTAAACTGAAATGCTGTGGCCAGGACATTTTGAAATATTTAGCTGTGATCTTTCATCGTCTCCAAGGAGTTCACAGATTATTGTTTAAAGAGAATGTTCTTCATACGAATATGTAAAATCACGCATCAGATATGATGAAAAGCTTACTTATAGCTACTGGTTTACTAATAAATTGGTAAGACTACTCTAAACAACACAACTTCTCTGTTTAGTTAATGTGCTCATCAATGCGTCATTGTTTGATTATTTCATCGTACGTCGTACAGTATTGATTGAAAACTACTTGACGGCCGTTAAGTCTGTGAATCGTGCTCACGGATGTCAGATATGAAAGACTCGACAATTATTTTTCTTGGCTATGACCGTCGCATGGCTAATGGACTGACAAAATTTAAATGACGTTATTATGGCGCCATAGATGCCTGGTGATCTTGAAACAGCCTCCGAAATAGTTAACGCATCTTAAAGGGCGCGTAACTGATCTGAGCCGATCAAGTTCGAAACAACCTGATCGGCTATTTGATTGGGTTGAGCCCACGTGAATGACTGTCAGGACAGTCATTTACGTGGTTTGCTGAGCTGAGCCGAACTTGATCGGCTCAGATCATTTTTTGAATAAAAAACGGCTTTCCATTTTTCATCATTGATAACATAATAAAGAGCTTCTTGAATGCAAAAATGTCAACTCCCCTACCGTTTATGAGGTCATAACGCTAGACAAATATTTTGCGTCATCATATTTTGGAAAATGGTAGGTACAAATAAAAATGAGCTTGCAAACCTGCTTCAAGGTTTCTACACTTTGTCATTCCATAGAATCACATTAGTAAACTCTTTTACTGTTGGATCTTTCTTTAAGTTAAAAGGCAGGCTTCCCCAATGTTTTGTCTCTGCAGTCATTTATAACTATTGCTGTGCTTCAGGTGGAACACCTTAAGTGGGTTCAACCCTTCGTAATTTGCATTGCAGAGTGCAGCAGCATTTGGGAAGTTCTGACTGTACAGGTAGCATTCTGGCTGACCCACACCCCTCGCCTATTCCAGAACATTAAGTTGTGACACTCACTTCAACATTGGAAACTTTTCCGTATTAGGACGTTGCAGCAATTCTCTCGATCTTAGGATTTTAAAATCACTTCATATTTACCAACAAAAGCCGCAATTGAATACCATCGGGCCCGCATATTCTTTGGAAATTATAAGGTAACCTTTTTCATACAGAGTCAAAAGTGTATTACGTCGCGTGATTTTTTTGTAATTTTCAGTTTGTTCCGTTTATGTGCAGAGAGGCCATGTGGATTTGTGTAACTGTGACCGTTGTCATGTCGAGCGATGTCGGTTGAAGCTTCTAATATTTCACTGTGACTAGATTGAACTTGTATCATTGTACTTATTCTATGATGATACGCAATGTACTGAAGCCTTGAAAACTGCATAAATGGTACTGTTGACTGCTGTCCTTGCCATTCAGTTCTTTTTTCTTCTTTTTCTATCCGAGGGGGGTCAATATCTAATATTATGTATGTGTATATATATATATATATATATATATACATAAATGCATATATATTCGCCTAAACTTGGTCGAAATATGCTGTATTTTAGTTAAAACTTAGTACAATTAAAAAAGGTTGCATATGGCTACACACACCTGTTCAATGCAAATTTTCGAGAGACTTCGCCGCGCAACATTATCGAAATAATCTGTAGCAAGTGCTTATGAATGTCCCATTACTAGCACCCGGATATTCTACTCCCACGATTGCCTTGAAAAAGCTAACGTGTAGCCCCCGTTTTGCGCGTTTGCCACGCAGTCCCTTTTACCTGCCTTTGGAATAAACAATATTTAGCTCTTCACCTAAACCCTAAACAAAGAGTAATCAGGGCGAATAATTGATGCCAAAATATAACACTGAGTTGAAATATACGAAATGAGGTTCCTATTCAGAACAATTTTTTGCACTTAACACACCACTGCAAAAAGCACCTATATATATATATATATATATATATATATATATATATATCATATATTGTTGACAACCACAGCGGACTTAGCATTGCTGATCCTTTTACATTTTCTCAAATCTGAAGACAGCTTTTGCTTCTTCTAGATGTTCGTTTCAAATGGCACCAAAGCTCATGATACAAAGGATATATATATATATATATATATATATATATATATATACACATATATATATATATATATATATATACATATATATATATATATACATATATATATATGTATATATATATCGTCATATTGCATGACATGGTATTACTTACATTTTCAACGTTTCATCCTACATTGAGCATTTCCTAAAGTGACGACTTTAGACAAAGTCTATACAATCGCATAGTTATAAAATTAAACTTTTCTCGTGACTACTCTGATATGGATCTCATGTCCACATTATCAGTTTTTTGCAACACCAGCATAGCACAAAACATACTACATACGAAGCACAATAGAGGCGTAAGCATTTACGCGTTACTAAACCCATCATTGACAGGCAACAACGTTCATCTGCGACACGCAAAAAACCCAATGTCCACGCACTTCCCGCTCCAATGGTGGCCCTCCGTACAGATGGAGGGTTCCACGCGATTTCGTTTGTTAACACGCGTTGGGTGGCCGCTGAAATGTCCTTCGCTCGTGTGGGGATGGGCGTCAATTTAAGCGCATGATCAGGCTTCAAACCGTGCATGTACAACACGGCGGCCCACGGATATACTCGTAGACACAACACAAAATCCACCCGACGCTTCAAATGCTCAGCAACACAAGAGTAATCGCACACTTCACACAGAGAGGATGACTCGTCGCTTAGACGCAATGCATATCCGCGAATGGGCCAAATGCACATGGAACCCTCCATCTGTACGGAGGGCCAACAATAGGGCGGCGGGTGCAGGGACATTGAGTGTTTTGGGTGTTGCCGATGAAGTTTTCACCTGTCAGTGATAAGTGTATGTAATGCGTCACTGCTGATGTCTGTGATATGATGTCTGTGATATTGTGTATTACATACCTGTATTACAAAGAAGTGATGAACGTAGACATGAGATCAATGTTACAACAGTCACGAGGGAACTTGAATTTTACAAATATCCGACGCATAGACTTTGCATAAAATCATCACGCTAGAAAATTATAAAGTAAGATAAAACGTTAAGAATGAAAGTAAAGCGAGGCCGTGCGATACGGCAATCTGTATCTTCTTTGTATCCTGACCTTTGGTGCCTTTTGAAACGAACATCGAGAGGAAGCGAAAACTGCCATCAAAATTATTCAGAAAACATTACAAACATCATTAAATTTGATCCCACTGAAATTTTAACGATATACATACATATATATATATATATATATATATATATATATATATATATATATATATATATATATATATATATATATATATATATATAGTTACTGTGAATGCGGACGCGCGTGCGTGCGTATGCGTGTATGTGTGCGTATGCGTGTACGTGTGCGCGTGCGCGTGTACACCACATCAACTTGCATCCCGTTTCACAGCCGAGGTCACATCTTCAGGAAAAACAAAGAACACCAGGAAGCTTGATCACACACCAAACAAGCATACACAGCATACAAAAAAAGCCTATGCAACGACGCATGACCCACCCGTACATTTTTCAATTCACCACAGTCTGTAATGAGCATGGCGATGACATTTTATGAAATAGTGATGTCTAAAGGTGTACTCAGAAAGGCTGAACGCAACGCGGGAAATGCCCTGCCTGGAATGATTAGAAGTTCCCGGAGAAATCTGTGGTACCATATGTAAGTGACAGGCTTTGTGTATCTGGCTTGCATGCGTGCATATGTCGTACGCTTTCCCATGTGATCGCAAAAGAAATTGGCCAGCCTGAGAAAAATCACAAGTTTGGATCGGATCGGTGCCATTTGACCGAATGACTTTCCCTCCCCCAAGGCCGAGGACTGGACCCCCCAATGTTTGATGCCCAGCCTACGCGACATTTTTGTTGTGCACCATAATCTCCGCGGTTCAGTGCTGGATTTATGACTGACCTGAAAGGGAGCACGCATTGGTTTGAAGACGACTGTACGATGGACTCGGTCACAGGTCCGTCGCCGGTTTGGACAGCTTTTCTGGATCGTGAAGGGTGAGTGACAAAGCTATGTACGGCTCTCGTCGCAGGACACTTCGTGCGTTGATCACCACACACATTTGCTGCTTATCTATATATCACTCGCCCCGCGGATCACCCTCGCGTGCAGGCCCAACGCAACGAACGCACGCGCTGCACCGTTTCAACCGCGGCGGTAAGCTGCGCGAATGCCCACCGATCACATGATGACGAACGGCACGCAACGCTCACTTCAGCCATGGCCGTTGCGACGCGCCCGTCGTGGCTATGTCGCCAGGGGCCTGGTCGCGCCCATGCACGTGGACTCGCTCGCTTCCCGTTGTGTATGTTTGACGCAGTTTGTGAGCTGGCGTCGTAAGATCTATTATTAACCGGCTCGGCTGCCGTAAACGACCTATCTAAGCGTAACCCATTGGGCGTTATCCAACTACTTTGGTCGTCATTTTCCGGGCCAAATCAAATTGGCCCGCCTGAATGTACCACCATAAAGCCATTATTGGTGTCGTTATTGGACGGCTTTGCCTGGCGCGGGGGGCTAGTGGAATGGACCACAAAATACTCTCTGGGGATTCTGAACCTCTAAGCTGCGGAGGTTCATAAGGCTTGACACTGGTCAGAGACCAGCCAGAGGTGTAGGTAGCGTTTTGAAGTCATACATCGGTTTGGCTGCGAGCACTATTTATTGCTGTATTTTATGTCTCAGGTAACATAGCTGGTCACAGGGCCCCAGTGCAGTCATTTCTTAACAACGCCAATCTTACACCAGATGTTTAGCACAGTTCGAGGTTGTTGGGTCCAACACCTTCGTATCTTCTGCGGAAATCAGAAAGTGTTGTTCTCCTGCGGATTATCCTAATCATGCAGAGATAGAACGCAGCTTGTGGCATACCTACCTATGCACGTGGGAGCCATGACCAAACATTCACGTCGACAGTCTTCACCCTCCGTCCTTAATCGCTCGGAGCCGACCTTGGGGATGATGATACGGCGCCTGACCTCGACCGAACCCGTCCATCTCCGTTGCGCGGGCGTCTGGGCACGCGCCGCTGCCCCCAATGGGCGCGGCCCCACCCACCTGGCACCCTCCTGCCAGTCGACTAGATTGGCCTGAACAGAGCCTCGCCACGGCACACGATCAGAATATCGCCGCTTGAATTCGGCGGCCGCGACCGCCGCTGGCGGCTCATCTGATTGCACGTGCTCGTTGCTTTGAGGCCGTAATCTGAGGGCACGCCGCGGGCGCCGCGGATGATCAGAGGTCAGAGCGGTCACGACCTCCATCGCCTGCGATTCGTCGGCACCAGCTGATCAGCTGATCGATCATCTCCGTCGTTGTCGCTGGCGCCCTACGACGCATACAGCTTCAGAGGATATGTGGCGGCGTCTGCCTTCCACCCTGGCAGGAAGGAGGGCCTTCGCGGGAGCCAAACCCATACATACCTCTGATTTCCCAGACGCGCAGTGGTGACGCAGTTACGTTAGCCACTGCGCTACCGGCAACTCGATCACCTCTTCGCGGAGTGCCAGTGCGCCACTGATCGCCGCACTGACGCTCCGCACCGCAGAACACACATCCTTTCTGCTGCTCCGGTGCCAGCTGCTGTATCGCTCAACAGCGCGACAGTGAAGCGGAATAGGGTCCCACAGAAATCTCCCTTTTGATCAAAATGGTTGGAAGTTTGTGACGTGCTTTCCTTATTCATTGGTCGCCTGCATTTTCCCGGAAGCCTTCTCTTTAAGCTGTAATAATTCTGCGAAACGCTGGCCTTAGCTTGGATCTTACGTGGGCGAGAACGCAGTAACCCCAAAGGTTCTCATCAAGGCAGCGTTTTAGTTCACAGGGTTCAGCTGTGCGAGGCCTGTTGGGGTTGAAAAAGTATTTTCTGGCGTTACGATTTCTTGCTCGTTTTTAGAAATTTGACCTACTGTGATTCACATAAGAAAACCTAGTGTCGCCACATTCAGACAAATCTATTTTCTTATAGTTTCAATCCATCATGCAATTTTTTTTGTTTATAGCATTTATATTCTCTGAGGTGGTAGGGCGGAGGGTCATCACCATCCAGCTTTCCAGCGCGAGTGATTCACGGAGGCTTTCCATTCTCCATGTTCTGGTCGCAATCTGCCTTCTGTGGTAAGGACCCCAAATTGTACTCTGATGGCATTTGATGATGACACTTGTCAATGGTGATGGCATTTTAAGGATCATTTAGCAACCGCTGTAATTTTTGTTGACCGCCCATCCGTGTAATGTGTGTTGACCGGATACTCGTAAAATCCGGCGCCCTCCGCATGTGCGCAATTTCGTGCCAATTTCTGATCTAGCATGATTTGATGCGTGAGATCCGCAGATGTATCCAACGCGTAAAGAGCCCTATGGTTTACCGCCTCAATTTGTGCAAAGATACAGATGCACAGTTTAAAAACCGTTGCGGTCACTTGGGCTGACAATTTATTGATTCCATCCGTTTTTGAAACAACATCCCACAAGTGCGCACAAAAGCTAGCATAAACAATGCATTTGCGTCGCCTATCAAAACAAAGCTTGGTATAGTCTACGTTTTGAGAGCTGAAGTCTGCAAAAGCTTGCCAGAGAGTTTGTTTTAGCGTTCAAAGCATCACTCGTTACTGTGCCTTACGAGCATAAGCATGTTTTTTCAAGCCTCATTCGCCAAGCATTGCTGGTGACGTGCCACACTTGGTGATTCACCATTACATGGGCTTGAATATGCCACGCTAGGAAACGTTGGTGAACTATAGCAATTATGTGATGTTTTTGAGTGAACTCATTTGTTGCATTCGTCTGTGCCATCAGGCAGGGCAACATTAGCGTTAACGTCACGGACACAGTGTCTCGCTGCATTTCCGCCGGCTGACCGCACAGCCTCGCCGCTGCAATCAGCGGGAACTCCCTTATCTATATGAGTTTGTCTCTGTTGGACGGTTGAGTGGTATTGAGGCGGCGGCAGGGGAAGCACAACCGTCGGCTTATTGTCATCCGTCCGCGGATACAATGCTCAGTCGGCCGATTTTAGACGACCATTGTGTCGCGAGCAGACGGTGGTGCGGCACTGTAACACACTGTGCCTCTGGGCCGACCATTCTACGTGCTCCTGACCGTGCATTGTCGGCGCCTGCGGAGTGAGTCAGCCTCCTGCGGCGTATGCCCGCACGAGGGGACCGGCCCGCGCCGTCCCGACAGGCCGCGTGTGGCCGGGCGCGCAGCGGCCGAAACCGCGGGAAAGGCGCCTCGTGGAGCGCGGGTAGGCTGTGGATGGGTCCCTGTACAACGCCGTTGAGAAAAGGAGACATCTACCCCGGACGCACCACTTGACCAATCGGAGCTTTCACCTGAATGTTCTGCTCCGATGGTCTGATCGGAGCCCTGGGGGCGGGGGGGGGGAGGGGGGGGGGGGCACCAGTTTCACTGTATGATCCGTGTGGGTGTCTGGCCAGTTTTGCCAGTTTTGCGCGCGCAGCAAGAGTGATCAAACCAGAAAAACAAGCAAACGAGACAAATTTTCCACTAATGTGTCGCCCGGAGAACAAAGCGCTACGTTAAAGATACTGAACTTGCCAGTAAATTATTTCGAGTTGTGTGCCTAGAAACCTACAGTGCACTCCACTGATTAGTATGATGGCTTTGTAAGAAGGAAGATTTCTCTTTATGCTCTAATAATCTTGCATTTTTTGTTCTTAACACGAGTGTAATGTATGATCAGAATGCGATTGTGGCAACTGCATTATGATAACATTGCATTCGGTAGCACTAGGGCCAAGGACTTACCCCCAAAATGGCAAAATTTCGGATGCTCCGGCTTTGCTAACGTTTAAGGCTGCGTTGCAAATACAAGCTTTGTTGCTGTTCCAGAAGAACGCTAGAAGTAGGAATGTAGCTCCCAGCTCAGTTGAGGTATTCAATCCTCCAAAATTGGGCTCCAGAATCCTTCCCCCACCAACTTTGAGAGGGAGTGGGCCGAATCGGTGGAGAAACGTTTGTCGGCGAATTTTTGGGTAGGTTTCCTCATTGTTCACCGCTCGGCCCCCAAACCCATTTCGGGAAGCTACCCCCTGGCTAGAAATATTATTTCCTTGGGTGAGTTCGCTTAAGTCCTGGTCTGTCAGACTCAGATTCGCGGTTTTCTCACCCCATCACCGGACCGTATCAGCTAGAGGGCTTCAAATCGATGACATTTCCTGACTATCAGATAGCATTTCCTGACACAATTGAGCGCGATACACGGCCATGGAGCGGTTCCAGCAGTGATTGGTGGGAAGTTTGTCAGAACAAGTAGTGATTTTCTTCGCGGCATGCATCGGTGGATTATCTCCTGTTGCCGGAGACTGGTATTCACCATAAGATGTTTTCAGAGTATCTTATGTATGATGAAAAACTACTTATCATTTGACAGCTATAGGTGGTGTTACACCCCAATGCACTACGTGCAGGCGCGTACACCACATGCACATTTTAAAGGGAATGTTCCACATCTGAAAATATTGAGATAAGCATCAGATTTGGCGGAAGAAGCGCATTTGTAACTATTGGTAAGCGCTCAAGCTTCAAAAAACACCCTAAGCAGCAAAATTTCAAAGCTGGTAAAAATGCGCTCCATTAGGTCATTGTCTGATGGCGTCATGGAATGGTTTTGTGACGGCAACAACACCTGGCCGCATGTGGCAGCCAGACCTAAAGAATACCTCGAAACGCACGCAGGCTGAAGCCAACAAGCCATTTCAGTCGCGGGCGCCGTGTTGGGCGGCGGATTGGTGGATGGCTTGTTTGTGGATTTGTTGTCTTGGTACTGATCGTAAGGGAAGCTTTGGTGGGCTGTTTGACATAGGCACCGTAGCGATCGCCAGCTTTTGTGGCAAATCATTCATATCAAAGCACGCTATGCGGTGAAGACTGTTATGAATCTCGTACCGAAAGCTCCCGAGGAATGTTGAGGATGTGAATACTGCTTTGCCGACCTATCTTTGCCTGTGGTGCTGTAGTCCTGACATTGATATCATGTGAGGGGCACAATAGTTACTTCCTTTATTATTTGTAACTGGAAATGCAGTTGCATGCAAAAATGAATAAGTCTGTGACATTGCTATGAATTGATTGCCAAAATATTGTTATTTTTGTGGTAAAGATGGTAAGGTTGAGCTACCAACTTTTTTTTTTTGCTTTAGGATGATTTATGCAATTACTAGTGAACCCTGATATAACCATTGTGGTGCAACAGCATTCTTGCTGTTCATAGTGCTTTGGCATTGTTAGATCAGTTCTTACCAGTCATTCATAAATTACAAGCTGCTGTCTTATAGGCTTGACTTAGAGCAGTCAACCGATGTGGGACATTGTGTAATCGAACGGGCCAACAGTGTCATCGTGGCACTACCTCAGTGCTGTGCTGTGGCATGGCATAATGAACAATGATATGGTTTTTGTATTGCAATCCCTGCTGCTTTCATAATAAATTCCATCATGAAAAAATGGGTCAGCCATGCATTCTTGTATCAACTTCGCACCTGGCATATGACTGACCAAAAACACAAGATACAATATGCAAATCACTTTCAGCAAAGCGCACAGCCATAAGTGACATAACTTGCTCAGCCTGTTTTTGGAGCTCCACAAAACATTGGTGACCAAGATGCAACAAGTCTTCTGCTTCCACAGACATTCAGCATGCTGCAGCCATCAGGCTGCTTCATTCAAAAATATTGTTCACGCAAGTAATAGCACATAAAAGAAGAAAATACTACATGTGAAATGATGCTGCAACCTGCTGACCTCGTCCAACTCTGGAGACATGACAAGTGCATGTAGTTATGGTTAGATCGGCGAAATGCAAGGAAGCCATCACATCAATATTAATACAAGCCACTGGCACGCACCACCAGTGATCACACCGATTTCAAGCCCCTGATTCACACTCTCACTCTTTTGTAAAATAAGTGTGATTCCGCACTTGCACAGCTCGCGGGGCCATCAAATTGCAGGTTTTCTCACAACTTTCGCACAGGTTTCCGGTCACAACGCCGCATTTCATCGTGAGCTCCCTTCCTAACAAAACCCAAGGGGGTTCATGGTAATGCAGCCCAAGAGACTGTACTTGAAGTACACGATTTCTGTTCAAGATTTAAGCTCGTCGTGCAATATGTGTTAAATATTTAGCAAAAAATATATATTTAAAGTTGCTGTAATGCTTTCCCTAATTTCATCACGCCTAGCCAACCCATAAGCCCGTGCAAGTTTCTTTGCTCCGGTGCACACGGTGCCAAGCGAGCTGTCCGTAAGGAATACGTGAGCAGAAGAGAAAACACCAGCAGGAGCAGAAAGACAGAATTGCCGTCGCGCCGTCTTCTGTTTAAAACGTTCGGGAGAGCGCCATCGTTTTTTCGGTGTCACATGTTTTTTTGCAGACAGTGGCGTTCTTTTTTTAAACTTTGGCCTGTGGCCTAGATGTGAGGAAAAACGTCCCGTTGACGAGGAGTGCCGCACAGCCCGAAAGTACTTACGCTTACGTTCGCGACACGCATTCAGCAGCGAAATCCTTCTAACAGCCAACCACCTTCCGCGGATTGTATCATATGTGCCGCATCATCGTTCTTACGAATGTACCAGCGGCCACGCTGTTTTTGAACATAAGCAGAAAGCAGCCTGTAATATCACGGCGATCGTATGACGTTTCTATGACATCATCATTGCGGAGGTGGTTTTGAAATAGTCCCTCAATAAACCTTTTGCCATTTTTGCGGGCGTGTAACTTAGGAACCAGAGAGATTTGGATCTTAAAAGGGCATGGCCGTGAACTGCATCAAAAGGTCCTGAAGATGGCTATTTCCGTCCAAAACCCCATGTAAAGGTAAATCATTTCCTTTAAGTATGCGCAGAGTGTATTTAAGGAAAGCAACACTGCAACGAGTCGACGTTGTGGTTGACGTAATCAGTGCGTGTTTATCCATTTGCCCACTATTTTCCTGTTATCGGCCATGTCAGCGATGTTAAATGCACAATTATTGCAACGTGGGTAGGAGACGCGACAGAGGCGGACCCAGGAAAGGTCTTGAGGAGCCAACTGTTCATACTCAAACCTTGAAGATTCCGAATGGGATCTGCATTGGCGTAAAAATAGCAGTGACTTTCCAAAGAAATTCAGATGTGGGTGATTATTCAAAACACAGGCTCGGTGCCAATCACATAAATATGGAGAGCGGCGACATGCGCGATTTATATGCATCTCAATGCCGTGTCGAACACGCGCTTTCTCTAACCAACGTGATATATCTTGCACCTGCCGCTGATCTGGGATCTTGCCCGAGCCGGATACAAAGTGTATATAAGATAGTGTATAGTGTATATATATATATATATATATATATATAGTGTATATATCATAGCGTATAGTGTATATATATATATATATATATATATATATAGTGCATATATCATAGCGTATAGTGTATATATATATATATATATATATATATATATATATATATCATAATATACAGCGTATAGTGTATCATAGTGTCCGTATATAAGACCATGGCAAATGCCGCTGTTCCCGTCCTAGCATTCCGCCCAATATGAAATGTTTTTATCTATCTCATTTTCAAAATCGTGTGTCTGTCACTGATACAACAGCTACCCGTATATGTGACACTGAGTCCATCACAGTCATGCAATCGGAAGGTAGAAGAATCCAGGGGATTCGAATGAGGGAAGTGTGATTTTCTCCACGTTTTGCCGATTTTAGGCGCCACCAAGGTCTTTTTTTAATCCGTCGCTTAAAAATCCAGTCCCGACAGACAGCAAGGTTTCGCTGCAGACCTGGCCCGTCGCACTCGGCCGATGTGGTTCACGATCTCAGTTGAACGAACTGCCCACCCCGCATGCATGTTAAGCGAAATTCAACGCACGAAAAGTTGGTTTAAATTGGAGGGCATGCAGTCATTCAGCAAGTGACAGGCTGGGCGTGGCAGTTCTGACGATTAAACACTGCAGGAAATCAAGTTAATCAGCCTGTTCCACTCAGCAAAACGTGACGGCAAACCATTACAGATCGGTTTGGAACTGCTCTCCGATGTTTCAGCGGAAACCAGCGCGGAATACATGCACTCTGGGCGAGGAAATCACATTTGCATGCTAAGGCGCGCTTTTATGGTCCACGGAGTGCACTCGCGGTCTGAACGCTCGATGTTCCTCGCCATTACTGGCCACTTGAACTCAATCCGTAAATCATCTACAAGCCAGGTCTTTAGACGCTACCGGCTCACGCAATAGTAGTCGTCACTGTCTCCGCGTGGCTGCTGGGTGAGGTCGGCTTTATCACGTTTGGAAAGGAGCAACGCGCACCTGACCTACCAGACATGTGGAGCAGCACTTCCGACCAGCCAGCATTTCCTGTCAATAGGCGCGATGTTTTTCTTTTACGCCGCCTGTCGTGCTGCGCCCGGGTATTCATGACACCCATCCACTAGCTATCCATAACTCAGCCGGCGTCGTGACGTTGGTCATGATGAGAGATCATGAGAGGGACCGCCCGGCCTGCCCGCTGCTGACGGACGACGCTCATAATTTCCAACTCCCCATGCTGACGCCGTCATGTTAACGTCCTGGATGCTAGAAATGACGGCCGCTTGTCACACAAATTAGCCGCGAATTGATATCGGGGCTAGTCACCGCGCCGTTGCGACACTTTTGCCGTGATGTCGTGAGCTATAGGCTGGAAAAACATGCCGATCCCATCCTGAACCGCCCTGTCAGTGCACGTCAGGTTATAAACAATGGCGTATGTTAGCTCAACGGAGGACGTGCAGACGGTGCGTTAATCCAGAGAATCCGTCACTGTTTTCATCAGGTATAACAGTTAAGTTGAACTGCTTACGTGCAAAGGCAGGGCCTTTCAGAATATTTGTGCAACGTGAACTTTATTGTTTGAGTGGTGCCTTCTATCAGTTCAGACGGATTTCTTCTGCATGACGTTTATAAAATGAAGACATTGAGAAGCATCAGTTCTCGCCCCCCCCCCCTAAAGAGACCTCCTGAACCCTCCAAGCTCGCGTATACTTCTAGTGGTTTTCCCATCACTCGGCCGCATGCTCCCAGACAATTTTTATCTTGCTCTCGTTTCATGCAAGACATCAGACATGATTGTCCAGACAGTTCGTGGCATTGAGTAAAGATCTTAACGCGAGTCGATTACATCACGATTTCACGAAAATATCTAGGCACTGTTACGTGACATAATAATTCAATCAGAACCTTTAATGATCGGGAGCTTCGATGCAGTAATCATCACGTTTGGCTGACCACATGGGTGAGGGTTCTCCTTATTTTCTGACAGAAGTTTTTCAAGAAGGAGAAGTTCCAAGTTTCCTGATACAACGAAGTTCCTGATTGCCACTTAAGCATAGGTCACTGTGCTTGACGGGATGCAATCGAGTCAGCCGGTCATTTCTCGAAAGACCTTAGGCCCGAATAGAATTTCCTGTTTGCTGGCCTGCTGACACTACCTTATTTTCATACTGTCACACGTTGGATTAAAAAAAAGTGGGGATGGACGCGGATGTGTCGGAGGTAGAGCATAAGGGTAGAGAGGTCTGGAGCGAACTCTTCGACAAGCACGGGGTGTTTTCGGAGCCAGCGTTGACGAAGCAGATCGTGCCCGTGGCGGTCTACCGCGCCATGAAGATTGGAAACTGTCACCCCCCCCCCCCCCCCCCGTGACAGCCAAACCTCACCATACCGCCACGTTAGCTCAGAAGTCAGGAGGAAAAACTGGTAGAAATACGACTTGATGTCAATGGGGCCTCAACTACCAAAGCTACAGGTCCAGGTGCAGGATGTTGGTGAACACCTACTGAGGTACATAAGGGCCGGATCAGACAGCTGCAGGTGCATGTGAAGCTGCCAACGTACGAGTTAATATATTGACCGTGTTGTTAATCTGTTGACCGTGTTGACCGTGACGCACTCAGCCTCCAAGCTACATAGCATCGCCTACCTCTCACCCTAGCAGGGAGGGCGGGCAACGAGGAGAATCGAACCCTTTACCTCTAGTTTGCAGACTCACTGCGCCGGACCTTGAGAAAGCGTCACGGCTTGTAACGATAAACTTACACCCAAGTTTGTGCACACATGCATTTGCACACACACACACACACACACACACACACACACACACACACACACACACACACACACACACACACACACACACACACACACACACACACACACACACACACACACACACACACACACACACACACACACACACACACACACACACACACACACACACACACACACACACACACACACACACACACACACACACACACACACACACACACACACACGAACATTGTACACACATAAGTTTGCTTTGGTCCGGTTGGGATAAGAGCCCTTTCCTCTAGCAATGGCCATTTCAGTGTCATTGCCGGCCATCGATAACTGCGGAAAAGCATGACACCGGTTTTAGAACGGCGGAGACAGAAACAAGCCATTTAGCAAAGTGGCTTGTTTTCAGCCACACCGAAAACTTTGACGGTTTCCTGGATAGAGAATGTACGAAGACCTTTCAGCGTGATTCACGTTATCTTACAGGAATTTCCCAATGCAGCGTTCTTCTGGTCCAAATGTTGCTAAAACCAAAGCAGCGCAAGCCTGTTAACTGCCTTGACTCTAGTTCATGATTCGTGTGCTAGTGTCTCCAAATGATGCCCCAAGCGATGAAAGCATTTTTTCCTTACGTATTTGGAGGGTCATAATGCCACCGACGCACATATATCTGTTTGAATAACTTTTCGTCTGCTTTGGTGCCAGCTCTTCCAGCAGTGTTATTGTTGTGGAGCTAGAGTCTCAAGCCCTCTCGAGAGCATTCGATGCTGTTTAGGAGATGAGGGACGATTCCGAGCTGGAAGCGATTAGGATGATAAGACGCCGCCAACGTAAATGATACCAGTTATTGCCAAAACTTGACCTGTTTTCAGTTCAACGTACGCCATTTTTCCCAACTGCTGTGGCGCTAAACTGCACTTGGCGTCAGGAAAGTCGGTGTGCGATTGTTACTTCTGCGTAAAACTCTGTACACCAAACTCTGCAAGCGTACTTTGGCTTATGCTTTTAATTCGACCGTTCAGATACGTCAGAGGATCATGGCGAGTTTCCTTCTAGCAGTCATCACCTGCAATGAGTAACGTAACACAGTAGCGATACCGAGGCAGTCTCCCAACGTTCCTCCACTTTCCATCCCACCATTTCCTTCCAAAGTAAGAGCAATCACTTAAGCGGGAGTACCACGCTTCGCCCAGTATGCAGACCGCACAAGGGCGCGGGTAAACTTCCTTTTTCCTGCCGTGCCCTGCGAAAAGGTGTTATTGTGCTCTCAAATTTTGTACGCGAGCTGTGTTGCAAATAGTTCCATCATCGGTGTGCCGTTCACCTAATTCTAATGGTATACCGGTCCTTGTTATTGAGAGAGCCGCTAGGTATAAAATAACATAATATGGGGCCCAGAGACGAGCGTGCCCTACGATAGACAAGATGAAGAGTTGCTCCGAGTTTGAGTAACTATAGACAATGCGTCCGAACTTTCTCTGGCATTATCACAGGAGCTGTATGGGATCCTTTATGCGCATCGGGCCGCGCACATTTCGTCCCTAAGGAAAACTTGCCAGAACAAACGGACCAAAGTTAGCCTTTGTCTGGGATCTCCGCCGTTATCCGGGCGGAGCATGCCCTGTTCTAATCCCCGAGATGTCGATGCTCGGATCTCAGTCAGCGGCCGCGCAAGTAAACAGCTCGAGACCGAGCCGAGCCGCGCGGCGGTGCAGCGCCGGTCGGTGGTCAGCCCCCTCCCCCGTTACCACCTGGGCCGGAGACAACCGGAGCAACAGTCGACCTCGCCGACCAGCTGATCCATCACGGCCCAACCCTCGGCCGCTCGCCACTCGCCATCGATCGTCGCCTTTGCCTCGGCCGGTGTCGGTGTCGCGGCCGACGTCTCCGTCGGAGTGTACAGACACCGCCTGTCACGTGCGCTCTCACTGCCCGACGCCTGCACGGGCTCCGCCCGATGTGTGTCCGGGCGCCGCCTGACGCTCACGCAGACACTGCCTTTCGCGTGTACAGACACCGGCTGACATGTACACATATAACACCTGTCACGTACGCAGACACCGCCTGGCGCTACCGACACGGACACTGCCTGTCACTTCTACCGACACCGCCTGCCACCTCTACCGACACTGCCTGCTGCGTGTACAGACACCGGCTGACACGCATACATTTAACACCTGTCACGTACGCAGGCACCACCTGGCGCTATCGACACGGACACTGCCTGCCACCTCTACCGACACCGCCTGCCACATCTACAGACACCGCCTGCCACCTCCACCGACACTGCCTGCCGCGTGTACGGACGCCGGCTGACACGCATACATTTAACACCTGTCACTCACGCAGACACCGCCTGGTGCTACCGACATAGACACCGCCTGCCACCTCTACCGACACCGCCTGGCGGGGCTGCCTGGCGAGTGCCTGTCCCATGCGTCACATCATAATCCGCAGTCATAACAGGTTGAAAGCACGGGTGTCGTCTCAGCGTGCGGGAACAGGGAAGTCCCCAGTTCAGAGGAAAGTCCAACTGGAGCCTTCCCCATCCGGCAATTTTCCAGGTCACAGTCACGGCGCCTGTGTCACCAGCTGGGCCCGGATTCGGACTGTAGGTGTCCATGTGCCGGCAAATGAGTGGGACGTGACAGTCCGAACCTGTGCGCATTAGGAAGCCGGCTTCGGTCTCACCGAGTCTGTCAGGCGTATAAATATAAATGTAAGATAAATAAGAAATGAAAGTATAAAACAATATAATAAGAACAATAAAGTAGATATAATAGTCTACTGAATTCGGTAATTGTAACAAAACTTTTACAAACTGCTAATCGCAGTGTAAGACGGTTACGCAAAACACTGACGGAAAGGAAATAGACACAGAAGGGAATAGTGCTAAAACATGTCGTTTGTCCGGTTAACTGGGTGTGAGTCGTACCTGAGGATGACTCTGAAATAGTACTCCACACATGTGTGATGTAGCAGTAGGGTCACGGACACACATGTGTACCGTCAAACTAGCGAGTAAACATCGCTGTCTTTTCTATAATGCTTTCACCACCGCTAAAACATCTGTGCGTTTCATAGCTCTCTCTACGTTTCTCACTTTTTAATAAATGTTCTTGATATTTGAGCCGTGACGTCACGACCATATTGGTCTGCGACTAGCGCCTTGGAGATTGAACGTTAAGCAGGAATCGGCGATATGTCGGCGGTTGGGTTGGAAAGAATTTGGAAATGCCACTTACTTTGGACGATCGTGTCTCAAGCGGTGCGCATTCGCAAGGAAAGGAAGACCCGTTTTGCCCCAGGAGGTACCAGTTTATCACTGAAGGCACCTGATAAAACATTTTTGTGTAACTGTCAACTTCAAGGTTCGAAAGAGCTGGACCAATACCGAAAAGATGGTGAATGCCACTCATCTAACTTCCAGGAATATGGGGTACTGCTGCGAAGACCATGTTAAGTCGTTGAGATTGTGCTTTATCAGCACATCATACGGGACTCTTGTGATTTCGAGCTAACTACATCATACCATGTGTACTTGCATTTATCAGCATTCTGTTGAAACGCCTGGTACATTTCACACATGAAATATATTTCATAATAGCAAGCGCCGGATACATCACCGATGGACTAAATGAACCAGCCACGGAAAGCTGAAGGTACACACTCGCTGCAGCGAAGCGATCCGAACTTTACGCACTCGTTTGCCCCATGCTACAGTAATACACAGGGAAAGTACAGGCATGCAGCCACAGCCACATTTCATCACAATTCCTCTAAGCGACGTAATGGGGTTGAAATAGGGCTCACTGTAGCAACATGGGGAGCGCAGCCGAACACCAATCGGTCCGATGAAACTAGGGCTGAGCTCATCGCAGATGACGCGAGTCACGGCATTGGCCTCGAACTCTGCGTCAACGATACATAGGAGGCCATTGGTGACACCCGTAGCGGGCATTTGCAGCTGCATCCGTCATCACACTATTGTCATTCACATACCGGTCGACGGTTTTCCCGGCAGTGGCGCACTTCATCTCAACTACGCGCGGTACCCCATTGATCACACAGTTCAACTGGGCTCGCTGGAAAAATATGCCTGGCAGGCAAGATGTGAAGACGTGTGGGTTTGATGCTTCAACCCGGCACTTTTCCATTTGGCTCGGCACAAGTGGCTTCAGGGTCGCTCCTCTTATTTTGGCCTTTGAGCCACCAAATGGTACAAAAGGCAGCATCGTCTCCACCAACGAACCTCGCACGGTTGTACATTGCGCAACTTCATGCAGCTTGGACGCTGTAACTCACCCGAACTGCAGATGGAACCACGCTGGTGACTGGGCTTGATTTTCGCCAGCAGCGCACAACTCGGCTACCATAACACTGTCCATTTTCTCCGAGAAAAGTGTCCTTACCTCAGACGGATCCTACCTGCACCCACTACACAGATGCCTCATCTTCATGTGCTGCAACTCGACGTCGCAGGATTACTTTACATGGCAAACACAGCCCCAGCAGGTTGACGGCAGGTTTCTTGGGCTTTCCCCAGCGCATGCCTGAAAAAGCTGGGCTGTGGTAGTACTGCAAGAGGCTTGCTTCTACGCGGCGGGAGTCAGATTGCATATGTTGGACAGCCTTGGTTTCTTCCAGCAGCCCTGGATCTCAGTCACCCACTCATCTGTGCTGCTCCTGTAAAACCAGAAAATAAAGGCCACGCTATGCCTGCATCCACCTCTCAGAACTGCGCGGCCAAGATATCTCGCTGACTTGATCTGCCTCGTCGAGGTGTTGACATAGATTGCCACGGATTGCCATAGAGCGCTTGTTTGAATTTGTGCTCATGGGTAATCCTCACCTTACCACCGACGTGCCATGGGGTTACGGGGCCTGGACATAGGCCACCACGTCGGCGCCATAGTCTTCCTTGTTAAGCTGAAACGAATGGAGAGGGATACCGGAGCCGATTTTTTAAAGTGTCATGAGCTGATCCATACAGGTACGCATATTTAAAAATAAATTTTCCTTCCAAATCAGAGTACACCAGATATTAATAAAGATATATGTGTTAGCTGGGAACTTGCTTTTACCTTAAGCCACTGCATTATTTTATTGGCCTAGCGCACCTTGGCACGCTTTTTTGTGACTCATCTTATGACATCTTATGACTCATCTTATGACTGTGAATCATCATCATACTTAAGAGGCATACTTACTGCACCTGGACAGGTTCTACTCATCATCTGACATAATGCTAACTATACCTTTTTTTCTCGGGTATTTGCAAGCACCAAAAAGGCATAGAACATGGATCAGTCAGGTGGAGATGTATGCCAGATTTTTCTAATGTTGGAACTTGTGAAAACTACCTGATGTAACAGCTTTTGATGGCTGGTTTAAGCAGTTCGAACGGTCCGGAATCACCATTGTCATCATTACTTTCATTATCATGATAAGCATATTCACAATACTGATGATAATGATGGTAATGATAATAATAGCAGTACTAATACTATCGATAATAATAATAATGGTGATAATTACAATAATGATGGTATAGTAATAATAGTAATAGCAATGATCATATAGATCATCATTATCATTATCACCATCACCATAACCCTCATCATCACCATCATCGTCATCATCATCATCGTCATCGTCATCATCGTCATCATACCCGTCGTCGTCGTCATCGTCGTTGTCATCGTCATCATCAACCTCAGCATCATCCTACATATGCCTGCTATTCCTTTTTACACATACATCTGCAAAAGTAACAAAGTTAAAATCTGGGTAAGTTGAGCGGGGTTGACATCTGGCCAGCTTGTTGCAATGTTGACAATCATGGAAACCACGCGCTGCGATAGATTGTGATGGATGGTTCTCACCAGCACGAGTCGCACATAAGCCAACCTGCCATCAATACAACCACTTTGTCAGACGCCTGAGTGCCATTGATGTGCTGACCCTGATGCAGGTGTTGAGGTGTGCTCAGTCCAGGCTAAATTGTTCTTAAGTTCGAAATGGGCATCCTTGCATTACATTAGTATCGCAACTTTCAGCTAATTAGAATGTCCACTAAACATGACCTGATCCAGTGATGTCTATGCACGAAGCTCTCAGATGCTTAGATTTACATTTACATGACTTGACATTGAAGCTTACCATTATGCCATGCATGTTCAGTGCCACATAACTTCAGTCGAGAGGGCAAGTCTGATCACAATAAGTTACTGCAAAAACCTCATCGTAAAAGAGATTATCTTAACGGCAAGAAGGCATGCCAATTGCCAGAAGAGGTGTGTGATATGTGGTAAAGTGGTGCCTTTATTCACGTGTTTTCATTACGTAGGTTGTTAAGCGCGTTCGCAAGGAACATTATAAATGTAGATAAGGCAGTACTAATAGTCTTAAAATATTTGCCATCTCTCCATTCTTCTAATTATTCTGTGAGCAATGAGGCCCTTGAGATTGTCACACGTTTTCATATTTCCAGCTGGACATTTTAGCAATAAGGAATGCTCTGAGCCAATGTATGCAACTGAATGAAATGGCTTGTACACCTTATGGAGTCCATTGCCAAATTTTGCACCATGACAAGTTCATCCTGTTTTTGTTTCCTACATTGCTTAAACACCTCAATCCAAAGAAAATTGTGTTGAACCCGTTGTCAGTGTAACCGTGGAATGAGTGAACAGGATATTGCCATGGCAAAATGGCTTACTACAAAAAGAAGTCGACTTTTATTTCAATTTTCTGGCATCTGAATTCCACAAGCATAAATTCGTCCGAACTTCGCAGGACCTAACGAACTGCCCATTACTCAAGAGATAGCAGATTTTGCGAAATAACGTTATCAAACCCAAGCCTTAGCTGGTTGTAATTGGAGCTCCTAGCCATTTAAATACGCTTACAGATGCAGATAATACTTGCCACTTCCTGACAGGACCCTACTCCCAAACGTCGACATATTCCGTCAACCCCGCAATGTAAATAAAAACTTTGCCAATGCCGCCCAAGAACTGCCGCATTTGTTGTACCCCAATCTCTATGTTTATGACGTCACTAATACATTAATCAATCAGAGGCAAATATGTGTTCTATTGTTTTAATCTATCTTTAGCTTAATTTGAGCTTTCAGCTCGTTTTCATCCAAACTTACATCACCAAAAATCATCACCCATTTTTCGAAAACCAAAATACTGGTGCCTCACAAAATTGTCCGCCAACATGTTGCCGCACGTTGCAGTCCTTGCGATTTGCAAACAGAATACATCACTCATGAATTGCGGACAAAAGGAACGGAAGAAAACCAAGGACACAAGCTTCGGGCGAGCCTTCGCGAGCTTCGTTGAGTTGACAGTCCTGACCTCTGACCCTGTAATGCACCTGCTCGTCACCACACACTGTGGAAACTATACGGCAGTGTCAGGACCAGCAGACTGCACAACAGATGATCTTCGCTGAGAGATTTAAAGTCCCAACTGCACCATCGGATTAGATGTACTGTCCCTGGCGGGCATCTGTTAACGGCTAAGCTTGCTTGACATTCGTGAACACCCAGTGGGTTAAACCAGTCACCTATCAGGGCCAAGGTGTCCCATCGGTGCGCGATCGTCCCAGAGATACACCCCTCGTACTTTCTACCCGAGGTTTGTCAGCGTCCGCCTGCACCGGGTCCCGGCGGCCCGTGTCCCAATCCCAGGCTGGATGTGTCCGGAGGCGCAGGGACGGCTTGCGAAAGCCGAGGAGGACTGCGAGTTCGGCGTCGGCTAAAACTCGGGGTAAATTGAAGCCTTCAAAAGGATTGACGTGTGCATCGTTCTTTTGGCCGAGCCACTGGTCGCGGCGCGCAGGCCGTGAGGTGACGAAGCTGGAGCACCTGGTGTACCGCCCATGTCCTGCTGACGAACTCATGAGCAGGTTCAACCAATAAGGGGGGGGGGGGAGGGGAGGTGACAGGGGAAGCGGACACTGTGAGCGGCGAGTTGGCGGGGCTGATGCCACTGCAAACAGTGAAAGACTGCCTTGATGGCCTAATGTAAAACCTATGTGTCATGATTACGGCAGATTAATAACGAGACTGCCTTTTGGCGACAGCATCCGGAGCTTGGGACCATCCAGTAACCGCTGCTGCCAGTCCGAACCTGCATACGGTTCCCGGCAGTGTTGTATGTGGTAGAATGTTTATAACATAACAAGCTATTAAAGTGGAGTGGGCTGCCAAGCGTCCTCGTATTTTCCTTTCTTATTTCCTCCCACGCTCCCAGCCTGTTTTCGGCAAGCCCAGGTGCATGTAAATATGCATTAGGGCTCTGGTATGCCGCTAGAAGTGTATAATTAGGATCGCATCCGCTCAGTTATCTCTCGCATGGCCAAAGCTAGTCTCCTTTTGTAATTTGCATGGATTTGCTGTGGCATTCGTATAAATCAAAAATGATAACCAGCTAATTAAGCGGGTTAATAGGCATGCACTTATATATTTACCTTGCTCCCAAAACAACGCTTTAACTCAGAATGCTTGGGAACCGAAACGTGCTTTGACAGCACTTGGCTCAATGATGTGCCTTCACAAACGCTTCATAGAAAACCTGTCGCATACCTGCATAACAATGTGTACATACCACGCATGACGAGAATCGCGGACGGGCTTGTTATTTCGCAGATTCGGCATATTAAGACGCCACAGGACGTCGTTAGATGCCCTTTGCTTCTTAATTTCTCATCTTCGTGCCCCTTGGTCTTTGGTATGGAAGTAAAACTCATGGGAAGCGATTTGACCGCCGAACACCACAGTGGTGCTAAGCACGTACAGACGCGGTCGCTGACACGAGCTATGTTCGGAATGTGCAAAGCCAACGAACGTGTAAGACACTCCGCAGCGTGTAAGAATAGTGCAGCCTGCTGGCCGCAACCGCGTGTGAATATCAAGCTGGCGACGTGATCAACTGTAGTCGGCGGCCGCGGTGAATAAACCCGCGCTGGCCCGCCGGATAAGACCGGCGGCGGCCGAACAATGGGCCAGCGAAACTCGCGCACAGCTCTGAAGTGGCCGCCGCGCGCGGGATGACAACGTCATCGACGCGCGCGTCGCCGCATCGACACCTTCTGCAGGGCCGCCGCGCCGCGAGCGCCACGCGCCTGGTGTCCGGCTAATGGTTGCGCTGTGTTGCTCGCGCTCTGTCGTCCCCCGTGCCGGTCTGGAACACGCGGCGCCGCGGCCGGAGCGCGCTGCGCCGTGTTTGTCACCGCCGCACGGCTAACGGAGCTCGCGTTCCGGATTCATTTAATTTCCTGCAGAATGCCGCTCCTTTGCGACCGACTGCAGCCGCCGCGTAATGTGTTCCGGGGTGGGGATTTGCATATGTCGAGGCCGAGGAGCGTTGGATGGGTGAAAGGGCCGGTCAGAACGGGTCTCCTGCACACACACACACACACACACACACACACACACACCACACACACACACACACACACACACACACACACACACACACAACACACACAACACACACACACACAACACACACACACACACACACACACACACACACACACACACAACACACAACACACACACACACACACACACACACACACACACACCACACACAACACACACACACACACACACCACACACACACACACACACACACACACACACACAACACACACACACACACACACACACACACACACACACACACACACACACACACACACAACACACACACACACCACACACACACACACACACACACACACACACACACACACACACACACACACACACACACACACACACACACACACACACACACACACAACACACACACACACACACACACACACCACACCCACACACACACACACACACACACACACACACACACACACCACACACACACACACACACACACACACACACACACACACACACACACACACACACACACACACACACACACACACACACACACACACACACACACACACACACACAACACACACACACACACACACACACACACACACACACACACACACACACACACACACACACACACACACACACACACACATATATATATATATATATATATATATATATATATATATATATATATACATATATACATATGCACGCCCATGCGAATACACACGAACACATACCTAGAAGTGTTCTCGGTCGCCATTAGGACGGTGAACAAACATTTTGATCCAGGATGCGAGATGAAATCGGAGACATAGCCACAACCAATTAAGATTAGCTGCACTTACATAAAAAATGAAAAGCTTCGGGGCTGTGGCCGAAGTTCAGCACGGCAGAAGCGGATGCAAGGAGTTTGAGGCCAGATACTACACGTGATTTACCTGGACACAGGAAAATTGTACGGCCAAATAAGGTAAAAATCCACCACACACTGCCTGTCACGGGACTGCGTGGCATGAGGTGAATTACTTCAGCATTGCTTGTGCAACAGGCTGGGGTAAAATTATCCCCCATTTCGGAACACTCCCGCTGGGTGAGGGGGGGGGGGGGGCGGGCGTCAGTGTCCATATGCGCAAAAGCTATGCTTTGTGTGCACTCGGGACCACTGAAGAATATGGCATGCGCGACTAGAATGCTCGCTCTGAACATCTGACAAGGGCCGGCGTGCCGTGAGCGGTAAAACATCTAAGTCAAACTACTCACCCTCAATGGGGGTCACTCTTTCTCCTCTCCCTTGGTGGGTCAAACAAGGTCACTATAAAAGTAACGTGTTCAAGGCTCTTGATGTTTTCTGAACTAGCTTTGTTGTCATGACGGGAAAGAACGTCATTACAGTGCCCTTTGCGTAATGCATCACACACAAACAATGTTACAATGTTCTGTCACCGATGACACCTGTGATGTCAAATCGGGAGATATCGCTCAAACATTTTGGTGTGCTTTGCGCTGCGAAAAACCAAGGTCAATGACCAAAACCAGCTATTAGGCTTTCAAATGTCATGTAAATCGGACATGGTCTGGTTGCCAAAGTTCTCAGTATCCTGTAATTTGAGCTGACCTTTCGCGTGGAACGGCTCACCCTAAAACCTCACTTGCACAAATTGCATGCAAGTCCGGAATCCTAGACCCAGGTCACGACGCTCGCCGCCGTCCAGGGCCTGGTACGAGGCGCCCAGAAGGCGGCATTTCATCGGTGACATCGATTGACCTCCCCTCGGCCTTAGACAAGGTCAACCACCGTGTTCCGATCCGGCTCTGCTTGTGTGCAGCGTTGACTCTGGCTGTGGCGGACAATACCTGAGTGGGTTAGCATGTACCACAATGCTGGCCGGACACATCGGGAAGAAAACAGATGTGGTAACAAGAAGTGCCACATCAGTCATTGAAATGGTACAGATGTGGTAATAAGAAGTATCGTATCAACCATCGAGATGGTACATATGTGGTAACAAGAAGTATCGTATCAACCATCGAGATGGTACAGATGTGGTAACAAGAAGTGTCACATCAACCATCGGAATGGTTTAGACGTGGTAATAAGAAGTATCACATCAACCAGATGGCACATACATGGTAATATGGAGTACCACATCAAAAAGACAATAGGGTTTTCAGCCAGCTAGACCTCTGGATCAATGCGGTCAGCATTCAACAGATCGGACTAAATCATGAGGTTCAGGTCTACAGAGCACTTTGTTCTCAATGTCGGAAATCCTACACGTTGTGAACGAAGCTGCTTGGCGGACCACGCCGTGTGTACATTACATCTCCTGTGAGTGAGCGCAAAGGTTCTACGTGGGCGTGGCCTGCATGGGAAAGCGCAGCCGCATTCATAATTACTGTCGATTCGGAATGTGGCTGTACTCGTCGTTGGTTGTCTCCAAAACAAAATTAAATGATTCATACGTCCGTGTTCCGCAATGCTTCTGCCTCCGGAATGTATGCCTTCATATTTGAGAGACAGCGTCACGCCGTCACGTGACGGATGTAACCGCTTGTCACGTGACGGATGCAGTTGCATGGACAAGTCCTGCTCAAGCATACACCCACCAGCATATCCATGACATCGACATCACCGAATAGGGAGGGCCGCCGTTCCGAAACCGAACGGTCCATGCAAATCCCTAGCCATGCTCACGACCCTATTTATCCTGCCGTTGGACAACAGCGGCGTGCACTGATGCCGGGCAGCGATACGGCGGCGGTCGCCATGTGACGCTTCGATCCGTCCCCCCCCCCTCGTGCAGGCTCCGGCCGAGATAAGGTCATGATGCGCGGAGCTCGCCCGCGGGGCCAGTCTCGGCCCGGGCCCGCGCGGCCCCTCCGCGGGACGGGGCCGCTATCCGCTGACTTGCGAGCCGGCTGGGTCCCGCGGGAGGCGTGCCGGTGGTGCTCGGTCGGCAGCGCTGGCCGACGGTGCGCGGACGCCCGCTCCCCGCGCGCCGTCGGCGCCAGCGACGCGGCGCGGAGACCTCGACAGCCGTCGGGCCGACCCGGAGACTTCGCGAGCATCCCGTGTTCTCTGCGCGGGTGCGTGTTTGTGTTAAAAAATGAAAAAAACGGGCAACTGTTCGGCGTTGTCAAGGTGCTTAAATTTTATTTTAGAAAAGACAAAGTTTGAAAGAGAAAAAAAGATCAAAATCTCACGAACGGACTAATGCCTCGCGTGCTCCGCGCATGTTACTCACCGGTCATCCAAGTCAACGGACGTGCTCATCAGAAACAAATCCAAGCAAGTTAGGCGTATGGACGAACAGACGGCTGCTGCAACACATCCAGTGCCCGTGGTCGTAGACACAGCTTAGTTCAGTTCAGTTCCTGGTTCAGTTTATTTTATTTATTCAGTTACAGCTCAGTTTATGAAGAGTGTCCTGGATTATGGCCACAGACAAACTCTGGAATAACGGTCTGACCGATGCAACAGGCCTTAGGAAGCCCTCCTATCTCGACCACTCCTCATAAGGCGTGACGAATTATAAACCAGCAATGCGTCTCAGGATGCACAGCAAGTGAGTCACGTAAACTAATGTTGAGTGTAGGATACTCCTGGCGCCCACGGCACAATAATCAGATCATTTTCATACTGCAAGAATTACTCTAACCAAAGAAATAGTAGCCGTGTGCAGTTGATTATTCATCCATGCCTTGGCGCTCCAGCATACTCAAACAGATCGCACCACGTTCTTCTCGCAGGAGGAGCGTCTAAACAACTCCGCGTGTTTCAAAACCCGCTTCTTTCGCCCGGGGTTTGTTGCTTGACTTGGCGATATCCTGTCTGAGGAAGTAAAAGCCGAGCTGAACGTCTATGGGAAGGCCTTTTATTGCAGCGGTGCACGCACACGTATAATATGAACCTCATCTGGGATAACACAAGCATTGTGACACAAGCATCCGGTATGGGGGCTGTCCTGATATATATATATATATATATATATATATATATATATATATGTTTGTGTGTATATACGGATGTTCAGGAAGTGCTTAAACATGGGATTATATTGCAATAGAAGCGCTATCCTTGTACTTCTCTGCTGCGGAACGGTGAGCCTGCTGACAGTCAGCAGGTCGTGTCAGAACGTGTATTTCTGCTGCGAGGCTGTCAGCCTGCCAACAGTCAGCAGATCGTGTTAGGACGTGTATTTGTGCTGCGGAGCTATGAGCCTGCTAACACTCAACAGATCGTGTCGGGACATGTCGGGTCCCTCATTCAAAAACAAATTCATCCTGGTTTTTCCCGGGGGTTTCGCGACCCGCTTGGCGCCTCGCTCGCAATGACAACCACGCCGGCACGTGCTGAACTGCACCCGAGCCGCCGGGCGGCCGAGCGGCGACCACGTGAGTCTAAACAAGCTCTCGTTCGCAGACACCGCTTACTAAATAAGTGGCAACGGACCTCATGCGGAGCTGGTCGTGTCCGCCGAACGGGTCGGGCCTGCTGCGACATACCGTACATGGCCCGCGGGCCACGGGCCACGGGCCGCATTAGCATGTCATTAGATATCCGCGCGCTCGCGGCGCGCCGGCGGGTCGTCCGGCAGCCGGCGTCGTCGACCCCTGTGCCGCTCCTCTTCCCCGCTGATTAGCCGTCACGGTCGATTACCGCCGCCGGTCCTTCTCGCCGCCTTTCTGGAGGGGGCGACGGCACTCAGAGGTCAGGAGAAGCAAGGAAGGTATGCAGACATCGACGGGGCGGGGACGGGCATTTTGCATTCATTTCTGCTGGATGTGAGCGTGATGTACACACGTTTGGCGGCAGACGCCTGCTCCGCCGAGCGGCCGACTGTGATCTGCGCCGAGCACGAGCAAGGCGAGAATTCAGCCTGCAACGTGGCCCACGCGACGGCCGCCCTCTCGTGCAAATGCCTGCTTTAACAGAAGTTTGGCACCAGAGCCCCATCACTTTCACCGTCGCTCATTTCTCCTGGAAAGCAGGCAATGCCACGTGTCAGACCGGTGCAGGACCATTGCCTGGATCGGGTGAGTGATTTAGGGTCGAGGGTCAATCGACCGTGATGGCACCATGCGGCCTGGGGGTGAGCCCGCTGCACCTGCAGTACCTTGCTGTGACGGCCGCTGCCTCTCAAACACCGGGACCACCGGTCCCGCTGCACCGCCGGTACATGGGGGTCGACTTGAGACAGGGTGGCGTGGGCCGCAGCGCTGATGGTGATGCCGTCGGCGTGGTCGCCAGACACGCGGGACTCGCTGATGAAGCGCGCGTGGGCTGGACGGAATGCGCTCTGGAACGCGACGTCCTGGAACGTGACGGATGCGCGTCGCTTTCGTGCGCTTCGCGCCTGTCGTGGCGGTCTGACTCGCATCTCCTCTCCATCCCGGCAACAGCACGCCAATGCGGCGTCCGTGCGTCCTCACCAGCCGGAGCGCCACGAAGCTGGGACCAGCGGCAGTCAGGAGTAAACCAGCGAGGCGGCGGACGGTGGGCCTCCCGGCGTCGGTGCCTGCACTTAGCTCCGGCTCCAGCTCTGCCCTCCAGCTCAGCTCCGGCTCCAGTTTCGCCCTCCAGCTCAGCTCCGCTCCAGCTCCGCCCTCCAGCTCAGCTCCAGCTCCACCTCCGCCCTCCGCATCAGCCAGCTGGGGCTGCTCTGGTCGTGGGCGCTGCCGGACGGTAAAGACACACGCGGGCACGCCGACGGGCCGCCGACCCCTCCCTTCCTCTGAGACCAGAGGCGACCATCGATGTCACCGTGCCACAGACGGCGACCGTCGACCGTGGACCGTCTGAAAAGCGGCCCACAGACGTCTGCCCGCTCCCGGACGGCTCGTCGGTCAGCATTCTCTCGCTGCTGACCATCCCTGCTGGCTATCCGACATGGGAGCGGGCAGGGGGCGGCGAGGGACGCCTCGAGAGCAGGCGGCGCCAAGCGAAGTCATGGGGCGGCGGCCGCGGTGACGATCGCGCGACGCCCGACAGTGGGCGGCAGGGCGAGCGAGGACGGCGGCCGGCGGCTGACAGTGAGGCGGGGCCAGCCTCGCGCGCCGCCCGAGAGGCGCTCATCCAGTGACAGCAGGTCGCCGAACGAACCGCACGGCACGTCCGGTGGCAGCCACGTGTTGGTCGAGCCCACCAGTCACCCGGCCGGCATCAGGGCTCCCATCAGCCAGGCACCACCCTCTCTTACCCGTCTCGCCGAAGCTCGCTGTGGAGGGAGGCCAGTCCGGGGAAGCCGGGCTAGCTGACGCCCCGCCCACAGTCGCTGTCTCACGGGGCATCTGACCGTCCTGGTTCCTGCTGCGCCCCTGCTGAATCAGCTCAGTTGACCGTGGACTAAGCCATGGCATCGCGCCAAGCTAACATCAGCTTACTAAAACCGTGCTGTGCGCACGCTTACCACTTGGCCATGCCTTTTTGCGCCTTTGAGGACGAAAATAGACACAATGCGCACCTTACATGAGCTGCAAGGAGCCGGCCGTAAAAGATGTTCCGTGGAAAACCACTTTGGACTGACCTTGTTCAATATTCAGCCGGTCACTTACCTGCCATAATCTGCCTGGCTTGCTGCACAGGTGTATTCATTATTTATACTTGGCTGTTGATGCCGAGGTGCGGGAGCGTCAGGGAGGGGAGGGGAGGGGAGAGGAGAGCTTGCCCCTTCACGTTTTGTGAAACTGCAGTGATTTATGGGTCTTGATGGTTGTCATGGGTCCTGAATGGCTTAGAAACGTCCCGGCTCTCTCATTCAAGGACGTTCCCATTTCCCAGCTTGATGAATGGGTGTCAGTGCCAGAGAGCAGCAAAGATAAATCAATCAATTGTGTGAAGAATATAGACACAGTACATACCCAGCAGAGGGTCAAGAGCTATGACAACTCTTACGGTGGTTCGTGTACTGTTTTTTTTTCTGCGGTGTCGGAAACATTGGGGAAGGGGAACAACCAGCCAGGCGAGCCCTCTCTCCGACGGGAGAGTGGAGCTGAACTGGAGAAATGGAGGGTGTCACGAGTTCATTTGGAACGGAGGCATTCGGAATTCGCAGAGCACGGCACCCAAGCTGCCGGTTGGCTGCTGCGCCGTAATTTTAGCTGAGCTATCGCGCCGACGACGAAAGAGGCGCATACCAAGTACCCAGCAGTATGTAACCACCGTCTGGTGGTTAGGTGGGCCAATGGCACACGTCCGACGAAGTTTCAGTCAGTTGCAACAGGTGGTCCTGCCACTCAGACCTGCTCACAGCATCATTTCTTGCGTGGTTCTTTTGTCAAAGAACAACAGAAAGCGGCTCGATAACTACAGAGCGCATGTCCTGCGATCACCCGGTTTCATGGTGAGCCGCAATGACGGCATTTACGCCATTCATGTCCTAGCGTTTTAAGCGCCGTTTTGAAAGCGCACTGCTCCACCTTGCTACAAGTTGCGATGTGCACTGGCCGTGGCAGTTCTGAGTTTTAAATCCCTTTGTTCGAACCTTCCATAGCATTTGTATTAGTCCAGTTGGTCACCCCTTCGTCGCGCGCTTTGACAGCCGCGTATTTGGTTCAACGCAGAGAAGTGTTTCCAGTAGGCGGGTGTCATGGCCGTGCTGTATGGGGCGCCATAGGTCCCCGGGGTCAGGGCACCAACCAGGGCACCACCAATGCTAGAGCACTTGACGGATTGATGTTCAGGAACCGGTCCGGTCCGGTCCGGCTAGTCCGGATCTAACGCGCCCGCCAACAGGATTTCCCAGATTTCCCAATCTGATCCGATCCGCTCCGGCTCACTCGAGATAATGGTTATGTAAAACCGTGCCAATCCGCCTCCACATAAACAATTGTTTAAATTGTTTGTTGGAAAATTTGGTTCCTCTGTGTGTCTTGAATTTTAGTCAGTCATAAGTTGCCATAAGGAAAGAAATGCACACTTGGTTGCCATCAATCAGTGGATGCTGAAATACTTAGCCCGGCTTTTGCCTGTTTGGGTTATGACCTCGCATGAACATCAGAATAAACAAGGCTCATGACATCAATGATATCACAGTTATTTTACTCGATATTCTACATGTTCCACCACATCGGAGGGGCAGATTTGTTTGTGGCTGAAATAAATTAAAGGCATGATCATATTACCTCGTGTTGCCCACTCCAAGTCAGCAGCGGCGTGAGCACATTTCCTTACGTTTTCAGACTCCAGTTCAGGGCAGAATCCAGGATATAGTCAATAAAGAGCCACGGAAATCGCGGTATCCCCTGGCATTGGCTATCTCTTAAACATTAAGGTTTTGGTGGTCTTTGTGGTGCCCCCTCGAAATGTTTGTCTCTGGAAAATAATGCCTATAATGGCCCGAAATGAGGATTTTTGGTGCCCCTTCGCAAACGGGCCGACCCAGCATTAAGTCCGTGTGGAATGCATTAAAATCGTGGTGTCCCTGGATTCTAGTCCCCTGTTAGGATTATTGTTTGGATCTTTAAATGGCCCGCCCGGAGTTCGTGCGTCTTCAAAATGACGTCTTCAATGCCATGTAATATGGGTTTTGGTGCCCGTCCCCCCCATAGGTTCGAGCAACGATGCCATCAGGGTACGAGGCACAAGACTGTCGTGACCTTCGAATTTGGTGACCCTTAAGATGATGAGATTCGTGACCCTTCGCGGTGCCGTCTGGAATTGGGTGCCTTTTGAAAATAACGTGCTGTAGTGGCCAAAATGATATGTGAAATATGATATATAATATCATATGCGGTATCAAAAATATAAACGCAACCAAATGTGGTGCTCTTTCGCCAAATAAGCCAATAGGATTTCACCCAAGGACATGACACCGAAATTGTGCTGCCACTGAAATTTGGTGACCCGAAAGTGGAGATTTGATGCTCGTGGTGCCTATGAAATGTGCCTGTTAAAAAATTCAGGTCATAATGTGGTTCCGAATTGAGGGACTTCGTGCCCTTTCACGATGAGATTTTGTGCCCCATCGAGGCACCAAAATGACATGTGGCCGAAAGGGGCTGTCACGGCACCACCCCACCCCCCCCCCCCCTCCCCTCGCTCTGACTCCGCCCCTGCTCCGGGTTAGGTGCAACAAAGTCGCGCATGATGGTCGAAATTTCAGCGGTACCTAATTCACAAGCGCAGGACAGTAGCCATTATGTACGCCTTCTAAATAAATAAAACGACTATCTCACCTCACATATGATGTATCATGCGAGTATCCGCTCTCGATACACCAACTGATGGAACAACGTCAGTTGAGATCATTTTCTGCTAGGTTACTGGCAACTACAAAATTGTAATCCACGCGCGCGAGAATTCACTGGCAGCCTGCTCATTTATCCAAGAAAATGAAACAGTTGCGCCATTTTTGAACCACCTTTCTAAAAAGCCACATGTTACCCGATCTGCCGTCTTTGCTCGTACCGGAAAAGTGCAAGACATATCTTGATCTGCAATCGTGCATCGCACAGTTTCACAAGTAGACATTTTTACAGGTTAGGACTAATTTCTAATACATAAATTGACAATGGCACGCCAATCAGTACCATTTATATTTATATGCTGTGTATTGCTTGTAGAGTCATGTATATATATATATATATATATATATATATATATATATATATACATATATCACAAACTCACATGCACATACATTAGACATACATGTCATGAATATTTTATAAGAAAGCGCAGCGTTTTAGTTATAGTAGTAACGTCTCGTGCGTCGTTGGTGCCTTAGTGCCTCAATGCATCCTGTAATGTCCATAAAGCGTGATGAGGGAGTTAGCCATATGTCGCCCGCCATCCGATATCTCCCATAGCCTCTTTAGCATCTCATATACGTATCGGACACTTTCCAAAGGCTCTGGAGATTGGATAACCTACTCGAAACCTTACCAAATTCTCATTTGATGCATTTATGGACGGCGATAGAGGGCACGTCCACCCGCGTTGCTGTGCTGTCGTTCAGTACAACGTGGCTCCGGCTTTCAGATATTTGTAGAAGAATCACAAGCATGCAACTGCATTGCTGGCGTCCAAATCGTGCCTGAGTTATGCACGTGGGAGTGGAACAGGCAGGAGAGCAAACACTGAGCACAAACGCCAAATCGTGCCTGAGTTATGCACGTGGGAGTGGAACAGGCAGGAGAGCAAACACTGAGCACAAACGCCAAATCGTGCCTGAGTTATGAGCATGGGAGTGGAACAGGCAGGAGAGCAAACACTGAGCAACAACGCCAAAGCTTTTCCTGGATGCAAACAGTGCCTAACTCACATCAAGCAGCTAGCTGCTGGATAAGAGGGCTGCCTTTGATCCCTGTTCGTAACGAACAACATTGGTCATTTAAAAAAAAGATACATTCGTTGCGGGGAGTAAAAACTTAATCTGCTCTGGCAGACAGCTGAAAATTCATAATAAACAACAGCATACTTTATTTGGACCCGGTCGGTGGTAAACGTACTTTAAATATGACTGACTGGGTGAACAGAAACTATGATGTTGTCATGAAGTTAGCGTTTTTGTTTTTCTCAGACAGTAACTCTGCATTCAGGGATGTCACTTTGTGAAATCCATTGGAGTGGGGGCGGGAAGGCTGAGCCGATCAAGTTCACGCAACTTAACCCCGAGGCCTGACATCCCCCGGATTTCGGCAACTTCAATTTGCCTTCTCAATGACCACAAATTATTGTATTGTCGTGATTATCCAAAATTGCTTTGTTGCGGGAGAACGACTTTTCATTTCAAAGCCTAGAATGAAAGGCTTAGAACGAGGTGTGGTTCACGGAAAACATCTTAGTAACTTGAGCTCTTCTAATGAACAAAAATAGCACCGTTCATCGTGCACCGAAAGAGCCCAAGGCACAAAAAGAGAGTTTATTTAGCCTCGTGGACTGACACGTACGGATGATAGCCTATATATATATACATATATATGTATATATATATATATATATATATATATATATATATATATATATACATGGAACATCTCTGATAACGTTGCCACAATGTACCCTCATATAAAAGTAAAACTGAACTTGCACGACCTTCTCAACGGACATGCCGATAGCTGCAGTGGCATAGTAGGTAAACATTTGTGACCGAAGGTGTCTTCAATGTGGCCCTCTTAAAAGTGGTGTGACCAAGACTTTGACGCGTGATGGAAGCTGATATGACCACGAATAATCTTGTATTTTGGCACTCCGGGTGATCAATAGGAAGTTCTCATGCTGAAAATCAGTCGACTGTCACCAAACTAGAAGGTACTGGTTAATGTTATCAAAAGGACATGGATGCATTGGGAAACCGAACGTTCCGAAGCTGTGCTCATGGTAAATGGTGGCTCATGGTGGACGACACCCTGCCGGGCTGTACTTCAAATCGTCTCGTCGGCGAGGTGACGGGTGTGGAATTACTAATGACTATCACTGTCCCCCACTGTGGTTTGCCATCGAATTGGCAGTTGAAAATCGCCACTCACAGCTTGAGCAGTAAATACACTTGCACTGTTGAGCGACACGTGGACCGCCTTCTTTCTGGACCACTTCAACTTCTATCCGAACCACCTTTTACTTTTAAAGTTACCGCATATTGCAGTCATTTGTTCCGTATCTCAATCCACGTGGTATCATGTAAGAAAGTTGTCAAGCTGTGGCAAACTGGCCTTACAAATGAAGGCGTTGGCTTGACAAAAATATTAGTGTCTACGATAAACTATTTGGTACAAAATAGAAGCATACTAATAGTGATGTGCATAGGTGCCTAGTGAACAAAAGTTAAGATACCTGTTTTGCATTTCTGTGGCCCACAACTGAAAGACAACTCTGCATTTGTGATAACTTTTGTTTTTGTATTGTTTAACACTTTGTGTAACATTTTGTCTGCAGCGTAATGAAGACAAAATGGGTCCCAGGGGAATATGAAGCTCAGCATTGGCTGGTGGCTGAAAAAGGCGCAAGACCACTAATTTAGACAATGGCCAAGATTTGTGTGTCGCTGTCTGCGACACGTTGTATGTGATTCAACTGGATCCGACAATATACATTCAGAATTGCGTCCCATGTATATCACAAACGGCAGAAAGAGCATGTGTTCCCAAATTTGTCAGTGAGCTGTTGCAATTCTGGACCGGTCCGCACAAGACAGTATAAGTTAATCCGCTCAAACTCTTAACTTCCGTTTTATCACGCATGCACCCGATAACATTGTCCGCATTCCACGAGCTGAGTTATTAAGCCTATCATTAAAGCTCCTACCAACTCCCTGAACAGCGCACTTTTCCTGCATAGCCGTCACGTACCGCTTCATCAATTACGGGCTCAAAGAAGAGCGCTGCAGGCGAACAGGGCCGTTACCAGCTCCATGTAATTGGTAAGTGGCAGTCCTGGCGCACTGGGGTGCCACAAACAAGGGGTGCTCAGTTACCACAGTCGCATATGTCAGGCACAGGACTCCAGCCAGCCTTCATCCAACACGAGCGAGTGACTCAAGAAAACAGCACACTGCGCAGCTCACCAACCACGGGCTTGTCACGCACCGTTCCTTTTCTTTCCCGTGGTCTTTTTGTTAAAGGCTTCTCCGTTTTGTTGGCACGGCTCCGACGTAACCCCGCGCCACATCACGTGCCATGTCCAATCCGCTTCTGTCCGTGACGGTCCGCAGCTCGCAGTAGCCGAAGTGGCCGTCGCCCATAACATCACGTCTCATTCCACTGCCGCGACCGTCGCTCAGCACGCTCGCCAGGACGGCCGAGACGAAGGTGACGTCACGACGCGCGGCGAGTCCGTGACGGAGCGACCGGCACTCCCGCACGGTGGTGTGCTGTGCCCCAGAGCGCCACGGACGGCACCTGCTGTCCCACCCACGAGACAGGTCATCGACCGGAACGGCTGGGCTGTTTGGTTTGCTCGCGACATTCGCTGCGATTTTCCGCAGAACTTGACTGGAGCTGCCACACCCGAGTATTGAGGTGCGCCCTGTTCATCTGGATACAGTGCACCTGGGATGAAACTATTCTAAAGGGAGCCCTTGGAGACAAACTTCACACTTCCGGCCAGCTGGCCAGCTGGCTAGTCCCTGGCGAACACATCTAGGTTGGCCAGGGCGAGGCCCAACTGGATGGTGGCGAGGCACTGCAGGTTTGACATAACTGTTGGGCCGCCCACAAAGATGCACCGCACCCAGATAGATACACACAGATACACCCAGACCAGCGCGCCGGTTTTCGTCGACACTTTCGCGCTGTATTTTCACCGAGGAGCAAGAGAGATCCTAGCGCTTCTTTCAGCAGATCACATCTCGTAGGAAAACTGTCCGCCCCGCGCCCACGAGTTGGTTCAAGATCCCGCCACTGCCAGCACTCAACAGGTTTGCCTTGTGATCTCTTCCGTCTGGCATGCTGAGGCCGTGTCGTCAGTCGCCCAAATCGGCATCAGCTGCTGTTTGGACCGGCGCGTGCCAGCGGAGGCACTGCTGACCCGTGGGCGTGGCTGGGCTACATGCATTGCATAACACACGGCGCTGCCCTCACGGACGGTGCTCTCGACCCTAGCTCCGGGTCCGGGTCCGGGTCATCACTACAGAGACGCCCCGGACCACGGCAGACCTCATCGCATCTCGCCGGCGTTTCTTCGTGCGGTGCGAGACCCTTCCAAGCCATCAGCGGCAGGTGGCGAACCGTGTTCGTAGACCGTGGTGAGGCGCGCTGAAGGGAACGTGACCCGGGCAGACTGCTCGGCACGAACCAGAGATGCGCTGTTGAATCGCCTTAACGACATAAAACACATCATGGCATAATGAAGAAGGACGGGTGCATAACGTGCTATATCGATAAAAAATAGCAGCGTGGCAACATAACAGCTCAACAACGTGACATAATAACATAGCATTGCAACAGCAAATATGAAGTATGAATGCTGCAATAGGCACCGGATGCCATAAGAAGAGCACAAACTGGAGGCTTAAGCTCACCGGCCTATAATTTGCACTCGGCCCGATTGAAGATAGGCGTGCATGCATAGGACCAGCAGACATGCGATTTAGCTTGAAGCCTTTAGACAACAATGTGACCTTGAAAAATACTAAGCTGTGCGCAGATCCACCCCAAGAACCCAATGCTGCCTAAGAACCCAATGCTGCCTAAGAACCCAATGCTGCCTACATGGTTCTGGAGCGCAATGCTGCCTAGAACCCAACGCTGCCTACATGGGTTCACAGTACGCAATGCTGCCTACATGGTTCTGAAGCGGCCTAACGGCCGCTTCAGAACCATGTAGGCAGCATTGCGTACTGTGAGAGTATATTACGTCAGCCGTCACGAAACTCGCCGCCTGAAGTGATGGTGGTGGTGTGGTGTGGTGCGGGCTTCGCGCATTAGGCCAGCCTCGCTCGAGCCCAACCGCAACGTGAAAGCCCGGCCCGCAAATAGCCTGTCCCCACCACCCCCACCGGCCGATCGGTCACGTAGCAGGACCCCCAGCGTACATACGACCGCCACCCCACCCACGTGCCGGGAACAAAAAGGCGGACACGGCTCCGCGCTCGGCTCGAGACGGCCGCGTCTATCTCGCCGCGCCGCGCCACTTGTGCCGCGGCGGTCGGCGCCAGTTATTAGCCGGCATTTCCGGTGCGGCGCAGTTATGACCGTCAGCCCCCGGCGCCGCCGTGACCCGGGGCTGGCGACCGCTGCCATGAGTATAACGCAGGCGTCTAGCCGAGTGGCTGACGTGGGGTGGCGCCTACAGCCGCTGACGTCAGCCAACTGGCAATGACGCGGCGCGCTGAGATGCATGCTTTTACGTCAGCCGACTGTGCAGGAAGAATGTGTCTGACGTAACTCACTTCCTGCTGCACGGGCGGAAGATCTATGACGCACGATTCAAACCTCCTCCTTCGGGAGTTTTTTCATCTTTGTCCGCCGAGGGGGTCCTCAGAAGCTCAAGATCTCGAAAATCAAGCAACGTAAAGCCGCGGAAAAACGGCTTCGGAAAACTCTTGTCAAACTGCATTAGACTTGTGCGTATGAACAATAACAAAGTGTGCTTTTGACGGGTCAAATAAAGTGAACGGGGTTAGATTTGTTAGCTATAGAATCCTCCGGCACCTCAACAATTTGCAACGACAATGTGAATGGCCACGTTGAAAAGCTCTAGGGAAGGGTTTAGTGTATATCGAAGCATGCCACCTGTTAGATGTCACGCTAGGTCAACGGAATGAAGGCGATTACTTTATTGGCCTGTTCGGCAAAATCAGGGCCTAAACAAGCCACATCAATGAGGAGAACAGGGTTAGAAAAGCCCTCTAAGCCACCATGACATGTGCCATTAAGATTTGAATCGCATGAGTTTGAAGGGACCAATCTGATTGTGCTTCATAGTGGTATAGGTAAGAATGAGAGTCTATAAAATCGCTTTAGACTGCACTCCCTGAGGGAAACAGGCGCTATTTGTCACTTTTCAAGAACACGTCACCGACATGACCTCGAGAAAGAGGTCATAGATCATGAGCGGTCAAGGTCAAACACTCAGGAAATAAATGTTCGGTGTGTAATTTCGGGAAAACAAAGGGAATGGTGTGTGTGTATGGGGGGGGGGGGAGGGCTTTGCGGCCCCTCTTGTATGGCTGGGGACGGGCCGCGCTCATGTTTTGTCCTCTATAAGCCCAGCACGAGTCCAAATCTGGCTAGAGCGTCGGCAGGTGACAAGATGACGAGTGCATCTTTGCTGGTCACGTTCATAACTCCTTTAGAAATAGTATCGCCCTTCTCACCGAGGAAGATCTCGGGCGCCGACGAAGCAAGTCGGCGTACTCGGTCGATACCCGGTGCGCGATATCCACATACGCAATATCCATCCTCGCTGGAAGCTTCATCGCAAAACGAGTGATCATTGAATCATGCCACGACAGTGTTGACGCCATTTCGGTTGCGACGTTTCGGAGGTCTTTGCCTGGTATAGTTTGTTCCGCATGTGTTTCGCGTCATTTCCCACGGAAAGCCACGGACCACGTCGCCTAATAGCGCAGTTACTCCGTACAGCACAAATGGTGACTGGCAGGCGATGTGCGGAAAACGGAGCTCATGCGGAGTGCGGAGCGGAAAATAGCGGAGCAGAGAACAGAGAAGTGTGCGGAGTGCGGAGCTACAGAGCTCTTGGAACCACTGAGACCTCATGGCAAACTTTGGAGTGGCTTCAAAAGGTTACCTGACATAACCGTCGTCACCTTTCCATTCCGCGGAGGGCTGCCGTCAGACAGTGACGTCACTACCCCAGCTGCTGATGTCACCCGTCCACCAGTGACGTCATCCAACGTGAGTCGGTCCATACCTGCATCTGGCGGCGCGGCTCGCCTCCTGCCGCAGCGGCAGCGGCGCCGGCCGTGCTGGACCGGCGCAGGGGCGTCGCGTCCGAGCGGGGCCGGGGACCCGCCGGCCGCCGCCCGAGGACCCTCCAAGACGGCCAGCTGGCGCGGTGAAGTACCGGCGGAGAGGTCAAGTGGCTCCAGCGCCGCGGCCGGCGGGCGTGAGTGGCGCCGGCTCCAGCTAGACGCAAGGGGGGTGATCCAGTGTCCCGCGCTGGTGCCAGGCGCCACCCAGGGATGTTTCGAGAATGTGTCGGGATGTTTCGTCTGAATCTACTTACCACCGCGCTCGCCGCGGCAGGTCGGTATCATTATCATGCAAGGCACGACGTTGTATGCTGCACCTTGTTGTTCTCTTGTTCAATTCCGCGAGCGGAGATGGAGACAATTATTCCGTGTTTGAGACCTGCACAGTTTGGTAAGGCCGGCGGCGTTACGCCTTTTGCAGTCCGTATCGCACCACACTCTTGCCTAAGTCGTTGCCAGAGGACTCTTCAAATGCCCTGCACGTCCACGAAACGAGCGGGCTAATGCACGCAAACCAGCGATACTCGTGCTGGCGCGCCGTCGGCACAGCCTTTAGCCCTCCCCGAGGAATGCGGCGGAAGGTAGTGATCTAACAAGACAGAGTCTAGAGCCCCGCTTGACACCCCCCACCCCCACTCCCTTGACACGCTCTGTCGCCATCTGTTGGCTGGCAGCTATGAGATTAGCTCGCCGCTCCGGCCGCTTTCGGCACCGTTCAGCGTTACGAGGCGGGTGGGGACGGGCTGCTCGTGAAACCGAGTCCACTTCATCCGTTTTTACAGCCGGCTTTAGTGCGGGCTGCTGGATGGGATTTGCCGGGAGGGGCGCCGCCACACGTGACGCCGTCGCTCATCGACACCGCGCCGCCGCCGCCCGCTGATGTGCCCGTGCTCCGCCACCGTGCGCTCGCGGCCGAGGAGCCGGATGAGAGCGGCGCCGGGTGCGCTGGGTACCGCCCTGGGCGCCGCCCATTGGTATGGGCGCGGCGCAGTGAGGTGGATGCGGGCCGGAGCCAAGTCCGTTTGATATCACCCTCTGCAATTACGTGCAAGCGTCATTACGCCTTCCAGGGCAGCTACAGCCTATAACTCAATTAAGCTGGCGATTTCAAAGCCTCGGGGAGGCAAACAACGTTCAGCCGGTTTATTTGCGGCGGACACGAATCATAAACTTAGTAATTCACAGAGGTGTGTAATGCTCCATTAGCCTCTTCTAAAGAATGCGCTTGAAGATTTGTTGGAGGCGTTCTCCCTGTAGCAACAATATCTAGTGTCAGAACACCTTCAGGCAGATGCGCGATGAAAGTTCGAACGATCGGAATGAAATCATCGCTTTCCTGCAGCTTCATCGAGAAGACGTCTGATGACTATCGCCCGTAAAACGTGACGTGCAGTCTTGAATCTTGATGATGTACCGTCAATCCAAGAGGAGGGGCGTCAGACCCGGCACACAGACCGCGCTCGGGGCGCCACTCCTGAAGCCATATCAACAATTTCATCGAAATAAACCCGCTCTCGAATCGAAATGCGTTGATTAGATTGGCGGCATGCATATCAATATATTGCTGTGACTAGTAAAGGCATGCGTGGCATGGATCAAATGCAGTGAATGGTTTCATTCGTTTATTTCAGTACTTCAAATATGCAACGCTTCCCCGCAGTTTCTCCTCAGCTCTATGCTTAGGTACTATACTGAGGAATAGATGATTACAATATCTTTGATATCATGCTATTCTTGGAACACGTGAGAACTTGCAAAACTGATTTAGTTATGCTTACAACGCTATCAACACAAAAATATAGCCCTCCTTCGGATGCTCACCAGCAAGCTCTGCATTATATCCCGGACACTGCCGCGCTGTATTATTCCCTCCCCTGTCCCGAGAAAATGCCTGCTGCCTGCCTGCTGGATGAACACACATCTTAAGCGTCGAAAGCCATCTCTTGTGTGCATTTTTAAGTGGTCAACATAACTGAGTCAGTTTGAGATTTCTAATCTAGCCTTAATACCGCATAATCCGGCCCAAACGGCCGTGGCCAGCTACATCAGGCTGGCGGTGGCCAGAACTAAGATAGATTTGAACACACCAATTATGTGGCGAGAGCTAAAGTCATCAGCTTCCAGACATTGTGCTCATTGAAATAACCATAATGATAAGGAAATGCATTCCAACAATGCCACGACAAGGCGAGATGGGACAGTTACGACAGCGGTCTGAGAGCCACGGCCGTGCAGCACAAGCCGGATCTCGAGGGACTGCGTCTGCTGGACTTACCGCCCCTAACCTGCAGCTGTCAAGTGATCGTCATATCGAGCAGTTTCCTGCCAGCGTGCTGAGAGGAGAATGCTCCGTCCGTCAGCTGCTTTGTCAGCGGCTCCATCGGCGGCTCCGTCAGCGGCTGCGTCAGCGGCTCCGTCAGCGGCTCCGTCAGCGACTCCGTCAGCGGCTCCGTCAAGTGCTCCGTCAGCTGCTCCGTCCATCAGCTGCTCCATCCTTCGCCACAACAGGTCACTTGCGCAAGCGAAGAAACCCCAGGCTCTCTCCAGTGTCAGACGAGACCAGTTTTGGCAAGCAATTGTCAGTGACTGTAGTGTGCTGCCGGCGAGGTGGTTAGCTCTATCACAAGAAGCCAGCACAAAATACGACGAGACGCACGCCGGACCATCATCCGGTGTGCTAACTCAGAACAGTTCGGAACAGGTAAATGCACCACGAGCTTGATGTGACTGGGTCCGCGGGCCAGGGGGCCTTTCCGAATACCATTAGAAGGCATAAGGTCGGGTGTAAATAAAGGCCTCAAGATGACAACAAGAATCAGAAAGGCGTGAGGAGCCCAGACATGTAAGCCACGGGCGTAAGTCTTCTTTGCAGCGCTGTTCGGACGTCGGACATCAGCAAAGATCACGTGACTTGCCCAGCTGCAGGTGTCTGCGGGCTGCGGAGATCGCTCAGGCAGACGTCACACTGCTTCAGGATCAACACCAGGACAAAGGCGGGCCGCTGCCAGACTGCCGCGTCGCAGGCGAGCAGCCCGGGCAGCCCAGCCGGGACGGCCAGTCCGGCAGGCCGCCGGTCCGCAATAGCCCGCACATGGGCTCGGAATTCAGTGCACTGAGGAGCCCGCCACAGACTGACTTGCGAAATTTTAAATATTTTCCAGATCTGGCGCCTATGTCACCGTCTGGGCATGGCGCAAAGCCTGAAGAATTGCCTCCAATTAGCTAACAAGACTGCTGATTGACATGAATTCGGACATGAAAAGTGCCGCTCACCACCACCAAAATGTGATGGTTTCAAGTGCCATGGTATGCAGTGGCTGTGCAATGGCTTTATTTCCCGAGCTACACAAAGTGTGGGGTGGGCCCTGACGAGTCGTACAGGCCGGGGAAAGCGGGGGAAGCACGCCGAGGCCAAGCATGGTCGCCCTCGCGAAGCCGGTTCCACACCAAATAATGCATTTGCATGGTAGAACTAATCCTTACGGGGCTGGGACATCCCATACGTTCCGAGCAGTCGCACCCCTTCTCCCTGCCCACTTTAGCCAAACATTGGTACGGAGCTGACGAACTCGAACAGAAAGATTGATTTAAAATGCCTACCATTTAGATATTTGATTCGTATGTACCTCGCACAGCGTCTTTTTGAAAGACGGTATTATAGACATAGCCACGTGAAGCGTGTGAGCACCTGCATTATTCACCTTCAGAGAAACCTTCAGTGATAGGAAGTATCTTATTGAACTTGTGGTGGCTGCCAATGACGCTGCAAATCGCGTTAGCGAACTACGGGCCACACTACAGCGTTGTACCGAAACTATTTGTAATAAAGCGGGAGAGTGAAACTATGCGCATTTAAAAGCGCTAGAGCAGGGCTATTAAAGCATTCCAAAACATCGAGCCCGATGGGTAGCCGGTAGCCAAAACACCGAGTCCGGGCAGGTAGCCACAATTTTGCTTAGGTGGGGGGGGGGGGGGGGCTAATTGGAAATGTTCTCCAGAATCCTGCATGTCTGGACTTAATTCCTGCAAAATCACTGCGCGTTTGGTGTAAACTTCCTGGTTCAGGGTAAGGGGTGCGGTGGAGGGGGGCTTGGCCCTCCTCCTGGCCATGCACGTCGCCTTGTTCAGGGGAAGAGAAAGAGAGAGAGGGGGGGGGGGGCGACGAAGGCTTGCCCCCCCCCCTGGCCACGCACCTGACCTGGCTCGGCCACCAGGACTGACTCTTTATACCAGGACTGGCTGCTCGGCCACCAGGACTGACTCTTTATACCAGGACTGGCTGCTCGGCCACCAGGACTGACTCTATACCAGGACTGGCTGCTCAGCCGCCAGGACTAACTCTTTATACCAGGACTGGCTTCTCGGCCACCAGGACTGACTCTTTATACCAGGACTGGCTGCTCGGCCACCAGGACTGACTCTTTATACCAGAACTGGTTGCTCGGCCACCAGGACTAACTCTTTATACCAGGACTGGCTGCTCGGCCACCAGGACTGACCTGGTCAGCACGTTGATAAGACGTCAGCAAGGCGTCCCATTGAAACGCGGAGGACGCCTTACTCTTCAAAAGGAAACTCCTGCCTGCGTCCTATGGGTAATCTGCACCTGCATTTGGCACCTGCAGAGAAGCCTGCAGTAATATGGACGTATCTTTAGCCGGCTTGTAGCGCCACCAGTGACGTCACAGACCACATGGAAGCCCCATAAGTGAGGCTACGGGACTATTTTAGAATAATCTCTAATTAAGCATGTGTGAGTGAAAACGTGTGTGTTGCTTAGCACCAGTGCCGGGTTATCACATGATGCCCAAATACCAGGTCCGCAAGCCGCCGTCACTCCTGTTCGTGGCTTAACATGGCTTGCACGGTGTCTCTTTAAAAGGCGGGTGATGACTCTATTCTTATAAAAAAACAATGGTCGAAGCGTGTGTTCACTTCGCACCTGCAGTCAGCAGACGCTGAGAAACGAGCAATGATCAGGGCGTATTTTAGCGTAACACACACGTAACACACACGCGAAGGAGGTAACACATTTTTGAGGCAGTCACTAGTGGCATCACAAGTCACGTGGGAATGTCACGTGAAAGGGAATACGAAGCTGTCTAAAGTCACTTAAAATTAAACATTGACAGTGAAGCCATGTGCATGCCATAGGTTTAGTGCAGGACTATCAAACACCAAAATATCGAGCTTGCACGCCGGTGCCATTCTGGCCAGTAGATTGATATGACACACATACATTGAAAGGCTGGCGTGCGCTCAAACATTATGGGAAAACTAATGTTGGAGGCGTGTCGAAACTTTGCAGCCGCATCGGCCACCTGAGAAGAGCTGCAGTGATAAGGGCGTATTTTGGACAGGCTTGAGGTGGCCGCCTGTCATATCACTAATCACGCGGACCCGAACGGACGATACTATGACACCATTCAAGAGTTATTTTTAATTGGGCGTGGATCAGGCAAAACCGTGTGTGTTTCATTGTGCATACACGCGAGCAAACAAGCAGAGGAACCAGACGAAGTCGGATTTGGTTTCGTCTGTTTGACTGCGTTCGTTCGCTTGCTCCACTCGCTCCTCACTCACAACATTGAAATTATAAACAATGCCCACCATCAGTACCGTCGGTGCGGCGAAGTGTCGGTTTCGTCCACAGCCCATGGCCGGCGGCCCCTAGTTCGAGAAGAGGGAGCACTTTTAGCCAAGGGTGGCAATGTTGAGGCAAATGGCAGCAGTGATACCTGGGAT